>NC_083748.1:8302500-8940000 GCF_033458585.1 Syngnathus typhle
AGCTCTGAGCCGCTTGGACTTCGGCCTTGTGCAAGTGACTGACGCGGGCTGTCCTTCACTCATCTCACCATGATTGGCGGGACTCACAAATGAGTCACCGTGTCTCAGTCATGGAAAGTGTGACCAGTTATAATCCAGAGACTGTATGAGATGATCCCGTCTGCTGCTTAGTTCTTCCAAGTCAAGTTTTAAGCTTCTTCATTTGAAAGTATTGACTTGACCATCGTAACTTAAAGAGTTGATGTCTTTTTATCAATCTAGTAAATCTCTATCGTCCCTCCCCCTCTTGTGGAATCGTCATCGTAATGCAGACCTGAGGGCAGACGCACTGCCTTCATTTAAGACATTGCTTAATGAAGTTAAGGGATGACTTGGGCTTGTCCTGGCTCATCTCCTTGTTATGCCAGGTCCAGACTCTCGGGTGATCCCCGTTGATGCATCAAGCGCTTCCTTATTTCAGCGTCCTTATAGTGGGTAGCATATCACAAATGGAATAATTGTGCAATCGTGGTTCTGCAGGGTGATCCAGATTTTTTATGTTGTTGGCCTTTGTTGCAGAAACCAGTCAGACTGATTAGTAAGGTGTGTTTTTTGTCAGGCTGGATAAGCGAAGCAGATTGGCTTCAATTGATTGTTTCATTGCCAGAGTATGATAGGCACATTCCTCTCTCTATTTTACCTCTCATTAAGCTCGTGAAAAGCCCTTTTGTTTGAGAGGAAGTGCTCAATCGTTTGGTGTGAGTTGATAAAAATAATTGTGTTTCAATTTTTTTCAAGGGTAATGTTCTTAATGCTGTGAGACTAATGTGTGTCATTCTTCGTTGTCTGCCTTCACAAAGCCTCATTTGTTCCTATGGAGATCACGTGGACCCAATTTGTGTGCATGTGCTCATGTGTAGTTCATATATTCTATTATGGCTGCGATTCTTGTTCGAGAACATTTTATTCCAAGCTTAATAGGCAGGCGAGAACAAGTTGGAGAAAGTTGTAATTGGTTACCATCTTCTTTTTTTTTCTTTAATTGGCCTCAGGTGAAAAGCTCCTAATATGCCAAATTTATGAAGGTGAATGAGGCCAACGGTTTTGATACAATTACTATTTTTAGCAGTTGTGCGTGAGAGTGATTTATTTGGCCTCTGTGTTGATTCCAGAATATTTGTGTGTCTCGTAGACAAGGTTTGTGCAAGATGGTTTAGTGTCTCCCTAAATTAGTTGCCTTGTCATTCCCTAGTAGTTGTTCCCCACGTGATGGCCTTGGCTGGTTCATGCCTATTGATGCAAAATTTACACATTTTTGCATCTATGTTCATAAATTTGCCTTCTTGGCTTGAATGAACATCTTGCCGAAGGCCTTGCTCACATAGCGTGCCTATTATTTATTTCTACAGACTCGCTGATACAGTCCTAATATTGTCAGCAGGCATAGAAGTTAATAATAGAATCTATAAGCCTCAGCCAGTGCCTTCAGGTTGCTTCAAGGTCTAATATGAAGTGAGAAAAACATGACGCATACATCGTGACTTTCACTTTTCAGCCACTATCCAAAGGGCAGCATTTCACTTGTCAAATCCCAAATATCAAAACTGCAAATGCATCTCCTCCGAGTAACGCGTGATCAAATTGCTTTATGTTTCATTTAAAAAAAAAAAATCTGTGGAATTATTGGGATGGCCTTCAGACGGGTTATGAACATGCTCTTTCCAGTTTTTTTACATGTGCGCGCTTCCTCACGTGGTCTGCGGCACAGAAACGGACAGCTACACTTTCCTCACAGGCCTCGCCAACCTTTCCTATTATGCTACATTGTAACTTCATAAATCCCCCTCAAGGAGGGCCTACATGAAAATGAGCTTTACAATACATTTTGCCAGGAGCCTCTCAAGTTTACACTTTGAATGGGCATGATTTATAGGGCAGGTGTTAGGGTGCATCGTTTATTGGATGTATCTTGGCAGCAGTCTACATGACCAACGGAATATGTCTGAACTGTTACCACTCATAAATGCTCCCTCCTATGTGCAAAAATATGTGCATACATTTCTGAGAAAATCTTCAATTATCTTAATATGTGACTGCTCTGCACGTGTTGGGTCTTGTTCCGAGCATTGGTTTTCATCTGGCATGGCTGGTGGGGCGTGAGACTGTTTGCCCTTCTGCATGCAGTATTCTTTTACAATATTGAATGTCCTGGAGCTGTCTTCTCATCGCAATTATTGCATTGGCGGCATGATGATATCAGCTTTCTGCTTCACGGCTTCGCATTTCCATCAGTTTTGGTTTCACGCTCCTTTTGGGTTAACCTGTTTAACTTTCAGGGTCATATTACATTGTGATACAAAATCGCTTGTCTATTTTTGAAACATAATCTATAATGGATACTTTAAGTGGAGTGTGATGCCTGCTGTGAGTTCTCCTTATTGGGTAAGACTGAGTTGCATGCAAATTCAGTTTGGCTTTGCACGGTGGTGTGCAGAGTAACAACCGAGGGGCATTCCATTGTGCTTAGGCCAGTGTTAGCTTTTAATAGTGCGCGATAAGGTGTGTAAGGAATGTCATTTGTGGTGGTGAGAGAGATGCATGTGTTTATATCTGGTTCGAGGGATGTTGCCAGTGTGCTGAGATATACAGGCCACTCTCATTCTTCTTCCAGCCATGTCACATGTGGCTGTGGATGGCTGATAATGCCCGATGAAATGTAGGATGAAGTGTTTCAAGATTTTTTCTCCTTTGTCCACCTATTCTGTCACCGCGTTGGCAGAATGCTAACCCAGGGCACAGTTAGGACCGCCTCCTCATTTCCTTCTGCATTGCAAGATGAAAATTACCCAAATAAAAATGACATATAAGTGAAAATAAAAACTAATTTAAAACATATCATTGAAAATAAATTGCAAAAATATCTATGAAATAATATAAAAAGTAAAAATAAAATCAGAAAATCTTTAAAATGATAAATTAAATAAATGTGTCAATGAATAAATACTACTACATACGTTTTTAATTATGTATATTATATTATTATATTTAATGCCCTCCTCCACAATAAGTATGCCGTTACAGTCATCCTGGCAAGTTTGTAGTTTCATGTGAGTAGAGGCATTTTTACAAATATCAAACATAATGTCAAGATCCCCTTTGCGAGCCAAGGTTCTGTCAACAAACATTCACAAACGTGCCCTCCACATCTGCTATATTGGTGTCAGCCACCTTTGTTAATTTGTCTCGTGTCTTTGAGTATTAATAGATACCCATCTATACGAAATGACAATAGCGCGTCGTATATTTAGTGTGCACTTATAGTGTATATGTTTGGTGACCCAGAAGGATTTGCCTATTGGATTTAGCTCATGTGAGATGAGAGGATCAGTCTGCTCAATGACCCATCAGATCACTATGCAGGTAAAACCTTTTCCACTACGTATGTGTCCTGTGCCAGAGAAACTGGCTCGTGTTTGGGGTCTTTTGAATCCATTCCTGTTTTGTCTGGATGGGATCCTACATACTACATACTGTGCAATTCAGTGGAGCTTTGCATGCTTCCACCTGGCCAGTGCAAAAATGATTCCAGGTAAATCTCCAGACTAAATCCGACAGATTGCTTCTCGCATGATCCTAAACCGTTTTAATCCCTTTTGGGGTCCGACAACACAAATGTTGCTGCGTCCTCACAGGTGTGCCATTTTAATTTCTGGGACACCCGGATGTGCTGTAAAGCCCTGGAGCTACCGCGGCCTTGATTCAATAATACATCAACCCACTTTCATGTCAGTCAAATGCGCTTTCACTCTGTCCCACTCACAGCTGCACTGGTTCTGTTTAGATGATACAAGTATATCGATTCGTACCACACTATGTTCCATTTCTACCCTTCTCTGCTTCTTATTCGGACCTGGGACCTCATGGTGCACAGCCTGCCGGGCTGCTTAAGAACTGTTACATCAGCTGCCCCTCCCTTCTTCTTCTCCTTGTTATTCTTGGACTTGCCACATCCTTGCACAATGTTTTGGGTTTTTTGGACATTGCTAATGGACTTTTTGTGCTATGCTACAATAGATGGAAATTCCAATGGGCATGCTGGGTGTTGATGACTTGAAGAGGGCGGTTCAAGAAATGTCCTCTGTCATATTAAGTGTCACAAAAATCTGCCATTTGACATGTTGACAAATGATGTTTCTGTTTCCTGACTGACAGCGCAAGTATGGTGTTCTTTGTGACAAGGTCAATATCCGTGAGCTCTCTGATGAAAGGTATTTTGTGGCAGGCCAGATTTACAGTATATGTGAAAGCAAGACTAGGAGTCATAATGGCTGTCCCATCTTTGTCCACAATTAAAAAGCTTTTTCAGTTGCTCAAGTGTGACTTCCAGGCTATTTTGCACTTGTTTGTCATGGGCTATTTTTTTCTTCGTGTTCCACCAGGCCGGATTAGAGGGATTAGTGCCCATCTTTCTGGCTCTATTCTTTGCTCTACCGGGCCAGCTTTAATGTACAGTACGCATACATGAACACGCACCAGGAAAAGCCTAAGGACTTCTTGGTACTCATAAACAACCGTCAAACATTCCATAGCGATACTTCAATATGTCTATACTGTCTTTATCGGTTTTGGACAAGGATGCTTTTGAATGAAAACAGCAGTCTTGTTTAATCCAGCGTGATTGTGCCAGCTAATAAGACGAGGTAGGATTTAAATTTCCACTGTGGTCACAGCACAAGATCTCGGCAGCCGTCTCCTGACACACACGACACGTCTCACCACATTTCTAGTTCTTAATTAGTCACTTCATCAGTTTCTGTAGTATGAATGTGGGTGATTTCGTGCATTTAAACACAACTGAGAGTCTGTGTGAGCGCCAGGGCGTGAGTTGCGGTTTACAACAGCTCCTTGCGAGTGCTCTTTTGCACTGTTGCACTGCACACGCAGCCTTATTTTTTACATTCTCTGCTCTTTGCTTTGTCTTAAAAAATGTTGCCTGTCATCTGTCAGGCTGTTCAAACCCTCTGTCACGCAGCTGATCTTGGCCCCGCCCCCGCCCTTGTTGTTATTTTCCCTCACGCTCCCTTCCCCCTCTTGCTCCCTCTCCTCCTGAGGTTGCCACCCAACCACTTGCTTTGGACTCTCCTGATTGGTGCGATTCTCCTCAAGGGGTGGGACTTGTGTCCGTCTGGTAAGAGCTTTTCAAGTCGTGAGCTCAGCCTCTCTGCTGTCACAGATCCTGAGAGTCTTCCTTGGAGTCACCAACGGGATCTTATCAGCTCAATAATCGCTCTTTTTTTTTTAATCTACATGCTTTGGCAGAAAAGCAGGTGAAGGGGGATTATGGTCCATGAAATCTAAGCAGCTTCATCTCTTTCTGCTCCAGTTCCTTTATTTGGATGAGCATTGTGCTCGGCTGCTCAGGAGAAGCGGGTCATTTGCACGGCGACGACCTCAGGAGACAATAACAGTTCTGATCTTACACAATAATCAGTCAAAGGACTACGCTTCTTCTGTGCACATCCGCAGTGCACATCGCCGCCCTCCACCGCATTGTGCGTGAGTGCGTGAGGAGGCTAATGCCCGTCGAAGTGTGGCCAGGGCCCGTGGAGGATGAGTCCGGCTGTCGAGGCTCAGGCCCAAGAAGGCAAGGATGCAGAGATCCAGAAGCAGAAGATGCAGCAGCAGCAGTGCTACATGAACAAAGGGGTCATACTTGAGCCCTTCATACACCAGGTGGGGGGACATTCATGCGTCCTGCGCTTTGGAGAGCAGACCATCTGCAAGCCCCTCATCCCCCGCGAGCATCAATTCTACAAGAGCCTGCCCGCAGAGATGAGACGCTTCACCCCCCAATATAGAGGTAACCGATTTGACTTCTTGGTTTGTGTTATGTTGGGCATGCTGTAAAACGAATGGGATTTTAATAAATACTGCCACAGAGGGGCGCTGCAAGCAACAGCAAGCAGGATATTGTGTCCCGTTTGTGTTCAGTTGTATTTGCACAGGTAAGTCAGGTGAGCAGAGGTGGCTAGGGGGTGTTTGATTGTTTCCTGGCAAGCAGCCTATGCATGAAACAGATACGAGCTGCTTGCTTTTATGCTTCCCACGAACTGCTGGCGAGGGGTCATAAGGTCATCTGGAGATTGTAATGTTAACAAAATTTTAGCTGACGCGCACCACGTCTGATTTAGCTTCTGATGAGAGACATTTGCAAAGTGCTGAAAGACTGGTTGAACACGTTAGCCTTGCCTTAGGAAGCTATGCCAGAATTTTTTATTATTATTTTTTAATTGAGAAACTCTAAGGTGTCTATCACTTGCTACTCTCATAAGCATTCGCTTGACTCCGAGTCAATATGAGTTTCTCCTTTTTTTCCCCATTATAGAAGTGAAAGAATACCAGAGAGTTGTTCCAATAAATCAATAGTTTGGTCCGTCTTCTAATCAGATCGGTGATCAGTTGTTTTTTTTATTTTTCAACTTGCTGATCACTAGCTAAATCCTGATCGTATATAAAGCCCAAACATATCAACCAAACATAACAAACATATCTCCACCGACCAGACTTGCTTTTTGCGTCCAATTCTAAAAAAGTGGTCAAAGAAACAACAAAATTACGTGACCTCAAAAGGGTGGGAAAACTCCAGCTTATCTTTCCCATTTGTTTTGCTGCTTTGTCAGCATTGATGGCTTCTTTGTCAGCATTTTTTCCCTCTTATTTTTATTCTCACACCCTTTCCCACTCCCGCTGTCCTTCAACTCGATTACTTTGTGTCATTGAGGGAATGGGATTGTTTAGAATTCCTTTATTCTTCATTTTCATTGAAGGATCTTTGGAGTGATTGGTATTCAAGTAACATTGCCCAGAGTGACTCATGTCCATCTTGTACCAGGCGTGGTGTCGGTGAGTTTCGAGGAGGATGAAGAAGGGAACCTCTGCCTCATCGCCTACCCCCTCCACAGCGACCCGGCGGCCGACCTGGAAAACAAAGACCCCTCGGCCGACAGCGAGCCCAAGAGCAAGATGCTCAAACGGGGCAACGTGACGACATCCTCTCCGCTCGCCGAGAGCGAAAACCTGAGCAAAGAGGGACGAAGCCGCCATTTGCGTAGAGAGAAGAGGTGAAAATCTCCAGAGCTGCTTTTTTCAATTTGATACTGCAAATGCAACTAACCAACTTCAAAAGTGTGCCATGCGGGGAATTCTGTGTGGTGTGACACTCGTGAGTCACTTCTCCTGGTTTGTTGAAAGCAATTAACACCTGCTGACTAGTCTGTCACACCCGATGTTGCTGTCACTTATCGGCTCATCTGGTTGTGCCAGCTGCTTGCTGTGTTATGTTTGCTGAAAAGGCAAAGGTGTCCTGTTACGGTGCTGATGCAATGATTTCATGTGAATAAGCTCACTTAACTTAGAACTTTTTGGTTGTCTGTATGAATCAAAACGTCACCTTTTGGGCTGGATCAAACATGACAATGAAAAGACTTTTATTTTTCTCCACCATCCAGTGCTCTCAAGCTGCAGGAAGACGTAGAGCTGGAGTGGCTGCAGCAGGCCGAGGTGCTATACTACCGCCTGGAGCGTAACCACACTAACGCTGTCCCGCAGCTCAAACACAACCCTTGGAGCCTCAAGTGTCACCAACAGCACCTACAGAGGATGAAGGACAATGCCAAGAACCGCAATCAATACAGTATCCTTTTGCTGCCACAATTCAATGTCACAAACGTGTTCACACGTGACGGCCTGTCTTTTATAGCACACACAATGGCCTGGCGAAGGTTTATAGGGCGGGCGGAGTGTCTAGCACAATATTCAACTATCAATGTCATTGTCACTCGGTGTCCCCTTACCGAAGCGCTCCCGTTAGTGACTTCATCTGACCTTGTCACTGACACAAGATACAACAACGGAAAGTCACAGGTGCCACGAGAAGCTTTTATCTAGATCAGGGGTTTTCAGCTGGTTTAGTCCATGGGAGAGCAACATGCAACTCGGGAACCACTGCTTTGGTGGAATATTATTTTATTTTGCACCAAAGGAGGATAGATCTATACAGGCTCTTTATTGACATCTGTGTAGACGTCTATTTTAGGAATCGCAGCTACATTTGACTTAATTTGGAGGGGTAAATGATTCCCAAAATTAGCTGGAAAATAAATCAAGTCTAGATAATGAACCCATTTTATTTTTAAAAATGTTATTATTTATGTTATTTCCTAATTCCAATTTTGCGGACCACCTGCAATACCGTCACGGACCACTAAAGGGTCTCTTCTTGATTGTGTGTGTGATATTCTTTTTTTAATTGGCTGAAAAGATACAAAAACAAGTCCCTCATCTTTTAATCCTTTGAATATCCACCGAAGTTTGTGTCTGCGTGACATCCACATCACAGTCCCTCCAGATGCTCCCTTGACTCATTACGCCAGAATTCATCCTGTTGGAGAACCTTACGTGGCAGCACACGGTGCCATGCGTGTTGGACCTGAAGATGGGCACGCGCCAGCACGGAGATGACGCCTCCGAGGAGAAGAAGGCCATGCAGATCCGCAAGTGCCAGCAGAGCACGTCGGCCTCCATAGGTGTTCGACTCTGTGGCATGCAGGTACGTCCCTTCACATGCACACACAATAAACTCACCAGTGGCCAGCCATGATTTCATTTAGGGCATTTTCCAATAGTGATGGGAATAATTATTTTTAAAAAACTAGGCCATGTTGACCCATGAACATTCTTGCTGCACCAAAGAAATAAACATCCTTATTTGCAAATGGCTCAGACCATCTGTCTGTTTGAAAAAAAGTAAATGTGGCCCTTGAGCACAAAAGTTCCCACGCCCTTGGACTACAATCCTGTTTGACTTTTGGACAATGTTGACTGTATGAGATGATTAATTACCGAGTAGATATTAATTTGTAACATGGCCATGATTTTTTTCCATCCCCACAAGGTGTATCAGTCCGACACAGGCCAGCTGATGTTCATGAACAAGTACCACGGCCGTAACCTCGCCCTGTCCGACTTCAAGGAGGCTCTGGTCCAGTTCTTTCACAGCGGCCGCCGCCTACGTCACGAACTCCTGTCGCCGGTGCTGCGCAGGCTTCGGGACATGCAGGCCGCTCTGGAGGCCTGCGAGTCTTACCGTTTCTACTCCAGCTCCCTGCTCATCATTTACGACGGCTCGCCGTACCGCAAGCACACACGCCGACGCACCAGGAGTGGCCTTTCCGATGAAGACGAGGAGAGCGAAGAGGACGAAGAGGATGAGGAGGTGGAAGCCGAAGCAGAAACGGAGCTCGGGGGAGACGCGGGGATAGCTGCTGCACTTGATTTCCCCCGTGAGTGTGGTGATGACAGCAGCAGTTGTTCCAGCAGCAGCAGCAGCAGCAGCAGCAGCAGTAGCAGCAGCAGCGCCTGTCTGTCCCCCTCGGGCCCACACAACCCAGCGGTGGACGTGCGGATGATAGACTTTGCCCACACCACCTGCAGACATTACCGTGAGGACAGCGTTGTCCATGAGGGCCAGGACACAGGATACATTTTTGGCCTTCAGAATCTGATCACCATCATCTCCGAGCTGGAAAACCACAGCTAGTCCATCTACGCTTTTGGGAGAATCGTCAGACACTAAGGCTGTGTTCAGAATCACTCCCTGCCATTTTGTTGTGCTGTTTGAATCGGTGCTGACTATAAAATATCTTCTGGATCAGATCTGCTAAGAGCAAAGTTGCCCAAGTCATGTTTGGGTGACACAGCAAATTCATCAACCAAGAAAAGTCTGGTTGCCTCGGTTCAATGTTAGCAGATTAACCGAAAATTTACACAGACCTAAGGAAAAAGGCTGTTTTAGAAAACATATTGGTATTTTGTATTGTTTCGTTGTTCCAAAGAGCATATATAGACTTTGCACACCCAAACAGTACATGCACTTAAAAGACCGCGCGTTCTACTGTATTTGTATGTGAATAGAAGTCTCCCTGGGGGGACATAAATTGTCAGAGACAGAAGCGAGAGACTTATTTATTGGACCAGTCCCATTGAGTAAAGCAAACTCTCCAGGTGTAAAAAGGGAGAGAACTACATTCCATGTAATTACAATAATGATATTCATTAATATTATTACATGACATGTTTGCATACTTAAATGTTGCATAATTGGATACTTCAATGTTGGTTTTTCTTTCCTTTTTGTCTATTGGGTAAGAATTAAAGTCTTTCGTTTGTGCTAACGCCTGTGAGTTCTTTCTTTTTCGGTCAGAAGATATTCAAATCTAAATGTGCTGCTATCGCATTTCATATGAGTCAGGGTCGAGAATGCAGCGTTGATAGCTACGCGTATGTATGAGGTAAGAAAGCGAGAGCGCATGAGCTTAGATTCATTTATATCACCACAAATGGAAAATATGACAAGACTGCAACATAATACAAGAAGACATGAAGGTCTCCTCCATTCGATCCCATACAAAGCATTTGAGCTCGCTAAGGCTTTACTAACTCAGTGCTCTGCAACTTGCGGCTCTATAGGGACACGTTGTACGCTGCAGTTTTGGAAAAGAATGCGTGTTAAAAAAAAAATAAAATTCCATTACTGCGTAATTCTTAAATCTAAGATCTTTGTGATCTTGTTTTTTTTTTGTTGCTTTTTTTGTTATTTGTTTTGTTTTTCTTTGTGATCTTGTGAAAAAAAAATTGACCTATGAAGTATTTCATAATTACTGTATGTTCCAACATACTATAACTGTGCTTTCCTCCTTTTCCCTCTAGAAAAGGGTGTCTGATGATGATGTCATATCCATCACACGAGGTTCTGCCGAACCGAGAATGACGACAGCAGTGAGCATCTTCCAGCCAGTCCAGATCGCCTCGATCAGTATGAGATACACACTTTTTTACTTTTGTGTGTTGGTGGCTTTATTTTCTTATGGAACCTGACGATAAAGGCCAAAAGCTATCTCGGTACCCCAGCAGAAGACTTGAACCGAGCCGAGAGACTCTTTAATCTCCAGAGTGATTTTACTGCTACTTTCAAGACCCACTTTCAGAATGTCACCATGACATTGAGAGCTGCAAGTCCCAATAGCAGGGCAAGCATAGGATATTCTTTTGGGAGTGAAAATGACAGACGAGAGGAAGGGAGATGCAGGAGATAAGCTCCATTCGACTCTCCACTGAAAAACTGGGAAGCTGGGACGGGGTGGTGGTGCCTTATGTAACAGCTTGGGCAGGGTCACTCATGGGCTGTTTTTACCCATCAAAATGATCCCATTCTGTCATCATGTGCTCCGTGTGACAGAGTCAGTGGCCATGCAATTGTATGTTACACAAAACCTCAATAGTCGTGCCATCACACATCTACAGTGCGTAAATAAATGTGTGTACCTTCCCTTGGCCCATTCGCTTTGTAAGGGTTAGCACTGTTGAAAGTAGAGGAGTTGCGTAACAGTGGGTAAAATATATATATATATATTTATCACCATGGCGACAAGAGGGAAGGCAATAGTGTAAAAGATTTTTGGGACAACATATTCTCCTTTCACCCCAACATGTGCGCTTAATATTCATCATCATCATTCACTCGCAAGAAACTACAGCGCACTGGTAAAACGAGGAATGCTTTATTAAACATTATTAGGCCAGGACATTCATGCAAGAAGGTCACGAGCATCCCACCTTGGCCAGCTTGGTCCGACATGTGATCGTCCCTTCATGGCCATCAGAGAATTGTTCCATTGTTTGGCACACTACTTAGTGTGCAAGCATGCGCTGTATGCTGAGAAACGTCCCTTTTGGATTTCAATTGGAAGGCGGGGGGAAATGCTCAAATTCATCCCGGATAGCCATGTGTGCTCTGCTTTTCGCGAAAGCTCACACCTTGCACCGCCAGATTGAGAGTAGTGTCATAATTAGAGCGTTATATAAGACAGTCAGTGACGTTAGGCCAGGCGTCTGCGTGCACGGCCTCGGGCTGCGGTCGTACCCGCACGCACGCTAACGCGCTTGCTCCCTCCTGGCTCATTTACACTGACCTCCTAATTCCTCTAATGAATTATCTGAGGCACAGATTAGCTCTCGATTGCCCCTTCTGCTCCAGTTTAGCCTGAAGGTCAAATGATGAAAGACTCTGGCATGTAAAATCGGTCGCTGGGCGCTATACTCTTCCTCTTGTTCCGCGGCCGGACTTCAATTGGATTAGTTGGGGATTAATATGGTGGCCTGTCTGGAAAATAGACTCTAGTCTGGTCTGATATGATTTCAGGACAATTAAATGACATTTTCTTTGCTTGTGACGTGTTGTCATGTCGTGCATGTTTGCATGAAAGAAGCAATTGGTATCCTTTTGTGTGTTCGTACATGCTTTTAGCATGTCGTTGGATTAAGTAAACTGACCAAATAGTTTAGTTTAGCTTCACTGCCAGACTTGTCTTCTGATGACTTTTGAACACATATGGTCTCCACATCACCACATGCACCTTTTGCATTGAGTCACCTCTAAAAATAAAAAGAGAGAGCACCAATTAGCCGAGTCGCTGCATATTAAAATCGCAGCCTTGGTCAAATTTGCGTCACTCCGCAGGCTGCACATGTGTTGAGTTACACATATGTATGTGAAGATCAGCAGTCAGGGTGTGCACGTTCCAAAGTCTGGTCAGAGATTTCATACAGTGAGTTATGATGCATTATGTAATGTATGTACAGTATATAAATAAAAGGAATGCTATTGCTTAAGTCATTTTAACATACAAAAAAGCCCTAAATTTAAAACAAAACTTAACATTGGCATCAGTGATAGGACAGAGACAAATAGTTCAACAATATTTAGTGTTCATTTTATTTAATAGGGCTGATCAAATGTATGTTATTTAATCTGAAATAAAGTTTGTATAAAAAACATTTTGAAAAAGATCCTAAAAAGTCTAAAAATTCAAATGTTTTAAAGCAAGTACTCCATAACAATAACAGAGGCTCTATGTTGTGGGAATAACACAAGTATTGAACAAGTGATAGACTGCTTGTCCTCACCTTCATGTCAGCGAACAACCCTGGCCTGTGGTTATTACGCAACGGTATGAACAAATGTCTCTTTATTTGGGAGCACACCAGCACGCTCTGGGACATCCCTCCTCTGGCTCTGTGGACGTTGTTTTGTTTTGGTTGAAAAGACTTTTTGATGACAGACGTAGAGTGGAAGCAAAATACAACTACAATACATTGCCTGAGTAGCCTACAACTGCAAACATCTCTTAACTGCATGCAACCGCGATGCATTTTCTACACCGCTCCATTTGTGGCTGTGCACGTCCTGGACTCTTTTTTCAATCTAATGCATATATTCTCCTTGTATGGTGTTTCAATATAAATTGAACATAGTCGGAATGTAACTTTGGTTAAAAATGCAATGGGTCACAATGACCTATGACATTTTATTGTTGGTTCAAACGAAACAAACGTCACAGTTCTTTTTTAAGACTAGGGAAATGGCTCCATCTAGTGGTTTAATGACGTAATTGACCCTCGTCTGTTGTAGACTCGGTTAAATTAATTTTAGCGCTAAATTGTATTGACGGCCAAAAATGTCACCATAAAAAATAAATCAATAATAATGTTGAACTCAAACACGAAAATAAAAATATATGTAAAAACAGCGAGCCGACAGAAGTCTTCTTCTAGTGTTCATGACTGCGGAAGGGTTTACGGCCCATGTTAGACTAGTGCGCCCTCTAGAGATGTGGCGACATCCACGTCACAAACCCAATTTCAAATATACAAAATAAAACAAATCGCTCGCCTGTATACATCAATTATATCTCTTGTCTTAAGTGTTTTTTTGTCAGTTTGTTTTGTTTTGTACTATCGATTTTTAATCCACGGAGTAGTGTGTGCCGCTGGAGGAGTGACGTGTGTTTAGCGGCTGGTGTGGTGACGTGTCTCTACTGCTCGCTCTTTTCTCAACGAGCTGCTGGATGGAGCCACACTGACTCAAGGCAACACGACAACTGGTAGCACTAACTTAGCTGGAATCGACCCGAGGATACCATGGGAAGTAAGTATGGATTCTCGCAATAACCTCAAAATGTCGGTTGTCGTTCGTAGTGTACGATTAGCTGCGGTTATTCTCGTGAGCGGTGCCAAATGTAAAGAGGATGGTCGGCATGCTAATTGGCTAACCTTGGCTGAGTAGGTGGCAAGTTGAGCTAGCTTACGCCAGAGCTACTTGGGAAGTTTTTAGCTTGCGTTTACACTATAATGTTTAATAAGTAAAACACTGCGTGATAACATCGTCGATTTTATCTGACGTTAGAGTTTTTAAGTCATTTTACAGCATGCTTGTTATTGAATGCTAGTTAGCCACACGCTAAAGTCTTGCAACGTTAAAATTGTATTTAATGTGAGATTGTTTTTCTTGCTTATTTCTTCGAAACCTTTTTTTTTTTTTTTTTTACCGGCAGCCTAAAAGGGATTTAATGAGAAAATTTAACGACTGTCAAACTTCCGTTGTGTGTTGCCTGGACATTACCACGTAAAATGTTCAGGACCAGCAAACAAGGTGTTTGTTTGTTGTTGTTTCAAAATCATCGTTTATTACTTCAGCACCGATTTAAAATAAAATGCAATTCCGATCGCATCTATGACTGAACAGACAATTCACATTTTGTTTGTGTGGCAACCGCTGGTTTAGTGATGACGTAGCATGCACAAGAAGGTCACGTAGTATCGAAACATATTGAACACAGACTTCACCGTGGCTGTTCTAAACAAACTTTATTGCGATTTTTTTGCAGTTAAATTTTTGGAGGTCATTAAGCCGTTCTGTGCGGTCTTACCGGAAATCCAGAAACCAGAAAGAAAGGTAAGCTTGTCCTACGTATGTTGCATGTATGATCAATTTATTATTATTATTATTGTTATTATTATTATTATTATTATTAATTATAGCAATTGTTGTGAAATTTACAGATTCAGTTTAGGGAAAAAGTACTATGGACAGCCATCACACTGTTCATTTTCCTGGTGTGCTGCCAGGTGAGTTTATTCATATTATAGCTTTCCATAGCCTCTAAATCGTTTTTTTTTTTCCTTATGTTGTTTGTTTGTGACAATGTTTCCCCCCTATAAAATAGATCCCTCTTTTTGGCATCATGTCATCGGATTCGGCCGATCCCTTCTACTGGATGAGAGTCATTCTGGCTTCCAACCGAGGTGCTTGAACTAAATATGTGGTTTGACTTGTCAAAGCATTGTCAACTCGTGGTAAAAACATCTACCTTATAATTCTGCAACCAGTCCATATTATACACCATCTCTCACGTCAAAGTCAGCTAGCATAGTTTCACCACGGCACTAATGAGAACAATCACTATAGAAATTGTTAAACTTTGTCATCCATTCAAGACCAGCAAATTCTTTACTCTTTATCAGTCGTGACGCGTTTTCATTATCACGCAATGGGTCAAAGGTTGTCAGTGTTAGGGTCGACTTGTGCTGATTAAACTTGCATGTTCAGGTACTCTGATGGAGTTGGGCATCTCGCCCATCGTCACATCAGGCCTCATTATGCAGCTGCTTGCCGGCGCCAAGATCATTGAGGTGGGAGACACCCCCAAGGACCGTGCTCTCTTCAATGGCGCCCAGAAATGTATGTGTTTTTCACAAGCTATTTTTTGAACTAAATTTTTCATGCATTTGCAATCATAAATAATCCGATACGTCATTGCAGTGTTTGGAATGATCATCACCATCGGACAGGCCATCGTATATGTCATGACTGGCATGTATGGCGACCCTTCAGAGATGGGTGCTGGAATATGCTTACTCATCATCATCCAGGTGAAAACAAAGAATCATCCTCTTGTTTGAACTCTGCTTACAACAGAAAGATTTTAAGAATTTGTGGCTTGACATGCAGTATGCATTTGCTGAGACCATCTGTGTTTGTTTAGCTCTTTGTTGCAGGTCTGATAGTTCTCTTGCTTGATGAGCTGCTCCAGAAAGGCTACGGTCTGGGCTCTGGTATCTCTCTTTTCATCGCCACTAACATTTGTGAGACCATTGTCTGGAAGGCCTTCAGCCCCACCACTGTCAATACTGGACGAGGTTTGGCCGCTTTTTTTCCGCACGCATTGACCAGATGTCAAACGGGATGGTGATGTATGTCATCATCTCATTTGGACAGGCACCGAATTTGAGGGCGCCATTATCGCCCTCTTTCATCTGTTGGCCACTCGCACGGACAAGGTCCGCGCCCTGCGAGAAGCCTTCTACAGACAAAACCTGCCCAACCTCATGAACCTCATTGCCACGGTCTTCGTGTTCGCAGTGGTCATATACTTCCAGGTAGGCACAAAGAATGAAATTAATCTTGTCAGATTAGAAAACCCAGATAGTTGATAAGATCAGAAAGAAACTTCATGTATATAGTAATAATTATCTTTGAATGTATGTCATTGACCTTATCAGGGCTTCAGGGTGGACCTCCCGATCAAGTCAGCACGCTATCGCGGCCAATACAACACTTACCCTATCAAACTGTTCTACACCTCAAACATCCCCATCATCCTGCAGTCGGCTTTGGTCTCCAATCTCTACGTCATCTCCCAAATGTTGTCCACGCGCTTCAGTGGGAACTTCTTGGTTAACCTCCTGGGAACGTGGTCTGTAAGTGGGGAAAAATGTCTTTTAATGTCCGTGAAGGTATGCGGCAAGACGGGACAGGCCCATCTCAAATTTGATTTCTTAGGACACATCAACTGGTGGACCAGCTCGAGCCTACCCAGTAGGTGGCTTGTGCTACTACCTGTCTCCTCCGGAGTCCTTCGGTTCTGTTCTGGATGACCCGGTCCACGCCGTCATCTACATTGTCTTCATGCTCGGCTCTTGTGCCTTCTTCTCCAAGACCTGGATCGAAGTTTCGGGATCCTCTGCCAAAGATGTATGTTTTGTGGGCCAACGCGCCACTGTACATTTTATGAAGGACTTGTTTTCATGTTCTTCTTTTACTTCAGGTGGCTAAGCAGCTGAAAGAGCAGCAGATGGTGATGAGGGGACACAGAGAGACTTCCATGGTGCATGAGCTGAATAGGTAAAGATCAGCCTCAGAATCGTGCAAAATGTTTTTTCTCTTTTTGCGATTCATCATTCACACCCATGTGCTCCCAGTGATTTTTTTTTTCTTCTTAAGTTGCAAAGTGCACCAGGTGGATTTTTTTTTATCCTTATAAGTTTTGATTTGGTTGTTTGCAGATGGTCACTCACGATAAACCTGGGTTAACTCTGTCGTGAGCAAATTGAGCCACAATTACATTTGTTTTTTTTCTCTCTCATTTGCAGGTACATTCCCACTGCTGCAGCCTTTGGTGGCCTTTGTATAGGAGGCTTATCAGTCATGGCTGATTTCCTGGGAGCCATCGGTTCCGGCACAGGAATCCTCTTGGCTGTGACCATCATCTACCAGTACTTTGAGATCTTTGTGAAAGAGCAAAGCGAAATGGGAAGCATGGGAGCACTGCTCTTTTAGAAAATGCCAAGTCAACGATATACAGCACCTCAATACCGTGTCGCAATTTTACGTTCTGACCTATTATTTTTGTTTGGGTGGGGGGGGGGGGGCAATTTGCACAATCAGTTCATTTTGCATCAGGGATGTTTTTACACCTTTTGTTTCTCTGGCATGGCCAAGAGAGCTATTATTGTTTTCCCTCTGCTTTGAGCTTTTTAGTGTCTTTAGCCATTTCTTCCACCCGCAACCATCCGCGGTGGGTTCACCTGCCCACCAACTGCTTTGTCAGGTGAAGAATCCCAAAACACACACGAGTGTGTGGTGCTGTCTTAGACTCACTTTGGTCGTTTTTCCACTAAGAACACTACGGCAAGACATAAATTTCAAGCATTTGGATGTGTTAAGGAAAGCCATGTTAGCAATCATGCTAAGTGTTCATGGGGATTTGTTAGCGGGATGTGAAGATTATGAACAAAATGTATTTTCTGTTATCTAGGCAAGTTGCCAACATTTACTTTTATGTTTATATTCTCTATGGTGGACTGTTCATATTCACTCTGGTCATATGTAGGACATGGTATGTTTGTCCTATATCACTGGCTGGTACAGTTAAGTGATAGTCTGCACTGTCTTGCTCTGTAATTCCCAGACTGAATCACTGCACAAAACTGCCCGAATGGTCAGTAAGAGGGTGGGTTCTATATGGATGCAAAGGGGGGGTTCATTTTGGTTTTTACTCTTACGTACCGGACATAATTGTGTTATTAAATTTTTTTTTTTCCAACAATTGGAAATTCTTTGCTTTCATTGAAAGTTTTTGTTTCATGTCAGTTTTTTTTACAATCGTCTCGTTTTAAAGGGCAGAGAAATCGACTAGTAATCAACAAATAAATTAATTTGTTGGCATTTTCTTATGTCACGGTTGAACAGGTTAACCCTCCCCAAGCAAAGTTACAGGGAGTACTATTTCTAACAACAGCCCAATTACAATAAATCAACCCGTGTTAATAAGTACCCCCTCCCTACCAAACGAGGGTCAACCTACGTGACGTCATCACACTGCGCCGCCGTCCAAGCAGTTTAGGTCAAGAAGTTGAGAGCTGTGGCAGAGGCGCAGGCTATCAGTCAGACCCGATTGTCAGATGAAATCCTCTCCTTTGTGGAGTCTTTTGTCTCGGGCTGGCTATCTTTCACCTCGCCGGTCGAGGTTGGACGGACGCAAAGAGTGGCCGACATGTCGTACTGCAGGCAAGAAGGTAAAGATGTTGAGCGTTCATTCATTTGAGCGCGTGTCTGTGCAATGTCACCGTGGTGCTACCATGCTAAGCTAACTTTCTACTGCCCCCTGACATGTCTTACTGATTCGATTCGCTTAAGCGTCTCGTGGATTTATAGTGGATTTATCGTTTTGTTCACAGTACACGCCTGCTTTCATTGAACAAAATTGCTACTGTTATGTTCAGTTTTTTAATCAATTATCTGCATCCTTAGTCGTGACACTTCGTAGCTTTAACTTCATTGTTTGTTTTCAGGCAAAGATCGCATTATCTTTGTGACCAAGGAGGACCATGAGGCCCCCAGCAATGCCGAGCTGATTGCAGAAGATCCACATGATCCTTATGAGGAACAAGGTTCGTAATTTTATATGTAAGAAACTCTATATTTTTTTTCTGTTACACCACAGGGTCACTTCCTGTCTGTGTAAACATATCTTTATTTGCATAAACAGTCCAGTCACTTATTGGTAGCTTCATGGAATCCTGAATGTGCCTACATTTATGAAACACATGAAACAACCCACCGTGACATCTCCTCCATTGATTTTAAATGAGCTTCACATCTAAGAAGTTTCTGTGGTTTTGTGTGTCTGTAGGTCTCATCCTACCCGATGGCGCCATCAATTGGAACTGCCCGTGCTTGGGCGGCATGGCCAGCGGACCTTGCGGCGCTCAGTTCAAGGAGGCCTTCTCTTGCTTCCACTACAGTAAGGAGGAGGTGAAGGGCTCCGAGTGCATCGACCACTTCCGTAACATGCAAGAGTGCATGCAGAGGTACCCTGAGCTCTATCCTCAGGAGGAAGACAAAGAAAGTTCCAACCAGCCGGAAGCAAACTCTGCTTCCGACTCCACTGAGGGCACCGCCTTATCGTCGCAAACTGACTCTGTTCCATTAAGCTCACCAACAGCCAGCCAGACTACCAGCTAAAATCATCCGTCAATCCACAGGCTCTTAAATCTCAGTGTGCAAAACACTGTGTAGCACTTGATGCCCTCTAGTCATTAGAACCACTGAAGAAGGCCTGCCAGTACTGTGGAGGCTTTCATGGGCAGCACCAGAAAATGACTTGAAGTGGAAATAGAAGTATATATGTATGGTATTGTGGTGGTGAATATGCATAACCATTCCTGGAAAGTCCCGTGGAAAAAAAGAAAAAAAACAAAGCGCATTTCCAAACTTTCCAAATGAGCTTACTTGTAAGTTGGACTACCATTCTGTGCATTACAACACAAACCATTCTAACACCACAGCTCTCAGAACCACTTCTATACTGCCTTACATGCCATTCATAGGCAAATACAAATTCTGTATTTGTCAAACTTACAAGTTTGTTTCTTCCCCTTGTGTAAGGTAAACAATTTAAATGATTTAAATTTATATTTCCAGCCCCCTTTGTGATTTGTGTGATAATGTTTGATCGAATAATTTAAAACTATTTCCCTTGCTTTGTCGCTGCCAGGTCACCAGTTTCTTGAAAATGTTAAATTAATTATTATTTCGAGCGTTTCTTTTTTCATCTGAAACAACAACAACAACAAAAAGATTCTGGTTAACATTATCGGCATCCTTGATTATTTTTTTTTTGTCTGCGTATAATGTATACAATAACTAAAACCACTACATTTTAGTTTTTGTCCGTCCGCCGACCAACATCCGTGACGAATGGTGCCGGGATTCTGTGGTGGGATGCAAGCACTGCTCGCCTCTGGCGAAGTTTGTGATCTCCAGCCTGTTGGGGTCCTGAACTCTCTCCCCCGTTGTTTACTTGTATGTTAATCGTGTGCTGTGTCTCGTCACCGTGGGATAGGGGAAATGTCATTTCGATTTCTTTGTGTGTCTTGGCATGAAGGAATTGACAATAAAGCTGACTCTAACTCTGACTCTCTGACTCAAAGAAAGCTGCAGCACTGCGAAGTGAATGTTGAAAGTCAAACCACCACGTCGTTAAATGAGGTCCTTGTTTTGAGAATCGCCCCAGAAACAGAATTTCACTATCCATGACATCTGAGCTAAGCCAATCTTTGGGCATTGCTCTTCGGCTCCATTGTAAAGACTTTTTCATTTGGCCTGATGGTCACCTCAAGCTTTTTGTAATTTGGATCACCACTACCAAAGTGATGAAGTAATTTAATCACTGACTTTCCCATGTATCTTCTCTTCAGATGGTCCCCACCCAACACACCTTTTGCCAAAACAAGCAGCATCTCGTTCATAAGGGACACGTGAGACTTCCAACTCACGAGATTGCAAGTTCACTTGTGCTTGGCTACCCAATCTCAGGCTGCTCTGATGCGTTTCGACTGAAGAGGCCAAGGGCAGGAGCTGGAGCTGCAGTGCATGATGTCTGTGATCGACCATGCATGGGAAACGGAGTAGGTTGTGATCCACGAGCTCACGGGTCAGTAGGAGCTGTTCTATTTATTTTGCATGCAATCCAGTCCTCGCGCTGCGCGCTTGTGAGCTGCAGCCCACATGGCGTCACGTGATTCCGTCTCCACGACAACTGTTGCCGCGTGCAAGTTTACCTGGCACTTGCAAACTGAGATTTGTGTGAAAGTAGTCAAATGAAATGTTTTATTGCAGGCGGTGGTGAAATGAGGGATGAATGTGGAGGACCTCCTGTTTTAAGACAAGTGATGTCCAAATAGCGTCCTTTTTTTCTTACTCCAAGATAACTGCTCATCGTCACTGCAGGTACAACTTACGTTTTTTAAGTGCAAAATTATTCGGACAACGAAAATGACAGTATTTGCTCTATAGCCAAATTTCAAGTCACCTGTTAAATATACAGCAGATAAAAATATGATAGGGAGCTGCGTAAAATTAATATAATATTGAAAATAACCAACGGGTTCATCCAACATATTTACATATAAATTGTGTGCACGTACATACGTCAACTATGACAAAGCGCGTACAAACCACGACGTCATCGGTGGCTGCATGGGCAGTCAGGAAGATTTATAAAAAAAAAAAAAAAAAGGAACACCTCGGAGCTCCGTGAGGACTACCAAGGATGACGCCTGCAGAAAAGGCTATGAAGAATGAATAAAAGACATGGGCGTGCATGTAAAGTGTCGGATACTAATTTGGCAACTTTACTTTGTGATGCCTGCAGCCATTACCTCACTGTGTCGACACAACTTGTGAACGTCAGCAACGCGCCCCATCTTTTCGTCGTTCTAAAATAACACCTAAAAGAAGGTATGTCACAATTATGTTGTTGAGACTTTCCCAAACTAACTCAGTCCTTTGTGGCTCTTCTGCACTTATTAATTTGAATAATGCAGAACAAGGACATTTTGGAGAATTTCTCAACGCATTTTACGCACTTGCAAACAAAAACAATTTTAAGCGCACAGATATTGGGCTTTTGAATGATGTAAAAAATCCCAAACATTTTGTCAAAGCATTATAATTTATAATAACATACTATACTCTTTTATTGTGCTCATATGCAAGTCTCTGCTTTAGTTTATTTGAGCTCTTCAGTACAGACAAACTCATTCTTGCTGACTATGCTTTTTGTCCATATCCAAGGTATTTTACCTAAGCTTAAAATGGAAAATAAACGTTTGCCTGGTTTCGAAACATTTGGGCCCCATTTTTCCCAAACAACACCAAAAGATAAGCATCCTGGTCAAAATCAGAGAAACACACTACCTCCAGTCAAAAAAGGTCCAATGACTAAACAGAAGGGTCTCTACTCGGATGTCTTCACTACTTTAAGGTTTAAGGTAAAATTACACACAGAATGTAATTACTCTTAAAACAGCTATTAAATTCTTTGGATTTTAGTGTGGTGTGCGTGATAATTCCTAATCTCTGTTTACTGGTTAGACTTGTGCAGAAGAAGCAGACGCCCAGGAGAGGTTATCCACCTCTGACTACAGTGATTATGATGATTCAGAAGGTAAGAAGCCTTTTAGGATGAGTTTGTTCAATTAAAAAAAAAAAAAAAGCCAAAGTTTGGAAGAGACATTAAAATTCAGTCCTAAATATTTTGTATTGGTTAGTGTTTTTTCCTCCTTGTCTATTTCCAGAGGTTATCACCACCTACTACAATTCGATACTCTCATATCAATAACTATTGCTGATTTTTCACATTGATCTGAGGCTGATTAATTTTTTTTTTTAATTAAGGACAAACATTTTGTTAATGAAAACGAACGGAAAAACTAAAATACAAAAAAAAAAAAAACCATGAGTGTTTATAAAATGAAATAAAAACAAAAATTATAGCTGCACAAGTGAAAAACTGTTGACCTAAAGAATTCATCAAAATAATTCAATTGGTCGGTATAGAAAGTTTTTCAATGAAATGCTTCCCTTAGCTCCCATTTTGTTTCTTTAGACACAAGCTCAAAGTCTCCATTTGCCAAATACAAGTTTGATGACAAGGAATACTATGGCACCTTTTCAAAGCAATTACTCACAACCTACTTCAACCGGGGTGGAGATACGCCCAAAGTCCAGATGCCCTTCAAAACTGTTCCTGGTAGAAGCCCTCGCGATTTAACCAAAGAGAGGTCTGTACTGCTGTTGTGTGACCAAGAATTGTCCACTACTCTTCCTCCCTCATTGTGATAATATTGTAGCTACTACATTTAAATGCTAATGCGAGGAAAAAAGATGCAAGTTGCAACCTGTTGTGAAAATACTGCATCTTTTCTAAAGGCGGCGAAGAGAATATTTGAAGATTGATTTTGAGAGGCTTCTGACAGAAAAAAAAATTGATTCCAATCTTCTCATGCCGCGTCCTTTGGATAATAATGACGAACAGCTAACCGTGTCTTGCTGTCTTCCGCTTGAGGTGAGTTTGGTAGAGTAATTCACGACATGATGAAGTTTTTGGCATCTACTTTCAAAAATTTCCTGGCAGATATTTGACAATGTGGAGTTTGACTGCCGTACTGCAGAAGACTGGATGATCCTGGGTAAAATTGAAGGATCACCGTTTAAAAAACCAATTCCGGCAAAAGCATTATTGCCCTCAGATGACAGAGTGTCGTTTGGTAAGTTGTGTGCAAAAGTTTTTTTTAAATGCATGCGAATGGAAAATCAGGAGGATTTTAACAGCTAATTTCATCTCATCAGACCATCGCCAAGCTCCCTCATTATTCCACTACAGCTGGCATTTAGTAGGAGTGCTTGACTACAATAAGGAGAAATGTCAGTACTTGGTTGAAAAGGTTTTCCCAAACAGCAACCTAAAAGAATCACAACACAATTGCCCTGGTAATTTCATTCGCTCATGTACAGTGCATGCCCAGCCTTGGATTTTGCCATAAGAACTATTTGCGTGTTCCCCTCACTCTTGTTCAGATGTGAACTGCTTACAAACGGGCAATAGGCACTGGATTCCCAGAATCCGGCTGCTGTTCAGTGCCGAGGACCCCCGTGTCTTTGTCGAGCGCATCCAGTTTGCCATGTACCTCCGTGCTCGCTCCGAGGCCCTCATCCTCTACCACTTGACTGTGGATTGCATGCCCATCTGGAATGAAACGCCATCTATCGATCCCCAATGTCTCTACCGTATCCAAAGTCGTGCTCTCTCAGGCTCTGGCCTCAAACTGGAAATGTAAGTTGTCCCTAGGTATTTTATTTTATTATTTTATTATAATGATTTATTTTGTTCTACTTTATTTTTCAGTATTAAAACACGTATAGAGGGACTTTAGGGATTTCATTATTTATATTTTATTATTTATATTATATTACTTTATTATAATTATTTATTTTGTTTTATTTTATTTTTCAGTGTTAAAAAATGTATAGAAGGACTTGGCAAGGAGGTGAAGCTGGAATATGACCGTACTATGAATCGCTTCATCTTGGATAAAAGCGTGACAACCCACCCACAGGAGTTTTTGCACATCGTGGTGCTGCAGAAGGAACCTGAACGCGTGCCACTGAACGGTACAAGTGGCGTTTGTATATTTGAGTCAAATCTGGGTTTATGTTTTGAGTCTCACCACTCAACCTATTTTTCCTTATTCAGGGTGTGTGACAGTTCCTGCCTTCGACTACAAGAAGAACCGAGCTGCTTTCCTTGCAAAGTCCATGCTAACAGAACCCAAAGTAATCTATACATTATCAGAAATCCGGTCCGAGTGCAACAAACTCTCAACAATGAAACTATTCAATGTCTCCTTAACCAAACCTATGCGACTGGACGAGTTTGAAGCTAACCAGACCCAAATGCAAACTCAGGTAATTTAATTGTCAACATTAAAAGACACAAACTATTTGCAATGATGTTGAAATGATCTTTCAGATAAGCTTCTTTCTCCGAGAGGCATGGATGCTCACTGTGACTTACAGTCTCCGACACAACCTTGAAACAATTGGCAAAGGCGCGTACAATATGAACGAGACTCACTGGGATATGCACAAAGTTACCAAGCTGAACAAACTGTTGGCTGTGGTGCACTACAACCTCCAGGACACTCTGCGCAACCTTGTGGAGGACTCGCTTCTCTGCCTGAGCAAGTTGATTTTGGATGCATGCTGCAGTGTGCTCACATGCCCCGATGAATTGGTGTGGGGCGATGATTACATCACCAGCCCCTACAAGTAAGGAAGTGTAAACATTCCCGGGAACTTACGCTGGGAACCAACTGCAAATCTACAAGAAATTAGTAGGCCAGCTCAACTAAGACATGACTGCCATCTACTGGTGATTGGTGATATTACATCTTAAAACTACAGTCTGCATATTCTCAGTTCCCTCGATCCAGGATTTTTAAAATTTATTTTTTACCCATCCCTGCTGTAGTGGGTTACTCACTCGAGTTAAAAAATGGCTGCATGATGGAAAATGTTTCTTTTCCAGCATTCATTCATACTAAATTTTAATTTAACAGATTTGTGTGATTCGTATTTGAGTTGCCATTTCTTTGCAGGCCAAAGAACAAGCCTCTGTTCCAAGTGGATTTAATTTTGAATGAAACGGGTGTAAATTATAGTACATCTCTGGAGAATTTTGAGGCATCTATTATAAACCTGTTCAACGAGGGCATTCTGGTCACACACAATATACCGATGCTTGATAAGGTAAAACCTCATTTCACGGCAACTAAAACACTATACTGCTTGTGATCGGATTTCAAATGTTTTATTTTGTATTGACTTGAGTTTTGTGTCCATGCCAGTTTTTAATGAAGAGGCTGTTATTCGGTGACGATCCTGTGCTGAAGTCGGTTCACCTTTGTGAACCAAAAGTATCGCAGTTGAGAGAAAAGATCTGCACGGCTCTCAAGAAAGCCGTCATACCCCTCAAGGCCTACGCTGCTGAATACACCAAATACATCGAGCTGTACAGTTTAAAGATAGAAGAGCACTTTCTGTAATTGTGTTTTTTTTTTTGGTAGAACAATGGTGTCAAACACCGGCCCGCGGGCCAAATATGGCCCACAGTGTAATTACATTGGGCCCGCAAAGACAAATGCATCGACTTTGTGTCAATACCAAAATTGCAAATTGTTTTTACTTTAAAAAAAAAAAAATCTATACATTTTTATTATCATTCATCTTTTTAGAAATGTGAACAGTTCTTACGAGTCTCCGATTTCAAAACTTATTCATCAGTTTGTTGTGTAGCCAATACTGTATATTTTATTAAACGTTCATACATTTATTTGGGTTGACAGTCGTAATGGCCCTCCGAAGGAAACTATGACTACGATGCGGCCCGCGACAAAAATTAATTTGACAACTCTGGTGTAGAAGACTTTGACCACACCCCCATCGCGTTATTAATCAGACCTCCACTGTCTTTGCAGACCCATTGGCGAGGATGATAAGACATCCAAGGTAGTGAAGGTAGAAGTGGAGCAGCATCTCAACGACAAGGAAACGCTCCAAAGCTCTTTGCCGTCCTCCATCATCATTGGCGCATTTATCGTACACGTCGAGGGAGTACGTCAGACGCTCATCAACAAAAAAAAGGCTTTAGCCATCGCTACATTGGAGCACCATGCCGACAAGCTAAGAAAGCAGATGGATGATGTAAGTCATTTGTCTGAAAGGTTTGCTTTTTGTAAATTCACGTTACGTCTTTGTGCGTGTCCAGGAATGCGATGAGTTCTGCACGGTCGGTCACACGCTAGGCGAGCGGCCCAATTCTATTGAGGACCTGACGGAGAAGAGGGACTGGATGAAACAAATCCCCAGCCAGCTCAAGAGTTGCAAGGTGCCGATCAGGTTGACTATTCGTGCTATCTATCCCGTAAACATATATCCATATACCAGAATCTTCTTTTTCCTCAGGAACGTGTTGCGAAAATTTTAGCAGAGTATGAAATGTTTGATGAGTTTAACTACCCTTTATCAAATGAAGATTTTACGAAAAAGTAAGTATGTTGCCTTTTCTCTTTTTTTTTTTTTTTAAACTAATGCACACAGGCCACAACATAGAGCTCACATTTTCAATCTAAGATATTATTATTATTTTTTTACCTTCAATTTATTTCCCAGGTGGCGAGCTATTGAGTGGCCCCAAAAGATTCTCAGACAGATCGATGACATCACCGCCAATCTTGTTCAAGAAGAAGAACGCTTCCAGAAGATTCAGATCGCCGACCAGGACCTCTTTGAGCAGCGCATTGAAACTGCTGAGGTCTGCTCACTTGTTTCACATCCAAAACAGTTGGCAATGTTTTCTTTTTTTTTTTTTGCTTTGTTTGTTGTAATGACGTTAAAGTCACTTACTCTGTCTTCACAGATGATGGTTGCAAGGTTCATGGGTTACGCAGATGTTGATCATGCGACTGAGATGGCCAACGATGTGAGGCGTACCAGCAAGGAGCTCAAAGAATGCCAGGCTTTGGCGCAAACTTACAACACCAGAGAACGCCTCTTTGGTAATCCTGTCACAAATGTGAGTATAGAAACATACAAAATGCCAAACTGCCGAGTCCAGCACACATTCCATCATCCATTTTGTGTCACTTGTGTCAGTATGATCGTCTGCACAAAATGGCAAAGCAGTTCCAGCCGTTCTTTGACTTGTGGACCACCACTTTCGATTGGACCAACCGGGTCGAGAGCTGGCTCAACGATCCGCTGACCTCCATTGACCCTGAGCTACTTGAGCGCAATGTTACAGGAGCCTTTGATACCATGAATAAATGTATCAAACAGTTTAAGGACAAACCCGGTGCGTAACCTCGATGACCATTCCCACCCGATCAAGTGCGGTTGTCACTGACCTCATTCCAGTTTCATGTATTAATTTATTTTCTCTTTCCAACGCCTATTCTAGATTGCAAGACGGTGGCGGAGTTAATCCGTGCCAGAATTGAGGAATTCCGTCCTTATGTTCCACTGATTCAGGGTCTGAGAAACCCAGGGATGAGAACGCACCATTGGGAGGCACTTTCAGATACCATCGGGATAAAAGTCGAACCCCAACCTAAACTTACCTTGTCCCACTGTTTGGAAATCGGTCTCCAGAACCACATGGATGCCATTGCCCAAGTGGCTGAGACAGCCGGGAAAGAGTACACCATTGAACAGGTAACTTCAAAGTTTACCAGACTGCCTGCTGGGTTGTTCACATTTTTCAGAAACTAAACCATATCCATGTGTCTCCTCATCTAGGCCCTGAATAAGATGAAATCAGAGTGGTCAGAAATTCTCTTTGAACTGATGGCCTACAAGGATACGGGCACTTACATCATGAAGAGTCCCGATGAAGCCTTGCAGTTGCTAGATGACCATATTGTCATGACACAAAGCATGTCCTTCTCCCCCTATAAGAAGGCATTTGAAGCCGATATCAACAAGTGGGAGAGCAAACTCAGAACAACTCAAGTAAGTAAACACATGTTGGGCCCAAGTGATGGCTAGGTCAATCAATATTTGACTGCTGCCCTCTTGTGGTGCTTGCAGGATGTGTTGGAGGAGTGGCTGTTATGTCAGGGTTCTTGGCTCTACTTGGAGCCCATCTTCAGCTCGGACGATATCAACGAACAACTACCCGAGGAGGGAAAGAGATACCAACAAATGGAAGAAATATGGAAGAGAATAATGAAAAGTGCTTTTGATAACCCAAAGGTCAGTCGGAATGGAAACAAAGAGACATGGGGACTAGTATAGAGCTCATTATAATACATACTACTATTAATAATTTCTTCTTATTCATCTCCAGATAATTGAATTTTGCCCTGGTCCTCACTTGCTCGACAAGTTGAAAAAGTGCAACGTTCTTTTAGAACTTGTGCAAAAAGGTCTCAGCGAATATTTGGAGATAAAACGAAATGCCTTCCCCAGGTAAACCCTCTCAAAGTGTGGCCAAATTCAGAAAATATGAAACCTAATGACTGCCTCATTAAAATTAAGTGGTCTAGGAAATTGATATATTTGTGAAAAAAAAAGATTATTTATCACTCAGTGATTTTTAGTTATTTGCTTCTTGGCTTGTGTCCAAGATGATTATTAAAAAAAGAAAAAAAAACACTTCTCCATATACACTGCTCCAAAAACATTCAAGTAAATATTTTTGTGTTTGTAGGTTCTACTTTCTGTCAGATGATGAGCTTCTGGAGATTCTGTCTCAGACCAAAGATGCCACAGCTGTACAGCCGCACTTGCGCAAATGCTTTGAGAATATTGCACGGGTTGGTTTTTTATTTTTTTATTTTTTAAACTAAAGTTTAAAATGTCCTCTAATGACTTCAAACGCATTTGAGACCTTTACTCTGTTGCTCCTCAGCTTAAATTCCAGGAGGATCTACTCATCACACATATGTACTCCGGAGAAGGAGAGGAGGTGAAGCTATCTGTGACCGTTATGCCTTCTGGGAATGTGGAGGACTGGCTGAGGCTGGTGGAAAGATCCATGACAGCCACAGTCAGAGATTACATTGACCGTTCCCTCAAAGTTTACCCTGAGGTCTGTGAGTTTACTTCAAATGTATTCTCGTTCCCAATGTTCATCGCGCCGTCTCGGAATTTCAGCAACCTCGCGAAGACTGGGTTTTATCATGGCCCGGCCAAGTGGTGATAGGTGGTTGTCAGGTCTACTGGACGGCTGAGGTGTCGGAGGCTTTGGAGCAGGGGGACTTGGCCGACCGTCTTTTTCCTCAACTGCAGAAACAGGTGCCCAACTGTTCTAAATGTGGGGCGCACACGTCAGAGCACGTGTTTCCATTTTCTTTTCTCGCAGCTGGGTAACCTGGTGCAACTGGTGAGAAGTGGCGTATCCAAAATGCAACGAGCTGTGCTCTCAGCCCTCATCGTCATTGAGGTGCACGCTAAAGACGTAGCAGCCAAACTGGTGGATCTGGCAGTGTCGAGCGTCAACGACTTTGAGTGGATTAGTCAACTCAGGTTTAAGTCGCTCCATGTAAGTCCGCTGCCCTAAATGATGTCATGATATTGATCTTTGCATACTTTGTAGATATTACTGGGCCAGAGAAGACTTGTACATCCGAGCAGTAAATGCGGAATTTTTGTATGGATATGAGTACCTTGGAAACTCTGGACGACTGGTCATCACCCCACTCACAGACAAGTACGCGTTTTACGAATGAGCATCTTTTTTTTTTTTGTAGTGCCAAATCACCAAAACAGTGATTGACGTTGAGCACATCTCACAAAGGCCAAGACCATCCTCATTCATTTTTCTGCTTCTCTCAGGTGCTACCTCACCCTGACAGGTGCCCTTCACCTCAAGTTTGGAGGAGCTCCCGCAGGTCCAGCTGGCACAGGAAAAACAGAAACCACTAAAGATCTGGGAAAGGCTCTTGCTATCCAGACAGTCGTTTTCAATTGTTCTGATCAGCTGGATTTTATGGCAATGGGCAAGTTCCTCAAAGGCTTGGCTAGGTAGCTGTTGATACCTCCATTCTTTTACGCAAACATGGATGGGGTGTGGGAAAAATCCCAGGACTGGCTCAGCTTTGAAAATATGTTTTATTTGCAGCTCTGGTGCCTGGGCATGCTTTGATGAGTTTAATCGTATTGATGTGGAGGTGTTGTCTGTGGTGGCGCAACAGATCACTACCATCCAAAAGGCTCAACAACAAAGGGTGATTGTATTTTATTGAAATATTATGGGAGGTATTGATCTCCTTAAATCGATTTGTAAAATACAGATCGGCTTTTTAGAAAAAAAAACGTTCAAGTTTTGGTCACATGATATAATTTCCTCACATAAATTGTAAGTCTTGTGTGCCATCAACAAATAATTGCAAATGTTGTGTTTCTAGGCAGAGAGGTTTGTTTTTGAAGGTTCCGAGATCCCGCTTGTCCCCTCCTGTGCCGTATTCATCACCATGAATCCTGGTTATGCTGGCCGCACAGAGTTACCTGACAATCTCAAGGTTCAAATTTCAAGTTGCCTTTCAAATTTTTGCAGAACAATATGAACAATATTGCTTCCACAGGCTCTGTTTCGTCCCGTGGCCATGATGGTCCCTAACTTTGCCATGATCGCTGAGATCTCACTCTACTCTTTTGGCTTCAGTGATGCCAAAGTCCTCTCTCAGAAAATCACCAGTACATTCACGCTCTCTTCGGAACAACTTAGCTCTCAGGTGAACTTTACTGGCTTTTAATATTTTTGCTGACACAAATTTAGTTACAGTTTTCTGCGGTGCAATTCATAAAAGCAAATATATTTAAATTCAGCCATGTCAGAGCGATACTGTATTGTACATGAAATTTACAGTGATGAGCAAGTTCCTTCTATTTTCAGGATCACTACGATTTTGGGATGAGATCTGTGAAGTCTGTAATCTCAGCTGCAGGAAATCTAAAACGAGAGAATCCCAATATGAATGAGGTTTGGCCGTTTTATTTTATTCTCCGTAAAAAAAAAAGAGTGCGTTAGTAGCTTCTCGCTAACAATGCTGCCAACTCACAGGAGTTGATCTGCCTGAGGGCCATCAAAGATGTCAACGTGCCGAAATTTTTACGGGATGACCTGAAGCTCTTCAACGGCATCGTGTCCGACCTTTTCCCAAAGACGAAACAGGAGCCGATCGACTACGGCACGCTCGAGGAATCTATGCGGAATATATGTACGAAGATGAACCTCAAAGATGTCGATGGTTAGTTTTCCGGCTGACTTGGATGTTGTCATGTGACCTGGTGCGTGTTGACGGTTGTCATTTGTGGTTACAGAATACATTGGGAAATGTATTCAACTGTATGAGACCACTGTCGTCAGACACGGATTAATGTTAGTGGGACCTTCCGGATCAGGTAAAACCAAGGTGAGTCTTTTAATGTCCATTGTGTGTCTTTTATTATTGTTTATTTTTTAGTCAGGGAAATACCATAAATTTCGGACTATAAGCCATGACTTTTTTCGCCAATTTTGAACCCTGAATCACAAGCTTTAGCTGGTGCGGTTTATAGTCCGGTGCGGCTTATAGTCCGAAAATTACGGTGTTGTCATTGTTGCCTTTTAGTGTTATGAAGTTCTCGGAGCGGCGCTAACAGCTCTAAAGGGTCAGCCCTCTGCCAGCGGTGATCAGTATGAGGCCGTTCAGACCTACGTGCTCAACCCCAAGTCGATCACTATGGGTCAACTTTACGGGGAGTATGACTTGCTCACGCACGAGTGGTAAGAAAACGGCGTGCTTGACTGCAAATGACAAGACGGTTGAGAAGTGACACTTGATCATTGTAGGACAGACGGCATCCTGTCGTCTTTAATCCGGATGGGTACGTCAGTTATGGACGATGATAAAAAATGGTACATGTTCGATGGGCCGGTTGATGCCGTCTGGATCGAGAACATGAACACCGTGCTGGATGACAACAAAAAACTTTGCCTTAGCTCCGGAGAAATCATCAAGCTCACTGAGGTACGGTGGACTAGTTCTGAAAAAAGAATGTTAACATAAGACGGTTTGACTCTTTTCAGTGCATGACTATGATGTTTGAGGTGCAAGACTTGGCGGTGGCGTCGCCAGCGACGGTGTCTCGCTGTGGTATGATCTACCTGGAGCCCAGTATTTTAGGCCTGGTCCCTTTTACTGAGTGTTGGCTCAGGCAAGTCCCCAAAATCATGAAACCATTCACAGAGCAACTCACTTCCTTGTTTGAGCAGTTCCTACAGGTGAGTGACAAGAACATGACATGGTGCTCCAAGCGGTGTGCAGTATGTGCAGTTGTTCTTTTTTCCAGGACTCAGTCAATTTTGTTCGCGCATCGGTAAAGGAGATCATCACATCGCTGGACAGCAATCTGACTTGTAGCCTTCTAAAACTTATGGACTGCTTTTTCATGCCGTTCAAGTCTTGTGAGGTTTGTATGGGGGATTGAGCCTTGATATTTGAAATATATGGGGAAAAAAAAATATTTAGTATATATTTTTGGCATTTTGGCTGTTTTGATTCATTTTGTGATGGATGGAATTGTATTATTATTTACTGTCGTGTGTTTTACATCACAAGTTCTTATGTGCTTAGAATGAGAAGACACCACAACGAGGTAAACTTGAGCGTGTGAAGGACCTGATTGAGCCATGGTTCATTTTCTCCCTGGTGTGGAGCGTCGGTGCCACGGGAGATGGACCCAGTCGCCAGCGCTTTAGTGTCTGGCTCAGAAATAAGATGTCGGAAGAAAAGGTCACAACTCAGTGACCCAATATTGATAAGACTGAGGACTTTGATGAATATATTTGGTACGAATCTGAAAGTATTTTTCTTTTAGATGACTTTATGTTTCCCAGAGGAAGGCCTCGTATATGACTACAGGCTCGATGATGCAGGTATAAGTCGTTGGAATGAACAAGAGGAAGAGGACAGAAAGGTAATGCGGAATAGAAAGATAAAAAAAATTGTGACTTCATGCCGTTGAACCATTCGTTGGCTCCATCCAACAGGTGCAGTGGGTCAACTGGGTGAACGATGCGAAGGATGTTGATATCACTCCAGATACAAGTTACTCCGACATCATCGTTCCCACTGCTGATACAGTGAGAATGACGTTCCTCATGGATATGCTTTTATCTAACATGAAGCCTGTACGTGAACCCCAAACATCCACCAATGCTTCAAAACCAAGACAGCAAAGCTTAACTTGACTTTGTTGATTGCATTTGTGACCTAGTTGCTTTGTATCGGGCCTGCCGGGACTGGAAAGACCCTTGCCTTATCTGACAAGCTTCTAAAGAACATGCATCAGAAATTTGTCACACACTTTCTCATGTTCTCAGCGCGAACTTCATCTAACCAGACTCAGGATTTTATAGACAGTAAGCTGGACAAGAGGTAGGCTGAGGAGTTGTTCGCATAGGATTTGATAGACAACCCGGCCCAAATTCACCATCAAATTGTTGTGTTAGGCGAAAAGGTGTGTTTGCACCTCCTAAAGGCAAGTTCTTCATCTTTTTCATTGATGACCTCAACATGCCGTTGTTGGAGACTTATGGTGCTCAGCCGCCTATTGAACTGCTCCGGCAGTGGATGGACCACACCGGCTGGTACGACAGGAAGATGATAGGTAAGCAGATGGGTTTATTATGTCAACTGGCTGTTGTCTTCATCATTGTTTTGTTTGTAGGCGCTTTCAGGCAAATTGTGGATATCAATTTTGCCTGTGCCATGGGACCTCCGGGGGGAGGCCGGAACCCCATCACACCCCGCTTCACGCGACACTTCAGTTTTCTGTCTTTCACTGAACTGGAGGATGCCAGCATGACCAAGATTTTCTCCACCATTTTAGGCAGTTGGATGAGTGAGTTGGTTGTGCCGCACAGTTGCAAATATGGACTTGGGTTTGTTGATCATACAGAAAGTACAGTCTTGGGTACTTTGAGATTTGTTGTGTCAGCAAAAAATACATCCAAAGGGTTTAATTAAACGCATTCTAACAGGGTTATTATCATTATTAATAGTAATAATAATTGTATTAAATTCTATCATTATTAACAATTCATAACATTATTAATAGTAATAATAATTTATTTTTATTTTTAATAATAATTCATAATAATAATAATAATAATAAGAAGAAGAATGTCTGCTTTTATTATGTCAGTTTGACCTCTAGGTCATTAAAACACCAAAACGCTTTTTGGCCCAAGACTTTTCCACAATAACGCCTTTGTAAACAAGATCAGACGTTTTCTGATTCAATGTTTGTTCTTTTCAGATGGAAAAATGAGTAAGAAGAATCCAGGCAGTAAGTCACTGATGTTGAAAGTGCTTTGTACTTGACCCATACTGTAGCTGTCTTCTAATTTAATAGACTTGAAGAAAAAAACCCACAAATTTCCTTAGCGTATGAAAAAGATTAGCCCTTGAATGTCACCTTTTTTTTTTCCCCCACCAGGAACAGTGCCAGAAATCATCCCACTGAACAATGCAATCGTCAGCGTCACTATCCGCGTGTACGCAACTATTTGCTCTCAGCTTCTCCCAACCCCTACAAAGTCTCACTACACGTTCAACCTCAGAGACCTGTCCAAGGTCTTCCAGGGTATCCTCATGGCTGAGACTTGTATGATAGAGGTAAAACACCCAATAGATGGATGAGTCTTTTTTTTTTTTTTAAATGGCACGAAAGAATTTTTTTAAAGCACTTTATCAAGAACACTAACACGCTGTGGAAAGATGTTTGAATAGAATCATCTAAAATTCTGTTCGCTTCATCTCAGAACAAAGAAATGCTGCTTCGGCTGTGGTACCACGAAAACTGCCGGGTTTTCCAAGATCGCTTGGTGTGTGCGGAAGACAGGGAATGGTTCAACTCCCTCCTGAAGGAATTCATTCAGGAGTTTGGTTGCGACTTTGACGTGGTCGTGCCGTCCCAGCCCGTCTTTTACGGGGATTTCATGGTTCCCGGTGCACTGCACAAAGTCTACACTTTCATAGATGACAAGGACAAGGTGAGCACAGCCACAATCAAACGTGTCTTGATAGGTTACCTGTTCCATGATGACATTTTCCAGTTGGAAGAAGTGATGATGGAGTACATGGAGGACTACAACCAGAACTGCACTCCCAAGATGAAACTCGTGCTCTTCATGGATGCCATCGAGCATGTTTGCCGAATCGCTCGCGTGTTACGCCAGCCGTTGGGCAATGCCCTCCTGCTTGGAGTCGGCGGCAGTGGACGCCAGTCCCTGACTAAACTCGCCTCGTATATGTGAGAACGGCACATTTGACACACCGTTCAGGAAGGTAGATGTACATTTTGCAAATTGTTTCCATTTTAGATCAGAGTACAAGTGTTTCCAGATTGAGCTGTCAAAGAACTACGGTCAGTTGGAGTGGCGGGAAGACATTAAAAGCATCATGATGAAGGCTGGTATCCATAACCAGCACATCACCTTCCTCTTCGTGGACACTCAGGTTTTCTCTGCTTTCTTTTTAACTTCCCGCCGACTGTGTGAATTCAAAGTGTGACCAAATTGATCTGAAGTTTGTTCAGATTGCTAATCATTTGCATTACTTCCTCACCAGATAAAAAGCGAATCATTCCTGGAAGACATAAACAGCATTTTGAACTCGGGTGACGTTCCCAACTTGTATGCCTCTGATGAGCAGGAGCGCATCCTGGCTTCCATGAAGCCAGTGGTCCAAGAGTTGGCCCTGCAGCCCACCAAACCAAACCTTATGGCTGCTTACCTCAAAAGAGTTCGCACTAATATCCACACTGTACTCTGCATGAGGTAAGTACTTTGGAATAGTTTATTTATTTTTTCAAAGCTAGTAAACACATTTTTGTCTGCTTTCATGAAATATTATTCCTCCTCCTTTATGTTATTCTCTAAAGTCCTATTGGGGAAGTATTTCGTGCAAGGCTGAGGCAGTTTCCCTCCCTGGTGACATGTTGCACCATTGACTGGTTCAGTGCATGGCCAGATGAGGCTCTGCAAGCTGTGGCCACTTCGTTCCTCAATGAGTTGTACGAGCTTGAAGCTAGCCCTGAAGTCTTGAGTGGACTGGTGAGGCTGCTGTTTGTGTTTTTTGGGGGAAATTGCATTTTAGATTGTTTTCCTTGGGTGGCGCTGTCAACTAATAAGTCACTTCTGTTTCCCCAGACAGTCATGTGCATGAACATCCACCAGATGGTAGCCCAGAAGTGTTTACAGTTCATGGCAGAGCTTTCTCGACAAAACTACGTGACCCCTAAGAGCTACCTGGAGCTGCTCAATATCTTCTCAAATCTCATTGGACGCAAGAAGCAAGAACTATGTTCTGCTCGTGAGCGCATGAGGACTGGTCTGGACAAGGCAAGGGACATCTTTTGTCTTTGTTGGCTTTTGATTTGGATGTAAATGTTCCTCACTGAAGTCGAACGTGTGTTCCGATGTGTAGCTCCTGAGCACGGCAGAGGATGTGAGTAAGATGCAAGAGGAGCAGGAGGTGATGAGGCCTCTCTTGGAGGAGGCTGCCAGGGAAACCGAGGTCACGATGGAAACCATCAAGGTAAGGTCTTGAATGCATGCTACGTAACATGAACCCGACGAAACAAACCGTGTGATTTACAACGGCAGAAAGACTCGGTGATTGCAGAGGAGACACAGAAGTCGGTGCAAGCAGAAGAAGTCAAAGCTTCGGAGAAAGCCCGTGTAGCCGGGGAAATCGCCACGGATGCGCAGAGGGATCTGGATGAGGCTCTGCCGGCCCTCGACGCTGCCACTGCCAGCCTCAAGTCACTCAACAAGAATGATGTCACTGAGGTCAGAGACTCATATTGAACCACAAGTTGACATTTTGTAACGTTCCGGAATGCTTCTGTAGGTGCGAGCCATGCAGCGGCCTCCTGCGGGGGTGAAGCTGGTCATTGAGGCTGTGTGCATTATGAGGGACGTCAAACCCAAGAAGGTGCCTGGAGAGAAACCCGGCAGCAAGATTGATGACTACTGGGAACCTGGCAAAGTATTGCTTCAGGACCCTGGCAAGTTTCTGGATAGCCTTTTTGCCTATGATAAGGTAGATGCAAATTCTATGTCGCTCATTGTGTTGTTTTGATTTTGTCAGTCCCATTTATATTTAAATACTATTGCACATGTATGTTTTAAATATGTATACATTTATCAATTTTTGTATTAAAATAATTGTCTTGATTTAATTATTTCATTAATTTATAATACATGCAGGATAATTCATAGGATATTTTAGTCACAGGTCAAAACCTTTCTCTTTGTTGTAAGCATTCACTTTTTACTTTGTATTCTAAAAACTGCTACACTATTTCTTCCACGTAATATTTGCACAGGAAAACATCCCAGAACGAGTGATAGCTTTGGTGCAGCCTTACATCGATAATGAAGAATTCCAACCTGCCGCCATTGCCAAAGTTTCCAAAGCCTGTACCTCGATTTGTCAGTGGGTTCGAGCCATGCACCTTTATCACTTTGTGGCCAAGGGGGTGGAGCCTAAAAGGGTAAAACATGAAAATGATGTGACCATCCGGTATGACGACGTATAATGTAAACAATGACATTTGATTTATTTACACAGCAAGCTCTACAGGCAGCTCAGGAGGAGTATGACGAGTCTCAGAGAAGTTTGAAAGCTGCCAAAGAAATGCAAGCAGCTGTGGAGAGTGGTATTGCTTTATTGCAGGCTAAGTATCAAGACTGCCTGGCCAAGAAAAATGAGCTGGACAACAAGTATCAACTGTGCGAGATACGACTTGTTCGAGCAGACAAGGTCAGAGCAGGGATGAAGAACTTGCAACATGGGAATTATATAATATTTTGACTTTATTGTGTCATTAGTACCTTTCTCCTTTGACCTGGCCGATCCAGATTGATGACACTATTTTGTCCTTCAGCTCATCGCTGGACTTGCAGATGAGAAAACTCGCTGGAAAGAGACGGTGCAACATCTGGAATACATGGTCAATAATGTAGCCGGCGATGTGCTCTTATCTGCAGGATATGTATCCTACTTGGGACCCTTTACTGTAAGTTTCACCACAAAAAAAATAAAAGCAAATCGACAAACCAGATTAAAATAATGATTGGAATAAAATGTTGCATCATTTGAATGCTCTGTTTTTGTGCGCGTAGGGATCCTACAGGGCAGCCATGGCAGAGGAGTGGCTGCGATCTTTCAAGGAGTTAGGAGTTCCACATACTGACGCACCAAGTCTCATGAGCACTCTTGGAGATCCTGTCAAGATTCGCTCCTGGCAGGTCAGAGGTGACATCGTTGCGTGGTTTTACAACGAAAGCATCTCACACTGTCGTCTTTTGATGTCAACAGCTATCAGGTCTACCTAAGGACAACCTTTCGGTGGAGAATTCTGTGATTGCCCAATATTCGCTTCGCTGGGCTCTCTTCATTGATCCTCAAGGTCAAGCCAACTCGTGGATCAAATCCATGGTGTGTTTATAACTGGAAACAAAGAGAATCTGCTCCTGCTTTTGTTATCTACATTTGAAGCCTTACTCGGTATTTGCAATTACGTTCCGTCCGCCTCATTCTGTCAACCAGGAGCGTGACAGTGGATTGGAGATTATAAAACTCAGTGACCGGGATTTCCTCCGCAGTCTTGAAAATGCAATTCGCTTTGGTAAACCCTGCTTACTTGAGAATATAGAAGAGGACATGGATCCCGCTCTTGAACCTGTACTGCTGCAGCAGGTGAACGCATACTAATTAGAAAACAATATAAATATTTGCAAACTAAACAAGATTTTCATTCAGGTTATTATTCTTGTTGTCAAACTGGTCTCAATAATGACCTAAGTGTTGGTCCTCAGACATTTAAGGAGCAAGGCAGTTTAAAACTGAAGCTGGGAGATAATACCATTCCATACCATGAGAGTTTCAAGTTTTACATCACGACCAAGTTACCAAACCCGCACTACTCCCCAGAGGTTTCCACTAAAGTCACTCTCATCAACTTCACCCTGTCACCTAGGTAACACTAATTTCATACAGCATTATTTGTTTTTTGTTTACAATACAGTGGTCAAGCAAATATTGCAAATTCAATCGCATCAGACCTTAAAATATTTAAGGTCTAAATATTTAAGGTCTAAAGGTTTAACAACAGTCAACTAACTTGATAAGAATATGCCTGTTGTGTGTTTTCAGTGGCTTGGAAGACCAGCTGCTGGCCCAGGTGGTGGCAGCAGAACGTCCAGAACTGGAAACGGCTAAGAACCAATTGATCGTCAGCAATGCCAAAATGAAGCAAGAGCTGAAAGATATCGAGGATGAGATCTTGTACCGTCTCAGCTCCTCGGAAGGAAACCCAGTGGACAATGAAGAGCTCATTCAAGTGCTGGAAGCTTCCAAAGTCAAAGCTGGCGAGATCCAGGTCAGACACTGGAAGGACTAGTTCTCCTCTCCTAATTCCAAAGATTCTCTTTGACACTGATTGTTCTTTTTTGGGTCAGGCCAAAGTGCTTGTGGCAGAAGAGACAGAGAAGGACATTGACACCACCCGTCTGACATACGTTCCGGTGGCCGTGCGCACACAGATTCTTTTCTTCTGTGTATCAGACTTGTCCAACGTTGATCCCATGTACCAATACTCCCTGGAGTGGTTCCTTGGTATCTTCATGGTTGGCATCGCCAACGCTAAAAGAGCAGGTAGAGAGAAAATCTCATGAAGTTCTTGCGTGTTTAGGGTGTTGTGGAACGGGCCAATCAGTCGCAGAGATTCCGGAGTTTTAAATTTGGCTAATCGGCTGTTCAACAACATTTACTGACTGTTTCTCTGTACTTACAGACACGGTGGAGGAGCGAATCGAGAACATCAATGAATATTTCACATTCAGTCTGTACTGCAATGTGTGTCGCAGCTTGTTTGAGAAGCACAAGCTGATGTTTGCCTTTCTCGTTTGCGCTCGCATTCTAACGAATGATGGGGAAATTAACATGGTCAGTAACTGATTCGCCACTTTTACGTACAATGCAAATGGGTGAATGAATCCAAGTGATTGTGGTTTATTTTTCTGCCAGGCTGAGTGGCGTAACTTGTTATCAGGAGGGATGCCCAACCAAGAACTTCCCAACCCGGCCGTAAACTGGCTATCGGACCGTGCTTGGAAAGACATCCTGGGCCTCAGTGTACTCGAGACCTACAAAGATCTTGCATCAACTTTTGACCAACATTTGCCGGGCTTTAAAAACATTTTTGATAGCAACATTCCTCACAGGCAAACACTGACGCACTCAAATTGAATTTATAGATGTTCGTATGTAACCGCTGTGTTTTTGTTCTCCATTTTAGAGAGCCTCTGCCTGGCAAGTGGAACACAACACTAGACCATTTCCAAAAGCTGTTAGTTCTGCGCTGTCTGAGGGCTGACTGTCTGGTTCAAGGCATACAGGACTTTGTCGCCCTTAAACTGGGACAGCGCTTCATAGAACCTCAGGTATTCTTTCTTTGTCCCTTGTGGCAGCCATTTTCTCAAAGCATGTCAGCCAGACAAAGATCTGAGCCGTGAAGGTAAATACCATGCTTTCTTAAGATGGAACTCTGGGGTAGTAAATACAATGAAAACAGCAGGGGCCCCAAAATTGAACCCTGTGGAACACCATCCGAAAGTGGGCCATTTTTGCACCGTTCAGTAGTTGGATAAAGATAATTGCAGCTGAGTTGTGTTTTTTATTTGTGTGACAGTATTCTCCACTTTTCTTTTGTAGACATCAGACCTCGCGGTGGTTTTTAAGGAGTCGTCCCCTTCCTCCCCTCTCATCTTTATTTTGTCTCCGGGCACTGACCCAGCTTCCGACCTCTACAAGTTTGCTGACGTCATGCACTTCTCGAAGAAAATCACGGCCATCTCCTTGGGCCAAGGCCAGGTTGAACATTCACACACATGAAACTCACACGTTATTGCTGCAGATTAAGCCCTGTGTTAAGATGCACAATCTTCCGCTGCTCTCTGTGGGATTCAGGGCCCCTTGGCTGAAGCCCTGATGCGGACAGCCATGGAAAGAGGTCAATGGGTCTTCTTTCAGAATTGTCACCTGGCACCCAGCTGGCTGCCGTCACTGGAGAGCCTTATTGAGAACATTGACCTAAAGGTACTTTGTATCTAGGGGGGTTGAAACTGAAGCTCCCCACCCCCGGCAGAATTTACCAAATGATTGCTCTGTCACACAGGTCCACAAAGATTTCCGTTTGTGGCTCACAAGTCTTCCCAGCAATAGGTTCCCAGTGTCCATTCTTCAAAATGGGACCAAGATGACTATTGAGTTGCCCAAAGGAATCAAGGCCAACCTCCAAAAAACTTACCTGAAGCTCACAAATGATTTTATCAATTCATCCAACAAGGTGCTGCTCTCCTACAATCCTCCCATGATAATTAATTTTTTGACATTTATGTTGATCTAAAAAAAACAAAAAAAACCCATGCGCCTGTTTTTGTTTGCTCCAGGTATCACACTTGAAGTCGTTGCTCTTGTCTCTGTGTTTGTTCCACGGAATTGCTCTTGAGCGAAGAAAGTTTGGCCCGTTGGGCTTTAATATTCCCTACGAGTTCACCGATGGTGATCTAAACATCTGCATCAGCCAACTCAAAATGTTTCTGGACGAGTATGATAACATTCCTTACAAGGTGACTGCGACCCACCTGTTTATCAGTCCTTGTTTTCTTGGTCCACCCACAGATGTGTTCTCACATTATCCACTCAAGCACATACACACTGTCCTTCACTGGCCTTTTTTCCATCCAGGTCTTGAAATACACCGCAGGGGAGATCAATTATGGGGGCCGTGTGACGGATGAGTGGGACAGACGTTGTCTCCTTAGCGTGCTGGAAGATTTCTACTGTCCTGATGTTCTCAGCGAGGAACATATTTACTCTGAATCCGGAGTTTACCGGCAGATTGAAACAAACGTGGATATCAAGGTTGGATATTTCAGTGTCAGTGTGCATGCTCCGATTCACAAAGCAAATTTGTGAGACCAAGGATTTTTGTCAGATTGCAAAATAGGTTGTGTGGTGTCTGTTGCGCAAATGAAACGTGAATTTAAACGTCTACATAGAATGCTTAAGACATTTCTTTGTATCCTTTCTCACTTTAGGGTTACCTGACGTATGTCCACAGTCTACCCATCAATGATACACCAGAGATTTTTGGTCTCCACGACAACGCTAACATCAGCTTTGCTCAAAATGAGACTTTTACTCTGCTGGGAACACTTCTGCGCCTCCAGCCTCGAACTGCATCTGCTGGAGGCCAAACCCTGGAGGAGGTATTCCATTTTGCCTCCACATCACTGTTGTCATCTCACATGTGACCGACTGGCTTCTTCTTGCACCACAGATAGTGGAGGAGATTGTAGCAGGTATCGTAGTAAAGATCCCAAACCCTTTTGATATTCAGGACGTGGTGGAAAAGTACCCCGTGCTCTACGAAGAGTCCATGAACACAGTGCTCATGCAGGAGATCATCAGGTAACATCGAATTGCGGTAGTTAACAAAGACTAGTTCGTATGCTGTACATAGTATGTTTATATGGTGCATGTTTTACAGATGTTTATTCTGCATTAGTTTTTTTTTCTGTAGTGAACACAATGAAACGTGGGCGGAAAATAGCATTTTGTCAAATAATAACCTCAGCGCCAATCACTGCCGTTGTCTGGTTAACTCAGGTCACAGACAGATAAACAGTAAGCAGTCCTTGTATCTTATCTACCCTTCAGGTATAACAATTTGTTGGAGGTCATCGCTCACAGTCTTGTTGATATTGTGAAGGCTCTGAAAGGTTTAGTGGTGATGTCTTCGGAACTGGAGCGGATGGCCAACAGCTTGTTTAACAATGGTGTGCCAGATATGTGGAAGGCCAAGGCAAGACACACACATGAATGCTCACACACATTTACAACCCTTCTGATCGTGACAAAGATATGAAGCTCAAAGGTCACATTGCACATATTTGTTACATACTTCATTTAATACGCCGCTGTCTCATGATTGGATGAATTCCTATTTTTGTGTTTAAAACCATTTCAGTCTTCTAAAAAAAATGCCAGAATGGGCAACATAGAATCTCACAAATGTTGCTGTTTGCGCTGATTATAACCAAACTATCAGTGTAACACTAAGGTTACTTCCTCAATAACAACATTCTCAACAAAAGACCAAGAATCGTCTTTTATCATCCTCAAATGAGGAAGTCAATCGACATGCCGTTCCATTGGTTTTATTTGTTGCTCAAGGGCATGTTGGCAGTGCACAGGAAATGATTCAGTGGGTGGATCTCATTTCCCCCTTTTGTCATTTCTTCATTTGGCCTTGTTCCTCTGTGTGAGAGACATAGACATCTGTAATTATACTTTTGCATAATGCATATTTGCAAAGATTAGCAGCAAAATCCATCCCCTGGACATTTTTGTGGCCTAAAATGCTGCATTGACTACAATTAAAAACACATTTATAAAACATTCCTTTCCCTGACCGGGAATCGAACCCGGGCCGCGGCGGTGAGAGCGCCGAATCCTAACCACTAGACCACCAGGGACTGTTTTGTAATTTATATTGCAGGCCTACCCGTCTCTGAAGCCTCTGGCCTCCTGGGTGTCAGATTTGCTGCAGCGGGTCCGTTTTCTTCAAGGATGGATCTTGAACGGCATTCCACCAGTCTTCTGGATTAGCGGCTTCTACTTTCCTCAAGCGTTTCTCACCGGAACCCTGCAAAATTATGCCCGTCGCTTCGGCATCTCCATCGACATTATTGGATTTGACTTTCAGGTGACGGAAGAAAATAAAAATGTTTAGTTACTTATCAATCACCCTGTTGATCTTTTTTGCAAGAATCTGATTGGGGCCCTGTTTGCCTTCTTCAGGTTGTGCTGAAACCCGTGTGCGACATAGACGAGAAGCCAGACACGGGCTGCTACATCAGTGGCTTATTCATCGAGGGCGCTCGCTGGGATAATGACACCGCTCAGCTGACAGAGTCCAGGGCGAAGGAGCTCTACACAGAAATGGCTGCCATCTGGCTCATCCCAATGCCCAACCGCAAACCTCCCACCGCCGGGATCTACATCTGCCCCATTTACAAGACCCTCACACGCGCCGGTTAGTATATAAGCATGATATGAAAGCTCATCTTTTTGTATTCAAGTCGAGTTAAACAAGTGTGGATTGCTCACGTTGTATCTCCTTGTGGCATGCTTCTGTTGCCTACCCCAAAATAGACTGACGTCAGATGGTATCATGTGTCATGGCCTAGAAAGTGTTGCTCTGTATTTCCTATCCACACCACAGCCGTCACCTTGCGCTCGCTGCCACACGCACCGGCTGAAGCTCTTGATGTGCTTTTACAGGGACGCTGTCTACTACCGGGCATTCAACCAACTATGTGATTGCAGTCGAGCTGCCGACAGATCTCACTCCGGGACACTGGATCAAACGGGGAGTGGCCCTCATTTGTGCTTTGGACTATTAAAAAAAGGGAATTGTGTAGAAAGAAGTCTTGAGTCACCTTTTTCTCCTTTTTCACGGCGGTTAAAAGTAAATAAAAGAAAGATACAGAATTACATAATATATCTCCCATGATTACATTTTTGTGTAGATTTGGATAAATGTGAAAAAATGGACTTGCAAAAGATATTTGCACTAAGCAGTCTTGTCAAGTTGTGACAAAGATTCTCTTTGTCCAGACTTGAAGTAACTCAACATTGGCAGCATTTGACGGGCTGGTCCTGCACCTTTAAAGCAGCCGCTTGGGTCGAGTTGTGAAATGAGATCAGTCAGTGGAAGGACGTTGGGTGGGTAGGTGGGGCTTATGGCTGCTTCCAGTTCCACACTGACTGACACTTGCCCATGTGAGTCCGTGTCAAGCTTCTCGAGCTGGACTCACTGGCTTGATGTCAGCACCTACTGGAATGGTTGGATCCCCCTTTGGGAAAAAAGTTTGAAGAGGACTTGCTATTTTAGATTTTTATTTTTAAAGTATTTACGGAGAATGAGTAGATAACGAAGTTTTGGAGCGGTGTCCAAGACAACCGGGCGCGTCGACTTGACGCATTTACCGGAGAGCAGTCACGTGAATTACTCCTGCCTTAACATGCTGCAGGATGGCAACGGGAAGAACCCGCAGGGAGCACCGAACGCCGAAGCCGAGCACGACTCGCCGTCCGGTGATGCCGAACTGGTGCCGCCGCTGCCACCAGCAGCCGCTGCCACCGCATCGGGCCCCGAGGACACGCTCTTCCCTTTGCCCGGAAACACCAAACTGGACATCAAAAGACACGCAGTGACAAACGATTATAAAGTCTCCAGCCAGGTTCTGGGTTTGGGAATTAATGGGAAAGTTCTGGGATGCTTCAACAAGAAGACCGGACAGAAATGCGCTCTTAAGGTAACGCTCACCTGCGCGCGTTACAACAGCTGTGTCAGCAGATTCTCATTTCTAAAACATTACACAACAGTAATTCTGGTTGTATATCATAATATTTGTTTTTTTCTTTTGCTTTGCTTTGTGAGCATGTGAACAATTCACAACCGCTCATCACAATTTTTTTTAGGGGTGGGGGAACCCTGAAAACTCACCTACTTGCTGGTTTTGGACCCCGGCCAAACCAAGACACGCATTTGATTTAAATGTTAGCAAGGATGAGTTCCATTTAGACAAAACTAGTGCTTTGTCAACATTTTGTGGCATCCACAAGCAATGTGGTGTTACACAAGTTTTTTTTTCCAATTTGGAATAGAATTCACAGAAAAAAAACACCAGTTGCACGATTCTTGATGTAGCTCATATCTTTTTCAGTTGTCTGTGTTTTAATGAAGTGTCTGTGCGTAAATACTCCTATGTTTATATTCTTAATTAGATTCCACTGATGCTGCAGAGGAAATTGTGTTCATGCGCTCAAAGACATGTGAAGGGGTGGGGGAAATGCACATTATCAAACCTCATATCATTTCCATACTCAGAATCAGCTATCATATCACACTTTTAGACTGATACTTTTATTCTTGGTGCACAATTCGAGCTTTGCATGTAGGAATTTAGATTGAGAATTGTACAGTAATCCGTAGAGATTCAAGTTGCCAGAGTAGACAGAGCAAAAGCATAGGATGCCGAAATTAGAAACAAAACAGATGGCCAACGAGAATGTTCCTCTAAGAGAAACACATTGTGACACACACATTGGTCGTTAATTCTTACTGCTATCTCCAAACTCAGGTCAAAGGTGAGAAGAGCAAACAATTGTCTAATCACTTGTATACTGGCTGTAAAATGAGTGAATCTCTGTTGGTTGTGATTCAGTTGCCCAGCAGACCATTTAATCACCCAATTATCACTTCAGCCAATTTTGGTAAAAAATGGGGGAGATAAAAAGCTAAAAGTCATGATAAGGACTTTATAATGTGGATGGAGGTGAGTGGCATTCACCAGCTTGTGAGCTTTTTAATTAACTTATTCTTCCGGGGGCTAAACATAATGGATGTGTTTAATTTTAATCCACTTTGTAGAGGAGCTGGATTGATGCCATTCATTCAATTTAATTCACTTACAGTCATCAGGATTTTATGTACCTGGATTTGTCTGAAGGCAAGGAGTCGGGCTTGTTGAGCTCCATGTTTTTTTTATATACTATATATTGGTGAATGGTCCAGAGCCTCTATATGAACCGCGGTTTCCAGGGAGACAAGAAGGGTTCAAAAGAAGTGTGAGGAGGCTGTTAATTGGTTTTGATCCGAATTACGGGGAAGTCCGTGTATTCAGTCATCATCATGTCTCTTTCGCTCTCTTTCTGGTCATTTTTAATCTAGTCTCTTTTATTAGTACAGTGCAGTGCAGGAAATGAGGATAGTAAAACAATAAATGGAAAATTGCTCATTAAAGTAATGTCTGGTGGATGGAACTGCGGGAAGGGAGTCACACACATTTTCAGACGAGCCACCGGAAACTCTGTAGTTCTTTCGAATTGCCGTTGAGTGACCTGACACTTCCAGGCATCACTTCCTCTTCCACACACTCATAGTGAGGAGCGGTTATTGAGATTCTCTGTGGAGTTCCCCTCAAATGTCCCTCACAACGTCTACATTTCTTGAATCAACAAAGAGCACTTTACTTAATGATCAGCGTTTATGTGCGTGTGGGTGTGTTTTGCACTCCTAGCCTAATGCCCTCTAGTGGCTGAAAGAAACCTCTACAGATTTGTGTGTCTCTCTCACATGTCCCATGAGTCAGTCTTTCCCAGTCTGTGACCAGATCGGCCTTCTTGTCAATGTGAACATCAGGTTCATCACCCCCTTACTGTCATATCCCAAAATAGTCACTGACTGCACATGTAGCCACCTGCTGTCTTAGTGTGTTAGTGTACGTTATAATTAGGTTCTTACCAGCGCACGAAATTGAACTCATACTTGCATTACATTTTGAATAGCTCTTTCCTTCTATGTCTTCCAGATCCTCTATGACAACCCCAAAGCAAGGCGGGAGGTGGAGCTTCATTGGAGGGTGTCCGGAGGGCCGCATATTGTCCAAATCCTAAACCTGTATGAGAACATGTATCATGGAAAGAAGTGCCTGCTCATCATCATGGAATGGTACGAGCTTGCGGTCGAGTATCAGTTGAAGTCTAAATGTTTGAAATCCCATTACTAATTTTATTTGCATTGTTAGAATTATTTGCTATCTAGGAGGTCCATCTACAAAAATAAACGCAATATGAAGAATTAGAAACCACGTAAACATGATTTGAAATGACAGTTTTAAAATTGTCATGTGAGGGAAATCCATTTTGTATTTGGTGACTACCCATAAAGTGGCGATATTTTGACCAAATGATATGTTATATCATATTATTGATCAGCCTCGGGGGAGGCGTGCTTGCTCTTGCTGTCATTTATTATTTTTTGCATTGAACTTTTAAAAAAAGACACATAGCGGTGTGCGGTTTCCTCCAAAAAAACTGCTGCTGTCAGCAGTTTTACTTGAGAATGCTCCGATATTTAAGACGCTCTTTGAAAATATGTCCCCGCGAGGAGAAAATGTGCGGTTGACGTCTTTGCTTACAAACAAATGTGAACTGAAACAGATCTCATCGCATTATTTGATACAGGGGCAGGATTTTATTTATTGACTTGTGCTGGCACAACAAGTGTTTATCTACTGTTTGTAGTAACCATGCACATGTCAGCGAGCTCACGTGGCTGTAAGCTGCTTCCTGCGACAGTGGAGGTCAGCGGAAGGCGACGTTTAGTTCTCTCAGTCGAGCACAAAAAGCGCATTTATTCTTCTCTTTTTTTTCCTCTGTGTTGACTAACTACAGATTGAGTACACAACACAAAGAAAATCTGAAATGCGAAGGGATTGGTGTTTTTTACTCATTTGTTTTTGTCCAAGGATGCATCACCCTCCGCAGAAGCGATGATGACGATAAAGAAAATATTATTGTCAAACTCTTATGATACACTATATCAAAATTGCGATGTGTGTGTTTCCATTTGTGTGCTCATGCAGTATGGAGGGTGGAGAGCTGTTCAGCCGCATCCAAGCTCGAGGAGATCAGGCTTTCACAGAGAAAGGTGAGAACTTTTTTGAATCATTGCAGAATGCCATAAAATGTCTCCTCAAAAGCTGTTTCATCCATTTGGAACAGATAAACAACTTCCTAAATTGACACCTTTTTAAATTGGGTTTTTAAATAGCACTCGCTGCAGCTTGAGTGATTGTAGAGAATATACGCTGTGGCTCAAATATACTTTATTGGTGGCTTAGCTCGCCACTGTGAGGTCTCAAACCGGATGTTCTTAGAGGGAAGTGGCCGCTGAGCTTAGAGTGTCACAGAGAATCAAGTTGCAACACAGATTCAGCCAGACTGCACGAGTCATAGAAAAATGTATCCTTTCATTCATGGCTCAAACAGCTGGTGTGAAAATGTTGCCATTCAGTGCAAACAGAACAGCTCCTTTTGAAAATTTTCAACAGTTGGACATTCAAACGTTAAGAGACGGTCAAATCAAATTCTTTGATTGAGTTCCTGGTTTGAGACTGTGTCTTTTAACCTCCTTCATCCCAGAGGCATCTGGGATCATGAGAGACATCGGCACGGCCATTGAGTTCCTGCACAGCATTAACATTGCGCACAGAGATATCAAGGTTTGATCCACAATCAGCTTCGGGTTTCCCAAAAAAAATGTAATTAACTTCATTTGACTGAATGTCCCTTCAATAGCCCGAGAATCTACTGTACACATCAAAGAACAAGAATGGAGTTCTCAAATTAACGGATTTTGGTTTTGCAAAGGAGACCACGCAACACAACCCTCTCCAGACGCCCTGCTACACGCCGTACTACGTGGGTAAGTTCGCTTCCAGTCCTACAAAATGGTTTGACTTTTAAGTACATGTCACACTTAAATTGCATTTGTTTTTGTCCTCGCATTTCTTTGGTCTGGTTTATGTGGTCGCGGATAAGCACCTGAGGTTTTAGGTCCGGAGAAATATGACAAGTCATGTGACATGTGGTCTCTGGGCGTTATCATGTACATCCTGTGAGTAGCTCATTTTTGTCACTGAAGTAATGCAGAAGAAAAAATGTGGTATAATCCGCTCTCTTGTTCTTCCCCAGGTTGTGCGGCTTCCCTCCGTTTTATTCCAACACGGGTCAAGCCATTTCTCCAGGGATGAAGAAGCGAATCAGGATGGGTCAATATGAATTTCCCAACCCGGAGTGGGCTGACGTGTCACAGGAAGGTGAGTTAATTAAGTACTCATAAATCTTCTGCTGGATTTAAGCGGGTAAGAGAAGATAGACAGTTGTTTAATATCACACTTGATGATCTCAACTATTAAATAAAAGTGGAATTTTCCGCATTATGACCTTTAAAAAATTATCCGATGTGTGTTTGGGCCACTTGCGATCACTTAAGTGAACGTTTATGTCGCTTTGACTCTCGCAGGCAAACATTTGATTCACCAGTTGCTGAAGACGGACCCCAACGAGAGAATGAGCATCACTCAGTTTATGAATCACCCCTGGATTAGTGTAAGTTTTTGACTCAGGAGTCCACTTCCTGTTAATGTTGGTTTCCACATCTGCATCCATGTGTTTATGCTCCGCAGCAATCCACGGTGGTTCCCTCCACGCCGCTCCACACCACCCGAGTATTGACAGAAGACAGAGAGATGTGGGAAGACGTGAAGGTTTGATACTTTACAACACTGACCTCTTCTGGCCGTTGTGCGGCATTACAAGAAAAATCAACTTTTTTCAGATGCAATTGTGTATCCAAAATTCGCAGCGTTCCTAAATCAAATTGTCAAAACAAAATATACTTAAACATTAGCTTGTTTATGCTGACGACAATAAAAATACTGTTTAAAAAACACTAAACTAGATCTTTCTGGCCTGCTAGCTCACCAATATATGAATATACATATTTATATATTATATATCATTAATGTAATGTATACCTTAGGAAGACTAAAAGTCTCCGCCAAGGTCCTGTGATAGGGTTCAATAAAATAATGGTCAACCTCGTGTCATTCCGCTTGCGTCCACTAGAGGGAGCAATGACTAAAGGCCCAAACTAAATAAGTTTATCACAAACACACACACACACACGTTTGTTGCTGTAGCTTTCCTGAACCATATGAGGAAATTGTCTATTCAGAACGTTCAATGGATGCAATCGTGCGTGACTGAGTCATGAATACATGGCAGCAATCTTCCCAACAGCTGAAATCTGATGTAACAAGACCACCAAACACAATTGCCTTCAACGATAGACACACAATAGCGTACTGTTCTGCAACAGTGCTGTGTAAGTTGTGTAAGCATTTCCCTTCTCAACCACTTCTCAAAAAATACTGTTACTTCAGCTGACCAGTTTGCAACATGTCAAAATCAATTAATTGAATTCGGAATGTTGTTTTGGCACCATTTTGCTGATTCTTTCACTTCCTGATACAAAACAAGTTTTTCTTCTCATTTTGTTGAATGCACTGAGTCACCAGAATCGATCTGCTGTGTCACAGGAGGAAATGACCAGCGCTTTGGCGACCATGCGTGTCGACTACGACCAAGTGAAGATCAAGGACCTGGATACGTCCAGCAACCCCCTCCTCGCCAAGAGACGCAAGAAAGCTGCCGCAGGGGCGAAGGGTGGCGCCACTGTCTGCCAAAGTCAATGAGGGATGGCAGCTCAGTCTCACAATGAAGGCCAAAGACTTCCTTGTCACTCTTTGTAATTGAGCCGTGAAGAGATTTGCGTAAAGAGACAACAAAATTATTAACACAGCAGGAAATAAATAAGCCTGACTGTAACGTTTCCTGCCAATGTGTTTGTTAAAGTATTTAATGACATTTTAGATCCTGTCTCTCTGTCACTGTGCAAGTACTGTAATGTTTTCTAGTTGAGGTCTCATTTTTGACCACGCACTAATAATCGGTGAGCATGGCTCCCATACAGGGGAACCTCTAAAGTTGAGCAATTTGGGGTGCTCACATTTCCTGGAAAGGTTTTTAAAAAAAAAAAAAAAAAATCATCAGTGTTTGACTTCACAACTCCACTTATTTTTTTTTTTAATTTGTGTGTTATAGGTGAATAGTGTCATTTCTACCAGAAGTGAAATTGCACCTATCATTTCCTCCGCTTCTTATCCTTGTTAGAGAGGTAGGCTGCACCCTGGACTGCTCACTGATTTACTTTATTTTAGTATTCAGGTAAACATCTCAAAATGTTAATCTAAACATTGCCTGTACAGTCATTAGAGACTTTATGTTGGTGAGAATTTGATTACAAAATTAAAATGAATTCACCATGCTTAATTTTCTTGCAGCGTCACATGACGAATTGTGTTTGACCTTTGACTTTTATGCATTATCAAACCTACTGCAGACAAAATGTCAAACTTGAGCACTCTTGTGCTGCGTTGTTTGCATTCAGATGCTTTTGTCTAACCCGTGTGTCCTTTTCCTGAACTCTGACTATTTTTCAGAAAAACAATAAAATGGTCAAACGTGAGCTTTGGGAGGCTTATGTGTTTCCTGTCAATATGACGCCAGCATGCTTTACAAAAGTCAGGTGTGGTTTGGTTGTGCGACATGGCTGAGTTGTGACACTGTTGAGAAACAGTTTTTGTGCGTGTGTTAATGAGTGTCAGGGCTTCAGGTAAATAAAGAGTCAGGTCACATATCAAGATGGCAGCAGGAGCGTGTAGCTTACAAAGCACTACATAACCTGTGCATCTTGTTTTAGTTGCTATGCAGTTGCTATGGTGTTTTTGACCTGGTTTACTCTCCTGACTTGCAGGCACCAAAGCTTCAAGTCCCATTCAGTGTGAATCAAGATGTCTCTATCTAGCCTTAATAGGAGTTGCGTTGCTAATGGTCTCCCCCTCCCACTTCTTGCCTTGATGCATCCTTGAGAGGTTAATGTCCTAAAAGTGTGATTAACCTGAAGTTGCACTGTCATGATTGTATGCCGCTAATTGTAGAGGCAGAATTTACAAAGCGGCTTTCTTGCTCTAGATTATGCAGAGAAGAATGTATACTTGGAATGAAGCCATGTGACTTGAAGAAAAGGTCAACACACAATCATGTTTATGTTGTCCTTTGTGTACCTTTCCCCTATTTTCATCACATGTTCCTCTGTGGTATTTAGGGGAAGGGTTGGGAGTAACCTGAGCATTTAAACTACCTCGGCATCACCGGTGTAAATACGGGATGGCGGCCACGGTTAGATGCGGCCCAAATAGAGCATGACCCCTCAGCTGTTGTTTGCCGCTCTTGAGTCTTTGTCACAGAGACAAGACCGACACGTAAGTGCAGGACTGTCGTGTTTATGTGTGGAATTCTACAGAGTGTTGCGAATGATTTATTGTGTCAGTGGAGTGCATCGTTGTTTTTCCCCCACTCAGACATTTTGTGAGGACCAGACCGGCCGGTCATGACAACATACTGTACATGTGTAACACCAACAGGAAGAACACATCCTGCACACGTGTGTGGGTTGTAATATTCCACTGAACTCCCAAGCGTCGTCATGGTGATCGGACAGATGGACGACAGAGGGTTGCCAACCCATTCAAATAAACATTCAGAAACAGGTACCATTCAGTCAGAATATCAGGTTTTGAAAGTTCTATCCTCCTAAAACTATGAATAATCTATTCTTGTGTTTCTGCTGGTGCTTTTTTGGAATGGGTCATAGAAGCTTGATGGACTTATAACTATTACAACAATGCACGAACATGAGACTATTTAACTGGCTTCCTGGTGGCGCTGCCATTTGGTAAGAATGAGGCACAGTGAGACTGGTCTGACTAGTGTGTGTGTCTGTGTGGGTGGGGCGAGCTGCCTAAGGAATGGGTGTGATGCAAATTGGAGTGAAGGATATTACGTGCGGTGTGAGAGGAGGGCAGTGGGACATGTTGGCCTTTCTGGAGGAATGCGTTTAGGTCAAGTACCAGTGGACCCCTGAGTGTGTCAATTCTTTGGTATAAGCTTAGCGCTGTGTATTTTCTCCACTAGCTACTCTGATTTGTCCTTTCCTCGATATGCCTGATGCACATTCTGGGAGTTGATTTATGAGGTAGAAGTGGGAGTATGTCACAAGCGAGTCGTCAGTGAAGTTCATGACCGTGACATGTGACGATGGGTATCCAAAATAGAAGATGAGCCTGTTTCACTTTTGACCTTAATTGAAACATCTGATATCATAAACTGATTGCTTGATGTTTCTGAATGTTTAGAAACAGTTGTCTCAATATAAGTGAATGGAAGAGATTAGATCCATGCACTACTTTACTCTTTGTCCTTGGTAATAAGAAAACATGTCACCAATGAGGAAAAACTACACTCAAGTTGAGAACTGATAACTAACAATACTCTTTGTGTGTGTGTGCGTGTGTGTGCATGCATATTACACAGTTTTCTGCAGTGTACATACGGGAGCTATATTTGACTGTATGTAACTTTCATGGGAACTTGTCAGCCCTAGTGGGGACACTTCCTTGGAGCCTGTGGGAGGGTGTGTGTGTGTATTGTGCACGTATGCATGCGTGTACTGTGGGAGGGTGCAAAAAAAAAAAAAAGGAGGGGGGGGGCAGGTACTTCTACCTAATTCCGTCCAGTTTTGTAGGAACCTTCTGGCTTCACACACTCACTGAGTGTGTATCAGTGTGTATGTGTGTGTGAGCGTGTGTTCCCAGTAATAAGCATCTGTGCAGCGCTTGGCTCGGGACTCCATCCGTAGACTGACGGTCCATGATGAGAGGCTGCTCCGGCCGATCCAAGCCACCACACAACCAAGGCAGAGCGGGTAAGAAGGATTCCGCTTCTCGTTGTTGTCTTGGGCTGTAATTCTGCGTCTTAGTGAGAGGCAGAGGCGCGCGAGGGAGACGTAAACAGGAGTGGACGTGCTGTCTCTGGGCTGGCGCTGTCATCGAGACCTTTACCCTAGATAACAACAACAATCTCCCAACGCTGCCTTTCGCGTTGCGCACGCACGCACTGTTTTGCTAAATGCTTTATATTTAAACACAAACAGTTGACAATGCGTGTAGTAGTCGTTGAAATGCAAGCATATCATCACTCAATCGAGTGAGTTATTTTGATGTTCGCCTTGCTGATGCAGAGCTTCTCGCTCATTCTGGTGGCTCGTTGTTGCGTAGCTTTACAGCATCGTAGGGTACATGTAGCCTGCTATGTAACATAACGTGGGAATGCATGTGTGGCTATCGGCTGTTTTCATTCCCAGTAAGGACTGGAGATACTGGTTGGTTCCGTTCATTGAGTCAGTCAGTACAGTTTGGGCTAAAAACTGTTAGCTGCTGAAAGGAGGGAGAGCCCTATATAGGGAACCCCGATTTACGACTGCGGAGTTGCGCTCAAACAGCGGAAGCTAATCTAAATTTGTACGTAAGGACCTGACATACAATAAACTATGCCGATGCAATAGGAAGGTAGGACAGTATGTTTATAAAAACAAAAACAAATGAAACCCGTACGACTGTAACTGAGCGTGCTGCCTGACTTATTTGTCGCGCAGGGAAGTATTCTTGCGCCGCTGCGCAAACTAGTTCATTGCGTGCCGTCACAACAATGAGTTATAGTTGATTCGTATTATAATGAATGGCTAACACAATCAATGTGTTGCTTGAATGTAGAAACTATATTTTGTCATTTAGAGTTATAAGACTAATATAATATCGCTATTGTTTTTCCACAATAAAAACAGTATGCCTCCTATATATATATATACTGAATATTTACAGTATGGAGGAAGCTATATAAATTATCTGCTAAGATGGGCAAAAGTGGAGTGCTGACACATTTGAGTTAATTGAAAGCACGTCATATGTAGGTCACATACCCTGTTGCTCCGCCGTTTCAATAATCAGGCAATGAAAGCATATGAGCAAAGTGAGGCGCTTGTTATCAGAACCACTATAAAAACAATAACACTTTATTGTCACTGTAAAGATACAGTCGTGTATGTAAAACAAAGTGAAAAATATGAAATACTTAATGTAAATAATGAATGTGGCTTGTTTTAATGGCTTGTCGACTTGCAATGTGTCATACAGAAAGGCAGACAAAACAAAATAGTGATGGGACTTTGGCCCGAGTTATTTCTGGGTAATTGATTCACCGACGTCGTTAATATAATTGTCACCAACATGGGTAGAGTAAAAAAAAATAGTGTTGATAGAATTATAGTATGTAATCTTATATTTTGTCGAGTTTTGTTATAGTTTTGTTTTTATTATAATATGCGTTATATGCGTGCACGGCTGTATCTTCACCCCCGTTTAAATGCCGTTTTTGTGATATACTAAAAGCATGAGATAATAATTTTCTTTATTTGTTTATTTCGCTATGACGTGATTACGGTAAAACAGCAAAAATATGGCTGCGCGTGCATTGTAGTCAATACGACTACGAGGCGACAATGCACGTGACGTAACATAGCGCGATCGAGTGGGAGGCTGAGAAGAAGACTGGAGGCTGCATCCTCGTTGATTACCACCATGAAACCCCGGTCACCTTCGGAGCAGCATCACGGGAAAAGACCCCGTGTCCCTCCTGCAGCAGCCTCCACGTCGCCGCAAGACGCAATGGAGGACGCTCCTCTGCCGAACCCGCGAGAACTCACCCAAAACCCCCTCAAAAAAATTTGGATGCCGTGTAAAAATGGCCTTCCCGAGAGGCACATTTCTCAAAGGAAGGGTGCGTATGGCGACGGCGTGGCTCTGACGTGTTGTTATTCATTCTCTCTTGAAGAATGCAACTCGTTTGCAGAAATTGTTTGCTTTTATCGCTGTGCGCTCAACCAGTCGAGCCTGCTTTGTATCCCGTGGTGCTGCTAGCTTAAACCGTTAGCTGCTAATGCGATCCTTCAGCGCCTCACGTCACACTTCAGAGTGGCCGAGCAGAAAGGAGACGTGACGTCAGCGAACCGAGTGAAGCACCCGCTGTTGAGAAACACAATAGTACATTTTGTATGCGGCGTGTGATTGTGTGTGATGCGGGCTACAATTGCCTCGGTTAACGGCCGTGCCAAGCAAGCCACGAGATGCTTATGCGTGCGAAGACGTGCACGGCGATCCTCGGTTTACGACGGAGCTACGCGACGCAACAATTTAATCATGTTGCGCACTGTAAATATGAACTATTTTGATCTTGCGCTAGTGTTGAAGCAATTCAATGATGGCAGACTTCAAAACTGAGATGGCATTCGGCCGCTCTGCCCTCTGACCCAGTCATCTGTGCAAACACTGACCCAGTTAGGCAATGAATTGATCTTGATGTGCTCACTTTTTGGAGGATAAAAGTGCTGTGTTGTTTCACAACGCCTGGCGCCATTCTTCACACTGCTGCAATGATCCATTGTAAATTAATGATAGTTCTTTACCGCTGCAATTTGTATTCCTTTGCAGTCTGCATGACAAACTGTCCTACGCTGATTGTGACGGTGGGCCTTCCTGCTAGAGGGAAGACCTACATCTCCAAGAAGCTCACCCGCTATCTCAACTGGATAGGGGTTCCCACAAGAGGTACACCTTTTTTTTTTTTGCTAAATATTACTTAAGGCAGATTTCCTTAAAGGATAATTGGGAGCAATGCTAATTTTGATTATCATCAATCATCTTCTCCAGAGTTCAATGTAGGACAGTACAGGAGAGAGTGTGTGAAGATCTACAAGTCCTTTGAGTTCTTCCGTCCAGACAATGAAGAAGGGTTAAAGATCAGAAGGTAAGAGTTTCTAATCATTCTCAAACACTTTGAAGTCTTCCATGCGTGCCAGTGGGCTTACGTGTAAACTTTGCAGGCAGTGCGCTTCGGCAGCTTTAAATGATGTGCGAGAGTACCTCACAGAAGAAGGAGGCCAAGTTGCGGTATGTCGGGTTCGGCGATTGCATGTTGCTCAGTTCGCTGTGCAACCTTCATGGTTGGTTCTCTTTTTGTGGGCCGCAGGTTTTTGATGCAACAAACACCACCAGGGAAAGAAGGGAAACCATCATTGAATTTGCAGAGCAGAATGGCTTCAAGGTAAAATAGAATGAAGCTGTTTTAATAACAAAGTTTACATATTCAGTAAATAGACAAGCTATTCAAATATATGCTGCTCCATCTTGCAAAGGATAAAGTTGTGTGCGTGCTTTTATTTTCAGGTGTTTTTTGTGGAGTCCGTGTGTGAAGACCCAGATGTAATCCAGGAGAACATTGTGGTGAGCATGTAGATTTGTAATGCAGATGACATCAGGACCATCAGATGTTCCTCATTTTTACTTTTTTTTTTGTGTTTAGCAAGTGAAGCTGGGCAGCCCCGACTACACTAACTGCAACACCGAGGAGGCGGTTGAAGACTTTATGAAGAGGATTAAGTGTTATGAAAATTCTTATGAGACATTAGATGAGGTCTTGGACAGGTATTTATTTTTATTATTCTTTCAAATTTGCACTTGGACACAACAGTGTGCTGCCACCTTGTGGCGTAAAACAGAATCGCTCCCTAAATAAATACAATTCTCAATGCTCTCCATTTTAGAGAACTCTCCTACATCAAAATCATGGATGTGGGTCAGCGATATTTGGTCAACCGGGTGTTAGACCACATCCAGAGTCGAATCGTCTACTACCTCATGAACATCCACATTACACCTCGCTCCATCTACCTGTGTCGACATGGAGAGAGTGAGCTCAATGTCAAGGGTTGCATCGGAGGCGACTCGGGCCTCACGCCCAGAGGCAAAGAGGTACGCAAGATGCAGTCGCCAAATTGTGGCATTGGTACGCATGATAGGTGAAGGCAAAGTCTGCCACCGTCCTCTACACATGTGTCAGCGTTGTTCTCCTCTTTGCAGTTTGCCAAGAAGCTAAGCCAGTTCATTGAAGCTCAGGGCATCAGTGATCTGAAGGTGTGGACCAGTCAAATGAAGAGAACCATCCAGACGGCAGAAGCTCTCAGTGTGCCCTACGAACAGTGGAAGGTCCTCAACGAGATTGACGCTGTGAGTCTTTGAGCTCAAGTGATTCTCCTCCATCCTTTACTGTTTCTATCAAATTGTTAATCAGTGTGTGTGTCACTTCAGGGTGTGTGTGAGGAGATGATGTATGAGGAGATTCAAGATAATTACCCTCTGGAGTTTGCACTGCGGGACCAGGACAAGTACCGCTACCGCTACCCTAAGGGAGAGGTCAGTCACGTTATACAAGATCATTGACAAACAATATACTCATGGGTGTAGACGTGAAGTGAAACTGAACTTCATGCGCTCCATCGGTATCCAGAGTGGTGGTAGATATTTACAACTGACACCAACTTTGCATTCTTGTAATAACTAGTCTTATGAGGACTTGGTGCAGCGGCTGGAGCCGGTCATCATGGAGCTGGAGAGGCAGGAGAACGTGCTTGTCATCTGTCACCAGGCCGTCATGCGCTGCCTACTGGCTTACTTCCTGGACAAGACGGCAGGTGAGTCTGGGAGATGGAACCGCTTGATGGCGTCTTGAAGAAAGGTGTCACTGTTAATCTGTAGACTACAGTGACCCCCCCTTGGGGGTGTTGGAACCAAGCCAAGTCGCGAATTGTGGAAACCCGCCATTACTTCACTCGTCCCATCTGAAATAGATGTTCTTAAAAAAAAAAAATCAGTCAAGGTGTTCCAATTGTGTTTGTGTCTCCATCCATACAGAGGAACTGCCCTACCTGAAGTGCCCGCTGCACACCGTGTTGAAGCTCACGCCAGTGGCCTACGGTAGGACGCCTTTGTTGCCTCAAGTGTGCACAATGTGGAACCGTGACCAGCACTGGTCTTACACTGCCATCCTTCTGCCATCAGGCTGCAAAGTGGAGTCCATCGGCCTCAACGTCGAAGCTGTCACCACGCACAGAGAGAAACCAGAGGTGAGCACAATCTGTCAATTGCATGCGCACACTCGCACACACATCAGCGGACCCACATGAAATGCTGAGACCGGACAGAACCGGATTGTTTTGGTGGCTTCAGGCGCTGAACATTATGCTGCAACATGATTAGTTCGCAACACTGAAACATAACTCCCCCTCTTACTATTTGCACATGCGTCACAATACAAACGATGAATAGAAAATTGTCCGTTTTAAGAGCAATGCAAACAAAGCCGGTGTGAAAAACATGACTTCCAAAAAAATTACAACCTGACCTAACAAAATTTGATAGCAGGAAGTGAACATGAGAAATTGGACTATTTAAAATTGCACAATAAACCCCTAAATTCAATGTCGGTGGTCCTCTATATAGCTTAAAAAGGGAGTTGGACCCTAACGGCCCTCCCGCTGATAAAAATATTTGTCGAATAAGGTGATGTCATGCCTTGCTAAACTGACAACTGTAACAGTTTGAACTGTTATGGCAAATATCCTCCTGATGTTTGCCCACGTTGTTTTGATCCCTCCCCGTTTGTGTGTGTGTGTGCTTTTCCCTCCTTCGCGGAACAGAACGTAGAAGTATCACGGATGTCACAGGAGGCTCTGCTAACAGTGCCAGCTCACCAATGAGGCACTGCCCCCCCACCCTCTTGGCCTCCTTTAGGCCTCATTGCACACCTCACTGTAACTCTTCCACTGCACCTGCCAACTTCTTTGCTCTCCGACTTTTTCTCATCCTATTCCCGTCCAACGTCGTCTGCGCTTCCTGCACTCGTGTGTCCATTAGTGGTAGCTGACTGGAATCCAGTTAATTCTTGATTATTTGGAATAATATTACACGGACCTCGTGTCATGTGCGTTCTCCCTTTTTTGGAGAGCAAACAGTTGTAGTGGACATGAGGCTCCGAAATGTGAAGTAACAAGACTAATACGTCGTCCGATGAAGTTTTTGTGTGCTTTGTTTTCCCTCATGACTGAACTGATGTAACCGTGGTGATTTTTTTACACATATACTTTTTGCAATATTGCACAATTTTTGTTTCTTATCAAAATGTGTCGAATGCCTCATCTCATTCGTACTCAACAAAAAATCCTGGAAGTCGGAACTACAGTATGTTAACGATTATTTGACAATGTGACTCCATAATGTGACACTGACTCCAATGAAGAAGCGGTTTCTGTTCATTGTTTTGAAATAAACTTTCACTCAGCATTACGAGTCCACTCTCGTCAATCATTTCTCGACACTACATTTGTTGACACAATATGATTTCAAACTACTTTTACAGATCTGGTATTAGTTCCATCATTAATATGCAAATGTCAAATAAAGTGCTGCCAACCTGAATTGAATATTCAACATTTTAATACTGTCAAATTTTAAGACGGAAAAATTTCCAAGTGGACAAAATCACTCAAGACACTGAAGTAGAACCTGAAACGCTTTAATGCAAACAACATCCAACAAGATCCTCTCAATTTCAGCCGACATGTCCATAAGAGCTCTGACACTGATCCGTTGCTCTTTCCAGAACGTGAACGTCCATCGAACAACAGAGGACGCCCTGCAGACCATCCCTGCTCACTTCTGACGCCAATGTGTGCGGCCTTCCGGCGAGCCTCGTGTTTCCCGCAAGGTGCCCCGTCGTTGCTTTTCCTGTGTCGTGCACTTCCTGTTCACGCGGGTGACTTCCAGACTGAAGTGCCTCCTCCGATGCAAAAGCACACCTCTGTAGCTCTAAGGTACCATTTGAAGGAGTTCATCTCATTTGACGTTTTGCACTGTCCTCACAATTTGCTCCAGCGTGATATCCGTGTGTCCTTAAGATTGTACTTTTGCGCAGTAGAGTTTAAGTATTCTATTTTTTTTAACTATCACTATGGGTTCCATCCATCCAAAGATCAATTTGCTTTATATTTGAATCACTTAAATGTGCAATCTTTGTTTTTGTGATAGTGTCCTCAATGTTTAATATGCTATTTGAAGGTTCCTAACCTAATGTACCTGGTGTTATAAAAGATTTTAGATATATGAAGCGCTTATTCACTGTACTGAAATGACCTCTGTTGTTTCCACTAACATGGCTAATATGTCTCACTTCAAGCAGATGTACTGCCTTTATAGTAGAGAGTGAATTCTGATTCTGTGAAGAGTGTGCGCGTGTGTGTACCTGTGTGTGTGTGTGAGAAAAATAGAGATCACGTCAGGTCGTGGTGGTGACTCCGTTGAAATACAATAAAGTTGTTATTTTTACACTATGACCAATGTTACTGGTACTTCTCTACCCATTACTGTAATTCCAGCCACTCCCCCTTGAATTGTACTTCATAGTTCGACTAATATTTATTCGTATAGGGCATTGGGACCAGACGTCTGTTTCCGCATCATAAATCCTTCAGTTTTTATCCGTGCAAGTGTATTTCCACACCCATGGATATTCCACCAAATTATTTCAATACTTAAGATTTAAGATTGAATTTCTTCTGTGCTTTGTTCATCATGGCCACAAGAGGGCCCCTGTCACTGTCATTAATTTAATGCACATATTAAATTTAAATTTATATTTTTTTAAATTGATTGAATACCTGTGATACATTTTTAAAATCTTTATGCATTTTTTTTTTAAATTTGACTAGTATTTAATGTTTTATGTCTAATTTAGTAAATTAATGCAACAAATTAATTTACAAAATAATTTCAATCAACCTACTTTGCTAAGAACAAAAACAGAACCCAGCAGTTATTTATACCATTGATCAAGTTTATCTGTCGAGTGGTCAAAATTAGTTTGCAGGGGCAGAGTTCACTGGGTCAAAATAATATGCTGCTAAAGCATGAGATCCGATCTACTATGTACTCTAGGTGTGCCTTGGTTACACATGCAAACACAACCATCCTATGTTGACTGACGGAAAACACCCTTGGCATACGTACAGTAGAAGTCAAGTCGGTTTCACGTTCAGTTCAGTCAGAAATGCAGCTCAACCAGGCAATGTTTACTATTCATGAAACTGTGATACAGGTAGTAAAAACAAGTTGAACCAGTTTCCGTGCGGCGACCAAATCAAGACATCTGACGTTTCCTTTTAAACTGCAGACAGCATGTTAAGTTTTACTACGTTAAGGCAATTCCGAAAGACTACTGTCCTATTTTAAAGTAATGAAAGCACCAAATATGTGCAGTTTCTGGAGCCAGTCCATGTTTTTTTATTGCTAGAATAGTTGCCAGGTCTGCAAAGGTGACTGTAAGCAATAAAAACTTGTGCATCATGCGCATAATTCACTCCTGGATAGTGATGCCTACTATTGAACCACATTTTTCTACACTACAATAGTGGAACTATCACAGAAAAAAAGCCCCCATGTCATATGACAACCCACTCTCATAATCTGATGGCCTATTTGGGTTCATCGTTAATCTTACTGAATTTTACAGCGGTGCTTTGGTTCAAAGAAGGATTTCTCACTCTTTCTCCCACTTTCTGTCAATCTCTCTCATTCTCTCTAATGCTTACAATGGAGAAGGCATTATCTGTCCACAGAGGTAAAGAGGATTAAAGTGAAATTTAAAGCAAAAAAAAAAGTTCTGTGCATTAACAGGGCCAATTGTTAAGTGATGAGCAAATAAATGATGGGTCAGTGACTTCTACAAGTCTCATTTGAATCCAGCAAGAGGGGGGAGGGGGTTGAGATTGAGTCGCAGTATAGTGCTTCGGCAATAAGAGCATTGCGTGGTTTGACTTATTTATGAATGATGACAATGCGGCTTTATGGATGTGCAAAATGATGAAAGTAGGCTCTGCCCACCACTGGACACCTTCTAGCTCCGCCCCTGGTTTTACACTGCTATGACGACGGTGTGGTTTGGGCTTGGGTTGCTCTCTTTGAATTTTATTGTTACTTTGTTTGTGCCTTCACTGCTTTCTGGTTTGTGTACTTATAAAAAGACATCCACATGAACAACATTAATCAAATCTGCTGTTTTCACTGGCCAAAGGGAAAGGAAACAATGAATGGACAGTTTTAAGATAAGCATTCAAGAATTCCTCATTACTTAGTTGGCGCAAGGGCTGAATATTGCAGTCTGAAAGCTCGCGTGCACCATGGTGGGATTTTATATGCTCATTTTGCAGATACAGTATTTCGCTTGTAAATGTAGTTTACAATATCCCATATCGCGCGGAAGACCTTTCGTATGTAAAGCATGCAATTTACTGCCGAAGGTTAATTCAAAACGGAAGGCACAGATGTCGAATAGTGAAATTCATGAACGCATGCATGAGAGTGAAAGGAGGCGATGGCGTGACACTGACTTGCAGTGAAACAGCAAATGCCAGGAAGAATATGTTGACATATCTGGACTGATGGATGAAGTACAGGAAGAACGTTGGAGCCAGTGGCTTGTGTCGATCCGATTTGGGTGATATTTGTGACTGCAAGTTGGCACAGAAGCTTTTGTGTCTTGCACCGTTCTGTAGTTCTTCTGCTTAATGTATTTTTCATCAGTGAAGAACCATGTGAGTGCTGTTTTACTCAATCGTCTCCTGCAGAGGAACAAGGGTCTTCATAATTTATCATACTCACGTCTTGGGTTGTGCTCAAAGTCTCTAATTATTATAGTTTATTTAATCATCAGTTGCTTTAAAGGGCTACTTTGTCCCTCAAATATGATTACAAAGGCTGAGTTGGTAATGATTAAAGATAAGATTGTAACACTTAATATTTCTATGAATTCTGGCCCATGTTCTTCTGCCCCAGGAGACCAAGAGTGTTTTCACTGGTATTTTTAGATTTGGGAAAAGCTCATCTGAGGCTCCCTAGGTGAGAAGTTTCGCCATTTGATTTTAATTCAGCCCATCTTTCACTCGTTTTCTCTCATGCCTTCCTTGCAGGTGAGGTGTCGCTCTTTGGATGAGGGGGCGTGGTCGCCGGACAATTGCTTTCGTGCACGCAAAGGCAATTTGGGGTCTTCAATTAATGTCAAGGCTTGTTTTTAGTTTATCTTCATGTAGATTAGCTATTCTATTAATATTTTTTTTCCTCGGCTCATTAGGAAAATATTATTTAAAGGGAACAACAGGCAGCGTTGCGACAGACATACGTGAGCAGCTTCCGTTCTCAAATAAAGAATGCACTTCAACTTGTCCAACCTGAAATGCAGCAATCTTGTTGAGTAGCACCACAGTGAGTGTAATCGAGGACCACTGAGAATTATGTAAAATATTAATAATGGAGAAGTTCTTTGCGAAATATCACTTCACTGATATTGACCATGGCATTCATAAGTACTGTGGCAGGGTGGCAATTAAAACTAGAATGTGTTTATTGTAACTTTCATTGGCTTGCAGTCGCGACTCAACTCTGCCAGCCACACATGCGCATTTGTATTGACGTTGCCTTCAGGTCCTCCCAATAGTGTGCGTCAAATCATTTAGTTTTGAATGAACAATTGAAATCTCACGTGTATGCAAGTGTCAAGAGTCATTGTTCATATAATTGCTATCTATTTCAATGCTACTTTTAAATTCTTTTAAAATTTAAACTCACATTTCGTATACCGCAATTCTTTAAGTCGACGCAAGTCAGATAGTGAAGCTGGCGCAGTTCCTGACAGGCGGATTTAAAGTTATCACCAACAGTTTCTCCACAATTAATGGATATTAATGCATTTCACGCAAATAATTTTATTTATTTATAACGAATATATTTTCACGCGACTCGTCCCACGAGTATTTCCGACGCACAAACCCAGATTCCAATATTTCCCACAGCACTTGAATGTAGCACAAACACAGCACATCCCTGGTGCGTCGCTTATGAGGAGCTCCGAGTCAGAAGCAGAACAAGCGTCATACCTGGTCAAACCAGCCCTGAGCCCGGGACCAAGGAGCCAACGATCGGGGAAGGATAACGGCGAATACTTCTTGCAAAAGTGAAGAAAAGACAAATAGAAGTGAGTCCAGGCGTCAGTGGGGTAATTGCAAAGTGGGACGGTAGTTCATGCAATCTTATTATGGCCCGTTCAAATAGGGACTACATCTAAAGACATGCTGAAGATCGAAGACTATCCACAGCGTGAGAAGTAATTTCCAAGGGAACGGGAATGGCTTGATTCAACGCTGCGTGCGATACTACTGTCAGAGGCGCTCATGTTTCTGTGGAAGCGACACAAAGTTTGCTGCGCTTCACTTGGAAATAAAGCCACTTTTCTTTTGGCGACTATTTGAACACACCCTAGCGGCATCGTCCGTGCCGCCGTCCCAACATGTCCAACACTGCGTTGAGGAAGAACCACTGGACCTCCCGGCTCAACGAGTGTTCCGTGTCCAAAGATGTCCACGGGGGCTTGAACGTCCCACTGCGCGGCGGTGCAGAGAACGGAGAGTTTGCGTTCATCGGGCAACTCAAGCCGAATCAAGTGCTTTACAACAGTGGACAGTTAAATGACGGAGAGCTTCTTTTGGAGGTGGAGAACCTTCCCATCTCAGGATTACCCCTGTATGACGTGCATACCCTCATCAAGAACTGCCAAGGTTCCGTCAGGTTAAAAACTGTCAGGCCAGGTAAGCTGTCACTGACACACCTGAAATCCACCAAGTTGCTCATGCTATTGAAATGCACATTTTTCATGGAATTACAGATGCGTAACTAGTCGTTTGGGTTTGACATCGACCCATGCACGTTTATCTAAATGCATTTCATCAAGCGCTGGACAAAAGGTGACTCGGCCACTTCTGCTTTTGTAATTTACAATTTTGCGGTACTTGACGTTGCCTGGCAGACAAGGCAAAGCTGGTTCACTCAATCAATAGCACGACACATTATTTTTTATAAACAAAACAGATAAAAACATTATTAAGAAAAGCAAACGAGAACATTTATCCTAGTTGCATAACTTATGTTCGACTCTGTCCAGGGAATACTCTCATAGAGATTTTTAAAATTGCTTATCAATGGAAAAGTGGTAATTTGATAAAAGTCAATTCTTTCCTGAGCCAAATAAGGTCCTTCTAAAGGGCTGTCATCCACAAGTCAACCATTGCAATGTTTTTAATAGCAAAAATGACAATTGAATCGCACCCAGAGTGCAATAATTTTTAAAATCGGATAATCGATTCCAGACAAATAGAAAATTTGTCAATGGTTTTCACGTTGCCTTTTTATTTGCACCTTACTACTTTTGATTAAGGGAAGGAATGAATACATGCATATCTTTTTAAGTTAATTTTGCATGCTCAGAGAAAGTGTTGGGTCTGTGGATTATTTTGGTTGATTGACAGACTGACATATATATTTTTTTATTACAACAATAGATAACAGCAGGCTAGTGTGGCTGGTCTGTCTCATTCATGGTCATCTTGACCCGGCAGGGCCCAGTTGGTTTGACATTGAGCCACTGTGACAGCTTCCTAGCAAAGCATGGCAAACTGCTGAAGGGACGAGCGGGACTCCATTCTGAATTATGCTAACTTCATATTGCGACAGTAAAAAGAGCTACAGGATGAGTTTTTGAATTTGTGAACAACACGACCATGTGTGAAAAAGAACATTAAACATTATAAATCTATACATGTATGATAGAAAACAGTTACCTCAACGTAACAATGAAAAGTCAGGTAAACAAAGCATGTTTTTCTACCACCCTTTTCAACAAATACATTTTTTTTCCCCCATTATTTCTTTCTTTCTTTCTTTTGGGGTGGTTACACAACAGTGTCACAGTGCATGTAGTGATTCAGTAGCCACACCTCCTACACACGCCATACTTGAATTACTAGCAAGAGTCTTGGAGGGACAAATTGATCAAAACAGCTCTGCTTGATGGAGGTGTAATTTACAGTCTTTGTGCATTTTGACTTCTCAGGAGTATTCCTCACTCAATGATTTGGAAAAGAGCCAGCACAGTATCTGTAATAAAACTGAATTGTTATGTATTGAAAAGTATTACACAAATCTCTGAGGCAGTTAAAAACATACTTTTCCACTTCTTGCCAGCTCCGAGTTGCATCTTTTCTCCGGCCCATCTGGGAATGTCGGGTGTTTCTGCCATACGACGACATCACGTGATCTCATTCCATTTGGAAGCTTTTAATAATTCACGCTGTCTGGGAATTTCCTTCCCTAATCGCTTTTAATTGGGAAAATATGCTTGACTATGAAGGCCATCTGTAAAATCAGGTTGACCTAATTTTACCCACAACTTGTGCCAGTTTCTCACTTTAATCAAGTGAGATGCGAAGAGGGAATACGTCTGCGGCGACACCCTACAATTCGGGAAGCTCTGCGCTCGCTGACTGCCAAGTGTGTTCCGATTGTGTCAATTCTACTGTCTATTGATCCTACAAGGCTATTTAATAGGATTATGTAATCGTGCTACTCTGGGATACAAAGTATCTGATAATAACGCAATGTTTTTGTGGGATTTCAATCTTGGAAATATTCCAAAGTGAAATGAGATTATAATATGACTTCTCAAAATTATGGCGGTGCAGCTTGTGCTTTGTTTGTAAGGAATATGTGCATCATCACCAAAATGTGACAGGTGTAACCACACTTTTTGAGCCATCTTCATTTAAAACCAACCAGACTGGTTTTGATTTGTTTTCCAAAGATGGCGTGATGATGTGTTTCACACCATCATAAACTTGTTGAGGACTCAATTATGTATCTTTTTCAAATTGTGGCTTGCTAATTAGACAGCCTCAGGATGATTCCATTAATGCTTTTTCGTGTGTGCATTCGTGCCATTGTTCATGACATAGTTTGATTGTGGAAGTGCTTATTTCCTTTACTCGCAGGCGGACACCATTTCTTTCCCTCAACAATTCTTCCGCCTTTGTATCCTCTGACTGCGGTTCAAGGACTCCTATTTCCTTATCCCAAGCTTGGCTTAAGCAAAGATCGCTGGCTTTGATTTCCCCATGTGTAATTTTTTTTTTCTCATATATGAGCATGTGGACAGGAGTGAGAAATGTAAGATGTGTTAAGTATAAGCGCCTTACCTAGCTCAGGGTGAAACTGTTGTCGCTTCATTTTAAGCTCTCCATGGAAACCTAGCAAACCTTCCAGCTATGTTCTTTGACTAATATGCCGCGCATTTTCGTAAGATTTACATTTGCAAAGCTGCTGTTTGCTGAAGAATTGACTTTCTTTTGCTAATTAGCTCAATTAGAGGCGACTGTATTGTGGGAGAGGATGAGTTGGTCATGCATGGTACTTCCACGCGATGTCAGAGGCGGAGAATGCCAAACTAATTTGCCATGGTGAGAATAAAACCACTGAGACGACTTCCTGGAAACTGCTTTTGTGTGTTGCCCTTAAAATCTATTTCATTATTTTGACCCTTTAGACCAGCAAGCCGTATTGACATAGTAAATAGTTTCTTTATTTAAAAAAAAAACTCACGGGGTGTAAAAGTCAAGTCTCCCAATCTCATTTTAAGTATATCATGAGTCATGAAAACGTATGCGGACACCAAACACTTTATGGAGACATTTAAAAAGGAATTTGCATTTGAAGCGGCGGGCGGATGCTTCACAACCTCCTCTTATTGTCCACCGTCACATGGGTTGAGCATTCCTGTGTTCTTTGTACCGTGTCCAGGAATGGGATCATGCGGGTCTGCTCTCGTTTGAAATGTGTGCATGGCGGCCAGGCTAATGTGACCAAGAATTTGTGTTAGCTCAGCTACTGGGGAAAAAAAACAATACGGTGATGCTTTCATGGGGCTTGGCGAGAAATGCTTTGATTTTGATTTTGTATCGATGGGAAATTTCCCTTTTCCATACACCCAGAAAAATGTCAAGTGTCAGGTTGTAATGGTTCTGCTTGACGGTGAACAGCACCATGTGTGATGCATCTTTCTGTGGGTGGCTGTGAAAGGGAGACTTTGTTAGGTCAGGAGTAAAATGAAGTCGAGAAAGATCTGAAGCAGGGAAGACAGACAGGTCCGCTTATGTTACATATCAGCTACAGGAAGGCAAGGGGAACTTAGTAAAGTCTCTAAATTATCTGTTACTGTAATCTGAATTTCAAAAATGTGACAAACAAGAAATAGAATTCCTTATTGGGACTTTGACTGCTGAATTCATGCAGAACTATCAGATGAGACATTTTCATCTTTCTGACGGTTCTCTCTGATTTTCAAATGTAGGCTGCAGAAGTTGACATTTTAGATCGGTGCAGAGTTTCAGAACACCCCTCATTACCTGCCCAGGCATAGGTGCCCATAGGTGCAGGCAGCCTAACCACGGACATCAAACTGTCAGCCATTACTACGATTGAAATACTCCCCGTTATTATTTCAGAAGCACTCGCTTGAAATAAGCGTCAGGTTATACCTACGCAGCGTGCGTAAAGCGTGACAGCTTAGTGACCGAATTTTAATGAGATGAGCAGCGTCTAATTTGCCAAGACAGGAAAAGGATGGCGTCTTAATCGAGTCTTGATTAGGAGGTCACTGGAAGCCATCTTGTCTCTGTTCTAGTGCTGTCTCAGTGGCATTTTGTTGATAAATAATAATGATATAATTTATTAATACGATAGCACATTTCACAATGGTTGCAGCATAACAAAGTGCTTTAAATATATATATTTTAAAATAGCGCAATGCATAATTTGACTCCAACATAGATATGGCCAATCAAACAAACATTTGTCATGGTTGAGATACAGTTTGCATAAAAAAAAAAAAAAAAAAAAAGATAATTTCACTTTCTAATATTTTTTAATTCAGGCTCCTGTTTTCAAAATGTTTTGTTGAAAAAATTCTTGTGTAAGCTGCTTTAGGTTGGTCATTTGTTTCAGTTCCAACACATAGCTGCTCTGCCGCCATTGTTGCTTGCTCTTGCTTTTACAGACAATATTAAGTGACAGCTGCAACAAATGTGGTGTCGACTAAATGGGGGGGATGTGTGTCACCGCTTGCCGTGGCCACCATGACAAGTCCAGTCTGATACCCAAATGAAAACGCTGCCAAGCACTATTATGACTTGTCACATAGCTACTAGTACTCATCATCATCATCCCCCCACCGTCTCTTCATTAATCGGGAGCACATTGACCGACTGAAGCGGGTCTTCATGTGAAGCTGCTAATATCCACACAAATTACGTCTCTGGTCTTCAACTTAAGTAGCGTGCGAGAGCACAAGCTCAGGCACATGCATGAAAAAGTGACCCCCCCACCCCCCTCCCTCCCTTGCTCGCCACTGTTCAGGAATGCACTGTTTACACAGCCGGCACCATCCTACGTCAGTATTTTACTGTTTAAGGTGTCTGCCGGGTGTCACTGACATCTATTATGCTATCAAGCAACCATTGGTGTTTTGCCAGTGGATCTAAAGATGTGGGGGGAAAAAACAATCCCATTTTAAAGTTTGAATATTTTCTCTGATTTACTTTTAGTGAGTCTGAAATGATGTTATAGTGACACAGTCTATACTTCCCCACTTGACATAATTTGGAGATAAGAGCTGTTTTCATACATCTGCCACTTGTGTTCCTTGCGATAGCATCAAAAGGGACTGGGCTCGGAATGCTGATGGCGGCGGAGACTCATCTCATATCTTCCCTGCTAGAATTGAATCTCTTGTGATGTCAAAGCAATGTGCTCCATCAGTACACAAGAAATAATGTTTCTCTCTATATCTTAGATACCTGAGATGTATCACTTCAATCTACCTAACAGCCTTCTGTTTTCAAATCAAGATGTGTCGCCATGTCCTCAAGCCCGACGAGGCGTAGAAACTCATAAATTGGAGAAGAAATCAAATTAGGCTGTTGGGTTTTAAGGGATAGGGATGCGCTGTTTCTTTTCAGAGGCACTTGATTTGGATTCATCTTGATGGTGATAGCTTTATAAGAATATGGCTGGAGCTGGTTTGGTGTGTGCTTGCGTGCTGAGTCACCGTGCGTGTGGTAGTCCCACTCTCTGTCACAGCCGCTCTGGGGATTAACCAGCGCATGACAGGACTGTCTGCCGGTGTTTCCTCACAAGTGGAGAAAAGTGGATTTTGGGGGAGGATAGGTTTATTGGGTGTTGAATTGTGTTGCTCCCACCCCGCCTCGAACAATGCTATCAGAGACAACAGCTGGAAAAGAAGTGTAGAGGTGATAAGACGAGTCGTGTCAAGCATTGTCGTTTTACCGAGCCTCTTGTGCTTTTTTTTTTTTCTCTTTCTCCTAAGGGCATTTTTTTTTTTTTTTTTAATCCCCCGCCCCTAATTCCTGCTTTGCTTCCTCAAACCATTGTGTTGCCTTTCTACACTGAGGTACTCCTGGTATTTCCTGCATGGTAGGGCGGAGGTTTTTCACACAGTTGGGACATGGTGCTTTTGAACACATTTGGATTTATCCGGCGGGTGTGTTTCAAGATCCACATCATGTGATGTCTTACGAAATCGTGACTCTTTACATCACAGCCGTCATTCTTGAGCTGTTTGTGTTTGGTTAATTATACAAGGGGTGATTCAGTGGCACCAAGAAAATGCCTCTTGTTTTCACAACTTCAAATCACTTCTGGCATCACGGTGTCCCAAAACGATACATTTTCTGTCAAAGAGGAGTTGTAGCTTAGACTGTACTCAACTGTTGTTGTGAGGCAGCAAAGGAGGATTGCAGACATGCATTCACGCACAAATTCACACTGTCACAGAGGGGTGAGGATTGACCCCACTTTCCCTTCACAGGAGTGAAGTCAGTGACCCAATTGGAAGACATTGTTGGAATCCTAGTTAACCAATTTGGGTTGTTGTTTTAGTTTTAGAGACAGTTATCATTCAGGTGTTGTTTACCCAACACTGGACCAAGTAAAGTTTGAGGAAAATGGTCAATTTGGCTCTTTGTTTGCACATTTCTACTATATGTAAAAATAAATAAATAAATAAATAAAGGTTGTAGCCTCCTATTACGTTTTTTTTTCAAGCTAATTTACAGTGAATAACATTAAGATGTATTCAACTTGTTTCTTTGTTACTATTGCTGAGTAGCCAAGTCTTCAATCTTGTCTGTTTGGTTAAAGTGTTTTATATTTCCCCATGTGGAAAAGCCAGTCTGGCAGGTTAGGATGAAACTGCAGCATACTTGTGCTGCACCTGTCAGCGACTGCGCTGCAGAATGCAGCGAAAGCTACAAGCAATGTAGAAGGAAACTGCCGCCACCCAAAAAAAAAAAAAAAAATTCGGTGCTCTACAACATGATTTATATCATGATGGCAATCCCTGATCTGGAGATTAGACTCCACACATGTAGTAGATATGTCCCCTACCCTAGTTCTAAAACTTGACATATACATGTGGCAATAGGATCAAGTGTGTGCAAACATGTCCCCCGACTGGTGTCAAGTGACATTTTAGTTTCCATGACAACAAGGCCTTAAATCCACAGGCGCCGGTCATCTCCAAGGGCTTGGCCGATAACGAAATAAAATCTTCCGGGATGCGTGCACACTCCCATGTGCATGACGTTGGGAATCAGTAGATAAACATTGGTGGCCAAAGCAGAAGCTTTCAGTCCCGTGATGTTGCTGCCAGATAACTTTGTTTAGTTGTGTGAGTATGGACAGACCACATTCCTTTGCACAGACGGAGAGGTACAACAGACTTGTTGTCCACATCTGCTTCGAGTGGGGTGTCACTTTGATGTGAGAGAGACTTTGTAGATGTCAGGAACGCGTCAACGTAACAAATGTTTCCAATAAGCGCAAAGACACAACAGTGAGGGTAACATTCTTTGACTGCTCGCGATACCACCAATGTTTTGATTACAAAACACACCAAATGCTCTAAGTAGTACTTTTAGTTTCAAATAAAATAGTTGAATAATTCAAGAGGGATCCAAAGAAATGATGTCATATCTTTGCGCTCCATTGTCAAAGAAAGCTTTGTTCAATTTAGTTAATCTTTACTTAACCGTTGGCTGGCATGGTGTGTGTGCTGTACATGTGGTGAGTTATGGCCTCCTGCAATAGCTGTGTGCCCCCTAGGGGGCGCACCCCACATTTGACCATAAAGTGTCTTTCTGCACAAGACATACACACGATTGCCATGGGACTGACAATGAGGTGAAATAGAGCCGAGCGTACAAGATGAGATGGCAAACGTTTTTAGCCGGAGTTGGGCCGCAAGTTCGAAACAAATCAACTGTGATCGGGCTTTCCCCACCTCTCAAACCAAAACCGCCCTCCTCCCCCGAGACTCATTCCACCATTCAAACTGAAATCACTCCCTGTCACGTTGTGCTCCTCCACCTCTTTTTATCCGTGACTCCCACAGTTGGATCTTTCATCCCTGACCGATCATCCCATGTTCACTCGTGGCTGTTATCTAATGAGGGCAAAGTAGCTCTGAAAGAATGTTAGCTTCAAAACTGTTAATTCCAGCAGTAAAGTGAAGGAACATACTCCTTTTGGCCTTCATCTTGGGTCAGTGTCACCTCAAAGCTCCGCCTCCCTGCCAGGGATGTTCAAATTTCTTTGTGTTCCCAAACCAAACAGTGGCCATGTTGACATTTTTCTTGTGGACCCCGTCACTTTTTTTCCCCCTCACACATCAGGCAAAGCTTAATTGTGGAAAGGTCAAACAAGGGTGACAGTGGGGGAGAAGATTGAGCTGTTCTTTAAATTTTTATTTAGGCTAGTGAAATTTCTTTTATGAAACGGAATCAATCCTACAACTCATATTGTGTATGACTTTTTAATTAGGGATATTCTACCCTGCCTTGTTAACAGCATGGCTTCACCACGAGGTCTCCTCTCACAGCTTAATTAGAGAGGAAGGTTGTTTGAGGACAGCACAGCGGACCACTGCAGCCAGCAGATGGTAACTGTATGTGTTTGTCCCATTTCAGGCCACCTGGGTCCTCCACCTCTCGCCCTCACGTTCTTCTTTGCAACAATTCACTAGTTTGATCCAGGATGGTGCGAGTGTGTGTGTGTGTGTGTGTGTGGGGGGGGGGGGGTCATCCCTCTACTCCCTTCATCGCTCATGTCTGTCTGATACTTTATTTTCCCCCCTGCTGTGTCTTCACTGGTTTTGATTGATTGCTTTTAGTAAGCTAATAGCGTCACATTGATCACTCCCCTGCGGATAGATTTGTAAAACGAGGACTCCCCATCAATAAATTTGACTTGGCATTTCAAAATAAGATTTAGTTGACGATTGAATGCACCTGTCTACTGTGTAGTATTTCTTCAGAAGACAGTACTGTATCTATTTCTCTCAGAGGATACTCTATTTTAAAAAAAGGAACGAGCTGCCATTTAAGGGACTACGTCTGCGAGAGCATTTTGAACTGGAAACGCAAACATGAAAATATCATATATACCGTATTTGGGACTTTGGACACGCCTGCTGTAGTGGCTCAATATTGGCCCATATATAAGGCGCACCTGATTATAAGGCGCACTGTCAGCTTTTGAGGAAACTGGAGGTTTTTAGGTGCGCCTTATAGCGCGGAAAATACGGTATATATATTTTTTTACAATAAGTGCAGCTTTGTTTATGTGAAACATGCTATGCATTTTTTTGAGGTTACATCCACAGTGGCGGGGTTCTAGTGGTGGAATGATGGTCACACTTTAGTCTGTTCATTGATTCAACAGAGAATCATCACTTGCCCAATGTATGGAAAGAACACAAAAGTTGTATTTATACGGCATGGTCCATGTGACAAAATAGTGACGTATATTCATTTTCTTCGTCACAGCAGCGTTCAGAGAAGAAAGAAAACGTGGCACATGGCATGTTGATGAAAATTGCATATAGCATATCTGACAATGTGACTGCAGCGTAAAGAACCAGATGTGATAACCGTGCACGAGTAATGTATGCATGTCATCGACTGCACAAAAAAAACACAGCTCTAAAACTATACTGCTGCTATACACCATTAAATATAGTCTAAAATAGATATTAAGTGTGGAGATCATTAAATAAGGAAAATGCAGTAGTATGTGTCTCGTGGAAATTGCAAAATCCAAAATCCTCCCTCAGTCGGAATGAAACATTTTGGACTTGCAGAGTCAATTTAGCAAAGGTGAAGTTGAAACACGCCATCTAAAAACACATGTTCAAAGGACACACATGATGACTTGATACTGTATGTTGTGGGACCTGTTTTTCTAGAGTGCTCTGATGTCACATGCAGCTTGTTTCTGTCTTCACGCTATACAGGCCAGCTCGGGTTTCAGTGGACAATTGCACATGCATGCGCTGAATTCTCCGCCCGCACAGACTTTGATCTTCCATCATATCAAGTTTTCAGGCATTTAGGTTGCTTTCAAGGCCTTTGTCTATTCAACTCTTATGAACATTATTTTTTTGTTATCTGCACAAACAACAGATGTGCTCTGTTCCCAGACCACCACTTATATTTTCAAAAGAATGTTATGTTCTCAACCCCTTGACATTACTTAACAAGAAACATATCCTGAGAGAACTTTTTTTTTTTAATTCAAAATCAAAACAAAACTCCACCCACCGCTAGTCAGATCGCAACTGACCTGTTTGTCTTGAGTCTTTTAAACTCAAACGATGTTTTCATACTTAAACTGCCCTTCATGTTAAAAGGACTATGTTAATGCGTCAAATTTTTTTTTTCTTTACACCACCTGCACGTATTCACTCGCTGCTTGGCTGAGGATGCAGGAAAGTCATCTGATCTCTTTCTAAATTCCCACACTACTGAGACACAAAGAATTCTTTTTTTTATGCTGACCGAGGGTGAGGTCATCCTTTTGACATTTTCCCCGGGCTTAAGCTGAGGTAAATAAAAACGTTCATTAGCTGTGTTTACCATCTGTGAATGATCAGTGCTTCAAAAGTTTGCTTTAGGTACAGTGGAAGGACAAATGCTCCTGATGATACATCCTGCCTTACTTGAATTTATTTGAACCCTACCAAAATTAATGATACAGAGAAATGTATTATGAGTTTAGTGATAACAAGTTACATGTTTGATTTCTGTCATCGTGCTTTTTCTTGTGGCGCCTGCCTCACTATTTGTTTATTATTCCAGCAATGCTTTCAGGAGAGTCGAGGTCACGTATAGGTTACATGTTAAAAAGCCGGAGGTGGTGGTGCAACATGAGACAGCCACTAATCCCTCTGCTTTGCTTTTTCGAGACGTGGTCACTTCAAAAGTGAAGTGATGTAATATAGTGAGTGAAGACTGATTGTGGTCACGTTGTGGTCATTTCATGAGGGCTTGGTCAGCCATGCAGGAAAGTTCACTGCACGTGGGAATATGAAAACTGGAATAGTTCCAATTTTGCAAGCATAACCTAAGAGGCATTTAATTTTATTTTGTGGAGCGTTTATTTATTTATTATCATTTTTATTTGTTTATTTGAATATCTATTTGTTTATCTAGTATTTCTATTTATTTATTGCAGATGAGCAATGATGTACTTGTAACTAAATTATGGTTCATCACTGTGTGAAATCATTTCCATGACTATTCTTTACTCGAGCTTTAGTAAGTTGAAGAATATCAAATCTAATTGGTCTTATTTGTTTCATTATATCTCTGCGAATGTGGAACAATGCTGGAATACGCTTAATTGATCACACGGGGGACGCTTCAGTCACCGGCCACTAAATGCTGTCAACAAGCTCGTGTACCCGGTGAGAGGAGAATCTATAGGAAAACATGTCACGCTATAGCTACACCAATCAATTTCTGGGTGTCCTCGATTTATTAGTGTATGTGGAGGCTTTTCAACTTGATAGCATACTGTATGTATGGACCGTTCCCGGTGGAAGAAGGCCATATCGGGAACCCAGTCCAATCCAGCGGCGTCTGGAAAGCGGACTTTAAACCGATGATGATGATGATGACGATACTGTATGTGTGCGCACATTAAATGACAGTCAAAACTGCTCAATAAAGTAAAGTTAGTGGGGCAGAGTCACTGTAAATAAATCTGCCAGAACTGTCCCCTGTTCTGCCTTTAAACATGATTAGAAGAGTTAAAAACAGAACTATTGATCAGAGGGAGCAGAGGCTAAACATCGTTGGCTACTAGGCGTGTTTAACAAATAATTAACTTCATTAGGAGGGCACAGGGATGATTGTTTGCCCGAGTCGTGCATCCTGAAGTGAAGCCCTGCGAGTTTAGTTTTTGGCCCAGAATGATGGAGAAGTGATGTAGATGCATGCTGAATTGTGTCGTAGTGGACTTTTATGTTGTCCGAAGGCGAGCGTGTATGATTGGTCAGTTGCCAGAGTGTATTTTTCCAAACTGTCCGCCATCGTTATTTGCAACACAAATGCTGCCTGTTCAAATCGGCAGCAAAAGGGTAATTAGTTTATTTAAAATGCAGATGGCTGTGCAGCAGATATAGTTTCCTGTTCTGTTAATATTTACTCAATTATGTGCTCTTTTTTTTTTAAGATTCAGATGGAACCAGACTCATTGTTCCTCAAGCATCGTCTGACGCTCGTGGCCATCTGCAGTTTGAGATGTTGACCCTTTGCAGTTAGTCCTCTTGGAACAGTGGACAGAGCAAAAAAATAAAAATAAAATAAAATGCTGCGCCAATTGGAGACAGAATGCTGCAGAGGGATAAGGAAGGTGCCTTGAGGCTGACTTTGAAGCTAATTCCAATGTGTTTTCTCAGCTGTGGTGCACAATAAGATGTTTTGTTTGGCACAAGATTGGCTACATTCTTGTCCTTATTCCGTCCATACGTATATGTAATGCGGAAAAGCTCATCCATCATCGATGCTTCCGTTTATAACCGCATGCAACGTTTAGAAATGGACATTAGCTAAAAGTGTGCTGGTCAGGGAGGCTGTTTGGAGACCAAATTCTAGTTTCAGCAGCCTTGTGCTTGCTGCAGGCTAGGTTGGGGGTATTGTGGGAGCTCGGGAGGGGGAGGGGGGGGGGGGCGCAGCTCACTAATTGTTGTAATGTGGTCTAAGCGTGCACGACTCCGACTCTTTTACGCCATTCCGCATCAACTTACCTTTGAGTGCTTCTGTCCTCAGTCGACTGGAATGCACGCTTGATCATGCGCGCATGCACAAATGAGCGCTGCAAAGGGAGGCAACCTTTTTGTGTTATTTCCAACCGTGAATCAAAAGGTTTACTCACTCTTGTAGTGTTTGGACTTCTACATTTTCCCAATTGGAATTCCCTGCATTCTTCAACTCATGCTGACTTTAATTTCAGCTTAGGGCAGTGTCCATGCTTGTGATTCTGTGTTGTTCAGTAAAAAATTAAGGGAGGGGGCAGCTTTTTTCTGGTCATAAATAAATGTGCTGCTCTGCATGAGGTACTGTTCTAACAATGCTGCTATTCTTCCCAGAATATTTGTCATTCTTTTGACCCATGAGACAGATCGTGTAAGTCTATTTGAGATGTTTTCTCGTTGACCGAATTGAATGGTGATCATACAAAGACTGTAAAAGAAAATAAGATTACGGGTATAAAACGACATTTGTGCACTACAACTTGTTTCCCCCGTGGAGTAAATAACCCGCGGCACAGCCGGGGTAATTGATTCTGAAAAGATTCAATTATGACAGCCCGAAGTGAGTTGGAATATTATTCTTGTGAAGTGTTTTTATTTTTAATTTTTAAATATTTAAAACTGATATGACTGCTCAAGGGGCACTTTTACAAATGAGCTCTTTTTTTGCAACAAATATTGATTTTCAAGACAACAAACGATTCATTTTCATGTTTGAGTTAAAAAGACGACAATGCCTTGAGAATTAAATATTTAGTCAGTTGTCACGTTTGATATTTGGAGAAAGTACGAGTCAGTGGTACTCGGGGAATGACAAAAATGTTTCTGGGACACACAAGACATAAAAGGCTGGAACAACTTTGGTGGACATATCAGATGTGATCATCGCCCTCTCCTTTAAAAATATATAAATAAATAAAAAAAAATCCTGAGGAGTTAGGCACAGCTCACTGCACTTAAGTGATTGAAAGTCATTTGCATATATAAATTGACACAGAAACCTGTTTTAATACAGCCTTGTTTATTTCAACACCAATATTTTATATATTGGGTCTGGCTGCATTTTGCCTCTCACATTTCCTCATCCTTTGTCATTTCTCCCAGACAGTACAGTAGAACCTCCAAGTGTGGTTACATGTTTGCATGAAGGCCTTTCATGTGGCGTGAGTGTTCTCCAGGCCTGATGTTTGTCTTCCTCTTTTAGAAGTCGAGTATGGCTTTGTTCCACCTCTCTGCAGCTTCCAAGGTAAACACCCCTGTAAGCCACAGCAACCTCGCTCTTTGGCTCTTTGGGTTGGATGTTGCTGAAGTTAATGCTGTGGCTTCTGACTGGTCCCAGGACTTTGCTCGACTGCTAACATTAACACCATAAGCCCTCACTAGAGAATTAAAACAACTCTGGCTCCACCGTGACCCATATTTTCATCTGTGAAGCTTTGACACTTTTGTAGTGTGATAAATCTCATGAAATTACATTAGTGTACCTTTTATGAGTGTTGCTTGCCCTGTCAAGTTTTGTGCGTCTTGACTTTTTTGTTTGTTGCTAAATCTGCTCTTTTTTCACTCGACTTTTACTAGATCTGAAGAAGATCCAAGCAGTTTGAATCAATATATGAATGTGATTAGATCCAGTCAGCACTTCAGCTGTATTGATCCTGAATTGGCTACGGAGCTTCTGTCTTTCTTTGGTATTCCATTTATTTTGATTCTTTCTTTGTTGGATCTTTTGTCAATACAACTTTAAACTTGACATCACACATTTGGCACTCAGCAAGTAGCGGATTTTGTCAAACTCTGCAAGGAATTATCCAATTTCACTTTCAGGTGTCAGGAAAACAGGCACTAAGGAATACTTTACAAAGTTTAAATGTGTTTAATGCTCACGAGAGGGGATATAAACTATTGCAGGTGGGGGTGGAATGTATCCACTGTGACAATGGGGGGTTCACTGTATTCTTGCAATGAAAGCTTCGTTGAAAGCTAAGTTGGTCAGATTGGACTTTCTTACCATATGTAGCTGACGTAACTATTGGCGTCAGGTTACAAACCCTCTAGAGAAAACCGGGATCACGTGTTTACCCCATGACAAGCTGAATGATGGAAAACTTGGCTTTGGGTAATTTTTTCTGTCCACGAAGCTCATTTCCCCTCAGGTACAGCAGTAGGGGCACATCTGCAGTGAGCTGGCATCAGCCCAAGCCTCTCAACCTTACTTGCTCTTTTTTTTTTTCTTCTTGGGTGTAGCCGAACACAGTCATATTTGTGTTGACTAGTGTGTGAGTAAAATGAACAGGCTCTTTATGAAACAGAAGTCAAAATGTTACAATTTTGTCAGGTTCCCCCAAAATGTGGTTGTGTCGAGCTGGCTTACAATTGGAAGTGCTGTGGTTTGTGATGAAGGGACTCAAGTTGGGAGCATGACAAGGAACACGAGATTCGCTTCTGACTAAAATGCCGTCGCCAAGTGAAGCTACCACGCAAACTCGAAAAATGGATGTGACTGGATGAAGATGCAGCGGTTCAATTGTCTGTGTGTTTGTATGAACAATAATTTGGTTTGGTTTTTAAGATTAATGTCAAAAAAGTTTTGGAATCAAAAGTGACAAGTGCTTCTGAAAAGTTATTTTTTCCTTTTCTGGTTGGCAGGGAAAAAATCATACTTTTCTGCATTTTTAATGTTTACAGTCAAAACGAATAATACAAAAAAGGTCATCATAACTAATGCGGTCCAAATTCTCGGTGCTACTGATGCTTGACAATTTCTGTCTTATTCAGAGATGATACTCCAGCAAGATGGTGAGCAAATTTTCAATGACAGAGAAGTGGGTGTGTCTCTGCGTCACTGTCGTCACCATGGAGTGTTTTTTTTTTTATATATATAAAAGTATCAATCTTCTCGTGTGTTCTATGCTGATGAGCCTTTGACTAAGCGCACATGGCATCAAATGAAGCCAATAACAAGCATGTCATGACACTTTAAATCCACTGGAGGGACTGTAACTTTATATCTACTTTACAATTTCATATAAACAGTGAAGGCTTGAATTTGCATATATTTTGATTAAAACCATCAATCCACATCAACTTCTGTTGCTATAGCAACCTAATTGTGTGTATGTGGCCATGTTTGGCCTGGAGTCAGCTGTGAAGGGATGAGTGTTGCCTGATGCTGACCCAGAAAGAACTGTGGATGTAATCAGCAGTGACTGCTCCCACATTAGCCCACAACACTGTAATAACCCACAGTTTGATGTGTGCAAATTAATGGCGGCCATTTCTTTTTTTTTTTCTTTCAGATGAAAGACAGAAGTGTTAATGTAATGCAAATATTATATGAAGTTAATGGCACATGTGAGGGGTGCATGAGGAAACGATGCACCTTTGTGACAAACTTTCTTCCCTTTAATCCCCATTTCTGCTTGATCATGTGCGTATACGTTTGCGCTCTCATCCTCTTTCTAAAATTAGATCAGCGAGCAGATGTGGAGAGTTGAGTCCCTTTTGTATGCAAGTGCCAAATGTACTCATGCGCGGGGACAAAGCTCGGGGTGTGAGAGTGTTTGTGTGCTCACACAACAGCTTGAGCCAGTCTTGAGTCAGCAGTGTGACGGGGTGATGGACGATTAAAAACCGGGGCTGTTGTGCCCTTTGATGGCATGAGGGAGGTGGATATGTGCAGAATGATGAAGAGGTGGTTCAAAGGGTGCTGCTGAGGGAAAAGAAATAGTTTGGGGGGTCGTTAGCAGGGGGATTACATAAACGGAGAAGAAGCAAGAGAAGCTTGGACTCAAGTAGTGCGATTAAGCTGCATTTTAAATTGGGGGAAAAAAATAGAACTGGGGTGGCATTTTAAACTGTGGGAGCGCATAATAAACATCAGAGTTAATTTCCCCGCAGACTCAAAGCCATGCTAGTAGTTTGCAGCTACAAATATTAATGAGACTGTACCTGCAGGGCCCAAACTTATTTCTGTGTTATAAATTAGTTTTAACTTTATATGCTTATGGTAGTTCGTCAAATAATCTACAACGTATGGGATAAAAAAATTAGGTTGGGAATAAATAAAGATATATACTGAAGATATTAGGTAACACCCCCCCCATTCTTAATTTCTCCTGGCTACTAAGTGGAGCCAGTTTCATTTGCAGCTCTTTTTTGAGGGGAATATGTGAAACTGTAAAATAGGACTTTTGTTAGGAAAATAAAATCCCCCTCATACAAATTGGCAATTTTCAAAGGATTGATTTTAATTACCCTCCTGATGTGTTTACTTTGGCGTATACTTGTATACATACCATGTTGAGTAAAAAGAAATATAGTATATATTTTGAAAGAAAATGGAAATTTCTAGGAGGTCGCTTACATCTCGCATGCCTATTATAACCTACTGTATAACCAATATATAGTATGCAGCCTGACAGGTCAACAATAGGTCAAGCAGGGCCACAATGTCCACCGTCCTTCACATCCTGAACAACATGCACCCCCTAGTGGCAGTGTTTATAAATCACTTGCACCGCTTGCATCCCCGCTTATCCTCACAGAGGTCAAGCCAGACCACTTTGGGTAGGAGCAGAGCGTGGCGTGGACTGGTTGCCAGCCTGATATCATGACACTTATTTTCTCCGGTGTATTTATTTTATACATGCCCAGCCATTTATTATCACTGTTTGCCTGCCAATCAAAACATTTTATTTGTAGTGCCAAACCATTAACAATCACTCCACATCATTTGTTTTCCAGATTTGTGACTAGTTTGGTATTGATTAGTATTCACTGGTTATGACGCCTTTCTCTGTGTAAAAGTGCTGAACTAGGTTATTAGCTGCATGCCTGCATTAAGCCTTGCAGTCAATCAGATGGCTTGTCACGTGAGACTAATATGTTGGCGTTGAAATACTGTCTGTCAATAGGGAGAGCCCCCGATGGAGCCATAATTAACCTACTTAGTACTGCTCTCCAACTAGCTTATACATCAGCCCGACAATCACATCATTAGCTGGTGCTGACGGTAAATTTGCATCAAAGAGGTTAATCATGCTTCGCTCTGGCTTTTAGTGCTCTGTGGAGATTTTTGGGCGCTAAGTGTAAAATATCATTGTGGCTCCCTTTGGATTTTCTCCAGAAGTTATATATGGTTATGTCTGACATGAATCTCTTGGTGGTAATCATCGGAAGAATATTGAAAATGAGATGATTGTTGATTGATTCTCTGAGGTACACTGATGATTGGCCAAATTTGACAGCCATTTTGTTGGCATACTGTCACTGGGTGTGTCAGATAATCCAGGACTGGGCTCACACGAGACATAGATATGCTGAAGCACCTTCCCTACTCATCTGACCTGGCTTAGTGTGATGCCCCCCGCTTCCACAAGCTCAAGGGGATCATCAAGGCAACCGGTTTTGATGAAGTGACAGAGTGTAATGGATGCTTCCTTACAATTTTGGGACTGTCCTGGATTCGTTTTTTACTGATCAGGGTGTGTTCACAATGATGACATCATCTCACCAAAAAAATCACTTCAGTCATGTGCCTTCTTTGTCTTTTGTTTTTGTAATACCTTGTTAGTCCAGAAGGAGGCAGCAGACTATGATGGACTGCTGATAAATACGCTCGTGTTTTTACTCATCTGGCAGCTGTTGCCATGGATACAGAGCGCAGCCATCTCTGTAATACAAGACGCACATTGGAGGGACCTGTATAGAGGTGTTAAGATCAGATATGGGCATGTTTGCATACTTGTTGAGTGTTTGCGGAACTGCTTGTGCCTAGTGTAAGGAATCGAAGTGTACAGCCATGTGCCCTCTCCTCAGAATCGAGGGTGGGTGTTTGTGGTGTTGCACATCATACTTTCTGCATCTGTAATCCATTACAAGTAGTAATAAAATACAAGTTTGTGTGGCTATGGCCCAAGGTTTCCCACTGTTAAGAGTCACTTGAGTTCTCTCCACCTGTTCTCCAACAAGGAGAACATATGGTTAAGCCCCCGATCAGAATGATGCAGAATGTTAACCGTGCAGTACATAGTCACCACTGGTTGAATCAATCAAGTGGTGATTAGCCACGATTATCTGATTAACCGCGGCCAAGGAAGAAGTCTTCACTTAGGAGATTGATTCGTCTTGATGTAGCTTGGCATAATTCATGGTTAAACCAAACTCAAATTCGAGAGGGATTGTACAGGAAGGGCAGAAATCCAATAGCCATTGAAACTTGTTTTCTTAAAACTGACAAAATAAATAAACATTTACTGCAAATCAGCTATTGATTCCTGTGGTTCAACGGAATTATTTTCAAACGTTAACTGCCTCTTCCTAACTTGAAGAAATCACTCAAACCACCCCCACCATCAACGGATATAGTTTCACTTGAGAGTACCCCCCCCCCCCCCCCCCCACACACACACACACCAAATGGTATAAATACAGATGTCAACTTCCAGTGGAGGGTTTGCTTAAGTGTGACCAATTACAATGAAGAACTGGTGCCATGTCTGGCCTTGGCTTGGTGGGTGTGGGAGCAGAGCAGGGGCTTCTTGGCAGTGGCATTCGGACATTCTTGTGAAGTACAAAACTTTTCACATTTCATCTTTGTCAAAAAATGCTCCTCGTGTTTTGCCTGACTGGCTGTTCTGTTCTCTGTGGCGATTTCTATCCCTCTTTCACTTAAATCTGCTCATGGATTAGAAGCCCCCCTCCTCGACGCCTATGGAAAATGTAAAACAGGTGTGCCGCATTTGAAAGACATGTCTTATTTAATTATCATCCAACAAAAGGAATTGGGGGTGGGTTGGTTTTGAAGCGTCACTAATGTTCTCCTAGCCAGGTCTCTCTTATTCAATGTAAGTGAAATAAAGCCGGTATTGATTTCAAAACTTAAAATTGTGCAGCCATGATGGAATAGATTTTCCCCGCATTTCCAAATGTGCACCAAAACAGACAAAGGTACGCAAAAGTTGCTGTCGCGCAGTAATCGTGATCATTGTAGTTGTAGTTAATGGGCTTATACGACAGCCTTAAAGTATTTGGCAGCCATTTGAACAAACTGACTAGTTGCTTTAAAGGCTTAGGAGGACATGAGCCGTGCCTTTTGTTCATGAGATGCATGTTAACTATCATAAAAGTCATCGAGACAAGTTAGGCCATAAATTATAATATGTACAGATATTCCACATACCGGTTCAGTAGGCATAAAAGAATAAGAAGACAGTGTAGTCCAAAAAGCTGATGTTCATTTAGTCAAGTTACAGATTCCCCGTATTCATTCTGGGCCACACATTTTATCGTTGGTTCAATATCCATCGCTCTCCAATAACTGGTGTGTGCCTCCAAGAGCATGCTGCTGTCCGTGTGTGTTACGCACTCTCTGTTGGCCCGAGTGCTTTCCTGTGACCTGTGGTGAGGATTACAACACTGCGAGATTTGTCTGGATGGGACGGCGCCAGGAGCAGGGATTCCTCTCAGGAGTCGCTTTGTCCGCGGGGGCTGAGGGTCGACCTTTTCCGCCGCTCAGTCTTGCCTTTGAATGGTCGGAATTGAAACGATGTCCGAAATAAAATCGATTATGGCTTACCAGTATGATCGTCTCAAAATAAAAGTAAGAAGTACAAACGTACATAATACATGAGGCTGTTCTGTAAAATATCATAGCCGCAACTTATACTGTACATGCAAGATTCAACTGTATTAGCTTGCATAAACCTTACGCTACTCTTCCAACCAGTGCATAACACTTCCCTGTACTATGTTTACAATATCAATCATGTTATTAAACACATATGCACATACTCAGTTTCCATGGAAACAGAATCCAGGGACTTAATGACTAGCTGTTTGCCCATGAAAACCAAAGATGGCCTCTGCAGCAATGCAAAGACATTTGATTTGGAAAAGGGTTTACGAAGCCACTGACTTCATCTATGAAAGGTTCTGCATCATAATTAGATGAATCATGTAAACTCCATTCGATTATGCATGTTGTCATTGTTTGTTGTGTCTTTGGCACTTGTTTAGCAAGGTAGATGGTCACGCTGTCATTGTAATGTGGACACTTGGAAAGAGATATGTGTGTATGTGCACATTCAGAAGGCTAAATGCATTTCAGGGGTCCAGATGGTCAATCGGTAGGATGACAGATTTGCAGTTGCTAGCCGTAATGCTAGCAGTGAGTGTTCTGGCTCACAGGCAAGCTGCAGAGGGTGATTTTGCAAGCAGCTGCATCCCTTCATGTGGCATTGGAAAGCGTACATTCCAAAATCAACCTGTTTATTTTATCCAGCAGCCCGAATCAAACCCAAACCTTTACCCCAAAAATATTTGCAAGTTTTGCTTTACGTTTTCCTGTTTGTGTCCACAATGACAGGAAATAAGCTGAACAAGGACCTGAAACACTATCTCAGCCAGCGCTTCCAGAAATCTTCGCCTGACCACGAGCTGCAGCAAATTATCCGAGACAACCTCTACCGCCACGCCGTGCCTTGTGAGTTTGCAAGCACCCAACACCTTTTCTTTCGTCTTATTCTTCACAATGACTTCTAGCTCTGATTCAAAGGGGAAATTGTGATATGGCCAATAGAAGTCTGGCGGTACCTAAATAACTGAGTGAATCTGATCACAACTCATTGCATAGTAATACAAAGTATTTCATTATCCGCTGGAGTTGCGATGAGTTTATACCAAAGCCCGCCTCATAAATTACACAATGTTTTCTTTTGGCTTGTTTAGGAGACTTTATCTGCCTTACCTCCTCTGCCATATGTCAGGCAGACACTGCTGGTGACGGTTGGGGGTCTTGCTCTAATGGCCATTTTAATCACTGAGTGTTCTACAGCCCTCTCGTAAAAAAACTTACCGTCATTGGTTCGAACCAAAGCGTAAAGATGTTCCCTGGCCCATATGACTTTGTTGCCATGAGTTGTCGCGTCAGAAAACAAAAAAGCACATTAGTAGTAGTACCCTTTAACTTTCTCTTAAAACATAAGTCAGTCGAACAACTAAAGACAAAAATTGCAAACGCATACATTTTCCCAGATTAAAAACTACAACATATTTACAGAATAGTGACAACTTAAATGCTATGAAGTTATAATGTTGCCTAACCGCTAGTAGTAGAAGTTTTTCAGTGCAATTGTTTCCATCATATGAAAACCACGGGTCTCCCACCCTCCCCCTTTATCCAAGGCGACCATCCCTTGTGGTCTCCCCAAATGCACATTCAGCACACCCATTCTCTTTGCCGACCCTCCACTCCCTCTCGCTCTCAATGCTGACCCCGACCCAAACTCATGACATCATTGCTTCTCATCCCCCCTCTCTCCCTTGGGGTAGTTGCATTCCTTAATCTCGTCATCAAGTTGCAGTTGTACCATTAAAAAAACCCGAAAAAAACGTTGGGTGGTCAAAAAGATGCAGGCAGCTTGAGCTTCTTTAATGAAGGATGTTTGCAGACACTGTGCTGCTTGTGCTTTTCTGAGTGAGGATTCGCGGCGCTAACAGCGCAGACGATTGGGCGGGCCTGTATATAGGCTAAGAGGACAGCGAGGAGGGAGGGGGGGGGGCAAGGATGGAGATGGGGGTTGGGTGGTGTTCGGGTGTGCGAAGGGGGTTGGGGGGGGGCGGTAAACTAGAGATGAAGAAAGAAAGACAGATGGAGAGATGCAACAACACTCTCACACACTCCAATGCATGTTGGCTTCAGTGAGCTAGCAAAGCTGAGGTAAACACTTGGACTTGGCTTGTGAGCATCAGCAAACGGGCAGCGTGCCGGCTGCTGAGCGTTACACCCACTGACGCAAAGTGCCATTTCCCCTACAAAAAGTCGTACAAAGTGCGATACTGAAAAAAAACCTAGACTAGTTAATATATTATAGCAAATTGAGCTGTACATTGTATCGGACCTACTCCTAAGTACGGACCAAAAAATTGTTGATGCGGCAAAACCATAACTAGGGTGTGTTGAAAGGTCACTTTGACCCATGTTTATTTTCGGCGGGCTCGCTCTGATATTCTGCAATCTACAGTTAGACAAAACATGGAATTGGACTGATATTTAAAGGGGAAGTCAAAATATATTGTGGCCCTACCAGTGTTCTGATTCATTTTGCCTCCTTTTGCTATCGACTGAAAATGATGTCGCAGTGCTCAAGTCTTCAGGTAACAAGACTGTTTTAAAGGTTAGGATTTGTATTTGGGCACTATGATGTCATTTTGAGTTTAGAATGGCAGCCCCCTGAAATGAAAACGGGTGCAGCTTTTTCTGCCTCACTCCTATTTCACAAACGCAGTACGAATCAGAATAGAGTGTTGGACCTATTGTAGAAATGTTTTGACTAGACTTTGTCTTTAAAGAGCTGTAGCACTTTAATGCTTCATTTGTGATTCTAGCCAATAAAGAGGGAGCCCTGAGATGCACACCGAATATAATGCAGTCTGTAGTACAACCTGCATCTTTTCTTGGGTCAATGGGTCTGAGCTGACCAATTGACCAGTGCACCTTGATGGGAGTTTGAGTTGCATGGGAGAGAGAGGAGGGTGGGACCCAAAAAGAGGAAATAATGGGGGTGCATAAGCAGGAAAAGGGGAGGGTGGGACAGAAAGAGGGAGAAAAAGAGGGGTGGTGGGCGGGTGCATGTGGGTGCCCGTGAGACGGGAGACAGCGGGGATCAGTCAGTGAGAGAGAGAGAGAGAGACAGACAGACAAAAGCCTAGCATTGCTGTTTGTGCGTGTGTTTGGGAATGAGACTGAGTGCATTCAGAGCCAATGTGCGGACACTGCCTAGCTTGGCTCACTTTAGCTTAGCATCACAAAGCTGGACAGAGGACAGACGCTGGCGAGGAGGACGGGGAGGGTGACGTGTCGAAGGGGCTGCGAATCTGCACTGCCTTTTCTTCCCCACCTGAATGGATTTTCTTTCCTTCTGTCTCTTGTCGGCGCTCCTTGGACGATAGGGGGAGAGGCGGACTGACGGAGGTATGTCGCTTTGTGCTTCATTGGAATAGGGGAGGCTGCGATTTAATGGTTGGGGGTTGGGATGGAGAGCTGGGGAGGCAGGCGGCGAGGATGGCTGTGCATCAGGCGGAAGGCATCAGGAGGGAGCAGGGGGAGACGGCGGCGGCGGTGGCGGTGGCGGCACATTGCTGGCAGTAATGGAGGCTGATGTTTTGTGGTCAAACTGAAGCCGCGTGTGTATGTGTGTGTGTGTGTATTTGCGTGTGCGTGTGTGCTTGCCTGTCTCTCAGGTATCGCCTAGACGCCTGAGAAGAAAGTGTCACTTCCCACATGTATATGTTTTGGGTGGAAACACTCCACCTCTGGGAAGGTTGTGTTAAATGTGATCTGTTGACAGGCTTCGTATTATAGGAAGCCAGTCCAGCATCTGCATATTTGTCTGTCTGGAGCCGTTCCTCTCCTTCACCCTCCCGTTTTCTTATTAATTCTTTCTTTTCTCCACTCAATCTGTCTTTTGCCTGCATGACCTCCCCCTCCCCGTTTTTATCCATCCATCCCCGCTCCCTCCACGCCCCTCTAAATGGATCATTTTAGAGCCTTTCTTTTCCATTTTCCATGTTGCTGAAGGTATCCGCTAGCCCACGGTGCGTTTTTTTCTTTCTTTTTTTTTTTCTTTTACTGGGTGCAATCATGAGACAAAAGGCCATGTGTGCATGTTGATGGTGGGGGAGCATTTTCAGGCAGCTTTCTGGCTGATTTAGCTTTACTCTGCACTAGTGGCCCTTCAGGTTATTCTTTCTGTAATCTCTCAACCTTTTTCTTTTCCCTGGTCTCAGACCTTATTTATTCACCTCGTGTGGAAATCATTCAGAGCTGAAAACAAAGCATTGGCCGCCAAGAGGAAAATGAGGCAAAAGGCCTGTTTTGATCCCCAATCGGTGGTCGTGTGCATGCTCTCATCATCGCGAGCCCGTGTCAATCAACCGGAGCAGTGAAAACACCCTCCCCCTACTCAAAACACTCCGTCCTGCATGAAAGGTGTCCGCAGCAATGTCCGAAAAGCCAAAGCCACTTTGATATTTCATTCTCCACAACTGCCACGAAGGGGGTTCTCTTGAGAGGGAAGATTTGATGGTGATGGTGTGTACCCCCCTGCCACCATCACTCTCTGACCCCCAAGTAAAACAAGCAAGGCCTTGCAATTGTTGGATTCTGTGGCCGGTAATTTTGCTTGGATTAACCCTTTATTGGGACAGATGGCCGCAACCCCCCGGCGAGCAAACAAACCCCAGTCAGTTTGTCATCATGGCCATGCGTGTGCATTTGTAACACGCACACACAAAAACAGCAACCAAATTAACTGGCAGACGAGCTGTGGCCAAGATGGTGGACGGATCTGTTTTGGCTCTGCGGAATGACGACAGTCTGCTGGCCTCCCCCTGTATACTCTGTGTGTTTATGTGTATATTTATGGATCCATGCCTCTCCTGGGAAATGTGAATTTCTTTTTGGCTATCTTATCGGTAGAGCATATTTGTTGTGGTTATTTAGCAAATTGCTTCTGTAAAAGCTTCTGCACAACAGTTGAGGTCTCTGACGGCTTGCATCTTGAGTCTGAATTTTCTCTCATCTCCTTTATTGAGAGGTATGAATACATATTTACAAGTGCCTGTGATAAACCAGCCACACGTCCAGTTTTGCTTTATTTTAGCACAGTACATTGCTTTTCAGTCTGTCTGGTACATTGTAGAAGGATTTGGGGAAAGGATTTGACTCAAATCTGCTCACCTACTCATATAGTGAAAGATAACTTCCTTGAATATTTAACCCTCCCCCCAAAAATGTGTCGACTGATTCCACCTTAATGCAAAATTATGATAATCTCTGCTTGTGTTGAGCTATAGAGAACATCTTTCTAGGTTCATTTTGCAGTCATGTTTCATGTTGGTTTGGATATGCAACTCATCGGACCTTTCCTTTTCTCACCTGTAGATATATTTGATAGCTCTGCAATCAGTTCTCATGAATTACATATCAGTGTAAGTAAATTGGCGGCTTGAGGCAAAACCTGATCGCAGATCAGTCGAAAGATGAAAGCAGGGACGTTTTGTTACGGAGACCAAGTCATCAGTACGCACTCAAGAGAGTTAGTACAACAGCTCCTTAAAGTGTTTTCCTTTCATAACGTTGCGCAAAACTTTAATGTATACAATCAATTACATTTTGTATTCCATGCAAATTTATGAGCGCTGCCATCTGTATGGCAAACTGCTTAAAATGCACTCTTTCAAACAAGTCATGTCCTGAATGACCCGCAAGCCTACACACAAGCCCCAATAAGAATAGAGGCATCTATTTTTAGAACAATTATGATAATGAACCATTGCCAAATGCATTTATGATGTCCTACTTACTAATCATTGCAGTGGTGGATTTTGCATTATTATGGGAAATCTTTGGTGGTTGAAAAATTCAAAAGTTTGGTTATAGAATATAAAAATAATTTATATTTAAAAAAAAAAAAAAGATTTTGCATCAAAACCTATGAATATGATAGTGTCTGAAAATATCAAGTGTTCAGGCTTCTCCTACATGAGTCAATGTTTGGATTGGTGTGTTTATCTTAAAGCTAGACGAGCTGGTTAGGCTTCCTCCTGTTGAAATGTTTTAGTACCTAATCTTAATTGGATCGTCCAAATCCGGTTTATGCAGTTTTGCCTTGACAGACATCATTTGTAGTTCCAAATCAACTTACCCGAGTCACTGAGGAAAAACATTCCAACTATGTTGGATACACATAAGTGAGTCCTCGATGTAGGAAATAGAAAAGGCACAGATTTGCAAGTTGCAGCGTGAATGTTTGAGTAAAATCGTCGATTTTGCAGAACCAACATATTAGACTTCACTCCACACTAGAATATCGCAGTGCCATTTTACATCATACAACTGAGGGATTTTATATTTAGAAAGGTCGGTTTCTTTTTTTTTAATATTCTTCTTACGTTGTTAGCGTCAGACAACTGTCATGCAGTTCCAACAACTAATTGACATATTTTCTATTGTTTTTGTCTGCAGCGAATTGAACTTTCACCATTCTGCTCCAAATTCCATCACTTTTTTTTTTTTTTAATAAATACATTTTATTTTGAAACGCGTTCCCCCTGTGATGATGTAAATCAAGAGGATTTGGTCCATGCCAGCTAAAATGCTATCACACTATTTTAGGATGATCTGGATTAAGTGGAATTGAATAGTTTGTGTAATGGTGGCAGAGTATGCTGATGAGACCGTAAAATTTTGTTTTGTTAAAACCAATATTTTTTTTTAAAAATGAGTGTGAGGAAAAGATACATAAATTAAGTGCTTTTTATTTAGATTTTCATCACAATGTCACCCTCAAATGTGTTTGTATAAAGAATTGGAAAAAGCCTACTTTGGGTGGAGTCATCATTAATATGGAATTATTTTTGGAGCCTTGGGATATAGTGAGGTCCTCCTCCAAGTTTAAGTAAACAGACTGACATAACTACCCAATTTCCATCCCCACCATTAGTTTTATTTATTGATTTTTGAATTCACACCAACATGTTGCAGCATGTGTTTTCATGGAAAGAAATCGCTTCAAGTGTGGGCTTCCTTTTTTTCCTGCTTCATGTGGTCATCAAATTTGAGAATGTTTGGACACACTGACCTGGAGCTGTGTTTTCCTTTGAATTAGCAACATATGGACATGTTTAGTCTTTCTTCTCTGTCGCCTTGTGGTTGCTTTGGAGTTGGCAAAAGGAGAAAGAAGCCTGGAAGTAATTTTAGGAAGGTGTACGAGTCAGGTTCCCTAGCATGTTTTGAAATTAGACAAAAAGAAGACAAGATTTGCGGTTTCGAGCGAGATCTTCGAAGGTTACCTCGCGGAATTTGCCAGCCCACAGCCATGAACGCAAAATCCGAGGAGCCAAGCTCAACATCGTCCTTCAGCGTAACATTCAATGTGGGTCAGCGCTAAATTGCAATGTCGTGTCTGAGGGCACAGGGTGCCGTTTTCTTTTTTTTTTTCTCCTCAAACAAACATTTGTTTTCTTCATCTTGGTTGCGCTTGTATCAATACATAAACCTGTTATGTTTGAACGGCTGCAAAATTACCATTTTCTCCTCTGTTTTTTGTTTTCACAACTATATTAAGAGGCCATACACACCCCTAAAATAGTCCCCGGTCCGTTAAATATAGATGAGATGCTTGGATTTGTCTTCCAACTCGCACAGTGCCTGAAGAAAGAAGCAATGAAGGTTTTTGTTTACCACGAGCAGGTTTTGGGGAGAATGACTCGAGTCAACTAAAATGACAAGTCCCACAAGTTATAATATGAATAGAATATGTTGCCAAAGAGGAATCTATTTACTTTTTGTGTTTTCCTGCATTTTACTGCTGATTTGGTTAAAGATGCAAGGCTATCTATTAGGTCAGATGAATCGAACAATCCTCTTAAGTCGGGAGGTCAGTGAGTTCATAAGATTTACAGCCTGTAGATTCTTCCAACCTAACAGTTTTTCTTTAAATGAGCAGGATAAAAGTTGTCTCGCATCTCAAGGTGAAGCATTGAGGACCGAGAAAGATTATGCTTTTTTTTCTTCTTTCTTTTAATGGCATGCTGGTTTGATTAGCTCCTCAACTGACGTTCCCTTTCAGCCTTTCGTCACTTGCGCTCGCTCTCATTTTTCATGTATGCATCATGTATGTTTTCTCCTGGGGATATCAAGCCTTTGAGTTATGCGTCTAAATCTTTCTCATTTCTATGCATGGAATCATAAATGTACGGTCGTTTAGCCAGCGCAGAACAGGAACTAATATGCATGCTTTCCACTTGTATGACTTTGTAGCCTGGTAAAATCTATTGTGTTGTAAATTGCAAAGACTTGGTTTGTCTGAAATTCTTCTGAGTATTTTTTGCACAAAGAGAGGATGGGGAATTAGTAACAGGAGACAAACGGACAAACCATGCTGATTGCTAAGTTATCTATCGTACATGTCAATGTGAAATTGTCTGGCTAGAATTTTTTTTTTTTGTCGACTAGTTGTTTGCTGTGGTGTAGAAAGTGCATGGCATCTTACCGAATGCTAATATTTTGTGCATGTTGAGTGTATTTTGATGTGCCACAGCATGACCCCTAAGATCTCACTACTGGATTCTCTGATCCACCTTTTGAAATGGAAATGCTTTTTCATGCCACCCACCCGTTAGCCATGATGTTAAAGTTGCAAAGCCGCAAGCAATTCTGGTCCAACTCAACAACCTTCCGCCTTCTTTAACAATCGTGTAAGAAAACAACAACAGGCTACGTTTTATTTGCTGCAAATTGAAGCAGCCAAATAAAAACAAAATGACTCATTTGGTTGCCAACACTCTAAGACTGTATTTTGTCATCTGCTCCAAAAGGAAGGACATGGCACATGAGCTTGTTTTACACCCATATTTTACAACACGGCCATTAACAAGTGCCCCGCGTCATGCCGTGTTGCCTTTTAAAGAATGGGCTCTTTACCAGCAAAAGACTCTTAACGCTGCTTCTGCTACAGACGACACGATTTGTTACATTGTCCCACTTTTTCAGACTGTGGTGACCTCCATACCTGTTTCTCTGTTCTTGCAGGGTTTGCTTTGTGGTGAGATGCTCATTTTATTCCGAGCCTCTCAAATTCTGCCTTTTTCAGAAGTGCGTCTTTTCTGAAGATGTTATTCATTTTTCAAAACTTGTAAGGACCCATCTCAGTCTCTGCGTGGCTGTCTTTAGGCTAGCCTGCATTTAACAGCTTGGTCAAAGGAGCTTTTGTTGAAGGCATTGAATTGATTAAGTCTATAGAGATGATAGTGTCTAACCTCCTGAGTTTAAGCCAAAGTTCCACTTTTTTTTTTAAATCTCATTTGAAACACTGATCACATTTCCACTTCCTCTGGTTTTCTTTTCTATGTATGGTAGCGTGTGCCATTAAATTAGTAACTTAGCATTACCAATTCCATCACATAGTTTGTATTAAATATTTATATATATTAATTATTTTCTTTAGGCTGATGTCAATTCCGACATTTGGCAGGGGGGAAAAAAATCGATAACTGATGAAATTACCAAATCACATTTCATCAACTCCATTATTTTTGTTGCCATGAAGCGATGACTTCAAGCTAAAAAAAAAAACACCCCAAGACTTGTCACCTTTGATATGATTTATCGCCGCTCTTAATTGGCCAAACCAATTAACCCTTTGTTGTTCTTCTGAAAAGGCCCAATATTGCAGCTTTAATCAAATACGTATATAAAAAGCAATCCATCTATTATTGTGATAAAGGAGAACTGCTGCATTCAAAAGATTCGGCAAGCCTTTTGCATGTGCCGCATGCTTTAGGCCAACGTAGCGTTTGCAACCTCACATCTGTGATTAATGGCTTGTGTCACTGAACGTGGCTGCAGTGGGAGACTGTCCCAAAGTCCCCACACATCTATTTTTACCGGTTTATTACCAACACACTTGTAACAGAGTGATTGTGGGATATAACAACTAAATCAGAAGTTGGGGTCGCCTTTTTTTGTATTGCTAATTACGGTATAGTTATTAACCAGAAATAGAACAAACGGGAGAATCGAGCTTTGTGGAGCAAATTTGAAAGTTGTATCTGACATTTAAAGAGGGCATGATTGGTCGTGTGTTGTTTGTTTTGTTTTCTGAAGTGGCCTCGCTCTAAACATGTTTACCATTGACACCACACTGGCCAGCTATCTCATTAAAAGGCAAGTGCCAGGTCTCACTCTTTACACGCCAAGCTGTACTCGCACCGCATCACATATGGCAAATGTAGCACCTTCATGGGAGCTCTCCATTGATTCTTCACCTTCGAAGCCGGTGTAAAGGAAGAATGTAAACAGACATTGCTGTACTGTAAAACAGTGTTTTTGTTATTTCTGCTCTGTATGTCAGCAAAGTGATGGATACAACAATTTAATGCTCATCCGGTAGATAGTAGAATACGTTTTTGACATTATTTATTCATTATTTTAGCTTTTATATATTTTTGTTTGGTGGTGTGCCATGAGATTTTTGGAATGAAAAATTGGTACGTTGGCTTAGTTAAAGTTGGGAATCTTTTTCGAGACACATTCCAACAACTGCAACGTAAAAGTGTCTCCATATTTTTGTCTTCTTTGTGAAGATCTTTAAAGCGGCAGTCCTTCTTTGTTCGTTTGCTTTGTTTGTTTACTTCCTACTCTTTTCCTCAGGTACAACCCGACCCCCTCGTGAAGGAGAAGTCTCTGGTGTCGACTACAACTTCCTTTCAGTTCAGGACTTTCTGGAATTAGAAAAAAGTGGAACCTTGTTGGAAATCGGAACATATGAAGGTAAATTTCAAATAATTCAAATGTTTTTTTAATACCTTTTGTAGAGGAAGCATTTCTATCAAAGTGTTCAGTTTAGTTCAGGGGTGGGCAAACTACGGCCCGCGGGCCACATCCGGCCCACGGGACCGTTTAATCCGGCCCGCCAACCCTGAACAAATTGTATTATTAAACTTTTTTTTTTTTGGTCATTTTGCCTGCAATGACTGCGTTTTCCCAGTAGATGGCGCAGCGCTCGCCTGCGCATTTACTACCGGAAGCCGTGTCAGAAAGCTCGGTGCACACTCACAAGTGCGTGTACGTACTCAGTAGTACGGACTTGGCGCACTCTCGCTCTATTCGTATCAGTCCCGAATTTAGAGCGTGGGCTTTGACGACAGCATTCTTATAATTCGCGCGCTGAGCTTTCAGATGCAGTTTTGCGCTAAAGCCACCCACAAACCTTCCCCTGGAATCCTTCCATTAAAATGAGTGGCCCGAAAAAAAGAAGTGAGTGCCGAGTGTTTAAAAAAGAGTGGCCGATTTGGCTCGACGTACGCGACGTGACGTTCAGCCACATCAACATCAACCCGTCACAGATCAAGGTAAACGGACCAACACCTCGGATCTCGCCTAAGAATTGCCACAACAAATTTTACTCCAGACTATGACGCACTAGCAAAAAAGGGACACCAACAACACTGTTCCCACTGAAAATGAACGGGAAGCTCTCAAGTTTATTGTAAAAAAATGCATTTTGAATATGATTTGTACACATAGCAGGGATTGAAACTAGCGACCATTCTCATTTTCAAACAATGCAGGATGCTCAAGGACATTGATGCACCACCTATTTGCGACTAATCTTAACCTGTAAAGTTCTTAAGTGTTTCCCGTTTCCTCACCTCTGTTACCAGGTGTTTGCGAGTTAAAACTCTGCTCTGATTTTCAGATACCCCTCACCGTTGATTACTTTATTTGAGTGTATGCTTTCACCGATTCTTCAAGATGATATATTTGGTCAGAATGTTTGCCGTTTGATGTGATCCCATAAGATAAACATCTTTCATTAATCTGACCTGCAGGCACTGAAGTGATGGAGATTGTTATTCATAATAACAGTGTCGTATTTTATGAGAATCACTGATAGCAGTTTTTTAGTGAATTTTTTTTTTTTTTAATGCTGTTAATAAATGCATTTGTTTTCAAAAAACTTGTTTGGAATATCCATGCTTTACTACCTACTAAAGGCCAAGATCTTTTATGCAATGACCTTTACAGGTCGCTTATATGACTTCACACAACGCCTATACCATCTGCTCCTGGTCCGGCCCTCCGGTCCAAATTTAGAACCCAGTTCGGCCCGCGAGTCAAAAAGTTTGCCCACCCCTGGTTTAGTTGGAAGGCAAAGTTTGACGTGGTCACTAAGACGTTTGCGTTAGCGCTTTACACGTCGTCCAAAATTCCTCCTGCAACCCACCCCCGTTGATTTGTTTCACATAATACTCTAAAAGATGTCCGTCACATTCCACCAGACAAACTCAAAACTCTCTATTTGCATACAAAGGCTTTGGCAAATCCCCCAACACACACACGCACATACCAACACACAGCCTAACAAAAACGTTGACCCCTCCCCTGTTGTCCGCTGACTAAAATACCCTTATTTCTCTCTCTTCTCTTTTTTTTAAAAAATCCTGCTCCCTTCCTCCCCCCTCTTTGGTTGCCTAGGAAACTATTATGGGACACCCAAGCCGCCGGTGCAGCCCCCCGGTGGGAAAGTGATTACCAATAGCAGCGGCGGTGATGCCCCACGGCCAGACGGGCTCAGCGGTAGCCTGCCGGGCTCGCAAGAATCCACTCCCCGACGCAGCAAGTCCTACAATGACATGCACAATGCTGGAATAGTGCCTGGAGAACTGCCGCTGGAGGACGACGAGGACCTCCCTGACATGAACAGTAGCTACACAGGTATGCACGTCTGGTAGGAATGTCAAATCTCTTTCTAAATATGTTTGCTGGACAAATCTCATTTATCTCATGGGGCAAAGGTCAGTCATGTATTTGTCCAATCCACCCAATCGCATTCAATTCAACACCTGCAGAAAATCCGGCTCTTCTAATTCATGTAAAAAGAATTTCAAACACCCTCTCTCGTCTAAACAACTTTCATAATCAGCGTATACATATTCCATATCTGAGTTTGTGCTGGCACCTTTAAATAGAAAATACTTTAATCCTGTGAGTGCACTAACTTTGAAGAAATATAAAACCTCCTTCAACAGCAACCTGACAAAAAAAGTCACGGTCTATTTAATGTAGACTGTAGCAGTAGAGTAGGATTTATCCTCTTGCCGCTCCGTTTAGAAGGAATCAGCGGGAGGTTTCGAGTGGTGATGGCTAAAGTGGGAGGCGATCATGAAAAGTGGCAGGAAATGAAAGCCAAAGAGGGAGTGGTTGGGAAGGTGTAAAAGGGGGGCACATGTGAAGACAAGAGTGTGACTACAGAGACGCACGCAGGCAGCGAGGGAGGATAAGCCAAAAAAAATCAAAATCAAGGAATTGTGGCAGAGCACTTGAAGACAGAAGAGCTTCTTTGGTGAGTAGAGGATTTCTCTGGGTTTGACTAAGTCACTCTTTATCCGTCCAACCAAAAATATGAAATAGTGCCATCTGGCTGCAAGCAGCAGAGGATGAATGAATACTTGGTGGTTCATTTCAAGAGTGAGTAAGTTAGCTTTGTATTATTTCAAATACTCGCGTGCACAATGTTTCCATCATTTCTCTTTTGTTATTTTAGTGCTCAAGTGTTGTGATAATTTCTGCAATTAGTCGGTCAAATGTCAGAAAGCTGTTTGTGTTCTCGGGAGGTGGCACCAAAAGTTATTTATTTTCCGTCTGTGCCTGTGTGAGCTGCGAAGGTGCCAGTCAAGTGTGAGAACGAGATAACAGGAAGCAAGGTGATAGCACCCCACGGGCCCGCTACGTGTGAACTGCCCACTCAGCTGTCTTCATTTAAGTGAATGGCTGCGTGGTCCTAGCAAGCTGTTGTCTGCTAAAGAGTGCAAACTTGACTCAGCAAGTTGCTTTATTTTGGTTTGCCGTATCACAAATGCAAAAATCTCACCCGTCCTTAAACTGCAAGACATTATATGACAGTTGAACCTGAATGTCTCTCGTTTCTCGTCTCTACCAGGAGAATCAAGCGAACTCGACGAGATTCATCGCTCGGTGAGACCCTTCACCCCTCGCCGGAGTGACCCATCCTACTTTGGGACGACCCCCTTACCACCGGCCACCACGGAGAGCACTCAGCAGACTCACCCTAACCTGAGCCATCCTCCCCCGGAGGACCCTCAGGGACCTCTGCCCGACAATTGGGAGATGGCCTACACTGAGAACGGAGAGGTCTATTTTATAGAGTAAGGACTCTAAACGAATTGCATACAACAGTCTCTCTATAAATATCCAATATATATGACCAACAAAATGATTCTGGCGTTCCTCTGTGTTCTTTTCAGTCACAATACAAAGACCACCTCTTGGATAGACCCTCGGTGCCTGGACAAACCTCAGAAACCCCTGGAAGAATGTGAAGATGACGGTATAAATCTCTCTTTGTGTTTTGTGCTTGCATGTTTTCATGTTTTGGTTATGAGACTGTGTCTTAAGTTCAGCGTAAGACTCGGAATGTAGAGCAAGGGCTTCATTCCACTATCACAGCAGCAGTTACCAATGACACATTTTCGATTTTAATGTGTTTATGTCAAGGAAAAAAATGAATGGCGAATTTTCCCACAGATTTCGGAAGGAAAACAAAATATGATTTTCTTAAATAAATCAAATAGCTCATACACATGCTGTATTTGTGCACGAGACTTTGCAATGTATGTAGGAATTGCGTTTCCTCCGGTAACACTTTAAATTGTAGCACAACTCAAAGCACATGTGCATTGTGTGGTTTTCACTGTACAGTACTGGATTTGATTAACTCTTGCCACCTAGTGGCCAGATTTGACTATTACATTTGACTAATGCACTTATGCATTTGTGCCATCTTTCTTCTTCACTTGGACCTGTGATGCTGTGATGTCTGTCAACCTGCTGAGTAGAAGGGGTTCATACGGAGGAGCTGGACAATGATCTTCTTGGTGGGTAGCCCCCCCCCAACCACTCTCACTTATCACAACACCATCGGCATTTTGCTCATATATGCACATGAAATCCATAATCGCAAAATCTGAATTTTGGCCTGTGAAGTTCCATCCATGTTTTATTTTTTTACAAAGCTAGTGCCTTAAGAGTGTAGTTTGGATGGAGACTTAAATGTGAATTTCCATCAAATTAATTTTTGTTACTATTTGCCTCCAGTTCTGAGTCTTAAGCCTTGATTGAATATTTAGTCACATGTTAAGTGCCTAATCCGATATTGTGCCACACAAATGCTCATCAATATTTACATTTTTCCTTTTTCAGTCATCATTAAGCTTTTATGTTTTATTTTTTATAAATGTCTCCAGTCATAATTTCTCACTTGTCATCTCAGATTGAGACATTTTGCTACACACGGACTTGACCTTACGCGGCCCACTCTTTGGGATTTTTACTTTTCACAAACAGTTTACGCTTACAAATCTGGCCATTAAAAGCTAGTGTGACACATCCCAGTCATGTTCACACACGGCGACACACACGCACACATTAACACGCCATGATTTCATTTATCACAGATGATAATTTATCTGGGAGAGACCGTTATAATTAGCATCTCTTAACGGATGTTTGTTTGAGGCAAACGGGAGCATGTTTGCAACACATAGTAGCCCATCATCCACTTGTGATAGGAAGTGTCTGAAGACACTCTACATGAGACATGTTAGGTGAGCTCTGATGAATTATAATAGCAGCACTTGATGTGATTGTCATGCTTTTTCTGGACCTAGAATGACAGAAATGCAATTTTAATAAGCAGTAGGCTTAAGAAACATTTCGTCGCCCAGCTGTGAATTTCAGAATAATTCTATCCCTTAAAAAAAACATTACTGCAGGGTTTTTTGTTGTCATCATCCCTTGAAGTAGCATAATACAGAACACAAAATCCCTCATGATTTGACATTTAATCATGAGTGGGTTGAAGCAGTCTATAGCTTCCAGAAGCTGCAAAAGTGGAGACGTAACTCTGACGGTTACCTTTTGTCTTCTTAGCAGCTCCTTTTGTTAAGCATCTTATGCGGCGGCCATATTAAAATCATCAGATCAGATGAAGCTCCTTCCTGTAAGACGTGCTCGATACTTATCGATCAGCACAACCAATACAGGTGGGCAAAAGGAATGCAATTAAGTGCAGCTCTATGAGGATGAGCAGTCTTTATGAATGTCAGCAGCTCACGCGTGCACAAATTCACTCGCTGAGCCGGGTGTTTTCTTGAGAGAAATCAATCACGATGCTGTTTCCAAAGAATCAGAGGCAACGAAAACATGTAATTCATCACTGCTGGGTTGAGTAGATGGCGCGGGGTGCTCTGAAGGACAAAGGCGGGCAAACTGCACGGGCACGTTATACTCGTCATGGAGTGGAGCTGGCACGGTGTGAAATCACACGGGTGATTACAATTTTGCACAGCGTGATGCGTAGCGGCTTTCCGTTTAATGTTCCACTTGAATACATTTGGATTATGGTTCGCCTTGCTCGCCTCCTGCGCAACACTCTAGTCTTGAATTTTTGACCTTCTATGCGGCCTTTATATTGGATGCAATTCATAGGGATGAAATATTTTTCATTTTTATTTTTCATATGAAAAAGGAAGCCGATCTAAGGGCGCAGTGATTACTTTAGCTTCAGCAAACAAAAATAATCACGTATTAGAGATTATTACAAATTGATGTGACGACATCAATTTCACCTTTATTAGCATCTGCAGTTGACTCCATTGTCTTCATTAAAAAGCACAGCACGGCTTTTCATAATCAGAATGAGCAACGACTCGCATACGTAGAATCTGACTGGTGGGTAAACCTTTGTCTCCGACATTACGGAGGAAATCCATAACGATTACTGTTGGCGAGCAGCTAACCAAAAAAAAAAAAAACATGGCTATTTTTGCTGTGAACCGTTCATGTACCCACCTCCTGTGCCATTTGTCCATCTGCCCAAGGGGTCCTTGTTCAGTTGTTATCTGATGTGTGGAAATGTCAGCAGTGTGCAGGGACAAGGGGACAAGCAGACAGCATAGGGAGTTGAGGGGTCACTCTGGCCCTGGAGAGCCACTGACAGACGACGCAGAGGCAAAAGCTTCTCGACTGGAAGCCGTGTTAGCTTCCCTTATTTTACTCAGGTTTTCTTCCCTTTCAGAACTTCCACCCGGATGGGAGAAAATAGATGATCCAGTCTATGGCGTCTACTATGTTGAGTAAGTGACACCTTGCACATTGTCGTGTATCAATTCACCAAGCACACGTAATGAATGGATGCACTGGCTGCCAAACAAGAGAATTGATAATGGCTTCAGTCATTACATGCGCAGCCACACTTGGTCGTTTTCTCTAATGTAGGCCATTTACTTTACGTGGTTTGGAATACATGCGGTGTTGAAGTGTGTGTGTGTGTGTGTGTGTGTGCATGTGTGTGCATGTGCTTGCTTCCCTTGTGTGAGACCAAACATGAATTCAAATATGTTTTATTGGTTTTTCTGGTTGCTCATAATAGCTCTCGGGGCATCGTAACTACGCCATCATTAACTCTCTCCATAATTACATATATCACCTTCATGCTCTTATTGTAATCATTCCTCCTTTCTGACCTTTACCCTCGTCTCCAATTCCAATTTCCCCGTACCGTTCCTTTTGGGTTGAAGTCATATCAACAGGAGGACTCAGTACGAGAATCCCCTTTTGGAGGCTAAGCGGCGCAGACAAGTGGAACAGCAACAGCCTCAAGTGCAAAGCCAGCAGCCACCTGAAGGTGAGCGCCACCTTATATGGCGTCGTTTCCTTTCTTGCTTCTTCGTCTGGATTCATACGCGAGAGATTTCGCAGCCATTTGGACTTCAAATTTGTGATGCGAGGATTCCGTTGGGACTCGTAGCAGGTGTCTTTAGAAAACACTCCTTTGGAATCACTCAATCTGGCGCCTTTCATAATTTGTTTCTTAATGATTAAAATATTTACAAGATTAATGATGTAGCAATTCTGCCAATATTTGATTAAAGTTCCTTTGCCTTATTCTATTAGTCCGAGTTATTTTATATGGATTACAATGGTTCTATCAAGCTCCAACCTTTGCCCGTTCAGCAGAAATTGTTCGATCCCACTTGATAACCAGCTGGCTTTTCTTCCATCTGAATCGCCCCCCCCCCCAACTGTCACTACCTTCGAGCAGCTCTTTCAACCACTTTTTCACCCGGGCATTGATTATACAGTCGCCTGCTCTTGGAATATTAATGACGATGGTAGTGTGGCCTGTGCCGTGATACACTTGCAAGGTCATTAATCAGAAATGCTATGAAGAAAACGGGGTACACCACTTTTTGGTGCACTTGCATTGTTATTCAACAGCGAGACGGCAAGTCTTAAAAGTTTCATGATGTTTGCACATCTTATTTTAATCTGAGTATACACACTTAAATGTTGCTCAGTGGGGAGATGTGAAATCAAAGTGTAGTTTTTAGGTTTGTAGAGTTAATAGCATCTTCTATTTAAAGCAGCTTTTCTTCGTATTTCAGCCTTTGTTCCTGTCCTATAAACATAATTTTTTTTAATGATGGAGAGCACCCAATGTGTCTTTCTACGAGAAAACACACTGTATTCCTTTTTCTATTGCAGAATGGATTGAAGACTCAACCTTTGCCGGGGCCCCTCCAACAAGTTATACTGCCAACCACCAAGAGACTTACAGGGACCCTCAACCTGGGCCCACAGTGCCAATGGGACAAAAACGTACGTTTTTCATTCAATTAATCGACATGTTTAGAGTGGCGTGGGTTGATGTGTTCATAATGTGCAAATTCCACTGTCGATTTTCTTTTTTTTAAATGTCATATATGCATTTTAAAGTGTAACAAATCTTGGTCATCTCCTTTCAGTTTGATTTGTTTTTGTGAAATTGGGGCTTGACGCTTAGAAATAATTTGATGTTGTAAAGTTAGGACTAGATGTCTGGAAGCAAAGTGTTAGGAGCAGCCATTCTTGGGCGTTAAATGTCACGCTGTTCACGGCTTTAGACAGGTCACGGCGCCTCTAATAAGACATTGAAAATTGCAAACTGGCTTCAACTCTCCCGCCTTGCGTTGCTGCTTCGAAAGTAGCACAGCAAGCTGGGGAAAAGCCGGCAGAGTGTGAAAGGGGATTTTGACAGCTTGCTGTTTTGTCCGTGATATTCCCTCGGAGGTAGAGTAGCTGGGTTCCTTTCTTGTTTTCATACGTCTTCGTCTAAATACAGTAAGAGGCTGTGTCTAAATGTTTCAATTTTGGACTTTGAATGAAATTGAGGCTAGTTATTTCACTTTTTTGTGTGTATGTTCCTATAGGATGTATGTACTGTATTTCAAATCTTCATCAATTAGACTACCAACTAACATGGCCTGTACAAAACGTTATTTTGCATTGCTCGGATGACACAAATCGAATCCCAAGCTGAGTCATTCACTTTTGGCTTTTGCAATGGTGCATCTGTTGCATTGAAATGTAATTACTGGAAACTCAATGTTTTCTTTTTAGGAGGAAAGCCTTTCTTTACCCGGAACCGATCTGAACTAAAGGGGACTTTCATCAATACCAAGCTGAAAAAGAGCCGCAGAGGTTTTGGTTTCACTGTCGTGGGAGGCGACGAGCCAGATGAGTTCCTGCAAATCAAGAGTCTGGTCCTCGACGGACCGGCCGCCCTCGACGGCAAGATGGAGACAGGTTTGGGCGCTTTATTGATCAAAGATCACGAACACTTCTCAATTACATTTCCTGACTACTGTTTGCTACAAATGCAACGTTCAAATTTCTTCCCACGTCCTTGCCTTCTCAAGGTGATGTCATAGTGAGTGTCAACGACACCTGTGTGCTCGGCTACACCCACGCACAAGTTGTGAAGATCTTCCAGTCGATCCCAATTGGCTCTATGGTCAATTTGGAGCTGTGCCGCGGTTACCCTTTGCCCTTTGACCCCGATGACCCCAACACAAGCCTGGTTACCTCAGTGGCCATTCTTGACAACAAAGATCCTATCATAGTCAACGGTCAAGAGGCCTCCAACAATACTTACGATTTGCCGCCCAGTCACAGCAGTCAGAACAGCAACAGCGGCTCCACCAACGGCGGCGGGGCTGCCCTCAATGGCCTCCCGCGACCTCACAGCCCCTCCGCAGAGGCGAACTCTGACCCCGCATCCCAACACGGCTACCCCAGCGACGTGGTCACCCTGGCCTCATCCATCGCAACACAACCGGAGCTCATCACCGTACATATGGAGAAAGGCGACAAGGGCTTCGGCTTCACCATCGCCGACAGCCTCGGCGGCGGCGGGCAGAGAGTAAAACAGATTGTGGACTATCCGCGCTGTCGCGGTCTCAGAGAGGGTGACATCATCGTGGAGGTGAACAAGAGGAACGTGCAGAGTATGTCGCACAACCAGGTGGTTGACTTACTCAGCAAGTGTCCGAAGGGGAGCGAGGTCACCATGCTGGTGCAGAGAGGTGAGTCCAAGCTTCTCACTTTTTTGTCAACATGTGAAACGTTATTAGCGGGATAATTTGAACCTTTTTTTTTTTTTTTCTCGCTTAGGGAGAGCAGATGGTAAAAATAAAATTCAATAAATTTTACCTTCATTCTCCTCTCAAACCTCCTGTGGCCTAAAATGTATCATACAAATTGGACCACTTTCTGTGTCAAACTGTCCATATTTTGCGCTGGGGCTAGTTAAGACAACTAAAGCATTTTGTTTGTGTGTTTTGTGTTGATTTCCTTGGTAATGGCCAAAAGTGTCAAAGAAAACTGGTCGGATGAAAGGCAGCTAAATAACACTGCCGCCTAGCATGTTGTTTGCTTGCTTTTTTCCTCTCATTTTCTTTGACGCTCTGACTTTTCCTCCCGAGTGCTATTTGCTTCAACACGCAGGAGTACACGATCCCATGACGTAAACGAGGCTTCTCGTTACGTGCTAAAAGAGGGAGCCTCGGTACACAAGGCAACAGTTTTATGGGCTTGTGTAAACACTGCATTCGTATCTTTTTATGTCCTGCAATTAGGGATTGAAATATGCAGGTACTCAATGGAGCATTTATCAGCATCGCTTCATGCACGACGGTGAAGTTTTTCAAATGAAGGCACAACATGACTGCAGCTTACAGCTGATTTATTGCAGAAGTCTCACTGCAGATATTCTTTTGCATTGCTTTGTGTCTTTATCAGCCTTGCAGTTTGTGGTTGAATTACTTTTGAAAAACATTTTAGTAACATTCTGAGGGATTGGTCAAAGGAACACATGATGGGGAAATTAGTATTTGGATCCACAATAAAAAAATATATATATATATATTGCATATTGCATATATAGCTCCTTTGCTAGCTCTTTGGAATTGAGGCACACTAACATTTAGGTGAAAACATCACGATGCCTTAATTACCTTCCCGCTTTCCACTGTCTGCCTTTATAGTCCAGCAGCAGCAGCAAACAAAGCCCGCTGGCCTTTAATTGGGGTCCTGATGTCAGGTTTCTTCTCCATGAAGCAACACTTGCAGCATGCATACCAAGTCATGCTTTTAACGTTGGACGTTAAACTGTAGTAACTTCCTAATTGGTGGAGAACAATCATTCTTCCATCAATTGCTGCTTTTTTTGTTCCTTCCCTCTGTAGCCCCTGCTATGTACAAGTCGGTGGCCGTGGGCCGCCATGGACGCACACGCTCATTATGGCAGTGCAGCACAACAGCGTTCCCCTCTTTGACTTTCTTGCTAGCATCTCGCCGTCCACCCATCAGCCCATCTCATTGATTTTCCCTCCTCTGCTGGCTTCTGTGTCGCAGTAATACGTCTGAGAACTCACCGTCACAATCTTTGAGAATGACTTTAAAGTGATTTGTTATTAATTGAACGCCGTCGTGTGATATTTAGCTTTGTTGCGCCTCGATTGTACAAAATGTAAATTCCAGCACCCGAAGTCGCCTGTTTAAGTTAGCGGGTCCATTAGTGATGCACACCTCTGCCGAAAAGTCCTTTGTCAGCAAAACCTAGTTTGGATTTTCTTGAAATATAGCCTCTCAGCACCCCAGCAGCTTGTCATTAGTCATTAACGTAAAGCCTCGTTGTTTCTGCTTTTCTACGTGGGGGGTTACGGTCCTCCAATGAATGGAAGATATTTTTGCTCGGCTTGAGCAGCTGCCTGTGGCCGTGCACTGTCCTAGAGAAATGCAGGAGAAGATAAAGAGCAAAGTAAAAAGAATAACATTCAAACAGGTCAGTCAATTGCTGGAAAAAAAAAGTCAGATTTGTAGATTATCCGTAGGATACACTCGAGCATGCTCATTCTTACAACATAACACCAGAAGGTGTATTTCCTGATGCTTACTTGTGATTATTTTCCACCCTTTGCCCTCAAGTGCAGTTTAAGAGATTAATTGCACCTTTGAAGAAAGCAATGTGTGTTTTCTTTGTCTGTCCTGGAGGTGTGCATTAAATAAGACCCCCCCCCCCACAGGTGGGTTTTTACCTGTGTAGTCTTACTGTTATAATGAAAAGCAAGTTCACAACGAGCGTCGGCGAATTCACCCATGTGAACTTGACGTGACCCGCATAAAAAAAACCTTCAGTTACTGGCATGCCCATTCACAAGCGCCGTGTAACGCAGACAGTGGAGAGCACTCAGAAGAGATAAATGTGGATGATGAGTCCCCGTGCAGACCAAAGGAGGAAATCAATTCACTGTACGGGCAGGAAGCATCGGTCCTGCCCACTTTGCATTAAAAATTCTGCTGACTGCACCTTCCAGTGGCACCATAACCAACAGCAATGCGGTTGTGAAAACCGTAGGCTGGACGCTCTCAATTCACCTCTGCTCATTTCGGATGCCGGGGGGCTTGAGCTGGTGAATCATTGCTTATTGCGCAGGGCAAGGTGAGTCTTCCTCAGCCCAGCCAATCTCGCTCCGTCGTCACACCTCCGCAGCTACTGGTTGAATCGTAAATCTTTTGTTTCCATGACAATGCTCTACTGCTAATCTCCTGCGGGGTCTCCCGGGTGGAGAGATGTGCGTATCATGTGGGAGGAGGGGATTTTACCACATTAAAGAAAATATAGAAAATAAAGAAATAATTGTAAAATATGTATATAATAATAATAAATAAAGAAGGCCATGCAGGAAGCTATATATCACCCTTGGAAAACTAAATTCAAGCATTAAGGACTATAAATCAACCTCAAGTAAAATGCAAGACGGTTCCATAATGTCATTTGGGTATAATTGGTCCCGAATTTCCAACAGGTGAAATGTCACGTCCCGACTTCAAGCATGTTAACGAGAGCCTGTGACTGCTTTGCTGTGCACTGAGCAACTCACTAAAACAACTGTTGCTGGGCGACATTCTGTCTGTCTGTCTGTCCGCCCGCCACGGTAACTAGGCCCTCATTGCTATGGTGACAGATGGAGCGGGCTGTTGGAGACCAGTGTAAATTTTGCCAATATGTACCCATACTGTGCGCACGCGTGTTACATCTTAATCTGCTTATTAGTGACTGCTGTTCTGCCAGTTTTGCTTTAACAAAACGGTGTAACACTTAACTGCATGAATGATCCTTAACATTTACTGGGATCAGGAAAATACTACTTTCAGCAGCTCACCAAAAATGAAGCCTTTTTAAATCATAAGCCACTATGTTTTTACATAGTCAAGTTTGTAAATACATCCAAATGCTATTTTTAACCATCAGTGGGACTGTCACACTGACATGTTTTCACTGCTCATGCACTTATTCCCCTGCCTATGAAAGCAAGCTTGTTCTCCAAGCGGGTAATATACTGCAAAAGTAATGGTTTGGCCCATAGTAGAATTCATTATGATCTGATATCTGCTAGGTCATTAATCCCCCAAACTGAAATGTATGAAATGTGATGCCTAAAGGGGTCCACATTTTGAGGCGTCCATTATTCACTGTAAATATTGCATCAAGATTTGGCTGGCAAAATACGGTTTTATATTTCAAGGCAGAGGCTTTAAAAGCCACATCTGAAGGAATTTTGACTTTTTAATGCTTGCATGTAAATGTGTGGGTCCCTGGAGTGCCTGACCACCCATCGAGTGTGAAATTATACAACCTAGTATATCTTTTCTCTCTACCCGTTTCTCAAAAGTTGTCTAAGCTATCAACTATCAATGGCAATATGTCCTCTCCTTTATATTTCCCCCATGGCAACTGATGTATTTTGTGTTTTTCCAGCAAGTGCTAAGTGATGATAGCTGCATCAGTAATGGCATGACGTCATCCTGAGAGAAAGAGAAAGAGAGATGGTGTTATCTGCCAATAAATTCAACAAACATTTGGAATACGCAATTAAGAACGGGAAAAAATAGAAGACATCCAGCATTTGTTGTTTCCTCCGCATCACTCTTGATCTCTTGAGTCAGCCAATCAATTGACTACATTGCGTCTAGCTTCACCCTTTAGGTAGCATTCTCTCTCTAAAGCTTGTCGATTTTATGTCAAACAAGCTCTTTGGGAAACTTTATTCTGGTTTTAGAGTTGGTCAGAGTTTTAAAATTGCAAACATATATATTTATAGTTTGTCTTTAAATTTGATAACTTCATTGTTTTTCATTTTATACCTTTAAAAACACATTTTGCCACTTTCTGAAAACGACATCACATATCCTGAGGATTCAGGAAAAGACTTTTGTGTTCATGAATGAGTCTAGATGTCTGCGAGATGGCGTATGTACGCATGAACACTTCAGATCTATCTAAAGAACATAAAAACAATATCAAACTTTTTTTGTACAGTAAATCTGCCAGGCTTGACACATTTTCAACCCACACGATATCACAGTCTTGACATCCCTTCTCTTGTTGTCATCCCCACAACTTCTTGCTATTTTTCCGCAGCACCAAGACCGGGAGCTCATTTATACGCCCGACTTTGTGTTTTTGTGGGCTTGTCTGCGATCATGATATTTCTGGTCACTGATCATTCACGGACGGCCCCCTTTGTTGTATTTTAAGCACGCTTTGATTTGTGCAGTCAGCGTTGGATGTGGGGTGTGTGCCACTGCATGGATGTTTACCGGAATGTCGGAATGAGGTGGGGAGGGAGGGAGGGAGGGGGGACTTGGATAGAGGGGCGTGAGAGAGGGAGGCTGATGATGCTGAGGAAAGAGGAGGGAGGGAGGACCGTGTGCAAGGAAGTGAGTGAGCAAGCGAGCGAGTGAGAGAAAGTGGGTGAAAAAAGGAAAAGGCAGCTGGAAAGGGAGAGCCGAAGAAGACGCGGCAACTGCCTATAGATGCTGGAGCCTTCGACAGTGGAGCGTGGCGCTCAGCGGACGCGCGAAGATGGTCTCAGTAAGAGGGGAACTGACGGTTGCCTATAATTTAATGTTCAGTATCTTGGATTCCTTCTCCATGGGTAATGCTACGGCCAGGAAATCCAGAGCACAGCCCGCTCTGCTCCTCACTTGCACTTGCTCTTGTTTTTTTTTTTTTTTCCTTCAGCTTAGTTGCTCTCAAGGATTTTGTCCTCTCCTCTTAACTCAGAATTGCCTTTCTCACACACCACACACACACACACACACGCACATGCATGCATGAAATAGCCAGGAACTAGAGAGCGCAGGGTTAGCCCCCCGGGCTGGTCCAACTCTTGCGCTGCAGCAGTCAAGGCAAGCGCTGTCCGCGGCAGTGATGCAGATAGATTGTGCCGCCTGCCCTCCCCACTACACACGAGCTCACTAAATGCCAGTCAGGCAGATCAGGGAGAAGAGACAAGTGCACAAGCTATACGAACATTCTGACATTGTATTGAAGTCGTTTGATGGCAATTTGAAGAATATCATTTTCTCCTCTTTCTGGTCTTCACAGGAGTGGCACCTGCAAAGAAGAGCCCAAAACTGGTAAGTTTTCTTTTTTTTCCCCCTCCTCGCTTTTAGATTTGAATCCTCTGTCTCCCGATTTCTGTATTTGTCTTTTGTTCTGCATCCTGTGTGCTGTTGTCTGGTTGAGGGACATTTTTCTGAACTTTGATCACTTTTCATTCCAGCTTTTAAGTGAATTGTGCAAGGTACAACTTGTGCTGGTGTCAGGTGTCTGTTTATAGACATGCTATGTCGTGCGGGGGTGGAATCCCTGTAGCTTCGCAGCTGCCACCCCTCCTCCTCCTCCTCCCCATTGGGGGGAGAGGATGAGGGCGGGGGGCTCGGGTGAGGGGCTTTGATGCGCCGCGAGCTGGGTTGCTAACACTCTGTTGATGCTCCAGAGCCTGGTTCCAAGTGCGCCGTGTGAGTGTTGAATATATGATCACGGCGGAGAGGCGACCTCATCCTGTGATGTGTGCCGCATTAAGCAAGGGAGCCCCGTTGATTTAGCCTGACTGGACGTGTTTGTCAATTTTGTTTTGCAGGATGATTTTGAGCTGGCTCCTCCATACCGAGATTACAGTAGGAGGGTATGTCATGTCATTTGGGTGGGGGTGGGGGGAGGTAGTAATGGTGTTGGTTAAAGGTGATGGTGATGGATTTGTGTTCTATTACTGTGTTGCAATTTTTCCTGCAAATTTTTCCTGGATTATCCAGATAATCTGTGCAAATGACAGCCTGTGTAGTTTCATCCAAATCATCAAGTGGAATGTTTTTTAACCAAACTCCCAGTGATAACAGTATACCTCATTGAAGAGATGATGGTGACCACCCATCTGTGCCATCCAAACACTCATCAATGCGCAAACTCAAGCTGCATGGAATACCTCCACCTCATTGGCTGCTGGAGATTGAAAAAGGAGAGAAACTCAACTGTGTGGTCTTTGTCCTCCTTTGACCTCAACACTGTTGAAAACCAGCGGAGCATCCTCAAGTGGGAGGTGGTTCTCCTCCAAACGGCAGCTCCGGAACGTTAAGCGGAAGTCTTTCGAAGCAGAAACAATCTTAATGGGTGCTAGCATTGTCAAATTGGGTCCAAAATTATGATGACTATCATTTGCATGCGCTATTTAGGAAAAGCTGAGGAAAATGTCGTTTGGAATGCAGTGTAGTTATCAGCTTCCTAATGTGTCTATGGGCTGTATTGAAATTCAAGGCAACTAAACTGGACCTTGATGATGGAAAGTAGGACTGAGGCTGAATCAGTCATCAGAATTTGCTTTCATCCAGCTAGCCCTCTTCCTCTTAATCTTCTCTCCCTTTAATTATCAAGGTGTAGAAGGTATTATCAGAAGGTAAGGGTCCTAAAAATAGTTTATCTAGGAGAGGCTGACTGGCTCTATGCCTTTCTGCTGTGTTTTGGCCCTCCACGGTCATGCTAAGTGAGATGCAATTGCTGTCACTTGCAATCTTTGTCCGATTTGCCATTTGCTCTCGTGCTATGTCTTGCGTTTTGCGTTGACATTTTGGATGCGCTATGAAAATAATGGGAGATGAAAATCAAGAAGATTGTTTTCCTCTTCAAATCTTTGCGCAGGTAACCTTATTGAGAGTGGCCAGTGGCAATTTAATGAGTTTATTTTTTATTTTTTCTTAGCCCTGCTTTTTGTAAATCTTTCCCCCTAAACTGCAAGGAAGCAGCTCTGATTGCATTGCAGAAAAACAACAATGGAAAGGAATGCCGTAATAATGTTTTGACCTACAGCTGAATAATTTCAATAATGGAAAAACCATTTCTCCCCTCACAATATCTCCTGAAATATTTTTGGGAATAAAACAACCTTAATATTATATGTGCTCATAACTGTGTTCTGAATTGAAGAGAAACTTTGGATCTTAATTTGAAAGCATCCATTTTTATCCCCTTTTGACCTTAATCATGCTGCTGTCTTTTTTTTCTTCATGACGCTGATGTACCCTTTACAAACCACGGCCACACCATCACCTGTCTGTCAGCATTTCTGCCATGCTTCTTTGTGCACCACAATGCCTGCTTTCGAGTGGCCCAAATTCAATCAATGTGTTTCCCCAACAGCCATTGTCAAGAAAGGACAGCCAGAACAGCTCCCAGCTCAGCGTTTCCAGCCACCGGAGTGCCCACACCGACTCGCCCTTGTACTCGTCGCTGGCACCTCCGCACAGCGAGAGCGCCGCTCCCCCGGTCCCATCTCAGCCCCTACCGGGCCTTCCACCCCAGGACTTCACAGCCGACGGGACCATCCAGAGAAAACCAGATCCCTTTAAGATTTGGGCCCAGTCCAGGAGCATGTATGAAAGTAGGCGTAAGTATAATATTTTTGGTGGCGGTTTGGATGAGTGCTGCATGCAGGTCTGTGGCTTGGTGGAGGCCTGCGCTGGCTTTGAAAGGGGGTGAGCATTTATGCTGATGTATGTAAGTACCTTTCTGGAGGGAACTATTGTGCTCATTCCCACATGCTGATGATCATTATGACTTTCGGGTCACAGTCTTGCCTCTGTACTTAATTTCTCGAGCAAGAAATGCCACACATTCCGCCATCATAAGAGGCCAATGTTCAAACATGCTTTCGCATATAGTCACTGTGGCTCGATTGCCGTCAGTGGCTCTGATGCAGCAGACGTCTTTCTACAGATGTATAATTAGTTTCAATGGCGGGGTGGATGTCAGCGGATTGCGTGCCTTCCTCTCTTGTCTTACCAAAGCATGAAGAAACTTTTAATTAAAAAGCTCTCAGATCTAGTGTCCCAAAAAATGGGGGGAGGAGAAAAAGCAACATTCTTCAAGGACTGAGTTACGTTAACGTCTAATCACTTTGGCAGGCATCACTTGTCAAAGCCTTCCAATATTTAGATGAAGAAGAATATGAAAAGAGGAGAAGGCCATGGGCGAGTGGGACACGTGCAAGCCCAGTTGCAAGTAGCCACTTTTTTTTCATTTGAATTATTAATAAGCTGATAGCTACATACATTCTAATCTAATATTTTATATAAATAATCAGGAATAGAAATTAAAATATATATATATATATAAAAGTATATGTAATCTATAAAAAAAATATATGAAATATAAAATATTTATAAAATATAAATATTTAAAATATGCTGATATTTTAGAATTTAGAAAGGACCACGAAGGAATCAGAAAAAAGGATGACAATTAACTACGGGAAAAACCCAGGAGAAAGTGTGGGGCTTAGAAAAGATCAGGAAAAGAAAATTGGTGATAGCAGAGACGCCTGAGAAAAGCAGCTTGCATATGGAAGTTGACCTGGATGTACCGGCAGGCTAAAATCCTCACTTTCCTCACGCTGCATTGAGCTTTGGTGCCTGAAAATCCCGTCACGCTCAGACATTCGCCGAGGCAAATACATTTCTGAACGCAAGGTTCCCTCAAAGAAAACCTTTTTTTCTTTATCCCCTGACGTCAAGGTTGAAGCCAACACAGAAACTTTTTTGACATTATTAATATTGTCTGTTATTGAAGTTTGACTTGCTCTTTGACAAATATGAGAAGTATTTTTTTTTTACCATAATCTGGATGTGAGCCATAAACTGCAAATATTTACCAATCACCGAACCGCCTGTGTGGTGGATCATTTATCAAGCTAGTCAGAATCTGCCTCTCCTCCACCTTTGCGTTGTGATGGATTGAAAGAGATAGTCGCCCTCCGCTGGGATTTTAGCTGTCGTCCAAAGGATTGTAAGCAGACTCCTCAGCCTTCTGTCGCCCTCCACTCTCGTGGTGCCTTTGGCATGGAAATCTTCTTGCGCAGAGATCTGCACAGCTGCAAGCATTAAAATGTATGTGTATAAAATTTAACAATTTTACATTTGCTGTGCATTTATGCAGAGTTGACAGCGCACAAAGATGTACACAGCCCGAGGTGGCCACTTCTTTTCATCTAAATTAACAATGAGCTGCTTTGCAATTCCATGAGCACTGCTTGCTTACCTTATGGCCATCTCAATATCGGTCTTTGTTGTTATTATTACGGGAAGCCTCTTGAGATTCATATTGCAGTTGTATTAAGCTCGCAGGTGTCAAATCCATCTCTTGGCTGAATTATGTGTTGCTGATGAAAATATGTTGATTCATTCAGTTCCAGACTTCCAGGAGCAGGATATTTTCCTGTGGAGGAAGGACACAGGGTTTGGCTTCAGAATTCTTGGAGGGAACGAGGAAGGAGAGCCAGTAAGTGTCCCACTTTCCGTGATAGCTATTTTTTCATTCTCTTGTATCAGTGTTGAGTTCCAAAGCATCCGTTGGTCTTTCAGATCTACATCGGCCATATCGTAAAGTACGGCGCGGCAGATGAGGATGGACGCCTGAGGTCCGGCGATGAGCTCATATGTGTGGATGGCACCGCCGTGGTGGGCAAGTCGCACCAGCTGGTGGTGCAACTGATGCAGCAGGCGGCCAAGCAAGGCCATGTCAACCTCACCGTGCGACGCAAAACCAGTTACGCCGGTATGGAGCCCTGCTTCTCTTCTCTAACCAAGTAACAAATCCAGTGGAGAAGCTGGAAATTATTGTCCAACTTTGGCTCTCTGAGACCATGAAGAGTGGAAGCATCACATTTTTTTTATTTTATTTTTATTGGCCAGATGTGTGTCAGGGTCCCGGAACGTCGAAAAAGAAAACTCAATAAATAGTGGCCGGTCAACCTTTGACCTGACGACAGCGGCTGCCTTCCAGCGTAAAGAATATGAAATGCCCTCCTTTGGTAGCTGCACAGGAAATGAAATGTGGAATGAAATGTCAAGACAGATCAAGCAGGCGCACTCTTTTCTTTTTTTTTTAAAAAACAGATTAGTTGTTGAGAGGTTGTTGGAGAGGCCAACTTTCAGCTAAAATCAGTTGTGCCACGATGGTAACCGATTTTCTATATCTTTTTTTTTTTAAGGCCGATGCTGATTTTTGGCTGAAAAAAAATTTGCCCCTCCAATGTATTTCATCTTCCACTCACTTGAACCTCTTGCATAACTGTGCGCAGCCTGATTGCCTTTGGTTTGTCTCATCCACCTCTTGATCTTGTTATCAGCGTCTCGTCTGTGTCCTCACCCATCCACATTCTTCCTCTTCTGTCATGTGCAGTTAAAGCCGAAGGAGACGTGCCTCCGTCACCCGCCTCGTCCCACCACAGCAGCACCCAGGCGCCCAGCCTGACAGAGGAGATTGGAAAGCGAACTCCGCAGGGCAGTCAGAATTCCCTCAACACCGTCAGCTCCGGCAGCGGCTCCACCTCTGGCATCGGCAGCGGGGGAGGCGGCGGCGTAGGGGCCGGGGGCAGCGCCAACGTCGCCGCCGTCGCAGCGGCCACCACCTCATCGCAGCCTCCGAACGTGAACTCCAGCATCCCCGTCTCCTCCGCCTTGCAGCCTTATGACGTGGAGATCCGCCGCGGGGAGAACGAAGGCTTTGGATTTGTCATCGTGTCGTCTGTTTCCCGTCCTGAGGCGGGCACCACCTTTGGTAAGTGCACTTGATTCTTATTTTTTTTTTTGGTACATGAAATATGAAACACACTTGTCAGCTTTTCTTTATCACCGGGGTCTTTTATCTTCCCATTATCTTTATGGGCAGTTGTCATCCATAAAACACCAAAGCACCCCCGTACGGTGTTCCAGCAAGAGAAATACAACCATGGCTCAAAGAAATGTTTCATCTTCATCTTTCAGTCTTGTATTAGTCCCTACTTGTAAAGCTTTTCTTTGCTTGCAGCTGCTGCTTTATTGACACACGGCCTTCATAATTGATCACGAGCAAAGTGGGCTGTATTCAGCCCAACTTAAGTAGCTCCTTGCTAGCAACATAATGAGCAGGACTGTCCACTGTTACTGAATAAATGATTACCTTGACAAGCTTTTACTTCTTATAAGCTGCATGAATCTTTTTTGTAAGCTAATTGTATCTTTGTGTATGCATTACACTCTTGGCCCTATTCTCCGCCACTCAAGTATTTTACTGCTCTCCATGCTTACCTTGTCCCTGTGTGGGTGGAATGGAAACTGTACAACTCTTCATATTTGGCTCACAAAGCAGACAGGCTCCCTTTCACTGGCCAGTTGAAAAGCATTCATTTTGAAAGACGTGTAAAATATAATGGTGTGGGAGCAAACCTGGTGTCGGGGACAAAAGCGAAATGTTCCTGCAGATGCAAATTTTTCTCAACTCGAATTTACGTGCAGCTTCTTTTTTACGTTGACACGACTTGACATTTTCCAACCCAAGTTGGGTTGTTTAACAGGCTAAAAACGTAGATGGTGCTTGAAGTGGCATTAATGAAAAGCACGTTTCGCGATGGAGTAGAGTTAGTGCACTTCGCGGTGACAGCTGTCAAACCTGGGTGAGCCCTTCAAGCAGCTGCAAAGTTTTTCTCCTCAGATGTATGTTTGTCACCCGCGTCGAGTAGGTGAGACTCTACGATGCATACACAGCATAGTTTTTTGTTCAAGATCAGATTTTCACTGCAGAGACTCATGAAAAAAAAAAACATTTGAGAATTTTGGACACAAAGAAGATGTTTTGGTTTTGTGACTTATTTCATCGACAATGAGGGAAACTACAATGGGAAAGATTTATTGGCAGTGCACGCACATTTTCCTGTCTGCTTTGCTAGCTTTCTGATCAGCTCTTCTGTGACTTTGGCTTTACCTTTGGCTGCTGGTGATATTAACGCTTAACCTTCTGATTCTCTTTCTCTGCTCCCTTCCCTATTTCCCACCTATTCCCCCCCACCAAATTTCACCATAATAACACACACACACACACACACGCACACTCTTGATATGTGCATCACATCACGTCTTTGGTGACGATAGCCGGCAATGCTTGTGTGGCCATGCCTCACAAAATAGGACGGATCATCGAGGGAAGCCCCGCCGACCGCTGCGGGAAGCTGAAAGTGGGAGATCGCATCCTGGCAGTGAACTCGTGCTCCATCACCAACAAGTCCCACTCGGACATTGTCAACCTCATCAAGGAAGCCGGGAATACTGTTACACTACGCATCATTCCTGGAGACGGTGAGTAGAAACGGCCGCTCTTCAATTTTGGAAGAACATCTCGTAATGCATGTGATGGACATGACCTTCATCATTCCTGCATTTCTGTTCTGTGGTGGAAATTGATGTTTTTTGTTGGTGGTGTTCTCTTCACTTTTGCACTGACAGCTGAATCTGGCATGCTATACAAATATTGTTTAAACGTGTTTGTGTTTGTGTGACGCCAATAGTCCCTGTCAATCTGCGCGCGGGTAGAAATTGGAGTTATTTGTCTGCTCGCCCGCCACTCACTCACTTCCAGCTCATTTCTAATGGGTGAAGATTTTTGGCCCGCTCATGAGAACAGTGAGCCAAAATTGCTCTGCCAAGGAGACAAAGCGGGGAATAGTGTGGAAAAGTTAGTATTTATGTGTAGACCGAGACAGAAGGAGTATCGGGGAGAAAATTGTGCCTTGTGTGTCTAAATTCTCTAGTCGGTGTTTCCACTTGGCTGATCATCCCTTTATTTTTTTTCGTTCTAACTTTATGACGTGAATAGATAGCAGAGCAGAGAGACTCCATGGAGATAAGCGAGGTTGGGATTGTTTTTCACCGACACTTACTTATGACAATCCGGTTTGGAGCGTCTTCTCGTGCACAGTGACCGCTAACCGGCTTTTTTGCTCACATTCCTCATTTTGACTCTCCTATTTCATTTTACTCTGTCCAAGCTGTCAAGGTAGAGGACATCTGAAAAGAGGCAGCTTAAAGAGTATGAAATGTAGTCGGACACAAGAGTGAGAAAAGATGGAGGGGGGAGCATATGCAATTAATTTGTGGAGGGAAAGCAGCAGGCCAGCTGAGAGAGAGCTAAATGGAAAGAGGCAGCAGCACAGAAGGTGTCGTTGAGGACAAATTGATGAACACAGACAAACGGCCATTTTATGAGTGTGTGGCTGATTTCGCCGTACATGCCCGAAAATGGTAAATAAGGCGGTTTCAGCAGGAACAGAACAAACAAAACCATTCATCCTCCTCCCTTATACATTTTGGATGTGGTGACAAGTTCAACCAACGGGTCGTGATGTGGAGATGAATACTGAAGCCGAGGAAAGAAATGAGAGGAGCAGGGAAGAATTCCAATCACAGGCTACCTGTAGACACCTGATAAAGATTACATTGTTCTTGGAGCCAGAATAGTGATGGCGGCGCCCAATGTTTTTTGAGTTTCACTGATAACGTGCTTTGATTGAAGCCGCGCGACGATAACAGGCTGAATATGCGAGAACTTCCGTGTCTCCTAAGGCTACGAGTGCATGTTTTGTTGTTTGATCAATCACAGCTTGGCAGAAAGAGATGGAGTCTGAGATGTGTTCCTCTTGCAGATCAAATGCTGTTCGACAGAATAAATGAAGACTTGCTGTAGTACTTTGCTTACTAGAATCGAGAACTCGCTTCCATGTTGGATGCCAATTGCTTGAAGAAAAATCATTTAGCAACAGTTTACACTGATATATATTTTGATTTTTTTTAATGATTGCCGTCGTCTGTCGCTTTCAGAGTCATCAAATGCGTCTTTATTGACAAACGCGGAGAAAATTGCTACTATTACCACAACTCACACAGCCCAGCAACAGGCTGCACCAGAAGCCAGGTAGATGTCAACTTTGGCTTTTCATTATTATTATTTTTTTTTTTGTGTCAATAAAAATGTGTGTTTTTGTTTCAGAAACAATACCAAACCAAAACAGGAGTCGTTTGACTTTAAAGCCCCTCAAGCGCCTCCCCCGCAACTTCCAACGCAAGTGTCAGCCCAGGTAAAAAAAAATTAAGCCACCTGACTGCCCGTCTGTCCGTCCGTCCATTTTGACGCAACGTAGTGTCCACTCCATGCATCACATTCCTGCCGTGCATGGAAGCCACACAACTCATTTGTCCTCCAACCCGTGGACAGTGGGTCGACTAATCCCTCAACTTCCCGACTCAAGGACGAGCAAGCTGCATTTTTTATTTATTTATTTACTGATGTATTTCTCCAGGCAGCATTATCACATTTGATTTATTTTCATTTGATTCGGGCATTAAGAAAATCCTGCATGCTTTCAACGTAACTTCTCACTCTGCCGTGTCCCCTGCTGAATTAATGCGGCGCTATGTGGAGATGGCTCCTCCAGATAGCATTGATCGCTCGGCAGAGAAGATTAGAATGGTGTGAGGACGAGAGGAGCTGGCGGGCTGTCCTTGTGTTGCGCTGCGACGCCACTCGCGCGCTCCGCCTTGAACTCGCTCGGCGCATCAATTATTCAGAATCCTTACATCTGATGTATACACGTACACACTCGCTCAGCGTGTGTACAGGTGTGACCCGACGGAGGCTGCTCTTTGTTTCGTGCAGCTGAAATTGGAGCCCACCTGAAAAAAACAACAGCAGCACACGTGCCTTTTTATCTGATTCACAAAAGTGACCTTGATGCAACTTTGTTTTTTTCCCCCCCTCTTTCTTGTGTTGCTCTGCCTCCATTAGGATTCCGAGTTTTACTCAGCGGACCTGGAACGGGATAGCAAAGGCTTTGGCTTCAGTCTGCGGGGCGGCAGGGAATACAACATGGACCTATACGTACTGAGGCTAGCTGAAGATGGAGCAGCCGTCCGCAACGGGAAAATGAGGGTATGGATTGTCATGTAAAGCACAAATAATCACAACAAGCGCAAAGATACCATATTTACTAGCAATGATGAATTGATGTTAGTCATCAAAAGGTGACTGAAATGGCTTGATCAATTTTCCAGCCATGCAATGACAGTTATTCGTGAATATAATTACTTGTGCGTAGCGTTGCGTCCGTCCAATTACAGCAAACTCAGCTCCACTCAACATTTCCTGTGTGAGCGCAGCGTCCAAATTCAATTTATGCTGTCATTTGATGGCTCACGCCTCAGAAAATATTCATATATATTTAATAACTGGTCTCATACGACCTGTAGCTGCTATCTTGAATTTAAAACGAGATCAATTCCGTTCTTGGTTGTTGGATTTTGAATGAATGGTACGTTAATCTGATCCAAGATGTTTTTGGCGTTGAGGCACAGAAACAACACCATAATCCATATTGTGCCTCTGAGGAATTCCCCCGGGCCTTTTAGCCTTTTAGAGATAAGGGCATGGGAAGGAAGTTGGCAGGAAGCAAGTGTTATCTTGTGTTTTTATGACCCTTTTTTTCACATGCTCCTCTCGCCGCATCACATTAGCTTCCTTAAAAGTACCGTTTTCCGGAGAGAAAATCAAAACCTGTTTCGATGAGTGCATGTTATAGCCTCAGTGTTTTTCCACCGGTTTGCACTTCCCACCGTCGACACATCTTTCTTGTCGGCTTTATTCTTGCGTATTCTCCAGCCGCTCTCCGTCGCTGCCTCCTCTTCCTCTGATTCACACCTCGCCGCCTTGTCACACCGCATCACCTCCCACTCACTCGTTTTCTCATCCGCTCGCCCAGGTTGGTGATGAAATCTTGGAAATCAACGGAGAGAGCACCAAGGGCATGAAGCACGCCCGAGCCATCGAGCTCATTAAGAGCGGAGGGCGACGTGTTCATCTGGTGCTCAAGAGGGGCGATGGCTCGGTCCCCGAATATGGTGGGTCAATCTATGAAAACATTCCATTTTCCCCCATCTTCACACCCTAAGACGGCGGACGGTGGTGGGTTGAGGGGAAGAGAACTCAATCCGCCTCCCTGGGATCCTTCGCCCACCTCATGGGACAGCCCCTTCCCCCTCCTCCCAGGGAGTGACAGGGTTGGTGTTGTCTGGTGTCTTTCTGGTGGAGGTCACGCTTGCATTACGCTTTGGGATTTGTTGTCGCCCGCCCTGCTGTCACCCACTTTCCATGTCATTCCACTGTCACCTTTCACCTTCAAGCAGAAACTCTCTGCTGGGACTTTACACATCGGTGGTGGGGTCTGTGACCAGACAAACTGTTTACAAGATTTCAATGAGCTTATGATGAAAAATATGTTTTTTTGTGGTGGCTCCTCAGCAAACCTTAACTGAGCTTGAAGAGAAATAAAAAACAACAACATACTTGCATCCCGTAATAAAAGTTACTCTTAAACACAGCTTTTGTCGGGACGTGTCACAATCAAATATTTATGATATTTATTGAAGGTGAATGTAAGCTACTGAACTAAGGATTCCAAGTGCAAGGCTAAAGAGCGAACCTCGCATCCGTGCTTGACATGACTCTCACAAATTCCATCTTTTTGCACCCACTGTTAATATCATTGAAAAGCTGTGACGATAGGAACTCCACCCATTTACATTGAAAAGTAACTTGCTCCCACTATATAGAGTTTTGTACAGAGATAAACAGATAGAGGCATTTTTACAAGTATTTTTGTTGTGTGTACAGAGCCATGAAGCAAAACCACGTATAAATGGATAAAAGTCTATTTCTGCATGAATCTGTCAACAGTGTAAATTGGATCTTTTTCCTTTGGTCTATTTTCCATAATATTTATGGAAGTTTTTTTTTTCCTTCAAATTGTTTGAGCAGTCTTGATTAATAGTCATGTTCAATGTACAGTTTTTTTTTTTGTTGGCTTTCGCTACCTTTGCCTGTCTTGACATGTGATTTGATTTGCGCTACAAATGTGCTCGTCTTTCAGTGCACAACTATGGCATCATGTGACCTTGTATTTTTGTTTTTTTTAATTTTGATATTTTTCATCGGCACAATCTTTGACAGCCTTGCTTACGTTTCTGTCGATTCCGTGTCAGTGATGTATAACTGCTTCATATGCTGTCGCTGTGGGTGTGTGCGAGTGTCACTTTTTTTTGCCGTCTTTGCTGCTTGTATGTCCAAATATTTGCTTGTGGCTTTGTGTGTGTGTGTGTGTGTGCGTGTGTGGAGAGGGGGGGATTATGTGTGAACTTGTTGGCAGGCCTTTTCTCTGTAAATTCTGGTATCCACTGAAGGGTTTGGGCAACTTCCTGGACTGTCTCTTTAAACTGAATGACTCAGTGGTGAAATAAACAATTTTTTTCCATTGAAAATCAATACCGACAATAATGCTCATTTCTTTTCTTCTGTTTTTCCCTTCTGAGTGATCTAAAACCACTTCTCTTTGTCTTTTATCTGTTTCTATCCTCCTTGGTGTGGTATTGCGCTGGGCTGTTGTCTTCCTTCAGGGGTGGTGGCTCCCCATCTCACTGCATGTTTGAGAAATGACAAGATGGGGGAGGCCTCTGTCCTCCAAAATCAAACCACGGTTTGTAACAGCGCTCCAGTGACCCCCCCTCCCTTCCGGATATGTGTGCGTGTGTGCTGTGGCATCACCTGCCTGTGCTCGAGCGCCATCCTCCATATTGCCAGCACGGCCGCCACGTTATTTGATATGGTCACGCTGCACTCGAAGCCTTTTACGTCGGTGTCGAATACAGAAGTTTTGCCTCCATACAATCAATAATATGTTTTGGGCAAAGGAAACCTGTTCTCACAAGAATCGTGAAGGATTTTATGTAAAAAGAAATTGACTGCAAGGAACTAGGCATGTTTGGGTTGATGAAAAAAGTAGTCATGTAAAATGTTATGAATTATTAGCTCATTTATTTTAGCTCACTTTTCAATACAGTGATGACATCTCAAAGGACGTCCTCCTTATTCTCGTGAGAACATGTTTTTGTACCTTGGACAGAGGTAACGGGTTAACCATGCCATCTCAATCATTAGGTTCTTCAAGTCATTGCGTTTTCAGACTTTCAACTTGCTTTGAATAGCGTCTTTGGCATCATAATAGTGCATGTCAGAGCATGGCTAATGGCTGAAGACAAGCTGAGTCATCAACAAGCAACAAACTGGTACTGGCGTCCACCAGTCAGCCATGTGTGTTTTCCGAGGTGACCCAAATAGAGCAGGTTTGTACTTACTAACGTTGGCTTCACAGATGTGCCGGTGCTTTTTGATTTGAACGTGTCAGCTGCTTTTCTATCCTTTCTGTCAAGCTGCCGCTTTGCCATTTAACAGCTCGCCATCCTTGCTGGTAACTTCATTCGAATGGCTTTCATTCAGCATGGTCGTTACGAGCTGTTGGTTGCAAGCATGTTTGACCGTCCCGGTCCGGCCCGGTCTTAATGTCGCACTGTGTTGCAGACGGCACCCCAAACGACAGCAGCGCAGCCTCAGGGTTACAAAACGCTGCGGAAGTGAGCTCCCTGCCCTTCAATGAGCCGTCGGAGCAAAGCTACAACCCGGAACCCCAAAGCTCATCTCGGACCAAGAAGGAGACGACCCATCACTCATCGGGCACTGGCAAGCACCGTTCACGTCACCGCCGTCGCTCTCCTCATAAGAAAACCAGCACAGGTAAACACAAAAGGACAAAATCTCCCGGAAAGATCAATCTGTTGAAGAAGAAGAAGGATGAAAAGGGAAAATCCGAGCAGCGCCACCATTCCAGCGGGCACCACCGCAGCCGCCACCGCTCTCCTGACAAGGGGTACAAACGCTCGCGCAGTGCAGAGAACGCCCTGGACGGCCGTCACGGGGGACACCGCCACGGGCGCTCCCCCGACAGGCACCACCATCGTCACCGCTCACCTCAACGCTCGCCTTACCGCTCACCTCGACGCTCGCCTTACCGCTCGCCTCGACGCTCACCGTACCGCTCTCCTCGACGCTCGCCGTACCGTTCACCTCCCCCCTACAAATCGCCCCAACGTTCTCGGCAGCGCTCCCCCAACAGACGCCAAGGTCGCTCCGCCGACCCCTACCGCAGATACGGCTCCCCGCAAGGAGCGAGGCAGCGCGGCAACGAGAAGCCCGCCGTCGTCGAGGCGCTACCGAAGGCGCCGTCGAGGTTTACCGAACCGAGCCTCTCTTTTGAGGACAGCGTCCTGCGCGAGGCCCCCGCCCTGGTCCGTCTCAACCGGGTGGCCGGGGAGGAGCGTCCCTTTATGAACGACAGTCTCCTGACCAGAGCTTCCACCATGGAGAGAGCCTTCGGCGGGGACAGCCTGCTGAGGGACATTTCCCGCAACCAGAGAGACACCTTCGAGAACGGCTCCCGGCCCAGAGTACGCACGCCCGACTCCGACTTGGCTTACAACCGGTACAGCTCGCTCCTGAGGGGACGATCGCCCGAGAGGGCCGACAGGGACCGGGACAGAAACTACCCCAGCAGAGAATCTACCCCAGAACCGTACCGAACGCGCAGCCTCGGACGAGACATCTCCCCTATCCGAAGCCCCAGACGTAAAGACTCTGAGGACGAAGAGGATGACGACAACTTTGTGGCGGCTAAGGTGAGCGAGTACTACAGCACGTTGGAAAGTGACAACAGTCGCTCTGCCAGACCGCTGCTCCCAGAGCCCAAGAAGACCTACAAGGACAACCCCAGAGACCTGAGCATCTGATTGGACAGCAGCCACCCAATCATGGCCACTACACATAATTCACCTCAAGTGTCCGTGCCCATCAAGATGTTACAAAGTCAACCCTGGTTGTCTACACACACACACACTTGCACGCAGATTTGATAAATTGATGTAACAATATTCAGTTACAACCAAGATGGTGGTTCCTCTTCTTTTTTTATTGTATTATTTCCCCCCCTGTTTGATTTGGATTGATATTCTACATTTAGAATAATCCAGACTTTTCCATAAAATGTAAAACCATAAAAACAATGATGTGCCTAACAGTTCCATTAACAACCATTTGTTTGTTTTGATTTGATACTCGCCAGGTGTTTTGTGCTGCACATGATGAAAAAGGGAAAAAAGAAAAGTCTGTAGATTTCCACAAGGTTCCTATGGTGTGCATGTCTTTACTGGTCTCTCTCTCTCTCTCTCTCTCTCTCGTTCACTCTCTTGCTACCTTGCACCTTCTTTCAGTCTCTCTCTCTTCCTCTTTCTCTCCATTGCCACTGTTTTATATACATTTGACCAGACTATAGCACAAGCCTGCATTTATTTGTATATTTTTTGACAGTTTGCAGTATGTGTACATTCAGAGCTGATCATTTTAAATGAATGAAGGGGAAATTAAAAGTTAAACTATAATGATGGTGATGTTAAAATAAAATAATATATTCAACAATCTTTTTTTTCCCCCTTTTCTTCTGTCTGTCCCAATTCAACCACCTTTTTGGTACAAACCTTGTCTGAGAAGAGGAAATGATTTGCCCAAACAATTTCTATTTTTACTTCAAAAGGAAGCTATTTTTGCAGTGTGCCTATAAATGTTACCTCAAAAAACATTTCGTATCAAATGGTATGATATCGGTAATTCTGTGGTGTGACGATTGCGTATCGACTCGGTGGACTCTGAGCTTTGTATTATTTGAGCCCCTTAAGACAAAGGAGAGGATGACGACATTGTTAGCCCAACGTGTTTGTAGAGATGAAGTCTTTGAAGCAAAGAGCTTCCTTCCATCTTCATCAAACACCAAAGCTCTCGTGTGTGCCGACGGACTCAACATCTCCCCGCTCACTTTGGCTCCCCTGACCCTCTCCCTCTTCCATCCTCTCCAAAGCTTTGTTCAAATAATCAAGCGTGCTCCGACTTCTGCAAAAGGTTGACCTCTTCACCTCATTTGTTTCACTCTCTCAAGACTTGTCAATAAATTAGCACACAGACTGCAGCTAATTTAATGAATGATAATACTAAGCAAGCCTGCAACAGTTACCTTTTATGCTAATGGTTGTCGAATCGTTATGTACTACTGCACCCCATTTCTTTTTGCCTCCTTTTTCAAATGAAACGACACGTCCGTGATTACCATCCTCTCGCTGAGAAGCAGCCAGGCTCTTTTTCTGTGGTGCTTTGTTTCTCTTCATCTTCTCTCATCATCATGTGGCTCTGTCTCAATGTTTGCCTCATTGTTATTCATCTTTATGGTGCAGAAATGAAAGAGAACCCCTCCTCCTCCTCCTCCTTTCATTTTGACACTTCAGCAAACCCATCTCAAATAAAATTAGAAGTTTTGATACTTAATGCAACTGCAATTTTTGTGCCGAGGCGACTTGGATGAAGTTTATTAGTACCATGCGCTCGCAAGCATCCATTTTTCCCCGCGGGCACAATCTGTGCGGGTCTTTTGAGGGGAAATGGCGGCCAAGATGATGAAAAGTTCAAACATAAACATTTCAGAGTTTTTTCTGGCCTAGTTTGAGAGCACTCCTTTTCTTTTATTTTCTTTTATCGTAATGAATTCAATCTCAATATGGTTCCAAAAAAGCACGCGAAGGACATTTTCAATTGTGCAAATCATTTCTTTCTATCTCTTTTCACACAAACACACAAAGACCTAAATAATGGATGTAGTACTCGGACGAAAAAACACTCTCCTCCCTTCTCTTTAAATCTCTCCCTCCCTCTTGATCAGAACGTACTCTGCCCCTCTTCATCATCAAATGCAGACACCTATTTTTTATTACTCGTTCGACTCCAGAAATGATTAACAACCAGAATCTGGTGACAATTTATCACCAGGGCATCTGGCAGGAGCCAGAAACTCTAATGAAATACCTGCTAGCAACAAAATTCCGACCCCGAAGAGGCGCCGGCCCGTCGGGTTAAGCTTCCATTTTCCTCTCGGCTCGGCTCCAGGTGCTCTCGCGCCGACCTTGGAGACACTTGTGCTGCCATGGAAACGCCGATGCGGCAGGGTCGTTTTTCAGAGGGGCAGAGCGGAGTTGCAGATGTTTAAACGGGGACAGAGAGAGGAAAGCAAAAAAAAAAAAAAAGAAGGCGTACGTGATGGTAATGTTAAGGCTTCAAATCACGTTCGACGACCACCTTCATGCTGCAGTCACCACCAGAGAGGATTGGGGGCCAGGGGTCAAGTGTCAACAATACTAACAAACCACAATGATATAACAATATATACAGTAATATTTATGTATCAAGATTTAGATTCAACAACAGGTGGAATGCAGTTATTGTGGCTTTTCTCATTCCTGTTCTGGATGGCAGAAGTGTGAGCAGTGCGTGGTACGTGAGTGCGCTCCTTTAATTATTCTGTGTCCTCCTCGTGACCTGCAGAAATGTTCGGCAGTGGCGGGAATGGGAAGCCTTTTCCGCAGATGGATTGTGTCGTTTTGATAATATGTTGGTTGTTCCTCATCCAGATGCAGTAACGGCTGGCACACGAGCCACATGGGACTGGCACGTGTTATGCAGCAGCCAATTGGTCCGAGGCAACATTAAATGATGGAGGGGGCTGTTAGTATCCTGCCTCCTATTGTTTCCATTGGTCTATAAAAATCATGTTGCAAAAGGAAGCACACAGGAGGTGAGTGTTAATGAAAGTCAAGTTGTTTGAAATTGGCTTTGTTTAGTCTTGAAGGAGGTTTGTGCGCAAAGTGACGAGCAGGCAGACGCCTGACAACCGTAGAAGGCTGTTTGGCGCCTTGAGAGATTAAAAGAAATGGAACAAAATTGACTGAGTCTGACATGCGTCAAGTGGTCGGAAACAAAAGAGTAAATAAGTGTTAACATTAGTTAAGTGTTTGTTGTGTTCTGCTACCACGTGGCTCAAGGATCAATAATGCCTTCTCTTGGACAATGTGTGGTAATTATTTCCAAGCACTCAAGTATAAAACAAAAACGGGAGGGGATTGGCAATCCAGCTCAGCAGTCTTGCCTTTAAAGAAATTAGTCTTGTTCCTTTTTCGACATCCACAGATGTATTTTAAGCATTGACCCAGAAGTGCTTGAGAGGTTTATTCACCACCCTTCTGTTGAAATATAGAACTGATCCCTTCCTTGTCCAAAATGCATAACCTTAGCAGGGTCAGCTTCTTATCTTGGCTGCTCTTGGTATCGTCAACTCCTGAGTCGAAACGATGTTTTTCGAAAAGTGACTTGTGCTCTCTTAGAGAAGAAATAGCCTTTTTAAAAGCCGTCTTAGTGCAGCGGGCCAGTGAAATAGTAATAGCCAAAGGAAGGAAGGAATGAATGCTTGCAGAAATGTCCGCTTCCTTTTTTTTTTTTCTGTGGCAACGTTGAATGATTCATTTCCAACCGGTCATGGTGTGTCCTTGGGAAGACCTGATCTCTCAACCGCCTGCAACCATGTTTCACTAGGGGAAAAAAAAACACTGCATGGATAAATGTTAACTGCATTAACTGCTTCCTCTCTTCTGGGAAGACTTTCTAGTGAGCCCATATTTTTGTCTTTATAGTATTTTATGTGTGTATTCAGAATGAAAAATCGATTAATGATGATCGACATTGATTGATTTAATAGGTTTGACATGTTTAACCAAAGTCGAATAGAAAATAGATAAGAAATAAGAGGGAGAACATACACACTAATTAGTTGTGTGTGTCAAATTCTGGGTGAGCATCAGTCGAACGTTAGGTTAGGAAGCAAACAGTCTTCTTTGTCAGCAGCGTTTCTTTTTTTAGATATGCCAGTGTCAAGTTAAATATTGATGCTCTGAAGTTGCTCAAAGGAGGCAAGGAAAGCAGACTGGCTGAGGCTTTTATTTTTTAACAACAAACGAGAACATTGACACTAAATATAGGGCAGTAAGTATCTATCAAAACAATTCCATTTTGTTACAGTGCAGTACAAAAGCTCCAATTTTGACGGAAACAATTCCCAGTTAAAGAATGTGAAATGTTTCCAATGTGTTGCCTCCCTCAGGTTGCAAAATGCAAAAATACACCTTAAGGTGTAAATGTATATAAACTGTCCTTACATAAAAAAATAGTCACCTTGAATAGCTGTGCCTATAATCCAAGTTATCAGTAGTAAACAGCCTCTTGAATGAATCTGCTTTTGATAAGATGCCGCCATTTTCCATCACCTATCTGACAAGAATGTGGCCAAGGATTAAATATAGTGTAAAAATCAATATCACATTCACCTGAAGCCTTTATGCATGATGATACAGTGTATGCCTGGAATGTTTTCAGGGCTACTCATTGATATATATTTTTTTATTTGAAAAGCAAAGATGTATTTGTCATTCTTAAAGAGTAGAAAATGGACACGGAATAAATGTCATCGAAGTGTTTGCTGGACTTAATTAATTAATTCTTGTTTTGTATTATTATATTATTATTTATATATATAATTATGAATGTTCATTCCACCAAAGTCACCGAAACATTTGACTTCCAGAAATATACCGTCTGTACCTCTGACAGCCTTCATAAAGGCAGACTATTTGATGAAATCAGATCTATGCTTGAGTCATCCCTAGCAGCAGCGTCATGTCCCACAGTGCCGTCCAGTGGTGAGTCGTAGCCACGGCCCCCTCCCTTCCTCTCCCAGCCCTCAAATCCGCCGTGTGACAGAATGCAATGGCCTTGAAGCTGTGAGTCATCTTACTCTTTCCTCTGTCACACCTTATGTCACGTCCCAGTGATAAGTCACAGCCAAGAGAGTGAGTGATGCTACTAAATGAGAAGCCAGAGTGTCAAATAAGGCCAAGGAGTCAGGATCAATATGCCAAATGATGGGAATGTGTGCAGTGGTCTGTCTGTGTGTTTTGGGGGGTCGTGCTCAGGGTCATTTCGGAATGATAGCCACTGGTTCCTTTGTTTAACATATTGATTGAGTCCACCTAAGCTGTAGCTGATGTCACATTGTAGGCAGTGCAGGTCAGTGTGCTCAAGCTTTGTTTGAATGTACATAGCTGCTTTGAAACAAAAATCCTCTATCTATATGTATGACAAAGATTAACAGTAAAGTGAGCCCATATTGTCTTTTAGGAAGTTATGCCTAACTCATTCAAATTTTTTCGACGTGAATAAAGTAAGAATATTTCCCTGTTTTAGTAGTTTGAATATTCTGTAGCTGTGTCCGATAATTACTGCCTAGGAAGAACTACTTGTTCGTACAAAAGGACTGGAATATAACTGGAAGTGGGGCGGGACTGAGCGTAAATTGTGCGCAAGCTTCCTCAGTTGGGAACATTAGAACCTATCGTACATGTGCAAGAACAGGAAGAACAACCGGTAGCATTACCTGCTTTAGTTTGTGCCAAGAGTTGATTTGTAACTTTTCTTGAGCAATATAGCTAACCAAGCGCTGTGGTGAGTAGTAGGCGTGTGTGTGTGTTCCTTCCATGAATTCTTCACGACATCCTCTTGAGAGGCACAATGAGGAAGCATGTGAGGGAGAATGCGATCAAACTTTTGACTAAATTGCTAATGAAGGGTGTGAACGCGTGGGTGCGCAAGTTGCCTCAGAGCGGAAAGGTGACCCCCATCCTGAGGAGGACAATGCAGAGCTCGTATGCGGGTGGAGACGATAGGCTGGGTTCGGATATTACCGAAAAAGGGTGGGGTGAAATGTGACACATTTTGCACTTCCACATGACTATTTCGCACCATTGTGTAGGATGGATGGATGGATGGATGGATGGATGGATGGATGGATGGATGGATGGATGGATGGATGGATGATGGATGGATGGATGGATGGATGGATGGATGGATGGATGGATGGATGGATGGATGGATGGATGGATGGATGGATGGATGGATGGATGGATGGATGGATGGATGGATGGATGGATGGATGGATGGATGGATGAATGAATGAATGGATGAGCAACAACCTCTCAAATGTCTCTCCTTTCTTCTCACCAGATTTCCTCTTTAGTATTCTTCCCTGATAGCAAATTAGATTTGCAGTAGCCAGGGCAATCTCCTTTTTTTCCTTTTAGACAATTGCACCAAGTTGCACCAGCAGTCACATTCTTTTGCATCACTGAGTTCTGCGAGAGTCAGTTGCCAACGTTAATTTCCTCAAATTTGTCCAGTTAAATCTGGTTCAATCACGGTGGTTGGGAATCGCCAGCCTACGGGGTCAAACTAGTTTGCATGTCACTGGGACAACAGTTTGGGTCACACAGTACGAACATGAAGCTAACCACACCAGTTCTGTGGGAAAATGGCATTGAGCGTGCTCTGCGACCCCTGTGGCGTGCTCCAGGGAGGGACCCCAGAGGACCCTCTGCAGAAAATACTCCCTCTCATTTTGTTTGAAATTTGTACATGATTTAGGAGCGGATCACTTTGTGGCGTATGTTACGTGCCCTTTTCCAGTTTTTATGCAAGTAAGTCTTGTGGCATGAGAGCATTGTGTCCTGTACACGAGGAGTCATAAAGCTCCCGAGAAACTCGCCAAACTCCCCATATTGAATTGCATGTTGACAAAGTGCGCACAGGAGACTACGTCGGTGCGGCCTTTCCCGCTCGTGCTTCAATCTGCTGACGTGACCGACTTGCGGAGACGCTCAAGTGCGATGACGTCAGCCCAAGTGCACTCCGCGTATTGCTATTGTTATGGTTTTCAAATCAAGTCAAGTCACATGCGTGGAAAAACCAAAGCTCCCGTACTTGGTCGTATAACATGCATTAGCGTTCGTTCTTGTACACACAGTCGTCTCCCCGGCGCTGACCCGCCATCTGACCTTTCTTTAGTAATGTCAGACAGAGGTCGTCAAAGGTTATCACAACGCACAGCTTAAGCCTTGACCGAATGGGCGCCCCCATCAGACTGAGAGTAGTCAAATAAGCCGTCCCAGGCTGACTCAGCACCCCCCCACACACACACGCCTACACGGCTTGGACCAAGTCCCCCCCCCCTTGAGTACGAACAGACCCCTTACCTTCAGACTTAACTGTAATGTGATGTGTGTGCGTTTTGTGTGTGTTTTTGCTCCACAAGGCGTTTTCAGGTCACCTTTGACCTTGATGTCAGTCACTCCAGTGCAAAGGGCTTTTAGATGTAAGCCACAGTTTTGATGTTTGCCAGGAGCCCTCAGATGTTTTGGGAAAACCCCATCCGCCAACAAAAGTAGCTTACAGTATGCCACGCATAGCAGCGTGAAAAATAAAAGCTTGAGATAATTAGCTTTGAGGCGTTGTTATATTTTCTTGAATGACATGAAACGGAAATATGTCATTGGTCCATTGAAATATGCTTTTCATTTTTTTTTTTTAAATGCCTGTAAAACAAAACTAAAAACTAGACTCTAAATGACTATTTCTCCATCGGCGACTAGCTCACCTGAATAGTTTCTCGTCACACAATCTGCTTGAACTCCTTTTCAACCGACAAAGCTTCTTATCTGCCTCTCTGGTCCTCAGCCACGCCACCTGTTTCTTTTCTACCTCCCACCCCAGAAAAGATCTTTAGGAGATTTAATCAACGTAGAAGCTATATCTGATGGTGCGTAACCATCAGCTCATTTTTCTTTTTAAATCCTGATTGATTTGTTTGTTGTATTGCCTGCTTTCCAGTGTCATTTTTCATGAGTGACCTAACAAAATGATTTTGTGTTTAGTGTTAAATTTGCATAAGTGTTTTGCACCCGCTTCATCGCCCCACTCCATTAGAGGAACGTGTTGAGTGATGTGATGCAGACTCAAGGCGATGCTTTGTGAAGGCATTATTGTCCTGGTGCTGTAAGCTAGGGGTGTCAAACTCATTTTTGTTAGCTAAAGATTTCCCTCGTGGGTCTTTAATGACTTAAATAGAAAAGGATGGGGCACTCATATTATCACATAAAATATTCTACTTTGAAAGTGCAATTGTAACCAAAGAAATGTTGCAATATCTCACTGTTATTAAAAGGGGAGACAATTTAAATTTGGGGTATTTTAACAAGAAACATTGAGTTGACACACATGAGTTGCTATTGCGGGCCATATAAAATGATGTAGCGGGCCGGATCTGGCCCCCGGGCCTTGAGTTTGACCCCAGCCAACGTGAAGATGTCTGAGACTCTCTTTGAAATTTGGGCCTGCTGGCGGAGACAAAAAGCTTTGGCCTTCATTGGCTGCCGGCTGAGACACCACAGGCAGTAATTCTCCCCTGTCAGCCCCTGCTCATTACACCACTTACTGGGAAATCTCAGCACACAAATAAGACAATACCTTTGCGGAATGTAAAAGGACAAAAAAAAAATCAATAACAATACGCTGTGGGAATATTGCTTGAGGGCTGAGGGGGGGGGGCTTCCTGCAAGTTTTGAATCCAGCTTCGGAAAGCCAAACAACCTCGTCTGTTTTTTTTTGTTGTGTTTCGACAGCAATTGATCAAACGTGTGACCTAAATAAGCCAAAATTGCATGTTAAGCGGACAGTGGATGTAATAAGTCTTAAGGATTAAGCCACTTTAGAATTACTTTGAAAAGTATTCTAAATTCCTGAGAGCAACGTAGCGGGAAGACAAGGGCTCAACTTTGTTGACTCGTTATTGTCTTATCTGTCTCCATTTGCAGAACTTTGAAGCAGAATAGTGTGGAGTGAGCGATGATCTCCGATCTGTATTCCCTTCGTCATCCTCCAGGTTTTATTCTCCAGCTGCGCTGTAAGTACAGCTCCTGTCTCTCCTCACACTTCAGAGGTTTATCGTGGCCCTCTTATCAGCTCGTTACTCAAGGAACACGTCTTCCTCCTGTTGTGTCTGACAAGTTGTCAGCAGATAGGGAGAATAAAGTTAGGCTTGCATATAAGTGTCAGGTCTGATGATTAAGCTTAAATTCACTTTTTGAGAGAAATGTTACTAAACAGACTAGTCTATTAGTTTCAGAGCTGCCAGAGAAAGCACAGAATTCCTGGTGAGACGGATTCAAACGGATTCACTGGGGTGCATGTTTGTCTTCTTGTGTTTACTAATCCACTGTCAGTGCACATTTGTTTTCATGCCGTTCATTTGTTGACCAAATGGTCTTTTGACGTTTCTGTAATGGCAGAAATACTACTCATCTTTGTTTGGTTAAAACCTTTGGTTTTGGGAAGTTTAAACACAACCTTTTAACTGTGAGGCCAACTTTCTAACTTTTTCTTCATTCTTCACTTTCTGACAATAGTCTGCAAACCATAACCGAGAAATTGTGTTTAAGGGACCCGATAAGTGAGAAACTTTCCTCAAATTTTCCTCCCAAATATGCCCAATACATAGTTATTTCCTTTCAATGTGTAGTTTCTCTCTCATTGTTGTGAAAGGTGCTAGACATTATAATCCTGACAGAATAGTGTCATTCGTTCCCAATGCCGGCCAACACTTCCACAGCATCCTAAAAAATATATATGACACGTTGTCCCAGATGCATCCCATCATAAACATTGCAAATGACACCCATCTATCAGATTTATTCTCTGGAGATACACAAGCAAGGTGAAATTTCTCTTGCCTACTTTTCGCTCAAATTTGTAATGAAGTAATAAATAAGTGGAATATATCTTACAAAAAAAAAGCCACAGCAACCAATCTGGCCCTGTAAGGCAGATTTGAAATGTGTTTGCAAACAAGAACATTTTCATTTCACTCGCAGTTATTTACTATTGAATTTTGCTATCCTCATTTTCTTTTTTACTCCAACTGCATGCTTTCCCTGAGGCCTTTTTTTTTGTCATCACTCAAGACTTGTTTATCCACTCCCGGCTATTGTCTCACAAGCACAAAGGGCACACACAGCAAAATCCACAAAATGGAGTCAAGCTGCATACAAATATTTCAAGACACACAAGAAATATACCATCTCTCAAAATAAATGTATGAAACCTCAGTAAGAACACAGGATCTAAAAGCCTTTTAGGTTTCTTGTACATTGTGTGTCGACAGGATTCCAAGCCGAAGAATGACAGGAAAACATCTTTCAGGAAATGATGGTCTGAAGAGGCTTTCTTTTTTTAAACCACCAGTGCTCTGATGGTTGGTCAGGTTTGTTTGTTTTTTTGTTAGAGGAGAAAAAAAAGTCAACGATTTTGTTTTCTTATTCGGGAAAAAACATTTACTAGATATGCTTATGGGTGTGTTGTGGGTGTACATACCGAACGGGAATGTGCGCAGGAGATCCACAACTCTTCTGGGGGACAAGTTGTGCTGCGTGGAGGACACACTGCTGCTCCCACAAGAACTGTCCAAACTTGATGACACACATGGTTCATGCTTGTGACCTCATTAGCCCCTTTCACCCCTTTCTAAGAAACAAATGTGTTGGTAGAATGTGTCTTTTTTTTTTTTTTTTCCACACAGCTCCCATTTCAATGGCGTCATTAGTTAACTGCTAGTTTAGCTACTGCTTCTACGATGTTTTCGTAGACCTACGCAGGCCGTCCTAGATAAAAAGCGATTAAAATGCTTTTAAAATAAAACCAAAGGATTCATTTGGACTGTAAATGCCGAAGCATCATGGTTAGTTTTTCCTTTCTTTCCTTTGAGGTACCGTATTTTCCGGCCTATAAGGCGCACCGGACTATAAGGCGCACCTTCAATGAATGGCCCATTTTAAAACTTTATCCTTATATAAGGCGCACCGGACTATAAGGCGCACCATTAATGCATCATGTCAGATTTTGAATCCAAATCAAATCATTCTCCATTTTATCTTTTTTATTTCAACTTCAGACGAAACAAATTACTTTATAATCATAAAATAATGATTCATAGTCTTCAGCGGGCCACTTATGATTGATTTCATGACACAATACTTCGGGACAGTTTGAATTTAGGAATTTGGTCCATATATAAGGCGCACCGGACTATAAGGCGCACTGTTGGTTTTTGAGAAAATTTTAGGTTTTTAGGTGCGCCTTATAGGGCGGAAAATACGGTAGTTTGAGTTGAGTGACAGCACTCCTGATGTGTCTGAGATTTCTTTTGAGCAATTGTGCTTGATTTATTTGCTCAAGTGTGCTCATAGGCAGCAAATAACACTGAAAATGAAAGCCCATGTATCTTGTTGTTTATTGTCACAGGGAAAATGATAGCAGTCATTAAAGACAAGAAATGCTATTTGCTTGTGTACATCTTCACAGAGCACATCTGGTCCCCCCCTTCCCTGAGATTAAACATCCTGAATATGACCTGAGCTGGAAGCGATTTGTTCACCAGCAGTGCTGTCACTGCTGCCAAAAGGAACGGGGGTGGGATCATGGCGAGGGAGGTGATGATTCCTGTGGAAGGGTAGGCTGAGTGCATGGAGTTCATCTGGCTTTTAACATTGGCTGGTCCGTAGTAGTAGTCGACACGTTTGACTTTTCCCATCGATGACTGTATCCTTTTGTTATTTGCTGCTCACACATGCATCCATCCATTTCTACCCTGCTTGTACTCGGAGCTCAAATTTACCCCAGCTGACCTTTGGTGTGATGATGATGCTTCTTGGTTTGATGTCATTATTTGAGGACACATTGAATGACTCCACCGCTCAAACATTTGAGGCAATTTATTGTTACAATTAGTTTCTTTACAGCACAAAGTCGTTCAAAAAGCGATTTGTGTTTGTAAAATAAAAATTGAGCTTGTTGTGTAAGGCGTATGATAATCAAAACATGAGATGTGTGGTTACATCTGGCATCGTTTGTATTCTCCTGTTAATCGACGGAATACTATCAAAGTTGGGTCCCTTAAAAAGAAAGCCACAATACATCCATTCTTGAAGGCTATAATGGACACATATCAAAGAATTGCTCAGAATTTTAAATACTTCTGACAATGTTTATGATATGGTGGTCTGGTGGTTTTGCAGGGTCTCCTCTCACCAACATGGTTTTAGATTCTAATCGTAGCTTTTGAAGCCTTTCTGTTTCATTTGCACGTTCTCCTCGTGCTGGTGTGGTTTTCTCTGGGAACTGCGGCTCCTCACATTGTTCCCAAACATATGCTCTGCATGTAGAGCTTAACAAATGTATCAAACCACTACCTAATGTACCAAACTTCACATCTACGACAGCTGCCCTACATTAACCGCAGTTTCTCAAGCAACACCCAATTTTCACGCTATTTAACTGAAACGACACTTTAAGTGCCGTTATTAGTTATCCATTTCAAAAGTACGAGCGCAAATTGAAAGTGGCCTTCATAAAGCCTCGTCAAGATTCACTGTAATGCTGTTTGACTGCCACACAAGCTGACTGACTGATTTAGCTCTCAAAGGAAAAACAATAAAACTTTCTCGACTTGTGCCTCAGGATTTCTTTTGCCCTGCCGATATCTGTGATAATAATAATTGACATTTACGAGAGAACATGGCGTCTGTCCCTTCAAAAAGCTTCCCGAGAGGTTTTTGTCTTTTTTTTCCCCCTTTCTTTTCTTATGGTCACTCGACATAGTGTCACGTTTCCCTCAAATAGCATTGCTCAATAACCTCAATTTGGATCAACATCAGAAAAACTAAACAGACTTTTTTCATTCACTCCCGTCAAACAGATATGTGATGTCTAATCTTGGGTGGTGAGCCAGCTTTTAATGCCCTTAACTCTTACAGGGCACTTAGTTTGCTCTCCGAGCAGATAAAAAAACAGAAACTGAAGTTTTAAAAGCTCCGAACCGATGAGTAGGAAATGATGTAATTAGGTTCATCTGTGTTCTATCAGAAAGCCAAAATGTCTTGCACCCATTGGGGCCATGTGCTGCGTAATGCCTGCGGCGCTGTGATGCAAGTGACCTCAAATTATCCCGACTTACAGAATTTACACATTGTGGATATTATTTTTGAATTGTAACACCGAAACTGTCCCAATATAGCACGACTGACTTAGAAAAAAGAAACACACGATAGCTGTCTCTTCGGACGCCATTTTTCCCGTCATTTTAATAACGTGATAGAGGTCAATGTTGGCTTAGTGCAGTGCTTCTCAATTATTTTCTGTTACGCCCCCCCCTAGCAAGAAGAAAACTATTCGCGCCCCCCCTCCCCACCGTGACTATCCTAACTTGTCTTGTAAGTCGTAAAATGTTGCACTGTCGCAAACGTGACAGAAGTAACAATGAGAGCGCCACTGCCCCCTGCTGTAGTAAACGCGCAATTACACTTTATTCTAGTACTGCCAAAAAAAAAGCCTGTTCCCCAGGGTCACACGCGCCCCCCCAGGAATAGCACCGCGCCCCCCAAGGGGGGCGCGCCCCACTATTTGAGAAGCACTGGCTTAGTGGAAGACACTCGGATTTTTTTTCTTAATGCTGGATCAAGAATGGTGTTTTTACACCGCACGCATCTTATTGTGTGTTTTCTGCGGGTTCCAACAAAATCTCATTTTGAGCGGGACAAAATGACCGGATTTGCTTCACAATTCAAAGTATTCTCTTCAATAAACAACCATGCAATTTGACAGGCTCAAGGAATAAGAGTCGAATAGATTTGAAAGTCATTTAAAACCCAATCACACGAGCTACGCTGGGGATGCTTTTCGTTCTGCAATGCCCTGTGGGAGACTTGAAGACATATTTGTGCAATGCATTTCAAAAGACATGTCATAAGTGATGAAAGTAAATCTAAATGTGATCTTAAATCCACCAGCACGGTGTAGTTTGGTCAACTGATCTTCAAACTTTTTGTGAACCATAATCTAAGTGTTAGGAGATCATTCCTTGTCAGGCCTCCCGAAAAATCTAAAAAAAGACAAAAAGATGAGTTCAAGGTTTTTAATAGATTTGACCTTGGTCCGAACTACCAGGCTGAAGGGAAAAGAAAAGTCCAAATACAATCTTTTCTTTGTTGCGACCCATTGAGTTCATGATTACATTTCATTTGTCTCTCCTACTTTCCCCGGGCCATGTATAGCGAGCGGAGCAGTTGCAGATGGCTTGGTTGATGAAACCACGAGCCCAAAAGGGATCCCTCTCTGCTGTGCATTTAGTGTACAAACTACAAAGGCAGCCTGCGGTCAGCACACCCTTGTGAAAGGGGCTAAAATAGTGTCAGCAGGATGTCCAACAGACTGCGAGCGAGCGAGCAGTGGAGAGAGCATAACAGAGCGGCACGGATGGCCAGGAGAAGGAAACAAGCCGCCGAGTGGTTTGAAGTAGGCTCAATCGATTCAAGACTATTTTTTCCGTTGATAAACATTCCGATATATCAGCAATGTCTGAGCTAGGGAAATTCTGGTGTAAATATCAGAATTTCCCCAAACTAGAGGAATAAATCTGTTTGATTGCAACGTATTATATGTTTAGCAATCTAGTGTGCTGCATTACTGTAATGGAAATTTCACGCTTTCAGACTGAGCAGAAAATGCAATTATTGGCTAAAATTGGTTACAAATTTGTTAATTTTGTCAACTTTTTTTTTTTGTCTGGATGACTTTTTTATTTTTTATTAATAGTTCATTTTTTATTTCGTGAAAAGCTCAATTGAAACGTGACCACCATGGCTGCAATGTCCCAAAAAAAGATGATTATTATAATAATAATCATCATCATTGTCAACAATCATATTGGTAATACAGTTAGTAATATTTATGAATTAACGGTTAGGTGGATGATGGATTTGTTTTCTTTTCATCAATGTAGTATGTTTTGGCTTGAGGAGCCTCTCTTAGTTTGTTACCGCTGTGGCACAAAACTGTCCATTTCTTGTAGTTGTGCCCTCGAGTCTGCCAGCTGATTGAGTTTTTTGTTTGATGCTCGCAGCACGATCAGAATTGTTTTCCCAGGCCTTTTTTTTCCCCCTCCCAAAACACAATTCATTTTTGTTAAAAGAGGCAGCTGTTTAAGTTTACAGCTCTAAAGTGGGGTGGGCTGGGGTTTTCTCATTCAAATAAGCATTTCTGCTTCGTATTATTAAAGTCTGTTTGTAAGAACTTCAATTCACTGTCCGTGAGCTGCCAAAAACTCAATCCAGTTGTTTGTGACGAGCACATCTGCGTTGAGATCGACCAAAGGATTGTTCCTCGCTGATTAAAAGCGAGTCGGATTTGGAGTGGATTGCCGTCTTTGTAGCCTGCTGTAATATTGTTCAACATACCATAGTGACATGAGGGGTGAGACACCCGACAAAACCGGTTACTTTTTTACGGACTAATGTCAAAAACAGAGCCTCCCACAAAAATGTAGCTTTGTGCTGCTTCGGACGAATCACATGCTGCTTCTCACGTTTTAGCACTGCGTTTTGTGTCAAAGTTTGCATTCTTGTAATATTAAAACATTCTTGTACAGATGTTTTTCCAGTGCAATGCTGAAAGGGTGTGATTAACAATGAGGTACCACACATGGTTGTGATGAATTTTCATGTTAGTTAGCCACGGTTGCTTTGAAAGCGTGACTCGGCTCTGTCGCCGCAAAGACCCTTTCTTACTTGTTTATTTTCCCTGTTTTTCCAGAATTCAACAAGAGGAAGGAGGAACCATCTCAAAGTACAATGGCGTATGGTCAACAATGTAAAGTAAGTAGCCTGCCAGGTCCAAACGAGAGAATCTGTCTGGCCTCGGTCATATCAGTGAACCAAACGGGTTGACTTTCACCTCTAATGCACTCTCATCGTTGTAACCTAATCAGCTCGCCATTATCTTGCACTCAACGTCTATGTGTTATGAAGAAAGCCATGCCGTTTTACAAGTGAAGCCAATGACTCACTGAGCCTTTTACTGCTGTAAACAAAGTCGTTCTTGGAAATACCGAAGGGCTGCTGGAACTCCGGGATCAAGCGGCTCGTATGAGCGTCACATCCAAGCCGTGCCACGCTGCATCGTTGACGTTTTCTCTTGAGGCTGATTTGTTGGATGTCATTCACTATCTGCAGAAAGACATAAAGAATGTGGATAGTGTTCCGACATGGACGGGAGCCGCTGACAGCTGTTGTACCACTTGAGCAGTGTCCAGGGCCCTCTACAGTAATTGCTCTTCACGTGTCGAGCTATCCAAGGTCACCTTGAAGGCACGTTCAGAGAAGCGCCGGTTTCTCTACCCGAGCTCCGAAGCGCCGGCGGGCTCATTAAAACAGTGAGGACATGTGTCAGAGTTTGATGGCGGAACATGCCAGTACCCATCTGTATGTGTTTGACTGCGGTTGTACTGTGATGCCTGCAAGGTTTTTGGGGAGCCATATGTGTCTGTATCGCTGGGATTGAAACTAATTGCTGCCACGTTGAGATGAGATTTATTAAGTGAGCGGTCACGTTGCTAATGCTTTAACACACATGAACCTACAGCAGACAAGCACGCATGCTTGAGGCGGATAATAGAACTGTCTGCGACAGGGATGTGATGGTTTTGGCTAAAGTTTGTTGTTATTTAACTTTTTTTTTTAATTCGGTTAGTACTGGGGTGTTGGGTTTTATTTATTTATTTTTAAAAAAAGGTTTGTTATATATTACTCGTTGCACAGAGAGATTGACTTGTCCTAAGGACAAGTTCACTGGGGCAAGAGCGTCAGCTTGGGTGGGGCTGAGAGAGAGTAAAAAGAGATTTGGAGAGCTCCACAATTAAAGTGTATCTCTTTGAAATCCCAGTCCGGGCTTGGCCACTTCATTCAAGCTTTCCGTTCCCTGCGGACCGATTATCTGATCTGGAGGGGAAGTGAAGTTTACACTGCTGATAACTGCCCTGAATGATGTAGCCTGCACACAAGTGAGGGGGATGACTCTGATGACCTCGGTGACCACTGAGAACACACACACAACTGTAATGACTTCCCTATTGAGAAAGATGGAAGGAAGCCAGTGAACTGGAACGACTTTTAAAGTCCAAACATTTTCCTCGACATATCACTTCTAGAAAAACTTGCAATCCACGAGTAGATGAAAAATATTTACTCCTTGATAGAAGTCAAGCATGCAGTCAAAACCGTGGCATCTCAAATTAAACACCCATTTGGTGTCACTTCGGGTAGTATGCCCCAACAGATTTTTTTTTTTAACAACACAAAGGCACAATTGACCATGGAATAAATTTCACTTGTGAATGAAGATACCGCCTAGCCCGATAATAGACACTGCACCTGCATAGGGCTGTGAGTGGGGGGGCTGCATGAATGGTGCGGGAGAACCCACACTTTGATCTCCCAAATAACAAAGCACCTATGAAGGCATCCATACAGGCTGCATTGTCCCACCGAGGGGGTTACGGCTCATAAAGCCATTACCATGATCCCCTCTCAATCCCTTTTGCAGCACCTCCTTAATACCCTAAACCACTACTGTATATTGCTCTGCTGCTTGCCAGTTTGCATTTTCTCACTCTCATCAACTATTAAGTCTCCCTCCGTGCTAAGATTAAGTCACTAGTCGCCCAAGGGCAGGTACTTTTCTATTTGGGCCCCGACTTTACTGTCATGGTCACTGTTTTGCACCGCTGCAAATTCCCACTCTTAAAACCAGATTAACCCCAAACTTTTGAAAGAAGGTTATTAGCCCATAATTTGAATTTCTTATTAGAATTCCATACAGTGGGCCACTGTGATTATGGGGACCCCTGCATGGCTTGTGGTGATCAAAACACTCAGACGCGGTAGTGCAGCACGCTGGTACCTGAGAGCCAAAAAGGGACGGGCGACCACCAGTTGACGGGAGAAGCTTGTGCAAAAGTGTACCTTGGCTGTCTGAGCCCGCCCCTCGCCGGGGGAGAGAGCTGGTGCAGACTTTCAGTACGCGCGCGCGCGCGCTCACACGCTCACTCTGTAGCGGAGCAGACCTTTTTGGAGCAGCCCACCCCTCTGTGCAGTATGCATGTTGGCCTCGGAACTTGCGGAGCTCTCACGTCCCAGCAGCAGTGTATCTCGACGGCCAGAGAACATCCGTACTACGCGAGTCGAGGATAACGCACTGTGTTGGATGTGGCGTGGGGACCACAGACGGAAATGCTGGACTGCCCGGGGGAATAGATTATTTATCATAGTACTTATTATTATTGACATTCTTGGTGTTATTATTAGGACTAAGATTACAGGAGTAAGCTACAAGCTGCCGCTCTCCTCTGAACGTGGACAATCATGCATGTGCTCTTTTGGGGCTTGGGATTCCTGCTATTCCCTGATTTATTATCGGCAGACGCATCCACGGGGACACTGCTCTTGAATCCAAGCACAGGTAAGTATTTCTCAATAGGACTATAGTCTAAGTATACTTTACTTTGGCACAGTTGGGAGTCAATGAATGAATGAATGAATGAATGAATGAATGAATGAATGAATGAATGAATGAATGAATGAATGAATGAATGAATGAATGAAGGCAGCACTTTAGGTATTTTTTAGGGTAACATTCCTCAATGTTTTGTTTACACGTGCAGTAAAAGGGGACATTGGCCCCTATGAGATTGTCACACCGGTGCGAGTGGACGGAACCGGTGACAAGTTGCCGAGCAGCGCGCACTTCAAGAGGAAACGGCGAAGTTTGGACGAGAAGAGCGACAATATTACGGAGCACTGGGCGTCTCCAAATATCCATTACAGGATTTCTGCTTTCGGACAGAACTATCACCTCAACCTTACATTGGACTCGGAATTTATCGCCCCGCTATACACTGTGACAATACTTGGAGTACCTAGAGGAGATAACGTGGAGGAGGAGGACACAGAGTTGAGGCACTGCTTCTATAAAGGACAAGTAAATGCTAAATCAGAGCACGCCGCAATCATCAGTTTATGCTCCGGACTGGTGAGTTAATCATTATTATTATTATTATTATTATTATTATTATTATTATTATTATTATTATTATTATTATTATTATTATTATTATTATTATTATTATTATTATTATTGAGAGCACATGAATCATACACGTGTGTACTTTGAGCGACGTCTTAAAATCTGTCAAGTCTAACTTTCGTAAGCCATCTTTGCAAAGGCATGCGCACCAACATACACGATATAAAATCGTGATTTCTTTTTCTGTGCTGATATAACAGCACAATAAGTGTCAAGTCAGCAAATGGCTGTGCAGATACGTCACGTTTTTAATGTCAGATGCAAATTGCAAAGTGCGCCTTTTTTCCTGCCTATTTGGTTTGTGGTCAATAGTCGCGTTTACGCACGCCACTACGGCGCGAGTACGCGCGGTACTGACGTCACCACTGCTCAACCCCACTCCCAGACTTTCAAAAAAAGATTTAGAGTCAGGATTCCTCTGAAAGTTGTATTTATACATAGTAGCCAAGATGAAGTGACGATTAATGACCAATTCTGTCCCAAATGCCTACTCAACAATTTCAAGCATTTGCTGAGATTGGGTTGCTCCATTTCCTGACAGTTTGTTATTCATTGCCAAAGCTCTGAGGGCACATTATTTGAACATAGAATACCACGAGTGGCCACAACGATTTATTGTATGATACTTGTCATGGTCAATAAAATTATGATCACAAAGGACGTCTTGGAAAGAACACCCTCCCCTTGGGAAAAGCAAACCATGACCGAGCTGCAATGTTTCCAAATCTTAATAAAGCCAAAGCATAGAATTTACATGAGAAAAATGTACAGGCACCAGAGCATTGATTCTTCTGCTTGTCACTGCACGATACTGGCATATATAGATAAACAACGATACAAATACTGCACCAACTCACATTTACTTTATTAATCGATTAATCTGTCGAGGAGTTTGTTGATGTATCGATGAATCGGATGTAAAAAGCACCCCAGAATGTTCCCACATTTCAAAAACATGCAGTGGTGTGAATGTTTGTTGGTCTTTGTGTCCTTTGATTGACTGGTTCATGTGCCCTGCCTTTCACCCAAAGGCAGCAGATGGATGGATGGATGCATAGATGCACGGATGGATCTTGTCACACACAATTGCTTAATACTTGCTGAAGCATCAAGTCATTCGCACGTCAGTGAACACCACATGGAAAGTGCTCGTGTTGGCATGTACCTTATCGAGTGCACCGCAGGCCTCTATATTAAATGTGCCATGTGGAGTACTGTACATCGTGAAGTACTTTACGTTCGCTTGCCAAGAACACACAACAATACACAGTCTCTGATAGCCATCATGGGTTTCACTTTTGGGACCATTATTATGTGCATGCAAATTCCTCTCAAATGCTTTATGAACCCCATTCCACTGATGCTTACTAAAAATATTTTGAATGAAACGACAAAATCTTGATCATGGCAGGATTCAATTAAATACTTTTAAGGTAAACATTTGCTAAATACTATGTATGTATAAACAGCATAAATTAACCTTTGTACCCCACCCCCCCCTCAGTTTGGTACCTTCAGATCTCCAGAAGGGGAATATTTTGTCGAGCCCCTTCACAACTACCAAGGAAAACATTATGAAGAGGAACACACAAAACCTCATATTGTGTACAAGAAGAGTGCACCTGAAAAAGAGAAATCTGGGGACAGCTCAGCTTGTGACACTTCAGGTAAAGCCATTTGGTGTGCATGACGGCACTCGCAGTCGACTCTTGTGGAGTCAAGCATGTGTGTGTGTGCGCACGTGTGTGCGGGTCACGTCAGACCTTTAAGTGGGTTCCCACAGATGTCAGCAGCTGCGTCATTCCCAGAGTCCTCACAATCACTTGTATCAGGAAATGATTATACAATAGTAACTGAGTCTGTTGAGTTTTTGTAGCATAATCATAACATGCAAAACTTATCTGCTTAAAGAATTCCTGGAGAGCCAATATGAATAAGAAATGCGGATTTTCCACTTGGGTGTGGAATTGAAACGTCATTATGGTATCGAAATGACATGTTGTTCAGTTTCAAACAATGTGTGGGGCGATCATTATAGCCGACCCACAGAAGTGTGCAAGCTTGTCCCACACAGGAATTAAGACTCATTTGGAAGTTCTCCCTTGTATCATCTCATCTCAGTTTACTGTTTGAACTTCCTGTTGACTCGTGGGCTTCCTCTCACTTTATGATAAGGAAACTGGGCCGACCCACTACCATGAGGACGCAGTGTCGGTTTCGTGAAATCCACGCCAACTTGAAAGTGTCAAATCATCAAAAAGTTATGGACTCGTTTTAAATGAACACAAAGCCATTGTTGCTTGTAATGAGGAGCCTGTGACCTTTGCATTTGTTGCCATGGTGATTCGGAATCAGCTGTTGGAGTGGTCCAGACACCCAATTGTGTTGCATTAGGACTTGTCTGTGATAATTATTTGAAACCGTGATGTCAATACGTTAGCTATTAGCGTTTAACGATTGCATTCATGTTGTCGTCTTATTTTGTTTCCGCCCTTGAATAATGGCTGTCAGATTTCTGACTTTGGTTTTGCATGTGAGACAATGACAACACAATTAGGAGCAAGATATTCCCACAGCTGCTCCTATTTCAACTACTAGTTGAAATCTTTTCTTTGTTGTCTGCCAGATGTTTGGTGTCTCTCTCAGTAGCATTTGTTTCACAGAGGTAGCGCGTGAAAAATCATTCTTGTCCTGATTCTCAATTGTTGAGAAGTTATGACACCCCACGGAGTGAGCTGGTTTGGATTCAGCAATGCAAGCTGAGTATTCTGCAGTTCCGTTCCGGCGTGATGTTAAACTCATTTTCCAGTAGGATGAGAATGTCAAGTTTCTCACTTTATTGGAGTGGTCTTCTTTTGGTGTGTGCATTTCAGCTTGTGCTACTTTTTTTATGGCCTTCTGCCAGGTTTACCTAACCTGAACTCTTTGCCCTCTTCCGAGAGGGGGGGAAAAAAAGCACTGCAGGCGGCATTCAGCACAATTTGAGCTGAAATGAAGAAAAGTGAAAGAGACAGCAACATATCTGGACCATGACAGAAAGTTTTAGCATCTTTATTCTGAGGGCCTTATTCGTATAACCCGCCATGTCTATCTATTAACACATTTCTCACCCCCTGTTCTTTTTAGAACTCAAACACAGGCATAAGAGGCACAAGCTGAGAAGAAAGCCAACAGATGGGGCGGCCTTGGACAGAGTGTTTGTTCCCAGGACTGGAATATTGAGTGATGTGGAGTTACTAAGTGGGCGCCTGAACGGGGATGCCTTGCACAAATCACACAGCAGCAGCATTGTAGGCGCAAAAACTGCAAATGAAAGCAGCAGCGATGACTCGAAACCTCACAAGCGCTCCAAGCGCTTCCTCTCCTTCCCGCGCTTTGTTGAAGTCATGTTGGTGGCCGACAGCAAAATGGTGGACCATCACGGAGGCAACCTGCAGCACTACATCCTCACCTTAATGTCCATCGTAAGTGCCGCTCGTTCAAGCATGTTTTTGCAAAATATGAACAAGCTGGGGATCTGGGATGAATTTTGACTCCAGACAACGAGAGATTCTTGTCACACGTGCTCTGCAAACAGTACTTGCTAGAAATGTCTGCAGTTCCTTCAATTTAGCTTTTAGCCTGTTGGCAGATCTTTTGTTGGACATAATAAGCGCTCCGCAGACCACGGCTTGTGACCGCAAAAATGTCAGTGAAATGATACTATAGAAGATGATTTGGGAGCTTAAGATCAGGGGATGCTTTGAGAATAATTGTCAATTTCTGTCTATGTGAAGCCCTTTGAGACTGCTTGTGATTTAGGGCTATACAAATAAACTTGACTTGACTTGACTTGACTTGACTTGACATGACCTTCATGCAGGGTTAATCAAATGCATATTACTCTCCTTAAACTCGAGTTTGAATGTGATGGGTTCATTCTGAACATCGCCGATTTCAGTTCAATTCAGTTTTATTAGTTTAGATGATAATAACCTGACGTTTGAACAGGGGTGTGTAGACTTTTCCTCTCCACTGTATTTTGAACATTTCTTGTATCTACTCCCATAGTCTTTGACGTTTTGGGATCTGTGGGAGGGAAAGGGGAAGCTTTGGGCAGGGCTAAAAACAAATTACAAACAGCCAAGGGCAATTCGAAGCGGTACCTGTCAGGCAGCTTTGATAAATGCTGAAAAATATGTTTAGATATATCAGACACAGCATATATCACACATAGCAACTCAAGCGAATCCCATCTTTTGAAGGCGTCTGGAGCCGCCAAACCTCAAAGGGAAGTTGAAATGACTTAGCTATAAAGCACATGGTGGCCATCCCCCAAAAGAAAATAGTCTAATTTGAGCTATCTTGAATAATAAAACTGTTTCCCCCCCCCCCCCCCCCCCCCCCTTCAGGTGTCTTCCATCTACAAGGACCCCAGCATTGGCAATCTAATTAACATAGTGATTGTGAAGTTAGTCATTATAAACAACGAGCAGGTAAATAATCCTAATTAATATCCACAGAGCCAAAGAAGATACTGGGCATTTTCTGCATCAGTTTCTTTTTGTTTTTTTTAGGATGGTCCCCTTGTTTCATTTAACGCACAGACCACTTTGAAGAATTTCTGCATTTGGCAGCATGGCCAAAATGTCTTGGATGATAACCACCACTCACACCATGATACTGCCATTCTTATTACAAGGTGCACACCCAGATCTTTTTACAATAGGCTATTAATAGCGATCTTCCCTTTTATTCATATTTTCTCTTCTTTTTCCATAGACAAGACATCTGCAGAGCGAGGGACAAATGTGACACTTTAGGTAAGTAGCTATTTGAAAAAACAAGGACAAAATCTTTCTTCTTATCACTGGCAAAGTCAAAAGTGATCAAAACTTTCCAAAGCTGACATCCCTGGTGTACCTAATGAAGTGACTTAAACCTTGCAGGACTGGCAGAGTTGGGCACTGTGTGCGATCCGTACAGGAGCTGCAGCATTAGCGAAGACAACGGCCTGAGCACGGCGTTCACCATCGCTCATGAACTTGGCCACGTGTGAGTAGCGCATGTGAGAGGTTTCGTCAGCATTCCTCCACCACAGTATTGGTAGTCTAACACTTTTGAGGAAGTCACATGTGAAGGAGGAGACAGCTTTCTTTTTTTTTTCCTCAAGTGTTATTTTTGATGATTACCTTTGCCCACGTGCATAAACTCTTTTTTTTGGTCCAAAGTCTTGAGTCAGCCAGAGCACGGGCCTGTTAGCCCACGACACCGGAGACTGTTACGGACCCCATCATCTTTAACAAATGCTCTTTCGAAACACTAACAAACGGTGGGATTGTTGAATTCCGTTTTGATCCGCGTCAAGCGGCGACGACTTGCACAGCGACAGCTTAGCAGTGTTATATGGTACCTGTCAGAGGGAGGCTGTATAAAGTGTGTGTGTGTGTGTGTGTGTGTGTGTGCGTGTGTGCGTGGGGTGGGGGGGGGGGGGGGGGGGTCTACATGTATTTTCTTTTTAAAAGCAGAACTGAGTTGACACTGCATTCTGTCTTCCAGGTTCAACATGCCTCACGATGACAGCAATAAATGTAAGGAGGACGGCGTTAAGATCCAGCAACACGTAATGGCTCCCACACTCAACTACAACACAAATCCTTGGATGTGGTCCAAGTGCAGCAGGAAGTACATCACAGAGTTCCTTGAGTATGTCGCACTCTTTTCCTCACGACCGCTCCGAATGGTTTGAGATGGATTATGTTTTTGTTCTGATTTGGAGGAGCTGCTAAAGAACTCAAACAACTTGGGAGCGTAGTGTAGGGAACACTGACACACTTGATAACGCCTTGGCTCCTCAGAACAGTTTGTTTCTTCAAACAAAAACAAAAAAAGATCAGCTCTTTAGGAAATGTAAACAGAATAGTATCTGGCAACTGTCCGAAAATCTCTTACCCAACTCCCAACTATCTTATTCTACTCCCTTTAAAAACTGTGCTAATGAAATGGAATACAGCCAGAGATGTGTTTATAAACATGTGCTGTTCTTTTTTTTGTGTGTGTCTGTTTCTGTCTTTTGTTTTCCTTTTTTTTTTTTTTCTTTGAAGTCATTTTATTTTCATTTCTTAATAGCACAGGCTATGGCGAGTGCTTGCTCGACGAGCCCGTTTCTCGGCCATACGGTCTTTCGCAGCAGCTGCCTGGATGGGTATATAATGTCAACAAACAGTGTGAATTGATATTTGGGCCAGGAACACAGGTGTGCCCTTATATGGTAAGTCGATTGTTAAGAGCGATGTTGTCGAAACGAGGAGAAGATGCCAAGTATCTGACAGAATATTTAGTGGTGTTTATTGTGTGTGTTGTCAGACCCAATGTCGAAGGCTGTGGTGCACCAGCCCGGAGGGCGCCCAGAGGGGCTGCAGGACACAACACATGCCGTGGGCTGACGGCACTGATTGCTCCCCAGGAAAGGTAAATGGGATCAATAAATAATGGCAAATGTTCATTAAATCAGAAAAAAATATGGATTCGCCGAATTCAATTTCTTTAGGGAATTCATCTTATAGTCAGGTGCATAAACAGTCCGCATTAAAGAAGGAGGGTCGATTCGCGTTAGCCTGACTCACTTTAGCCGTGAAGACAATCTGTATGGGGAGTCGTTGCAAAATTCTCACCCAGCTTTAATGATCCACCTCACATCCTTCCATTAGTAATGAGAGGACATGAAGGAGGCATTTGGTCTAAATGTCCTAGACAAACACACGCATAGTTGAACTTATGCTGACCACACTAAATTCTTACACCACATTTGTCCTATCGTGCGTGATTATCCTGCGGTTATGAGCTGAGATGTTCATTGACTTGTTTGATATTTCTTCTAGTCGGACAGATGCAGAGATAAAATATTTCACTGTATAATTTCTTTCAGATTAGCATCAAAGAGCAGCCGAGCAGCTGTTTGGGCGATTCTAAGAAAATTATTTCATGTGTCTTTGCTTTCTCTGTCTTTGGTTTCCTCTAACGTTTTATTGCTGTTCTGTCCTCCCTCTTTATTTTTTCCTTTCCAAAACCTGTTTACCTTCCTCTCCTAATGCAGCACTGCAAACACGGGCTGTGTATAACCAAAGAGCATGACGCCACACCTGTGGAGGGCGCGTGGGGAGTTTGGAGCCCTTTCGGTACCTGCTCTCGGACGTGCGGCGGCGGCATCAAGATCGCCGAGCGCGAATGCAACCGACCCGTGTGAGCACTCGTCTTTGTAGTCACGCATGCCCGCTGGACCTTGTCTCCATCTTAGATGCCAAAGTCAATGTTCCATAGATCAATCCACCCTAAGGGAATTCTTGCCATAGCTAATGTTCAGCCACGCTTTTGCTAATGGCCAATTTTCAATTCCCGGTAAATACACAAATCAAACAGGAGTTGGACAAGGAAGGCGTGCAAAGAATTTTTGGAGGAATGGTCTTTTGAAAACCATGTTTGCTTTTATGCCAACTAGGCTGACATTGATCACTATTCTCAGTAGGTTGGATTATTTAATTTTTTTAATTTTTTACATTTTTCTGTTAAACACAAACGAGCCCTCCATTAGACACTGTTGAGACATTTTTTCGGTTTGTACTTACTCCTCTCGTGATGTCCCCACCAGGCCAAGGAATGGAGGGATGTACTGTGTCGGTCGCCGGATGAAGTTCCGTTCCTGTAACTCTGAGCCGTGCTCCAAGCAGAAGAAGGACTTCAGAGAGGAGCAGTGCGCCGCTTTTGACGGCAGGCATTTCAACATCAACGGTCTACCTCCTAATGTTCGCTGGGTGCCCAAATACAGTGGAAGTCAGTCTTGCCCCCGCCGAGATCTTTCTATTCAATAATGGTGTCCGACTAACTAAATCATATTTGTCTTCCTATTGTCTCGTGGCCAGTCCTGATGAAGGACAGATGTAAGCTGTTCTGCAGGGTAGCAGGTAGCACCGTCTACTATCAGCTCAGGGACCGGGTCACCGACGGCACGCCGTGCGGACCCGATACCAATGACATCTGCGTCCAAGGCTTGTGCAGGGTGAGGTTTCTTGCTTTATGGTTGCACTTCACGACAGCTGAAGAGGCCGAAGCTTCACACAATGTTTGGGTTAGCGGGCCGTTGACTGGATTTACTGGTCTTGCCAAGTGTTGTTTGATTGATCTCGTTTGACTTGGGCTAGACTATACATCCTTGTAGATATTAAAAATGTCTTGCTGAAACCACTTACATGTGGTTTAGCTTATGTGCCATCTCTTATGGTGTGTTACAAAGCAAATGGGAGATTGGAATAGGGGACGTATATCAAGGGGCACAGAAGTACAGTATCCGTAACTGACCTTGCGTAACGAAACGACAGTGACAATATTATACTGCACAGAATAACACATTTTAAAAAAAGTATTCTGTAACACATATCCTTGTCCTCTCATTGCTGAGCAGCAAGCTGGCTGTGACCACGTATTAAACTCCAAAGCCAGACGAGACAAGTGCGGTGTGTGTGGTGGTGACAATTCTTCTTGTAAAACTGTGGCAAACACTTTCAACATTGTACGCTATGGTGAGTGAGTTTTTTTTTCCAAAATGCAGTCCAGCTGTTATATACTATGTGGGTGGGTCCCCACATGTGCTTACAGTAGAATTAGCAATTAGCATGATGTATAATAATTTGCATTCATGCTCAGGCTACAATGAAGTTGTGCGGATACCCAGTGGTGCTACAAACATTGATGTTCGTCAACACAGCTACTCAGGGAAACCGGAGGATGACAATTACCTCGGTAAGAAATAAGTCTTTGCTCATCAAGGCAATAAGGTCAACATATTTATTACAGTGCTGGTAGTTTGCAGAAGTGTCACACGTGCAACTTTGTATAGATTAGATAAGATTGCATATTAACGAGAAGACTTTCTTCTGTACTGTCTGTGATATAATATGTGAATTTCAGCATTTTTTTTTCTTTTTACAAGTCAGCATTGGAATCCATGTTTCGTCTCTGCTTGCTCGAAAAATGACCGAAAGATGCTCCCTGAAAGAAGGGCATTCATATGAATATAATGTGTGAAATGGTCGGGAAATTAAAGGAAGGAAATCAAATCTATAATCGCATTAGGGTTAGTGAGTGCAGCAATCAGACTGCGACAGGACTGGACAAGCATAGATGGTACTTCTCGGGAATATAAGGAAATACTTTTCCGCTACCACACACTTTAGCAGATGCAATAATTCAAGTATTTGCTAGGTCAGCTCAAACTTGTGTATAACTATGACAGAGCGATATTATTTCTGGAGTTGTAGACATGTTAAGCAAAGCCAGTTTGAGCTCCTGTGGGATAAAGCAGCCCATGTGACCACTTCTCTCTGTGTCCCTGCAGCCATATCAAATAGTCGTGGAGAATTCCTGCTTAATGGAGAGTTTGTAGTCAGCATGTTTAAAAGGGAAATTAAAGTCGGAAACGCCGTCATCGAGTACAGTGGCTCTGACCATGTTATTGAGAGGATTAATTGTACCGAGCGCATCGAAGAGGAGATCGTCGTCCAGGTAAACTTCATTCCTTTCTACTAAGATAAGGAACAACTGCTTCCTATATGAAGTGAATTCAAAACCCCTCTGAGGTTAGAGCTGTGACTGTACGTGAGAACCTCAAGGTCGTAAATCCTGCATTCAATCTGTTTTACAATGTCTGTCTTCACGGTAGGTGCTGTCTGTGGGGAACCTTTACAACCCAGATGTCAGATATTCCTTCAACATCCCCATAGAGGATAGACCTCAGCAGTTCTTCTGGGATGCCTATGGTCCGTGGCAGGAGTGCAGCCGTCTGTGCCAAGGTGAGGCTTAAATCGGGTTAGCAGTCTTTGCAAGGGTGTTTGAATGATGTGGCGAGACTACAGATGGGAAGCAACAGAGAGGCACCTAACAAAAAGTGAGGTACGTATAGTGAAACTTGGCAACCTTCGGTGCAAAGATCTGGCTCATCTTCACAGGAAATTACTTTTCTGTTCCGTGTCTGCGCATATGTGAGCGAATATTTAGGTGCGCAGAGGTAAATGTGAATTCCTTCGACTCATGGCTCCAACACTTTGTCAGTCTCTTAATCACCTTTTTGAGTATGACCTGCCTGAACAAGCCACAGTGATTAGTGGTTTTTAATTTGTAGGGAAGGCCTGGAAAAACAGCAACTGGAGCGGCCTGATGGAGGATTGGCTGTTATTCCAATGCAGTTGACTGACTTGTTTGTTGGTGTTTTCTTAGGAGAGAGGAAGAGAAAAGTTCTCTGTAGCAGAGAGTCTGACAGGGTGGTGGTTTCAGACCAGAGGTGTCATGGTATACCAAGACCGATGGTCACGCCTGAGGCCTGCAACACTGAATGTGAACTGAGGTTTGTGTCACCACTTTAACCTACTATTTTCACGTTTTTGCTTAAAGCGAAATCAAATCATTCTTGTATTGATGATGCTCTCTTATTATCTTTGCAATGGTAGGTGGCATGTGGCTCGAAAGAGTGAATGCACTGCTCAGTGTGGTGTCGGATATCGCACTTTGGACATATTCTGTGCTAAAATCAGCCACCCAGACGGAAAGAACCAAAAAGTTGACGATCGCTATTGCAGCGGGCAGCGCAAACCTGACGACAAGGAAGCTTGTCATGGAGATTGTAATCCCGGAGGCTGGGAGTATTCGTCCTGGTCCGAGGTGAAACAGCTGAGCTGGTTATAATTCAAAAGGAATCAGACATTTGTTTTGACACACAATATGTTTCCTCTTGTTGATCTGTCTGGTATGCAGTGCTCAAAGAGTTGTGGTGGAGGCACCCGCCGAAGAGGGGCAGTGTGTCGAAAGGCAGCGGGGGCTGAGGGCGATGACAGCAAGTGCAGTCAACGAGACAAGATGGCCGTCCAACCCTGCAATGAATTCCTCTGTCCACAATGGAACACCGAAGACTGGTCGGAGGTTGGTCCAATCGTGATTCAGATTAGATTTGTGACACTGGACCCTCCTTGTGGTTCTGTCAAGTGTCCCCCCCCCCCCCCCCTGGCCGGTATCTCGCAGTGTCGCCTTGCCTCTTTACAAATGTTTACCCTCAATGCTTTCCTCAACTCTTGAACTATGGTCAGTGACTGGCACAGTTTACACATTGCAGACCAAGGAGCTTGAAAAGGTTTGGCTTGCATTCCAGAAATATTTGACATCTCCCATGTGGGTGCCTCCAAATACAAACAACCACACTGTACTATATGCCTCCCCCTGCACAGTATTTTTACATGCAGTCCACGTATCCTTTGTAGAGGAGAAAATATGCACTTGCTTGACATGTCATAAGTGTCGGATCCTCTATATGGCATCAAGAGGATTTTCCCATGAGCTGAATGACTGGGATGATGTTATTTCAGTATGTCTAGACTCTAATCATGAATGGATCTTGCTTACAGTGCCTTGTAACGTGCGGGAAAGGCTATAAGCACCGCCGGACGTGGTGTCAGTTTGGTGAGGACCGTCTAGATGACCGCTTCTGCGGTTCATCAAAGCCCGACTCGGTCCAGACGTGTCAGCAGCAGGAGTGTGCCTCTTGGCAAGTCGGACCTTGGGGACAGGTAAGACCCGGTCAATATTGTTCTTATCCTAAACACACACACAGATTAACGGAGCTCAGAATTCACGCTGCAATGCACAAGATTGCGTTCTTTGCGGTATCGCGATTCATCTCAAAGGTATGGTTGGGAGGTATGTGTAAAATGGCTGGGTAAGCATGTCGGGAGTGCATATATTCCAGATGCACAGGTCCGTTTTTAAAGCGTTTCATAATTAGTAATAAATCAGTCAGCATAAAAATAACATGGGTGGTAACGATTTAGATTTGCCACTTCCGATCACCAAATTTCTCAGTCAACAATATTTTCCAATATTGTGCGGAGTCTTACTTCTCGAATGCAATGTTTGTCACATATGACAAAGCGGACAAGCGGTGGCACATTTTGGATTTTTGACTTGATTTCCCTTGTAAGGTATATTTGAAGCTGTTTAATGAAGCATGGTCAAATGGTAGCTGAAGTGTCTGCCAAACAAATTTGACCCTATTTCATTGGAGCCACTGAGGCAGAAGCGGGTGCAAGGTAGAATCTCTGAGTTAGCTTTTGTAGAGGCTTCAATGAATATTAAGTCATGTTTTCAGATTTAGTGTTGTGTTGAGATTCTCATCTTGCATTTAACTTTAGATTCTTTCCCAGTGCTGACTCACTAAATTTTGTTATGAACTGATTTTACTGGCTCAGATGTCTTCCGCCTACCACCATCATTCATATCCCGTCTGTCTTTTGAACCCAGTGCACTACCTCATGTGGACTTGGGTACCAGATGCGAGCTGTGAAGTGTGTGGTTGGATCTTACGGTGCTGTCATGGAAGACACCGAATGTAATGCTGCCACCCGGCCCACTGACACCCAGGTAAGGGAGGGGGAATAAATTCTTCACTTTTTTCACCCTTTATTACTTTTCAGGATGGCATCTTGTGTAAAAATGCACAGACGCAAACATACTTTATCATTGCCACCCGGTTTCAATAAAGCTGTCTGATTGAGTGCAGGGAAATAATATACGTCACTGGCCCACATAGTCAAAGAGCTCCCAGACGAAATTCCCCCGTAAGAATGTTATTAAAAACTGTTCTGTGTTATGTAAGAAACAATAAGAGTATTGAATGCATGGTCTACATGCACATTTCCTATATGGTCATAATAAATTGGCAAAGCTGGACATGCAGACTCAGGATGTGCCTGCTTCCCTTTTAGTTGCAGCAGTTCTTCATTCCGGTGCCTGGGTTAGCTGAAGCAGTGACCCCGAATCAGTGGGCCCACCTTGTTGTGATTCTAGCCAGCCAGCCATAAAGTCGGCCATCAAGCTGCCAGTCCCAGCAGCAGCCAAGTAGGACTTAGGAAGAGCAGTGCAGATAGATTGATGGAGGTTTTCGTAAATGCAAGGTTAGAGAGGTTTATATTTTTGCCACTTAGTCGAGATGGTGTTTAGGAAAGCTGAGCATTTATTTGTGTCTGCTGGTCGCACGCCTGGAGCCGCTTTGAGTGTCGCCGTGAGTGTGGAATGTGGAGCCTGCGAGATCTGACTAAGGCTCTCATTCCTAAAGACTGGGGGTCAGAGGGCACAACAGGGCATGGGAGGGAAAAAGGGAAGAGGGCGGAAGGTTAGGGACTAGGGGATGGACAAGGGGTGGGGTTTTGAACCATGCCAGCATGGGCATTGGACCCCTGAATACCACTCCACTATGACCTGTTATGACAGGGATCAGTGCTTTATGCTGAGTGGCTTACTGCCACAATCCATAGTTTGAACTGATAGGGAGACGCAGCTCATGTTGTTTTGCTAAGCTAGTACGGGCTGATGGGAAACATAACCACTCTCAAGCAGCAGCCTACAGAACCACATACGTTATTCATGAGTGTTTTCAGGTCAAAGGATCCATCTTGTTCATATGTCTGCATGCTGGTTCTTTCTCAGGACTGTGAACTAGCCCAGTGTCCAAACAGCCAACCTGTTTCCCCAGGGACCAAAGTCCCGTCCCATCAAGGCCACAAAACCCAGTGGCGCTTTGGTTCGTGGACCCAGGTTGGTGATCGCGAGCCATCGATACGTAATGAATCATGTTTTGTATTTTGACCTTAGCTTTTCTCCTCTTTCGAATAGTGCAGCGCCAGCTGCGGCAAAGGGACCCGTATGCGTTATGTCAGTTGTCGTGACAACCACGGCGGTGTGGCAGATGAGTCGGCGTGTGCTCAACTCCCAAAACCTCCTGCCAGAGAAGTGTGCTCCGTCGTGGCATGTGGACAGTGGAAAGTTTTAGAGTGGACTTTGGTAAGAAAATAATGTGTATGTGTGTTGCTTTGTAAATGCATCTTTGTGTGTGCTAGAAGAGGAGGGGCATGCATTTTTTTTTATTTTATTTTAAATCCAAAGGCTGCACCGTTGCTCACAGATGGTTTTCATCAGCCCACTTATGTCACAATACTGGCCGACTGCAGTTCTGGTTGCCAAAAACAAATATATGCGCACCCAAGCTTGTGTAAACCCACAGCCCAAAGACATTCAATGACTTCCTCAATGTTCATCCTAAAGCTATGTTTACACTCTATTCCCGGTGTCCGTGGCAGCCCCATTTCAGGACCTTGTGGACAAGGATAAGCTCCGCCTCCCCTAAACATGAACAGTATTGGAAAAGGCTGGATTGACTGCAAATGTCCCCTTTGAACTGAAACCAGGGCATCCATTTGAATCTCTAATGTGAAACTCTTTGCAGTGTTCAGTAACCTGCGGTCAGGGGAAGACAACACGACAAGCGGTCTGTGTCAACTTCAGTGACCAAGAAGTCAACGCCAGCGAGTGCGACCCAGACGATCGGCCGAGCACAGAACAAGACTGCGCCATGTCTCAATGCACGTCCCACTCCAGTGATTCCAGACCTCTTCCATCCTCACCAAACAACAGGGCCAGGAACATCATTCCTCAAAGCCAATCCCACCAATGGCGGACTGGGCCCTGGGGCGCGGTGAGTGAGCAGTCTATGAGATCTTAAAATTAGATGCAAAAGTCCAGAGAAGCATTTAAGAGTGTGTAATGAGCCTTAGCGTACTGGTGTCAAACTCAAGGCCCGGGGGCCAGATACGGCCCGCCACTTCATTTTAAGTGGCCCGTGAATAGAAATTCTGCATCAAATTCATGTGTCTTTACTAAAATTGCAAATTGTCTTCACTTTTATAAAGCATCTTTTTTCTAAACTATTTGAACGGTTTTTACCCGTCTGATTTGAAAATGAGTTATTTGTCAGTTTGTTTTGTAGCTTATACTGTACATAATGAGGCGTTCATGCATTTATTTGGGTTGACAATCATAATGCAAACTATGAGTATGTGAAAAAATGAGTTCGACACCCCTGCCGTAGCATCAATGTCGGGCAGTGCCACATCCCTACTGGGTTTATTGCTTGACGGTAGTTCTCCTGGCTCTCTCTCTTTGACAACAGTGCTCCAGCACATGTGCGGGAGGTTTCCAGCGGCGGGTCGTAGTGTGCCAGGATGAGAACGGCTACCCTGCCAACAGCTGTGAGGATCGCAGCCGGCCCAGTGAGCAGCGATCCTGTGAGTCGGGGCCATGTCCGCAGTGGATCTATGGCAACTGGGGAGAGGTAAGGCAGACAGACACAGCTTTACTGGTGTTAAAAGGGCTAGTGGGAAAACCAAACTTTGGGATGCTTATGTTTGGATAATTACTTTGACTGTTTGGGAAGGTTGCATGAGAAAAAGGACATCGGAAAATACCTGAAGCTCAATTTCACATTCTTTGCGATTCCCACGGGGTAGCGGTGGTGTTTTGTTTGGTCTTTTCAACTGCTTTTTAACGGGACCTCTCTTCACGCTGTCCTCAGTGCAACAAACCATGCGGAGGCGGGATAAAGACGAGACTGGTGGTATGTCAACGTCCAAACGGTGAGCGTTTCAATGATCTGAGCTGCGAGATCCACGACAAGCCACCGGATCGGGAGCAGTGCAATACTCAGCCGTGCCCGTCTAGCCCTCACTGGAGCACAGACCCATGGAGCTCGGTACGCTCATAAAACAAAAAAAAACAAAAAATACTCTTTACCTTCTTTTTTTTCACCTCACATTTCGTCAGTAGTGATACCGAGTCACAATCGTACTGAAAGTGGCTTCCGTGGTGCTATTTGTGTTGGAGAAAAGAAATCCTCCTAAGACTTTTAAGTCCCCCTCTCTTCCGCTCCGGCACTGGTGCTTGCAACGTTTCCTCAAGACATTTGGAAAATCCATTTCTGTTGCACTTACATGGCAAAGATATGCTGTCCTGCAGTTTGCCAGAGACACTACATCACGACAAAACGCTTCAGTGACAGCTGTGACCAGAAGAACCTTCTTTTCTCTCGTAACTGTAGTTGGGCTGTGTGTTAGTACTCAAAGTCATCAGGATCACTTTGTATCACTACCAGAGTTAGTTTTGTAAAATATTCTTTTGAATACATAATTTATTGAGATATTTTTGGGCCTGTTTATCATTTGTACATAGCATTATCTTTCAAAGTGATTTATTTTGTCTTAGCTCTTTGTACTCGAACATTGCCAATTGTTCTTCATGTGCAAGTACTGATGAATGTTTTTGTATATCAGGAATATACGGTATGATGCCTTGTTCGTTATTATCCAAAGAATGCCCCGTATTCTCCATGTGCGGCGCTTTATTTGACATTCGGAGGTTCCCGTCTGCGCATTTAAAGAAAACAACTTAACGTGGGACTCCGTTTGTGCTGTGTGCTATATTTACTTTTTACCAAGTGTGCATATTTGAAATGGCTATTGTGTCGAGATTTGTCTTAAGGCCCACGTCGCGGTATCGCGGAGGGCCCTCACAGCTTTCCGTAGTCTAAACAAATCAATCGGTTGGTAAAACTCATGTCAGTGTTTGCTTCATCCAGTACTTGGACTTGCTCTTAATGCAATGTTCAACAATACCTCACTTGGAAACCAACACAAACTCAGCAAGTATGATAGATGACCTACAATGTTGCTCTGGCCAAACAAGGGAGATTTAAAATCCAAGTTTTATGGTCACAAATCATTGTGTTTCCAACGGGTAGGTGTTTTATTTTCATTTTTTTGCCGACTCCTCCTTTCATGAAGTGAGCACTTTGTGTCGATGAATGGAACATGCAAAGGGCGTCATAATGTTGTCGTGTCTTTGAATGTCACTCAAACAATGGCCTATTAAAACGTGTATTTGAAAATACGTGCTACGTGTGACCACAGGGGGAGTTTATATTGTTTTGTATCCAGAGCTCTCAACTCTGAGCCAACCTAGTGTGTCTACCTCAGTCTCTGTTATGATAGCCCCCCCCCCCCCCCTGCCACAGCTTTCTCTCCTCTTGCACTGCAGGGGGTTGTGGCTGGCTAAGACACAGCCTGACTTGCTGAGGCTAACCAGTGCAGCTGATGGCCCTGAACACAAATTCGGGTTGTGTCATTTCCCAACTTTTAATATATTTTTGCCCATCGCGGCCAGTGAGAGGTGATCTGATCTGTGGTTAGGGGCAGCTTTTATTTTATTTTTTTGCATGCAGCCCACCCAGTTGACTGCTTCTGGCCATAAATGTCTCAAGTGACCACACACCTTATTTTAAGGGCCTGTTATCACAGCAGTGGCTACATTTTGTACTGCACATCATCTTCTAATGAGAGCTGTTGCATGTAATGATTCCCACATGTGTGATTGCAGATGAGCGATTTGGTGGAGGTTGAACACAACGTTAGCATGCGTCGCTCAAATTATATTCCCTTTGCCGTACGGAATTTCCCAATCAATCGACTTTGTCTCACGTGCCGCAAATAGAAGCACTTCACTGTCAGCAAATCCACAGGCTCTTGAAATAAGCGTCTGGTTTTGTCTCTTATCCATAAATGGCAGTATTAGTCTTTGTTTTCAACAAGCGTTTTCTGTATATTTATGTAATTACTTGTATTTATTGTTACTTCATTATAATGTGTCAATATTTAATTTTTTATGGATTCATTGGATTTCTGTTCACTTCCATAACATTTCACAATTAAAGTGAAGCAGAGGTCACGTTTGAGGTCACATTCTTCTTCTTTTTGTCTTGTTCTTGTTGCGATGACATTGCCGTCGACGCGAGTGGTCAGAACTCACGCGACATGCAAGTGGAGGTGTGCTGGATTTCATGTATGGCTTTGGACAGAGGCTTTCAAATGAAATGCCGTTCAAATAGCTCCTCCCTAGCAGTCGACTGAATGGCATGTTTTTCCTGAATGAATCTGCACAAATCACTGAGCAATCTCACTGTTATTTTACGCGGTCAGGGCCTCTGCTGACCCCTCTGTGCGATCATGTTTTGACCGTCTATGGCGGGGGGGTTCAAAGCGCTTCCCATCAAGGTAAATCTTTGTCCTGCGTGACAATGCCTCAGTAAACCTCGCGGCTTATTTACTGTGCTTATTGACTTTAATGCCTTTTTGGGATGCCTGTGAGGCTGCCCGTGTCCTTTTCCCCTCGCTGTCAGGCCCACTCCACTCTGCTCTAATGCGGCTTGATGACGGTGTACAAACGTGGGGGCCGCTGACAGTGACTCGAATGGAGCGGGCCGTCAGCAAGACAATGCCATGGTGCATTGGCAGGGTCAAGGGTCACGTTTGATCTGGACAGGGGCCCCTTCCCGGTTCTCCTCATTACCATAGAAAGACTTCTGAGAAATTAGAGGCGGGATTTAGAGGGCGGGGGTCCTTCGATTGGCTCTGATTTTATTCTTAATCTTACATAAAGGATAAACTAAGACTTCTTTTAAATTAGCAAGTTGTGATTTGATTTCTGTTGTTTGCCTGTCGTGAGTTCATACTGTACACATGCACGGCTGTGTGTCCTGCTCCATATACTGTCATTACAGAACCCCAGAGAAGCTAATAAATCCTGCACAAGGGTGTTCATTTACTGTTATCACACATGATGTTTCAATTTGAGCCAGTGGTTGCGAGTCCCAGGGTATTCTGAGGGCACTTCAGCACGCAACAACAGCTAGAAAGACTTTGTGGAAAAAAAAAAGAAAAGCAGATGAAACTCGAGGAATGACCTAGATTGCAAAAACATTCTGCCTCGTCTCAGTGTGAGCCACACCATCTGAACTATTCAGAATCTGCTGTGCTTATATTGGCCATATTAAACTAATAAATACGGGCGGACACTTTTTTAAGTTTGTGGTTTTATGTGAAACAAACTGGGCCCGTAGTTTACCTTAATTATTACCCAAATCACTCAACACACATATATATATATTAAAAAGTCCTTATTTAGTTATTCCTTTCATTGATGAATGAGGTCTGAATGAGGTGAAAGGTCACATGGCGTTCCTGTCCAGTACATTATCTTGCTGCACGGGACAGCACTGCACGCTGGGCCACGCACCCATTCAACTCTGAGCCTGTCACTTTCCATCCATCCCCAAATACTGTACTATGCCCCCTGTGATTATCTGAGCTCAGTCCAGCCCCTCTCCACACCCCCTTCCCAGCCCTCAGTGAAACTGCACGATCTGTGTGAGTGTGTCCTATGCCTGTCACATCAAGTTAGTCTTGCAGTGACTCTGTGAACCTGGAAGTGAAAGAAAGTTCCGCCGGGGTTATCTGATGCATGCTGTTATTGGGTGCGCAAAAATCATGCAAATTCATAAAATAGGGAAAAGAGTGAATTTCACCTGCACATTTGTCACATTTTAAGTCCTTCTATAGATTTCACTCTAAAATCCTCTGATTTGATTTTCATTTAGTTTGTATTTGGGTGGTTTTTTTTGGTTCAGTGAGGTGACAGTTGAATTCTTCTCTTTACAATATGATGTTTCATTCTGTGCAATTGTATGAGTTGTGGTTATGTTTTTCATAATCTCGAATTCATGATAAATTATGGAAAAAATAATTTTTTTATTCAACTCGGTTTTCTTGATTTCTTGCAGTGCTCTGCCTCTTGTGGAAAAGGCTTCAAGTCCCGCAAGGTGCGCTGTTTGAACAGCTCAGGTCGCTCTGTTGAAGATGACAACTGCCAGCATTTGAGCCCCAAACCCCGAAACAAGAGGCGCTGCAGAGGCGGCCGCTGTCCGAAGTGGAAGACCGGCAGTTGGGAGGAGGTAGGCTTCTTTCACACACCCATAAAGCACTCCATTTTCATAATGTAACTATTATTATTTTTGCCTCCTTGTCAATTTAATGTATATCAATTTAGGCAACCATATTGTGTACTCTAATCTGTGCAAAGGTGTGATAGGTTAGGCGCATAGGCCATCATATTTATCTTATTTTTTTTAAAAGGAGGTTTGCGCTTTTGTGGGCGTGAACACAGCCCACTTCATTTGCTGCCAACTAAAGCAGCCTTTCTCATTCACTTTAAATTTAATTAAAATTAATTAGATAAATAAAACAATTAGTGCACCTCTTTATCTCTGTCCTGTACTTTTTGCTCTTTATTGTCTATACTTTGAATAGAAAGCGTACCGTATAATCGAAGAACATAAATGCCTTTCTATTCAAGCCAACTGTTTAGCTTCCTTTTCAACCTCTTGCATCAAGAGGCATCAAAGCACACAAACACATCTGTAGCTCATACATCAGATAGGATGTGCGTTTTTGCAGAACAGCTGCAGAGCAGGAATGAGACCAGAAGGAAATGATATTGGTGATAAGGCATGGTTGTACAGATTTGTACGTAGCAACACTGCCTCAACAGTTTTTTCTCCGGTTGGCATCAAATTTGAGTTACATATACTAGGTCCTTCAGACAAACTTGTCCAAAAGTTTTTGCGTATTTGCTGCAATGTTGGGCGGCACAGTGGGGCACTGGTTAGCATGTCTGTCTTACAATGGCGAGGTTGTGGGTTCGATCCCGGCCTTCCTGTGTGGAGTTTCGTGATTGTGTGGGTTTAATCCAATTTCCTCCCACATTCCAAAACCATGCATGGTAGACCGATCGAACACTCCAAATTGCCCGTGGGTGTGGTTGTGAATGGTTGTTTGTCAAAGCGTGCCTTGCGATTGGTTGGCGTCCAGTTCGGGGTGTCCACCGCCTACTGCCTGAAGTCAACTGGGACGGACGGGCTCCAGCATCCTGCTACAGTAATGTCACATGAGTGGTTATTTTCCTGGTGCAGTGGCACTGCAACATTTTTGGGGTTAGCATATATTGTTGGGAGAAGTCTCTGAAGAAACACTTTGAATGGAATGGGGCGAGTCAACGTGTTTACCACTTAACTGCGCTGATGAACTATTACATTGTGCTAATGGAATGCTATATGTTTGGGAAACATCTCAACCATCCAGTTGGTTCAATGGCCTTGTCATTTAACTTCATGCTTGATGTCAAATTAAGCTCTTATCGTGTGTGTGTGTGTGGGGGGTCTTTAAAATGCTTAATCTCAAAAAAGTATCTCTTTTTATATCTCCGAGCAGCTCAAGCTGTTTAAACTATGCAAGTATTTGCTAAAAAGGTCTTCTTTTGGTCTGTATGAAATGGTTTCCATGGGAGGGGTGAGGAAAACAAATATATCAACGGCCGATGTACAATAGTACGTTCGATTTGTTCGGCAGTATTTGTCAACAGACTCCTCCCAAAATGTTGAAATGTCAAGTTAATTTCTTTGGGTTTTTATGTATACTGAAGAGATTTGGGGTTTGCATTGAAAAAGTGAATGAGAGTCAAAAGTTGAAAATCCTTTTAGTTCATGGTTTTGAAATTTAAATGTGTTGAACAACTCAGGACGAAGCACCTTGTTGTGAAACTATCGACTGTTCGCGTGAGCAAAACTTTCGAGATGGGCATTATGAAAACAACTCATTGACGTCATCAGACGGTTGCATTCTTCACATGAAATGCTTTTCCAGACTTTTACTGCAGCCACTTTTAGTTCTAGTTTGTTTCTGGGGGGTTCTGCCTTCAGTTGCCTCTTCGGGAGGTAAAATGCATGCTCTTTTGGGTTAAGGTCGATTCATTGACTCGGACGTGTTATAAAGACACCTGGGACACCTTTTAAATTGTCAATGAAAAGTTTATTGTGAGATTTGAAACTCTTTCTGAGGATCTTCCTGACATAAAAATAGATTCCTATCTATAGATTGCTCTGTCGCGTCAAGCATGTCTGCCGTGTCTGGGGCGTCTTCCAGCGGTGGCCAAAATGTTTTGCAGCTGGCGCCTTGATCGAATGCCCTTTGGGGGCCCTAGACTCTGTGATCGGATGCCTCGTAGGTTTGAGTTCGCGAGCTGCTCTGATTGGAGGCTCGGTGAATATCCATTCTTGGGCAGCTCCATCTCTTCGACTGCAAAGAAAGTAACCCGAAACATTTCTCAAATGACTTTTCAAGACAACGTTTGATTACAGCCACTTTCTTTCAATGACTGCTATAAATCCTGTTTCTAAAGACCCGTCACTTGTGTTGATGTTCAGTTGTGTGTAGGCACGCCTCCAATCGTTCTCATTGGCTCTGACCTTTAAATCAATTCCGACAGTTATCTCAATTACATTTGACATTTGGTGCATATCAAAATTTCAACTCGTCATAAAGTCTCAAGAACCCACACCAGAAAACTTCCGTTTTGCTATCACACCGATATTTTATACATTTCCAGGGTCCCTCGTAGTCAAGGGAACTCGTTTTTTTTTTTTTAACAGTGTATCACATAACGGGGCAACTGGCCTGGTGATGACGCAAATCTCACGCATTGTTCTGTACATAGAATCTGTCCCGCATAAGAAATTCTGTCAGATTTCTGTCAAATGTCTCTAATAGTGCATACCTTCAGCAGCCATGACACAAGCAGATATGGCCAACAGCGCCAGGAGCAGGAGGACAACGAAGACCCTCATGATTGTTTCTTCTCAGTGTCGAAAAATGTGAGCTTGTTGTATGCCACCGATCTGAACAAGCGAATATATCTTACGGAGTGTGTTTGGGCGGATCTTAAGGTAACAAAAATTCATTATCTAATCAAGGACACACCTTGAAAATAGGAACTTGTTTAACTTAGCTTTACTGTGGTGGTGGTGGTGGAGGTGTGGACATAATTTTCAGTCATTCAAAATGCTCTAGCCAAGTTCATTGTGAGATTTGAAACACTTCCATGGATTTTTACACAAAATCATCTGTTGTTATCCGGGGCCACTTGGAGGCTATTACAGTCTTGCAAACTGTTGATCATGTAGATTGCGTTTTTATGGGATGCCTAATGGGAACGGCTCGTCGGCTCCTGTATCAGACTCTCCCTTTGTTTTCCCCATTGGAGCCTTATCTTGTTGAGTTCCAAAATGTGTTCTCGACAACCATGGCTTTTGAACAACTTTATTGTTATGCTGCTTTATATCTAGTCTATATTTAGTCTTTTAATTAACTGTTTTCACTGGAGTTTATATGTTTCGTGCCTGCGTGGGTTCAATCCAATTTCCTCCAACATCTCAAAAACATGTGGTTGTGAATGGTTGTTTGTCAATGCTTGCCTTGCGATTGGCTGGCGTCCAGTTCAGGGTGTCCACCGCCTACAGCCTGTAGTCAACTAGGATGGACTCCAGCATCCTGCTACAGTAATGTCACATGAGTCATACAAGCCAAATAGGTTATTTTCCTGGTGCAGTGGCACTGCAACATTTTTGGGGTTAGCATCTATTGTTGGGAGAAGTCTCTGAAAAAACACTTTGAATGGAGGAAAACAAATATATCAACGGCCGATGTACAATAGTACGTTCGATTTGTTCGGCAGTATTTGTCAACAGACTCCTCCCAAAATGTTGAAATGTCAAGTTAATTTCTTTGGGTTTTTATGTATACTGAAGAGATTTGGGGTTTGCATTGAAAAAGTGAATGAGAGTCAAAAGTTGAAAATCCTTCTTTTAGTTCATGGTTTTGAAATTTAAATGTGTTGAACAACTCAGGACGAAGCACCTTGTTGTGAAACTTCCGACTGTTCGCGTGAGCAAAACCTTCGAGATGGGCATTATGTAAACAACTCATTGACGTCATCAGACGGTTGCATTCTTCACATGAAATGCTTTTCCAGACTTTTACTGCAGCCACTTTTAGTTCTAGTTTGTTTCTGGGGGGTTCTGCCTTCAGTTGCCTCTTCGGGAGGTAAAATGCATGCTCTTTTGGGTTAAGGTCGATTCATTGACTCGGACGTGTTATAAAGACACCTGGGACAGCTTTTAAATTGTCATGGAAAAGTTTATTGTGAGATTTGAAACTCTTTCTGAGGATCTTCCTGACATAAAAATAGATTCCTATCTATAGATTGCTCTGTCGCGTCAAGCATGTCTTTCAGCGGTGGCCAAAATGTTTTGCAGTTGGCGCCTTGATCGGATGCCTCTTGGGGCGCCTCGACTCTTTGGTCGTCGGATGCCTCGTAGGTTTGAGTTTGCGAGCTGCTCTGATTGGAGGCTCGGTGGATATCCATTCTCGGGCAGCTCCATCTCTTCGACTGCAAAGAAAGTAACCCGAAACATTTCTCAAATGACTTTTCAAGACAACGTTTGATTACAGCCACTTTCTTTCAATGACTGCTATAAATCCTGTTTCTAAAGACCCGTCACTTGTGTTGATGTTGAGTTGTGTGTCTGGCGCGCCTCCAATCGTTCTCATTGGCTCTGACGTTTAAATCAATTCCGACAGTTATCTCAATTACATTTGACATTTGGTGCATATCACAATTTCAACTCATCATAAAGTCACAAGAACCCACACCAGAAAACTTCCGTTTTACTATCACACCGATATTTTATACATTCCCAGGGTCCCTCGTAGTCAAGGGAACTGGCCTGGTGATGACGCAAATCTCACGCATTGTTCTGTACATAGAATCTGTCCCGCATAAGAAATTTTGTCAGATTTCTGTCAAGTGCATACCTTCAGCAGCCATGACACAAGCAGTTATGGCCAACAGCGCCAGGAGCAGGAGGACAATGAAGACCCTCATGATTGTTTCTTCTCAGTGTCGGACAATGTGAGCTTGTTGTATGCCACCGATCTGAACAAGCGAATATATCTTACGGAGTGTGTTTGGGCGGATCTTAAGGTAACAAAAATGCATTATCTAATCAAGGACACACCTTGAAAATAGGAACTTGCTTAACTTAGCTTTACTGTGATGGTGGTGGAGGTGTGGACATAGTTTTCAGTCATTCAAAATGCTCAATCCAATTTGATTGTGAAATTTGAAACACTTCCAGCATCCTGTCACATGAGTCATACAAGAAAACCAGGTTGTTTCTTGGTGCAGTGCCACTGCAACATTTTTTGGGTTACCATCTATAGTTGGGAGAAGTTTTTGAAGAAACACTTTGAATGGAATGGGGCGAGACAACCACTTAACTGCGCTGAAGAACTGTTGCATTGTACCGATGGATGGAATAAATGCGAGAAGAAATGAATGTCAAATACAGTACGTCTATGTTGAGAGTTACACAATGTGGAATTGGGATCCCTAGTATTTTACAGAAATAAATTACACCTCTATAAAACATTTTTATATTTGAGCAGCTTCACTACCCTCATACAAAGCTATTTAGTTGAAAATTGCTACAAATGATCGACACAAAAATACACAAAAGAAATGGTGTGTGCAAGTGGGGTTAAAAAATTAAATGATCTATTTTATTTAACTGCTCGTTACCAATAAAAACGGTCCCACGCTTGACACGCTTGCGTTGAATTAAAAAAAAACAATAGAGTTAAAAAAAAAATTTAACTGTATTTTGCAACTACTGGACCAACTTTTCAACTTTTTAATTTGAACATTATAGTATGTGATATGCACATTTTGGTTTCGACTGCTGAAATGTCACGTGATAAATATGGGTGAAAATTAGAACCCGTTTACTGAAATCAAATATTTCTTCATCAATGCTCATTTTTTTATTGAGAGCCAAGATGATAAATAATTTGGCTAATTTGGCTTTACAACAGAGCTTTGATATATAATTGTAGAGGAAAGATAGAAATGACCATCCACAAGTGATGCAACACAAAAATGAAGGACATATTTGAATTTGTCATTCATCAGCCTCACGTGTTAATCTTACACACAGTCAAGTTACGATCCTGTATTGTTATGAAGCAGTACCTGTTCTTCAGTGCTCAGCATCCTGCGGTGACGGTATCCAGCGGCGGGAGGTGATGTGCCACACTGGTACCCGAAGGAGCCCGCTTGAGTCCGACTGCCCCGAGCGCTCCCGCCCGCCGTCCAGTCAAAGCTGTCACGTTGCTGAATGTCCCTCACGCTACCAGTGGAGAGAAGGAGACTGGCAGGCGGTAGGAAAATGGCTTTCTGGATGAAAATCTGTTTTGTGTCTGCTATTGGAGCTCGGAGAGAAATTTCTGATGAAGTTCTGAGTCAAAGCTGTTTGCTTGTCTGCTCGAGTAGCAAGAGCCGAGGAAAAGGAGGAGGGATACTCCTCGCTTCGTTCACTGATGGGAATCATATGCTTTTGTTTCTCCAGCAAAACATTTTTTTGCACGCTTTGCAAAGTGTCTAATTGGGCGAATCGGGACTATGGGTTGACCGCAACCCGGGCAAGGCAAATATTGACCTCCTTTAGAACTCTCTGAGCAACCTCAACCTGTCCAGCGCTAAAAATAGACATGGCAAGCCATGTTTTGATTTATAAAGATTTATTTATCTGGAATTTGCACATGTGCGTGTGGATGTGTTTTAACTTTCCTTTCGTGCCATCTTCGAGTGACTCACTTGGTCCTACCCTACCTTCCTGAGGAAAATTTGGCCTTTTAACTCTTTACTTCCCAGCGACGAGAAAATTCATCGTAGAAATTAATGACATCCCGTCGACGAATATTCTCGTCAACTTCTTTTTATTTTATGAATGGGCGGATGAGACTCTCGGGCAGCTCTCCCCTTAATTAAAGCTGAAACCATGTCATGGTCACATATTTTGGAAATATATCTATCGTCCCTTTCACCGACGTAGCCATAGGGTGATTGTTGTGACGGGTTAGCTCATTCGCATTGCTCAGAACAGCTGCACAGCTCAATAACATTTCCAGGTATTTCACTTGTTTGACATGAGTCCTGCGTAGGAAGTGATGAAGGCCAGCTGGAATCAGCTGCAGCTGTAAATATGACGCAAGTGGAGCTTACCCGGATCTTTTGTATAATGTCTGAAGAACAACGTCAATTCTTTCGTCTGTGCGAGGTCATGCAAGATCTTCAGTCGGGTCTTGGTCATGTCCACTCTTGTGTACTATTTCCATCAGTCAAAGTTCCAGTGTGTGCTAAGATGCTACATAGAAATCATGGACTGTAACCTCTATTTACTTGTTACCTACTTTCTCCCATCTTGTCTCCACTTCAGTGCAGTAAATCTTGTGGATCGGGCCACAGAAGACGAGACTTACAATGCGTGGACGAGCACAAGCGTGATGTCCATGAAATGTACTGTGTGAACCAAATCAAACCTCCAGATATCGAAAGCTGCAACGCACAAGCCTGTGAGTTTGTCTGGATCACAGGAGAATGGACTGAGGTGAGCCTCAGACAAGCCCGCATCATGTCCAGTGTCTACATGCTCACGCACAAAAATGTATTTTTATTTCCTAGTGTTCAGTCAGCTGTGGCCAGGGCTACCGCCAGCGTCTGATCTCCTGCAGTGAGGTACACATGGAGAAAGATAATTATGAGTATGGTCATCAGTCTCTTTCCAACTGTCCTGGGACGCCCCCTGAGAGGTACAAGCCTTGTCACCTGGAGTCTTGTGCACCTCTGCATGAGTGGAGGGTTGGAACATGGGGACCTGTGAGTAAACCCCAAACTAACATTGACCAGATGAAAGATCAGGGACAGAAATACACATAAGAGCTCATTTCGCCCACTTGCACGCTTCTCCACCTCCTTTGTAGTGCTCAGCAAGCTGTGGAGATGGAGTGATGGAGAGGGCCGTGCAGTGTGTGAAAGCAGATGGCCAGCGAAGTAAAAAATGCTCACTCGATGCCATGCCAGAAGCCAGGAAAGTCTGCAGAAACCTGAGCTGTGAGTCTTTTCTCATCAGAGACTGACAAGCAGATGTCCAACACTTAAATTTTTCATTTCACCTTATTTAGTAGCTTATCTAAAGTTGCATCCTTTTTTTTCTTCTTTTTTCTTCATCCCAAGGCCATTTGCCTACAAGCTGCCAGGATATCCAGCACATGAAAGGTGTTTTAACAGATGGTGACCATTTACTGAATATTCAAGGAAATACTCTCAAGGTAATTTTTTTTTTGTTTGTTTGTTCAGATGTATGAATAAATGAAGAAATAATTCACATAATAGAAAATACACAGAATTATTTTCATACTTGAACATTAGCATCTCTATAATCACATAAAAGTTGATTCGAATTCACTGTTGGCTGCACCATATTTGGCAACACTGTTGGAGGCAATTCCACAAAATACATTTTGCAGTTTATAAAATAAAGAATTGTGTTTATTTTGGCTTCTCGAGATCCTTTCATTTTTTTATCTTTGCCTACTTCTACTCTTCATTTTCCTCCTCAGGTCTACTGTGCAGGAATGCAGACAGAGAATCCACGGGAATATATCACCTTGACAACAGGAGAGGGGGAAAATTTTTCGGAGATCTTTGCCTTCAGGTAAACTGCAAGCGAACCGTGCCACAAAGCAAAAGCAGCCTGGAAATATAAAACACATCTAAGGCGTGTGTGTGTTTGTGTGTGTGTTTTGTTTTGTGTGTCCAGGCTCAATGACCCTTCCCAGTGTCCATCCAACCAGTCCAGAAGAGAAGACTGCGACTGTCGGAGGGACTACGCCGCTTCCGGCTTCACCACCTTCTCCAAGGTCCGCCTGGACCTGATCAAGATGAACATCATCAGTGAGTCACCCGTGCACATTTGCGCAGCTTCGCAGCTCTTAATGAGGGGGCCGCAAACAAAACAACATCCTGAGATAATTATGGGGATGTATACCATCACTCTCACTATATGTGATCCAAACTTTAAAGCATCCTGCCTTACTCTCAAATAAGCGCATCCCCTGCCATTTAATTACAGCCATGCTCACGAAGGGTTAATGGACTCAAGATGTCCTCAATGTTCATTTAAACAATTACACACAATTACAAGACTAGGGTGGCCAAGATCCTGTTCTACTCATATTGCAGACTTTAAAAATAGAAGTGCTGTCCGAAGTAAAGTTTTAGAGTAAATAACCTCTGCTTCATCCTTGTGGTATTAGGATTTTGCTAGTCCAGTGCACATGTGTGAATTCAACCTTACCTTCAGTGTGTGTTTGTTTTTCTGAAAATAGCCTGTCACATCATATTCTTCCCATTCTCAATCATTTACTATAGCTACAGATTGGCAATTTTCATTGACCCCTGAAGGCAACCGGGTTCCATTTGGCACAGCGGGGGACTGCTACAGCGCCTCCCAGTGCCCACAGGTGAGAACGACATAAACTGTTGAAAAGAGCCATCTACATCTGCAATAATGCATGTCTTATCTATGATACTTAAACATTACAGTTTTAAATACACCTATATGATATGATGATTTACTAATGGATGGATGTTTTTGGTACCTTCAGGGGCGCTTCAGCATTGACCTTTCCGGAACAGGTTTTAAAGTGGCTGCAGACACCTTGTGGACCTCCCAAGGCAATTATGCTGTGGCTGATATAAGGAAATCTCAGGTATCGTGTAACAGACCCGTGTCTCAAGGGGCAGATCCTTTTAAACTTTTAATAACTTTGTTTTTTATTCAAAACGTCAGTTATGTATCATACAGTCCAATACATAAAACTGGTGTCATTCCTTGTGTGCCCACAGGATGGCAGCAGAGTGTTAGGAACATGTGGAGGCTACTGTGGCAAATGTACTCCAGCATCATCTTCTCTTCTCCACATTACAGTGGCCTAGTGTCGGGAAACACGTATGCAAGATGTTGAATAATATTTATAATTCTCTGCCATGACTAAAAACCCGTGGCTGCTCTTGTGCGGCATTTCCTGCAAAAATGTTGTCATGCAAAGCTGCTTGTGATATTTTGTCAGTCAGGTGCTTCTCTTGTCAGAACATCCCTCCATTTCGGCGTGACGTGCTCCACATAGCGCAAATCCATCCATCGTGATCGTTTTGTATAGGGGGGGGTTAACCGTCTATCATTTAATTTTGTGTTGTTGCTGTAAAAGTATGTGCGTCTGTAATATATATCTTATTTATTGTAGACCTACTCCTCATTTAATACTTTTTTGTGATTTATTTTGTTGAGGGACCCAATGTCCCTTTGCCAGAATGTGCCTTTTATTTCTTAGATAATTATACATTTGATCTTTGATTTAGAGATTGTGCATGGTTCTGTGATTCATATATGCACATTCCTTCAAACACTGCATTTTAAAACCTCCATGTGAGGTAGCGTGACAAAAAAAAAAAAAACGGGCCTTGAGAGAACACAGGTTATCTTCACTGGTGAAGCTTGAGAGAAGGATTTTACCTCCGACCAATAAAACTCCACAAGATACCCTGCAGATGTTCTCCACAGTTCCGTCCATGGAGAGACCTCACAAGTAGTTTGTGCCGCATGTGAATGCTGTTAACTGTTACCTTCTGTACTTTATTCTACTTTATTGTGCGTGTCCAGCTTGTTCATTTGATGTTCTGCCGTTATCACCTGTCGCATGCTGCCCTTCATGAACCGATCAAGGTGCAATTTTTATATTTCCATACCTCTCAGTTGTATCCTTCAGACCAACAGGCCTTCAGATGACATCAAAAAAGGGATTATTCTAATCATGAAATGTATTTATCTTGTTTCTATGCAATTGCCACATTTTAATCAGGTATATTTGTAAACGTATCACAATGTGAAATATGCTTTATTAGAAATGCCAATATTTATTTTTAACTTGTCTTGTGAATGTATTTGTGTCTATGAATTTCAATGCAGTATCAAGAGATATGTTTATAGGCATTAAAATCTGTCACCTCTGCATCATTTGTAAACTCGTGTTTTGTATTTCAATATGTACTGGATGTCTTCCCAATGCAGTCTTCCCGGATATAAAATAAAAATATGTGCTGTACATACAGTAAGCTGACTTCCTTGTGCATGGCTATGTCTTGTTTTGGTGGACCTTCTCACAAGGATTAGAGCTGAGCTGCTTGAGTCTGTACAAGACATTCCCTACACAGTGTCACGTTGGATACCTTGCGGATTGCTGCTCTTTGAACTCAAAATGGCGCTGACAGACTTTTCTGGACTGCACGGGTGAGACGATGCGAGACACAGGTCTCATGGATGGATGGATGGATGGATGGATGGATGGATGGATGGATGCATGGATGGATGGATGGATGGATGGATGCATGGATGGATGGATGGATGGATGGATGGATGGATGGATGGATGGATGGATGGGTCGGGTCGGGTCGGGTCGGGTCGGGTTGGGATGGGTGGTTTTTTGGGTGGATGCATGGATGGAAGTCCGCTTTATTTTGGATTTAATGACGGGGACTTAATAAGTAGTGTGCCGGGTCAGACACTGTCATCGCTATTCCTCACATTAATCTTCAGAGACTTTATCAAGACTTGCTTGACAAATCTTGAAATGTCCAATTATAGATGGCTAATTTAACTTTTAATTACTTTTAATTTTGTGTACTATCCCATTATTTATGAATCTTTCAGTTTCACTTCTGCAAGAAGTTTGAAAAGTTTGAAGATGTTCAAATGCCTTTGAGATAAGAAAAGCTATTTGGAAATTCTACTTTTTACAACTTTAGTGATGGATTTTATTTCAATGAATTTAGAGAGTTTTTTTTTTTTTTTTCCGCCGGTCCTTGATTGGTCGTGTGCGGACCGGGTGGAGTTGTGACCCGGAACATTCCAAATGAAGGCTGTTCCTTGACAGCAATTCCCCCCCCCCCCCCCCTTGTCACAAGTTGCAAGTGAACAAGAACCCCGACTCTCCCCCTGTCCAAGTTTTGTCTGCTTTGCTGTCCTCCTGGAACCAGCTTGACATGTTTGGTCGCAGCTTGAAGAAAAGAGCGTCTTGCAGACCGGTATGTTGACAACTAGTTTTTCTCTGACACTGCGAGGCACTTTTCATAATTAAAAGATCTCGCTAATGATCTCGCATTTAACTCGTTAGTTTAATTTGATTTTGATTTAATTTATTCGTTTGCGTCCCGTTGCTATAGTAATGGTATCAAGTTACGTTTGGTCTCAATGGCACAATTAAGCCCAAATACAAATTGTTTGTATGATATCTATTTAAAATTACCTTGGGAGTACGTACGTCATTTTTTTCCCCAGTAATGATAAAGTTAGATACTTAAACTGCATTAATCCCATGGGATTTTTTTTTTTTTTTTGCAATCAGTTTTATGTTTAATAAATCGCGGCTTTCTTTTATCGTTTGCATTTAATGCTATTTTGCCTGCGGTATCTGTCGGACTGAAACTTGTTTTAAATTTTGTTTGTTTTCCAAGCTGAAGTCATCTGATGAGCCACAGAGAAGACTTCCTCTCTGTGCTTCCAAAGAGCAGTGTCCTGGCTTCTCTCTGCACAAATGGAGGTAATCTGCATGACTTTACCTTATTAGGACTCATCTTGCAAATAGGTGAAATTTGTGATGCCAATTTATGGTGGCAGGATGAGGAATGATTGCTGCCTTCAGTCCTGACACAAGCAAATGTTCAAATAATAAGTCATGTGACTGCACATTCATCCTAATGTCTTACACCACTCAGAGACAACCATTGTTTTTCTCCTTAATAGCTCCAGGAGGGAACATTAGAAAAGCATGCATTTACTTAGAGATACTCTAAAAGAACATCATCTTGCCTGGGAGCACAGGTGGTTCAGGTTAGTGTGTGAAAGAAAGTGTGACTAATGTGTGCAGTTCTGTTCTAGCAATGCAAAACGCAAAGCATCGCATTCGTTGATCGATATCAGCTGACTCCCATAACCCGCTGAGAATACCCACTTCTTGTTGTGGGAAGAAGATGTCGCAAGCTCTTCGAATGTTATCTGAAACTACCGTTTATGTAAACAACTAAACCCTAGAGTACAATGTGTACTGCTTGGAAATTCCTACTCGGTGTGATAGTTAAACAAGGAACTGGCAATTGTGTCCACAGAAGAAAGTGTACGGCGAGGCTGTGTATTGTGCTGTTGTGTTGTCGCCACGCCACTAAACAAGTAACAGCTAACCCAAAACTTTTGGAAATGGCAGCTGTGGGCTTGTCAAATCCACAATAGAACGGGACGGTCAGTCCTACTCCTTTGCTGTAAAATAAACTGTTGTAGGAGCAACAGCAGGCGCAGGAATGCTTCCTTTAATTGTCTGCCTTTGCTGGCTCACAATAAAATAAACTTCTTTCCCCTCCAGCAAACAGGGATCAACGTTGTCTGTGGACAGAGACTTTTGGAGGCTGCCTGGCTGTTTTACAACTCCAACAAGGTTTTGTCCAGGACAAAAAAAAAAAACAGCATCACAAGGAATTTACTACCTCACTTTCAGGCTAATATAAACTTGTTTTCCTATTTTTTTTTTCCGTTGTTGCAAGGTACTAGCGTAATTATGTGCCGTGGAATGTGGTGCACTTCATGTGACCTAGAAGAGGTTAGATATATGAGAGGCAAAGACAGCAGGCGAACTGTTGTCCATGATGTTAGTCTGTCTCGTCTGCTGATGAATGGGAATGCAATAGAATTAGACTGCTCCCAGTTCATTGCTAACTATTGAATGGTGGAGGTGTACACAGGCACCCTTGTTTGGATTGCTTTTCCCTATTTGCATTTTTTTCCTGTGGAATTTCACTGAGAAACTCACCTATGTGCATTTATGTGCTTATACTGAGCGGCCACAAGAGGGTGCTAGAGGCCTGTAAGTGAAAAACAAGCTTAACAAAAGAGTCTTCACCACATGGAATCTAAATTAAGTTGACACAAAAACAGAACACATTGCGAGTGTTCTGACAAGATTAAGACAGTGGCCGGCAACAAATGACTGTAATTGTCTTTTACAATCTGATCTGATCCAATGTTGTGCTGGAATAGAACCTTTTGTCCCAACAATTCTGTCTGAAGAATCTGAGACTCTTTCCCGGTTGCCTAAAGAATGTTCCTGCTGAATCAAGCAGCTGGCATCTGCAAGGTCTCATTCTGCCCGGCGGGAGTTTCCCTTTATTATAGTTTAGTGTGTCTGTTGAACGTAGCCAGATCTTGCATGGTGGGAATAATGTTATGATAGGCTAAGAATACTTTGCAAACTTTCTAAGCATGAATTCATAATGCAGTGTCTGTGATTAATGACGTATAAACAATGTGTCAAAAGTTGAGGAACAAAAAAGAATCATGTCATTTTGGTGCCTAAAACTACAAGCTGTTGAAAACGTGTCCTAGTGCTGATTTGTGCGAAAACTATACTACATTGTTACCGTTTCTCTCTAATCTCTAGAAATGGCCGTCTGTGAAAATGGAGGCATGATGTCACAACCAAAACAATAGTAGTGGAACATTGACTACACTGCTAATGTAGCCAACAAATTCACTTTTTTGACATGTTACGCATTCCAAACCTTTAAATTAAACTCTATACCTTAAAAGGTATTCAAAAAATGGTTTCAGATCAGTGCCAATCGCACAAGCATCGGTATGAAGCAGAATTTCTTCTACCATCTATCATTGCAATTTAGTAAGCTCACTTGGCTGCTTGAAGCGGGTAAGGAACAGGAGAAGTTTTTTCATCCAACAACACATTGCCTTTGCATTATTAATACTTACCTTAGCTAATGAGACTCCTTACCAGGTTTATTACAACGAGGCTTGTGGTAAATATGCTATGTGATACGACGCACTCGCAATGGGCTCTTCTCCAGGTTTCACTTGACCTGTTGGCAACACTTTGGTCGGTTCAACCATGAGTCAGACTACAAAGGAGAGTTAAGGCAGAGGGAGATTGTTGTTTGCATCCTTCATTTCCCATGCAGCACAGATGATAAAAATGTGCATAAAAAAAATGCAGGTTTACTTCGGATTGTGGATTTGTGAGTGAATGACACTGGAGGAAAAAGGATGGCTGCAGTAGCACAAGGAGGTTTGAGGTTGAGCTTTAACCCAAGGCTGAATGGCTTCCTGATGTCTGTCCCCTTGGTAACCCGGTGCGATCTCCATAACACAGCCCGGGCCCGCTATTCATTGTGTTAACAAGATGGCCCCGGCAAATAAAGCTGTCAGAGCGCCAAAGCATATGAATAGCTTTTAGGTATTTGGGCACAGAAAAACTAGAGTGAGTTCGAGGAGGTGGGGAGGTGGCTGAGGAGACCCAAGAAGCCGCTGGTGGTCGGCGCCACACAATAGATGCTTAGCAGATTTACAACTAAAGCTGTGTGTCTGTTGGCAAGGAGGCGCTAAGCTTTCTTGCGTCATCGTTTCTTTCTGGAACGGGGCAAAAACACCGCTGTGAGGAGCTCGAGTCCGAAAATGTGCATTTTGAAGTGATTTGGGTAGGAGTCCTTTCAACTATGGCTGATGATAAAACCAACGTCAAGCCGTGACTCATACTTTGACCTTTGGGCCTCCAAGTCAGTGATGGAATGAATTGTGCACCTTAGTAAAGGGATGACAGAGAATTTGTACTCTGAAAGCATGATGCATTGCTGCCATGGAAACAAGGTCAGGCTTAGATTTTGTGTCCCAATAGGTTGAGTCAGTCAGCTCCTGAATTCTAATCGTCACAATTCCAGAGCACATATTGAAATTATATTCATATTATGATCAAAAGTAATGTTTAGTTGTGAGCTTTAAAGTAAAGGAAATATTCCACACATAACTTATTCCATGTGTGTGAGTAAGTAGATGTGGACAAAATGGTGTCAGCTTGCTCTCTGGCATGACACAACCGAGGCCAGTGTCACCTTATCTAGCAATTTGTAACAGGAAACCCCTCAAAGTGTTTTGTTTCTGCACAACTGTGTGCTTGTAATTGCAGTCCATTAAGTCCACCATCGTTTTCCAAATTGTTAATCATCAAACTACTAGATTGCAACATTACGTTACTATACAGCAGCACATCTGCCGCTCAGGTTAGGTTGGGCTTGGTTAGCGACGTTACCTTCCAAAAACATGTAGCCAGCTGCTTTAGGCGTGACCTCACCTGAGAGAATAAATAGTACAGAAAATAATTTGAAATAATGATGACTTAATCCTTCACTCATAATGTTGTATCATCAAAAATGTCACACTAACCTGGTGGAGCAGAATAGAAATGGAGCTCAGGTTTCTGCTTTAAGTGACCAGCAGGAGGCAAAGTTGGCTAAGATATTCTAGCCTAAAGTTCAAATGCTGCTAAATCCAAACTGTAGAAAAGGAATTTGGATGTGATGGGGAAACCTATGCCAAAATCTGAAACCTAAGTATGTGTTTGCCATCCATTTTTTTTAATGTCTATTAAAAGAAACGCTTCGATGTGCATTGCGTTTCAGCTGCTTTGGCTATAAAAATGAGTTTCTACTCAGCTAAGCATATTTTCCTTCACACACTTGAGCTTTATTGTATCGGACAGCTGTGTAAAGCTCTCTAATGCCCTCTGGAAGCTCCTGCATTAATTCCAGTCACTTTGTCGCACATCTCTAGCATTTTTATTTCAAGGTCATCTCTAACAGGTGCTCATGCATTTGGATTAGAAGCGGGCGCCATCAAAACTGTTTTGGAGATGGAAGACAGCTGACGTGTTGGCTCTCATATAGTCTGCAAGAAACCTTTTATATACCAGAATCATGATTCATTTGGCTAGTGATGACCAGGAGACATTTGTAATCATCTCCAACGTGCATCTCAATATTCTATCATAATTACTATGCCCTTTGTTGCAGATTTTTTTTTTTTATACCCAGGATAACCACATTTACTCATCATTCCCCCAAGAGAGAGAATCACTTATTTGGTGTGAAGATCAAAGACTGCAATATTTACAAAAGGGCTCGGGGTGTAATTTGTTTCTCATTGCATTCTGCTGAAATTATTCCCAGCGTGCCCTTTCATTTATCAAGGACTTTATTTATTCATCTGCTCAAACCAAACCCCTTCTTCCTCATTATGGCTCCATTTTAACGTCCCAGCCGAGCAGACACTAAATGATATATAATGAGTGCTGTGCCGGCACTCGGAGTGAAATGTAAATTGTTTGCCTGCAGCCGCGTTGATGAAACAGGAGGGAGACTGAGTGGATAACCGAGCGGCGTACGGAAAGTCTTATCTCCTGTCATGTGGGAACGGAGATTTCGCCTTGCCTGCTTTCAAGCTTGCGTATTTTGAAGCCCCCCCATCTGGTTGTCTTCTAAAAGTGTTTCAAGGTCCTTTTCATCTTCTCTGATGACTTTTAAGACCACGCTTAATCCGCATCTGCTGTCGGTAAGGGAAGTGATGGGCCGCTTGGACCCTTAAATGGTGTTCAGCCAATCAAGTTGCTTCTCTTGTCTCTGTGATTGTCAAATGAGACGGAATGGCTTGTGATGTAAATAGGGGGCCATTGTTGATGTGGTTTGTGTAGGAGGTTCACACAGGTGGTGCATGTGCTCTAGTGTGTGTGTGTGTGTGTGTGCATGTGTGTGTGTGCATGAGGTGAGAGCATGGGAACAGGTGTTAGATGCAAAAGATTCATTGTTTAGCTCATTAGAAGCAGGTGCCCACGCAAAACCATATGTTTGTGTGTTTGTGTGTGTTGCCACGCGTGTTTTACCCGTGCCTGGTGAAGATGGCCCCAGCAGACTCGAAAGCTAAAATATTTAACGGCTTGACACCCGAAACGTAAAGCGTGCTTCAGTTCATCTTCAGTCTGTTGCTCAATAAAGACGACAATACAAGTTGCGGTGAAGAGTCAATTGATATGCCGCACGAGCGCATATGACGGACGTTGTGTCTTGAGGCTACTTGAACGTGACACTTTGACCTTCTTGTTCTCTGCATCGTGACCTTTAATTACCGAGCTTGCGGGAAATATTGATCTCCATGAGTCACTGGGTCATAGTGCCTTTGTAATAATTATTACAAGACACAATAACGGACACACAGATGCCAATTGCAAGTTTACTTGTAAGCTGGAGCAGAGAAAGTAACTTCAAGATGAAGAGGAGGCCAAGTTTGTTTTATTACAATAACCTCATGATGTCAACATCTAATCCCCTTGAAATGGCTGAGCTGGAAATTGTTTTCCAGAAAGGACAGAATGATATTGCTTATGACTTCTCAAACCTTTCTGGCAGCTTGCAAGGATCCACAGAAGGCTCTTTGCTGGATTTGGTAAAGCTATTGAAGCGTGAGCACAAGAGAGTTAAGTGACCCCACCTCCACCACACACACACAAACACTTGCTTGTATTGTCAGAGCTTGACATGATTGCACAATATGATTTAATGGAACGTTCTGTCAAATCAGCTCCGTTTAGAGAATTTAGCTCTCAATTCAAGCCATTATCAAATCTTGCTTGATTGATTTCATCTGTCTCGGAGGCCGACCGTGAGCGTTTGCAGTCATTGATCACTCGGGCTTTTATACTGATGACTATGTTTATTTTCACTGTCTGCTCCATGTCACAGTTGCATGTCATCGCTAGCTTTGGTAAATTTCCCACCGGAGTTGAGATTTTAATGGCGTGTGGCAGCAACGCGCTAATGCTCTACAAACAAATAAATGCGGATCGTCGTTTTGTGTACGTCGGCGTTTTACCTTCAGACCCTTCAGTTCATGAATTGTGACTACTTGATCTTATTTGAAATTTCAGAAATCTGAATCAGAACTATGAATAAAGCCTAACTTTTTTCTTTTTTATTAGCAGCATGTGATTGAGTGAAGACGGGGTGCTTAACTCAAAGTTGACTCCTGCACTAATCCTCTGGCTGCCATCTGTTGTTTGACCTCCTCCTAATTGTCACACACCCTGCCTGACTCCATGGCTTGTTTGTGTGTGTGTGTGTGCCCAATCATTTGCAGTGTTTGTTTGTGTGTCCATATCATGATAGTCAGCCCGCGTGGACCAGACAAGCAAAGGTGGGGGCGGTGGTGGGGTCATTAGCAAGGTCCAGTATGGCGCTTGTTTAGGGTTAATAAGGTCATACTCATGTCAGAAGAGCACATGTGGGATTTATTTCAGTCGAGAGGCGAGTTTGGATAGTTTGGGAGTCCACTTGCTCAGTGAGCATTTGTTGTGTTATTGAAACTTGGTAGTAAATCATGAAATCTTACCGAAGGAAAGAAGGAACAAAGAAACCCAATATTTCACTGGCATTGGCTCGCATCGCGCTGTGTGCAGCTGGCTTAACATGCATGTTTTGGGAATGCAGGGGGGGGGGGGGTAAAACTCCCACGTGTGCAACATGTAGACGGGAAAACCTGGGCTGAGATTCTAACCGACATTTGGACTGTGAGCCAGATGTGCCAACCACTAATCGATGGTGCTGCCTTCTTTTAACGATGCTATTCAGTCACTCCAGCATGTTTCTAAACTGTCCTCAATCATCGTTCTGCCGCATGAGGGACTCATTTAACTTCATTTCATTGTGAAATACATACTCTGGGTTGTTTTTAAGCTTTACTTGGATGAATACTTAGTTTTGCCTTCAAATGCGTTGTTGTGAGTGATTAGTGGGTGTTTGGAGATTGACTGTTGTTGAATTCAGTGTGGCTTTTATGAATATATATTTACCTCACAAGTTGAAGACAGATCTTGTATGCAAGATGTATGTAATAGTGCCTTCCACTTGAACTCCACCCAAAGCAGGAAAAGCATCCAAGGCCAGTCCAACTCAACACTCCTCAGTGATTTGTGCCTTATCTGATGTATTCTCCATATGCTTCAAGCACCCCCCCCCCCCCCCCCCCCCCCCCACACACACACACAGCCAGGGATACATTCATTATGTTTTGTTTCTCGCTCAACTCACACCGTCAACTCGCCAAGTCTTTCTTCCATCTCTTGTTTGTCAAGCCTTCCAATAAAAACTGCTCTCTGGCTCCGCTTGATGGAGTGTCGTTTTAAACGCAAGGTCCTGCTTGGCTGTCTTCGTCAACTAGCATTTATCTGCACGATTGGATGTAATGAGTCGCAAAGGATTCATCTGCTGTCAGGCCTGTTTGGAACTCGGAGCGCTTTATGGTTTCCTGGTTACAGTAGGAAAAATGTTTTAAGTGGGGAAACATGTCAACGTCTGCTGAGACGTTTGCGCTCTCCTTGCCAAAGCCACACACTGGGTTCGCTTTATTAGAGCATCATCTTGGATGAAACCACCTGAGAAGTTTGATGCTCCGTCCAACCTGAACAGTGCTTAGCGCTCCGACTTTGATATTGAGGAAATGAGTCCTGACTGGGAGACGCAAGGGAGGAGAGTAAACTTCATCACTTTTGGACTTTGAGAAGATGCAGAGGTAGATGTTTTTAGAGGAGTAAACCCTGGAGGGCTGTTTCCATCCAGTTCCATAAGAACGGAGAAGGCGGGAGGGAAATCCATGTCGAGTGTCAACGTGTGAGAATATTTGCCGCCTTTCCAGGTGGCTGCTGAGCTTTCGGGTATAAAAATGTTGACCCATCGTAGCACCTGAAGGAACGATTGCTTTTTTTTTTGTGCGGCAACACTTTGAAGTATTTTGAATTTCTGCTAATGAGTTTTTAATGCAAAAAGATAAAGATTTTGGAATGAGGGCAACCTCTGCCAGGTAGAAATTAGCAATTCAAGTCGGGTGGATGTTTTTACTTTACAATTTAGGGCAGCGAGGCTCTGGTGGAAGACTTTTGAAGATGCACTTTCTTCTACAATAACAACATGCAAGATGGCAAAAAAAAAAAGGATGTGAATCTAAACTTATTATAGTCGGACTGCAAAAATTTGGATGATCAAAGGCTTGTTTCTTGCAATGTGAATAATTATAACAACTGAGACTGAGTTGGGGTGAACGAGTTAGAAAAGGCGGAGAATAAACAGAGTGAAAGTTTTTCCACCATATTAAAATCAAGTATTTAGAACTGCTTTCAAAATGACTTTAGATCTATTTTTTCTACTTTTTTGTCTAAATTGTCAGCTACCAACCATAACAGTATTCTGAATGAGCATTTCATTGTATGTCCATTTTTCCCATTTCTGTGCCAAAGCTTGGCTATGATGAATTCGGTATAGTTGAAAGCCAATGATCCTTTTTAATGAGATTTTTTTTTTTGGTTATACCTCCACTCCCTATCTTGCTTCATGGCGCCACAAGGGACTCACTAAGGAAGCCAGAAGCCTTGAACCATGAAGAGTAAGCCTGGACACAGAAAAGACACCAGCACAGACAGACAGACAGGCAGGGGAGGATGAAGAGAGCGACAGAGGGGAGGATAAAAGAATGGATGGAAGGAAACAACGGGGGACTGAAATCGGGGGCGGGTGGGGGAGAAACAATGGGGACGATTATAATCACTGTCATAATTTGACAGACGTGCTCTCATACTCCTCTCTATACTTTTCTCTTTTCTGTTTGTCATTCTTTTAATAGTAATAGTTTGCTGACAACCATTTTCTCTACTCTTAGTATCTTTTTAAGGTGTGTGGTCGTTTGCTGTCGTTGCAGTTTTGCAAGACTTCCAGCAAAGTACGTTGAGCTTTTGTTAAAGTGCTTTTTTCTTGACACAAAAGTACTTCTTCTGTCATCCATGCTCCTTAAATCTGTCCCTACCATCGGCATTACTCCGTAAATGTGCATGTCGAAGTGTTCTGAAGCACTTTAAATGGTTTGAAGACCAGAGAAATGACATTCTAAATGCAGTCCGTTTAGCTTCCGTTGTGAGTAATGACTGGCGCTCAGCACCAACAAATCATAATGAGCCTCTCTGACGGGCTTTACGAGACATTTTAGACTGAGAGCAAAAAGCTGGTGGTGTTGGCTCTCAGTGGAAACATGAGTCTATTCACCACAAGTGATTTTTTATTTTCTGAGAGCATGATGAGACATCAGGAGGAGATAAGGCGAGATTGGGGGTGGGGGGGTGGGGGGTCAAGTGTTAGTTTAGACAATGCAGGTAATAATGATTTTTATTTTTGATTGAGTGTTTGCTAATATAAAATTTCATGGAGTGTGACTTTGAGCTGCCTTTCTAAAGGTCCCTGATGACTCCTTTGTTCCTCCCTTCTCCCTCCCATCCTGCCTCGTAGTGGGGCTTCCTCGGAGAGAGGCTGATATATGACATCTGCTTCCCTGGAATTGGATTGTGGACATCCCTTGTGATACACGATAAGACATTTGCTTTGTTTTCTTTGTGCATTTGGTTTTTTTTGAAAGGCTGGGTAGGAAAAAAAAAAAAAAGATCTATATGTGCCACTTAAATGTGAAAAAAAAATACACATTGAGGAATGGATGGAAAGCGTAAAGCCAGAATCAACCTTATTAAAATTCTTATTGGCTTGTTTCTATCCGACTGACAGACCAACTTGACTCTTCTTGCTCTTATAGCCCACTTAGAAGGTCCTGAAGACATTTTCACCCCCGCCCCCTGAATTTGACACCTAAGAAAATGATTTCCACCCTGAAGCAACGGACCCTCTTTAACAGTGTTTTGTATGGTAATGTTTCAAATTAAGTCCAAAGGTCACTCAAACATCACTAATGAGACAAGTTAAGTCTGGAATAATAGAGTTTTTAAAAATTTGTTCACACCATTTCATCCTTTCATTAAGTTGGCTCCCCCATTTTAGTTGTCTATTGATTTTGATGACTTGGTTACAAAGAACTCACAAACTCTTTTGAGTTCATCATAAATAACTGCGGTTTTCATACTGAAGTATCCACCCACAAGTTGGTGTTAGTAGCAATCATATTTTATTGCTGCATCAAATGTTCTCATGCAGTAAGAATTAGTGTGACTTGAATCACTTTTCCATTGATTGGACTCGCACATGACAGTTGACTCATCTTTTAAGCGCACGTGGCAATTGCTGTGGAATATAATCAAAGCAATTGGTTCCAAATAGTCATCTATTTTTGTTCAATTAAAGAAAAAAAAATCTCTAAAATCAACTTTTAGTGTGGCCGCTGATCATATGTGTGCAGATTGCCTGTGTATGTTTTGGTGCCATCTGATTTTTCATTTCCTTTCCACAGCCTGAGTCCTCCCTGCCCCCAGTGTTCATCCCTAAACACCACCTCCATTATTCATGGAGCAGAAAGTGTATCATTCCAGAATCTAGATGAAATATTCATGAGTCCTCGTGTCCCCAATCTTAACTCACCTGCACCCTCAAAGGAACGAATCACTTTGTGTTGTCTGATTGCGTTTGAATCAAAGGATTGCTCGAAATGGATTTTTGCACGTGCGAGTGTGCGTGCGTGCGTGCCTGTCTGTCTGTGTGTGTGACTTTCAGTATTCCTGATTCACAAGTTAGCAACGGTTTAAAAAGGGACACAGCTTGTCAGAGAGGATGGTAATGACATAGACTAGCCCAGGATAAAAGCATGAAAAGAAAAGAAAAACGATGTTCTCCCAATGGCCAGCAAAGATGGAATAAAAAGCAAACAAACCAAAACCAAAAAGGAGGGGCTTGTGGAGAGAGCGTAGGACAAAACCTCATCAAACAGACGGAGGCTCTTCTGGGAACTGTCAATAGATGCAATAGCTTCTGATTGATTGTGCCAGTGTAGCATGCAGAGCAGATTGTTGAAGAACGCGCGTGTATATTTGTGTGTCTCAATCTCAGCTGTTCTAAAATCTGGGGGCCACGCGCCTGTTTGGAAACACTCCACCAATGTTATATTTTACCAAGAGAGGGCCTCCATTATACATTGTCCTGATTTTTTATTTATGTTTTTCTTCTCTTCCACTTTGTTCTTAATTTATGATTTGTTTGGATGCATGACAAACTACAGAGTGAGGAGATGGTTATTGACTGAGACGAGAGACTCGGGCATGTGTTGTGTGAATGCTTTATTTGGAATTCTGCACTTGGAACTGTTCACTCACAAAGGGTTCCATCATTTCCCTGATTCATCCGAGATCTAAGTAAGGAGAAAGGACTCGTTTGAAATTTGTCCTGTTTTGGCTTCAACCGTGTGGCTTTGGTCAGACATAATTTTAGGGAACCAAACCCAGACACAGGTGAGCACACTACACAGATGGCAGACATGCAATCCTTTAAAGTTTGTACAAAAATGAAAAAAAATTGTTTAGGACTGTGTGGTGAGTTAATGAATAACAGTCAGACGAAGGGATGCTTACATCACTCGGACGCTCTGTTTTAGAATGTGGTGAATACGTGTGCATGACTAACACACACACACACACACACACACACACACTGTGACCCCACACATAGATAATCTAAACAAGGCAGGGCCCACTCAGGTCAAGATGTGCATGTATGTGTCAGAACGCAAGATAGCCTTGCTCTGTCTCTTTTGGGGATGTGTTTAATGCCCCCACGTGAAAAGCAGCTGCAGATGACTGTCTGTAAATCCAGACAGTGGGACATAAAGGGAGAACAATTTTAGATTTTACACCAGTTTTCTGGAATGGTCTTGAAATATTTAAATTTTACAGATGTTTTTATTGTCAGTGATATGTTTGCATGCTTGGTCTGACATTTGGACTCAAATATTCTCTCTCTCTCTGGTTGTCTTCTTTTTAAGACTTCTCCGTTTCCTTTTGGTTTTCCCCACATTTCAATTCCTCTCCGTCTGCCTGCTTGAAACACAAAGCGATCCGAAACAGCTGCAAAAATTATGCTAATCACTTCCGATGGCAGAACGTCGGTGAGCTGGATCGAGATGCCGCAATTTTGTCATTCGCAAAGGAATGCTTTGCCTAAAAAAATCTTTTTGAGGAAAGAATCACTGCCAGGCAAAAGAGAAGATTAGCGGTTACAAACCGCTTCATCTCATCCGAGCCCCCTCCACCGCATTTCAACCTGCCTGTCTTTGCTTCTGTTTTTCTTTGTCTATAATATAGAGAAAAAATATAGACTCTATATCATTCTTGGCTGAAGCTTAACTCGTGGTAGTCGGCCTGACCGCTCCTCTCATCACACTTTGCACAGGCAGCGAGAGGGAAAGGCAGCCAGGATTGATAAGCAGAGCCAACTAACCGTCCAAAACTGTGAGATGAGGAGTGAACAACCTGTACAGACAACTCAGGTTGGGAAGCAAAATCCAATCGAAACGATTCACGACTTAAGGACATCCTTTTTCAAATAGCTTTCTTGTGTTTATGCGGGATTTCGGCTATGTCCCCTTAGCTCCTCTCAGCCTGTAAGCTTGATTGATAACGTCTCTTTTCTTACTGCAACACGATGTCGAATACATTCTCTCTGCATGTGGCTGAAGGAACAAGTGGGCAATTTTGGTTCTCCCGTGGATGCACCTAAGGTCCTCTTCACACGTGTCTGCTTTTCAACACTGACAAATGGTCTGATTTATGAGAACATTAAAATAGTCGCTAGAAAAGCGATACCCATTTGTTATATTTTCTGCTCGACCATTGGGTCCGATTGTCCCCGGTACAGCTGGATGATTTTATTTGAAGTCAGACTGTAAATTGAAAGAAGTTATTATTAAAAACTGAGATTGAATTTAAGATACGTGCCTCAGTGGTCAGGCTTGGATTGAGTCTTCCTAAATGGGTTGCAGTCCCTCTTGGCCTCTGCAAATCTTTCAAGACTGCCAAATGCTTGTGAATGTGGTGGTCTCAGGGTGAAAAGCCCACAGAGGATGTGATCGCAATCGGCCCACACCACTCTCGTGAACGGCGCCAGAAAACTCAACCTTGTACCTAACGTGCGGTACTTTATCTCTCGCTCCACTTCTCAGCTCTAAGTGGAGTCGGCTATTTTGGACCGCATTTTTTTTCCTCTTCTCAGATTCAACAGCCGGAGACTCGTCACAAGGTCGAATGTAACTGATTTAAGTTATCTGCTTGAGTTTTTTGGAGCGCTCTAGCAGATGTTTCCATCGACCGCTGACCCTGCGGCTTGGAAGGCTAGAAAAAAAAAAAAAGACTGATTGACTGCTATGCAGGGAATACTGGGCGAGTAGCGTCCTTGATTTTCCGTCAGCTCAGATTTACTTCAACAGTTACATACTTTGACTCGAGCAACAATGGCTTCGAGATAAAATTTGCAGTGCGGAAAACACACAACACTGCATGAGTCACGTCACTGCATGTTTTGCAAAAATAAAATAAAAAACTATAGGCATTCATGTGGTCCTTCTAAATTTGAAAAAAAAATCACATTAGGTAATTATGGTTAAATCTCCCTCTGCAACCGCAACCGCTTTTTCTGTTGTCTTGTCCGCAACGTTGAAGATCTGTTGCTGTTGCACACACACACACGCGCACACTGTGATTATGGATCAAGTCAGAACCGTGTTAGTCATACACTTGCGTTTTGGGAAAACCAAAGTTTACAGCTAACATGTTAGTATTGCCTCAAGATGTAGGTTTTAATAATTTTTGTAGCTGATGTTTGCTTACACCTGACAATTGAAATAAAAATACAAAAATTACATAAATTAAATTGAAATAAAAAATTACAATTATTTACATGACAGATGCCATTTCTGTAACACAGCTAGTCCTGCAAAATAAAGCAAATTTAAGCTTGCCTTTATCACACTTTGTGTTTGCACTAAAACAAGTATTAAGATTTGTGGAAATCTTGCTGACTGTAAATAACGTTTTGGATACTCTGCATGCAAAAAAACTAGCCAAGACTTTTTTTTTAATGAGCTCAATGCATGAAAGGCCTACGGGCTTGACTGCAAAAGTGCTGACTCCACTCGGCCGGCTGTGGGAGGGGTCCACGTTGTGGGCTGTTTGCCCTCTCGGCAACCAACTTGGTGGTCGCATTCATCTGTTACAAAACTCTTGTCACGTCTTTTGGGTCCTGACGTGCTCCTCTCCTCTTCACCTCAACTCATGGCAATGGTTTCTTTTCCCTCTGCTCTCTTATTCTCACTGTTTGGAGACATGGAAACAGACTTTTTCAATTAGGGAAAGCCGTTGAAAGTGTTTGCTTGAGGCTGCCGCAGCGCTCCTGCGCTCTCTGCCCTCTCTTGTCCTCCTCATTCCTCGCACAGTCAGGGGGGGAAGCAAAAAGTGGTGAGTAACTTTTTTTGAACATTTTCATCCTTTTCATTTCACTACTGATTTGTGCTCGCTGGCTGCCGAAGATCATGATTGGTGAGGAGTTGTCGTTGGCTGGGGGCCAAGATTTATCCCCTGGGAGGTATAAAAGGAGCATTTTGGCACCTTCACCTTGGATAGATAATTGCTTTGGTGATTGATTGCTTTTCATTAGGACTATGTCCATATGTCTTCAAAATATGCTGTAGACTCATAAGGAATGTTTTTTTTTTTTTTATTCTGCCAACAAACGGTGTCTCGGATATTTGTTATTTTCTCAGTAAATTACAGAGAAGTGACAACTTGGTAATCGTGTGCATTGGTTAGCGCTCTGCTGCTTTGGTAGGCTGCAAATGGACATTTTTCGGTGTGAGTTGTTTCAGGGATGAAAAACGGAATGAAGGAGAAACAGAATTGTAATTGCATAAAAGTCTTCCAAGTAAGGATAAGAGTGAAAGGAGACTGACAGCACACATTTTTTTATTATTTTGAACCTCATTATATTAGGCGCCATCCAAACTATTCTTTAGGTTGGCATGTTGCAATCATAGCTAGCTACCGCGTGGATCAACCCATGCTTGCATATGTCAACTTTTATCTCAATGTGAAAGCAACTATAGGTGAGCTCCATTGTGGCACAAGTCATGTCAGATGTACTAAGTTTAGGAGCAGTTTACATGTGCGAGATCCAGCGCTGGCTCAGCAGTCTTTGTTGACGACGGCCTGTCTTTAAATTGCTATAGTGCATTCCACACAGACATGTTGCCAGCTTTGTTGATGGCACCCTTGTGTGAGAAGCTGGTAAAAGATTATTGAGGAACGGGCTGGGCCGGGTGGTGGGTTTAGTCCACAGCATGTCCATCTTGTTCCTGTGCCTGCGCCGGTGCCTCCCACCTGGACTGCCTGCAAGCTCACCCACGGCGGCTGCAATGAATGGCCTCTGCACTGACTGATTTACACAGCCTCAATGTGTTACTTGGATCCAAAGAGTGCTTTTACGAGCGCTGGAAAATCAAATCACGTCGAATTACTCGACAAAAGGTTTTGTCGACAGTTGTTGGAAAAACTGCCATGTCATCCGATTAGTACTTCCTCGCAGGCCTCGGGACAAACCTCCCACTCTTGCATCTCCCTCCAGGGAAAAGAGACTAAATTCTGCTGAGCTCCCCCTCAAGTCGAAAGTGTTTGATGTCAGGCCGAGAGGGGGAGAAAAAAGCCGAGGGAGGGATTGATGATGAATGCAAGTGGATCTTTAGTTGCTCCTCAGGCTGTGAGTGTGGCAATTGATTTGGTGAGTGGCCTTCTCATCCACTCAACCACTGTATTAATTCCTGCTGCCAAAGATCCTGCCTGCAGTCGACCGGCAACGCCAAAAAAAGCTGGATCACAGTTGGATATAAACTTTGACCTGCATTGGTTACTATTGATCTTAACCCAAAAGATGTTTCATCACTAAAAAAGGCCAGACTGGTCCATGTCATCTAAACCTCAAAACTTTTTTTTTTTTATTATTATCTTGAATATGTTTTTAAGGAAAATAGTGAACGATATAGCAAATACATTTGTAAGGTGGGACTTGGTGTTGAGGTCCTCACACATCTGCATTCTATGTAACACCAAGATAGAGCTCCAGAGACTACCCGCAGCGAAAAGTGCCTCTTGTAAAAGTAGGTTGCCACTCAGATGTTGCCTATCTTGGCCATGAGTGGCCGCGGGAGACGTCTGCACTCAGGGCCTGTCCGTCAAACATGAGAGCTTACTTCCCCCCCTCTTCACAAGAGAGCGATGGGAGTGATTAGTGAGGAGTGTGAGCAGAGAAGATGGAGAGGCAGGAAGACAGATATGGAGTGGTCTGGGAATAAGAGGATGGAAGCCATTGAATCGGGAGAAAGCAAAAAGGTCAGAGAGGGAAAAATAGACCATGCTGGATTGCAGCAATGGTTGAGAGATTGGCAAAATGCGGAAGAGAAATAATCTGTGAAGGTCATGCTTTTTGCTACGACATTTTGTTTACGACGAATATTTTGTCAGATAAGACAGACAAGAGTCTCCTTCTCCTTCTTTGCCAACCGCAATTTATCCCGCCCATTTCCTTTCCCAGCCGAAGTACAGAGATTAAAAAAACATATTGGAATTTTGTAAAAGTGGCACTTTGCCAAACAACCTTGACTTTTTAAAAAGCTATTTAGAGCGCAGGTGTCTTGACAAAGTGCTACAAGCCTCGCTATCCTCTCGTCTGGTTGAGCGTTTCCCCCAGGGAGGAAATTAGCCGTGGCCTGGGCTGCATATTCAAAAGCATCACCCCTGAACCATTTCAGTTCTCGATAACGCTCACAAAAATATGTTCAGGCTTACATTTAGCTTTTCTCTCCCACGACGGTTTGTCAATGATGAAAGAAAAGCTCCAGATGTTGCTTTCACCTATCTGCTTTCACCATCGTTTGACGTTGCGTTCATTTGACTGAGTGCGGCCGAATGCCCGAGCATTCATTACGCACGAGGAGATGGATTGGAGATTCATGTGAGGTGGAGCGGCCTTAGCTCTCCGGTGAGGGTTAATCAGGAAACGAGTGTGCAGCTGAGCCGTAGCATTAGTGGAAAAGCTCATTTGATTTGCTTCCCCACCTCCCATGTTTTCCATCATGTTTGATCAGACGCCTCTGTGGAAAATGTTTTTTTTTGGGGTGGGGGGCTTTGTTTTATGCAAATCTGACGCATGTGCCACGCGACTATTTTTGGGTCCATTGTAAGTGGCGGAAGTTGCATTTCCCACACAACTCATTAGAGTCCTGATTGTGGGTAATTATGAAGTGAAAAGAAGGGGTGGTATTTTAGTTTTGTGGGTTTCTGTCCTTTTTTGTATGGGTCTCATTTGGTTATTCTTTTTGGGTTTGGTTATTCAAGTAGAGTGAGGGTGGCTTCTCAACCACCAAACTTAGGTTTTATTGTTTTCATCTCTGAAGTTTTATCATTTTATCTAACCCACAAAGACAAATTGTGCATCAACATCATGTGTCAATACTAAGATTACAAATAGTCTTTTCTCCAGTTTTTATTACCATTCATCCTTTATTTTATAAATATTTGAACAGTTTTCACTCATCTCTGATTCCAAAACTAGTTATTCATCAGTTTGTTGTGTAGCCTATTCTGTATATAGAAGACGCTGACAGTCATAATGGCTCTCCGAAGGAAACGATAACTATGATGCGGCCCGCGATAACAATGAGTTTAACACCCCTGTCACCTAAGCACATTGCATAGATGAAAAAAAAGTGTGATTTGGAGTTTAATCTCTACTTGTGTGTGAGACAGGCGAGACAATGTGGTTCGCCACACAAACTAGTCATGTGGCAATAGTTATGTCAGACGATAGATTTTTCGACTGCAGTAAACATGTCGTGCCGTCGCGTGCTTTTCGCCGCTGTCACCAGCTGAGTCGAGTGTCAGCTTGACACTTTGGAACAATACGTCTTCAGTTTGGATAGAAGACAATTGTTCGCTGCAAATGGGGGCTGATGTGTTGCGAGCATGCAGTCAGAAAGCACGTCCATAAGCTCAGTGCTTAACTTTTAGTGGGGTCAACATGATTGAGAAACTCACCAAGACATTTGTGATTTTTGTTTTTTATTTACTGTTTGTTTTTGAGTGACCTGCCAGCCAGCAATCTCCCAAGCAACTTGTGACTCAGTCTTTTAAAGTGCAGACATCTGGCCGGTCGAGTCTTTCGCCAAGGCTGATGAGGCCAAACCGCAACTCTTGTGAAAAATCCAAGCACTATTGTTAGTGATGCACCAACATCTGTGTAAAATCACAAACAATTTGAGGCTTCTTGTGTCTTACATAGACGATCGAGAGCACTGACATTCAACAGCTTGGAAAAAAAAAAAAAGGTTTAAAATGTGGCTTTCCACAATGTAAAACATGCCATGTGGATTTTTTGAAGTCATTTGTCTTGATATTGACAAACTCTCACATTTCAAATGCGATTCCACTTTGTTTGAAAGCAAAAACTTCTGAGAAAATGTCTGAGATTGTGGCCTTGTGCACGCCAATGACCGGATTTGACTACCCATGTGTAGTGTAGCCAAACCATTCCACCGGATGCTGTGTCATTCATGACTAGATTTGTGTGGGGACACATGGCCAGGTAGGAATTAAAGGCCACAACTGTTTAAGTAACTGTCACCTACTGCAAGGCGTGCCGGCTGTTGGAGGTTATGTCTAAAAACGTCACCTCCTAATTAGGTCCCAAATTGGCCTTATAATTGGCGTGGATGTGTCAAATCTGCCCTTGTCTATAATTTCACTCAATTCAACTTTGCCCGTGACAATAATATTCTACTGTCATTATCATGCAGCATAAGATTATTTGTAGCCTTATATTTGAGGAAAATTTGGGAGATGATAGCTCAGATTTTTTTTTCTCCCCATTGACATCGGCAAGCATCACGCAAGAAGTTTGTTTTCATCACACGACTCTGTGAGATCTCATTTAAGTCCCAGCTATGATTTAGTAATCATAGCTTTGTCATGCCTTCTATTCATACATAAATACACAATTGTGAGCTAGTTTGTACAGAACTGAAGGATTGTTCATACTGTGAATAAATGAAGCACAAAAAGTTCTTCTCGTGTGCACAGCCATTGCTGAATGGCTTCAAGTCTTCTGGGAAGAGGTTAGGCTATGCATAGCTCAAGGAAAACTAAGCTTTGTAAATATGTAAACAGCTGAAAAGTCTCCGACAAACACCGAAGCGAATCGCTGACAGTCCTGCTTGTGTGTGTTTGCACAGGAGCCAAATGTTTTTTTTTTTTTCAAGTACATGTCTTATTTTGAAGTATGTTGCATTTCACCCGCTGTGCACTTAATGTTCACGTGTAACGATTCTTGGCACCTGCTGATGGAGCTGAATGCGTAAAAGCAAACGTAGCCAACTTTGCATTTTATTTCAGACAAACGACTTTAGGCTAAAGGCTAATACTACTACCGCTTGATAGAAAGACTGAAACAATTCCCGAGTGATATAAAAGTTATTTTGTCTTGGTTGTGCTCACATGACCCGGCAACAGCATTTGGGTTGAAGCATCTCAGTTTTGGGCCTACAAACACGGTTGCACTGTGCGTTGGTTTCAGTGGAGGTATTGTGTAGTGTGTACTTTGGCTTCACACGTCTTGCAGGGGTTGGTTTAGTTCCAAACAAGTTGTCTTTCCGGCACTGCAGCCTACGTACTGCTCTCTGACATCTCTATTTTTACAAACACTGCTTTTCCCTGCCATGTATCAGCCTCTTCTAGAGTTTTAGAAAAAAAAAATTCATCATTTACACTCTGATAGTAGTTCGGATGATTTCTGTAGAGCCAAGATAGCTGTCAAATCTACCAGCCATGATGGAAATCTGTCAGATAATTATTTTTAGTCATTCACGTGAGTTTCAGCAAGGTCACACAATGCAGCGCTTTCTTTTTTTCTGTTTGTTTTTTTCAGCTAATTAGAATTCCCCGTCTCATAAATCAGCGATATCGGTCTGGAAGGCTTCCTAATTATGAGTAGTGCTGTTGCTGTTGTTTTGGAGGACAGACTTGACTCTGTGTGCGTGTGTGTCTCTGTGTGTGCGTGTAAGCGTGTGTAACCCCAGCAGAGCATGTAACATTAATGAGTGGGCCTAAGACAGGGCTTATCACCAGCTCTGCAGTCCTGCTCAGACCATAATTGGCTCATAAATGCTTAGCGCAGACCTTGTTGAGACGGGGCAAATAGAGCCGTCTCTCAAACACACACACACACACACAGGTCATCATGTTGAAGTTGCTCTGTACTGTGTGTTTTCATTGGTGGGAAGAAAAACTAACAAATGAAAGGACATAAAAAATTAAATAATGCTGCAGATGCTGAAGGTTTGCTGGAATTTAGCATGTAAATAAACATTTACCGGCCACATTAGGTTTACCTCCACATAATGATTAAATACTTAAAAATAAATCACTTTATAATTAATGCCCATGTTGCTGAAACTGCAGCACATTAATAGACATTGTTAAATCATTATTTCTTCTGACCGTGTCTGTCGAAGGCCTCAATTTTTTATAAACTTGGGATCAAGTTCTGCATTTATATGTACATGTAAATACTTGTGACTCCCTGTGTGGAAAGTCCCAAATTTTCACACTACCACTGAATGTTCCCACAGTATTTAGATTAGATTCTGTAATTCCAGTCGCTGGCCATGGCGCTTATCTTTTTCCGCCCACTGTCCGGCCTTTTAAATCAAATGGGAAATATTATGTCTTCATACGTTCCCTCCATTCTGCTTGTCCTTCCACCTTTCTCACTTTTATCTGTTATTTTTGTAGCGGAACCTCCAACATATCCACTAACACCAATGCTGGTGACATTTAGGTGTAAAAGTGGTCACTAGTGCCAACCCCCAAAGCGCCGCCACCTCCAAGTCAGAAAGGCTCCTCTGTTTGCACTGGGTCAATGTTAGCTAGAGAGAAAGTTTGGCTTTCTCCTCTCGAGCACTTTCTTTGCCCAGCCCCCTTCTGGCCCTCCATCCATCATTCCATCCAGGCTGGTGCCTGTTGGTATCTCTATCGTAAAACTTTGTGTGGGTGCGTGGCGTGTGATGGGGGTGGGGTGGCGGCGGCGGCACGTCCTTTGAAGCTGGACAATGACCTCCAAATTGTTGCTGACTTTCTCTATCTTTATGCACTCACACACAATATCCCATTCACACAGACTTGACTTCCTGGATGCCGTCTGTGTGTTTACTGCGCGGTTGTCTCTGTGTGCTCAAGTGCATCCTGGGAGATTGTTTGGGCCTCTCCTTAAAATAGTGCTCCATCTGATGTCATGGCAGTAAACCGCAGCCCTGCGCAACGCTACATGCGGCGGACGACCCCCACCCACAAGCATGCATATGTCATGATAGGAAACAGATTCAGGCAATTCATTAATTGAATGTAATACAGTTCAGAATCCCTGGAGGCACGTTAACACACACACACACACTCATACATAGTTCGTCCTTCTCCAGACACAAAACTTTTACTAGCCTGTGTTACCTAAAGGGCTGCTGCAACTCATTAGGTCGGTGGAAATTTTGAGGAAAAAACAAAAAGTCAAGTTGAAAATATTATTTTATAATATGACATACTGGCACAAAACTTTCAAATGACCAACCCATTATTATTTTTTCTTTTTGTTGAATGGGAGGGGGCGGGGATGACTACATACGCCCTGCTGGTCATTTCACAAAATCTCTGAGGTTTAGCGGAAGTGTAGACCAAGGTGGAGCTGCGTGTGAGTCCAGGCAGACATGTGGCGGTCGAATCCCACAGATCTAACAAGTGGCTGTTTGGCCAGTAGCCTCACCACCACTGCCCGCATGGTTAGCGCTCTGCACAGAAAGCCATTTGGCATCGTTATGAGTCACGAGCAGACTGCTACTGCCCTTTGGGAGGGCTTCTTTTAGTGCTATTTCATAAATTCCCGTTATACTTTGTGTTTGCCTTTTAGGATTTATAACCCTAGTCATGGCTCAGTGTTTGATGCTGCCAGCTTTGGAGTCATGCTACTCATTATATGTGCTACTGAATGGTGTTATAAGGACAAAACAATATGTAATGAGAGTGAACATTTTTATTCAATTTACTTTACATTGTTATCAAGTTAAGCAGGATTCCGCTAGATGGTGATCAGTCCTCAGTCGACACAGGATCTCTAAAGTTTACTCACCCTGACGATCAAGAGAGTGACGAATTTCACCCCTCTGCTCTAAAAAAGTCAATTACCGCTGAGGATTTAAGCAGCATAATGCATGCTACTCATGAGAGCTGCAATGACCTTGTTGGATTACTTGTTAATGTATAAACCATTAGGTTCTCACTTTATTTATTTATTTTTTTTTTTTTTATTTAAAAAAATAAATAAATATTATTTATTTATTTATTTATTTATTTATTTATTTATTTATTTATTTATTTATTTATTTATTTATTTATTTATTCCGATCTATCTGCAGCACATAAATTGAATCACATGTCAGTTTGGTCTTTGTCTGCTCCTCTTCAAATTTATGACACTGACGCAACAACAGACCAGAAAATGGATAGTCTGTATCAACTCCCATCAACAGATTACAGACTTGAGTTTGACTCCTTCGACAAAAAAAAAATGTAATACATTGCACATGGCTGCTAAAATGCATCCCAGATGTGGAAGGATTCAAATGTTGCGGCCTGTACTGTCTACACCCTGAAATGTGTGTGCAGTGTCATCAGAAAATGTTTTTAAATACTGTATATCAATTTATTCATATATCCCCAGGGAAATTTTAGACATTAACTTAATTTTGTCATTTGTTTGCTTGGGGCTTGGTTTTCTGAGCCTTGCCGATTGGCATTGATCAAATATTGTTTAAGTTGAGTCTCTCTCTATCAGGATCAATTGATTTTCATGTGAAATCAATAGAGCCTCTTGATGTTAAATCTCACTGAACTCAGGGTCGCATACTTGGTCTTTGGGGGATTCAGATTGGCAGGTAGGGGCAAAGTATCACATCTGCTAAATGCAAAGTAAGACAAATCAATAAAGAATCAATGTGTACGTATGTAAAAGATGTAGCTTTGATGCCTTCATATAAATGTGCTGTTGTTGCAAGCTAGTTTTCAGTTAACATGACTATTGGGCAAAAATGTTCATTTATTATTAAACATATTATCCACATAGTATAAAAATGTATTGTAAGACAATCTTAAAATGCATATATGCATAAAATAAATTTGAAAGATTATTCAAATGTGGTTTGGAAGACTTCACTTGATGTTTCACCCTTTTTTTTTTTTTTCTTCCTCATTGTTTGCATATCATGTTTTGTCTCAAAAGGCCTGATTTTCACACACCCTTTTTATCTTTCCTTACCTTGCCAGTTCTTTGTGACTTTTATGAACAGTTTATAGGGCGTCTCCCCCCTCTCGCTCTCCCTGGTGGGTTGAATAGAGGCAATAGCAGTCTGACCGTCACTCTCCCATCAACCTTACGTCTCGTGATGAAAACACACGAGCACATAGGCCGTCCTGTGGAGAGTTTACTTTGCTCACCAGAACAAGCACCACACATACTAGGGCTGCGGTGCATATGATGAGATTAGACATGGCGGGTATCAGGAGTGCATTTTTACAGATTAGTGCGTCACTCTGTGTTACGTTACCCGTAGCTGACGGGTTTTCCGAGAACAGAAGTCTTTGAAAAAGACACTGGCATCGTTTTAACTTTGCACGACTGTGTCCATCTGAGCTCTTGGCATATGTGCACACTTGCATCATTGTTTGTTTGCACTGTTTCTGGGTGTTTCTATCCGACTCAAAAGTCTGTAGTTAAGTGCAGCCGCTAGCCGCAAAACATACACAGAGTTCAGCTAGAAAGGCGAAGCTTCGCTAAAATAATAATCGGTGCTGAGTCTTAAAAGTCAGTGACAGAAAAAATGCCTTGTCATTTAAAAATACTGGACATTTTTGAGCTGGCATGTGTCGTCAACATGGTATCTTTCCATCAACTCAAACTAGGTTAATGCTGTTTCTTTCTTTTTCATACTGGATTCAGCCTTGTGGCTGTTGAAAGTTTAAATCGCCCCGGTGAATGAAAAACATCGAACTTGAGCCATGAAAGCCTTTTGAGCATTTATTGAATATCCTTCAACTCCACCTGAAAGCACCACTGTGGTCACATGATCCATTTCTCACTAACAAGCTCGCTATAAATAAGGAAAAAAAAATTCCCCACATACCCGCTCTGTGCATGAACAGTAGATTAGGATTCGCATACGAGTGTGTTTATCTCCTCAGTATGTGTCCTCACCTCAGCGTTGGTTTGGTTTTGTAATCATTGACACGGATTCAGTCGCATGCATTCTTGCACATGTCTCCGTTTGGATTTGCCGATTCCAGTTCAACCTTATTGTTTGGATGAATAAGGGTGTGATGTCATGTGAGGGTCAGCAGAAGGACGTTATTGTGTCTGGAGAGCCACGGCGGGTGTGAGGAGGCTGTTTTTGAGTTGTGCAGCCTTGACTGGCCCACACAGAGGACCGTTTGTGGTTCGGAGAACCGGAGGAGCGCCGGGAGCCCGCAGGGCAAATGAATTCGCTGTGCAAAAGAAACTGGAGGCCCAGACACTGGGTTTTGTGTAGACTCTTGCTCGCTTGCTCTCTCTCTCTCTCTGCTCTGCTATACACACACTCTCTCTTTCTCTGTTTTGGACACACTTTTCCTTTCACACACACCGCACACGGAGGTTCACAGTTCAAATAAACAGCAGTCCAAGCAAGCCAGCCAGCCGGGTCTGTAAACAGCAATGGGCTTAGGTGATTTACTTTCTCCCGTCTTGCTCTCTTTCAGTGCCTCCTAATGGGCCATGCCTTAAAAAGGCAACTTTTGAGAAGCGACTGTAACGTTGTTGGAGATGGATTGCACTTCCATAAGAAGGCTCACATTCAAAGAGTCAGTTACTGTTAGACAAAATGTTGGAGTCCATTTTGTTCAACATGGAATCATTTTGACACTTAGCACCCACCTGACACTTCATTTTTCCGTTTATCACTGTCTGACAAGTACTGGATGAGTCATCCATCCTGAAGCAATTCAATCGAATCAGTTATGGTGCTAATCTCTGTCTGCTAATGCTGTTTATCCAAACAGCGTGACTGGAAACAAGCAATTTTCTCGCTAGAGCCAGTCCAGCCCTCACCGCCAGGGGTCTTCACAGGGTCTGTGCAGGTTAGGGATCGGAAGGCAAAGCTTTAACCTGACTGTTGCATGATGGCATGGAGTGATGTGACTGACTGCCGGTCGAAAGTAAGCTCTATTAGTTTATTTAATCACTGAATTTATTTACAGTCAAAACAAGAAACTAAACTCCTTCATGTATTAAAAAGAATGGTTCCCATTTGTTAAATTTAATAAAAACTAAAAAAATAAACAGGAACCGAGCCCAACTGACTTTGGCACCCACGAAGACAAACAACAGAGACTGAGAACACCAGAACCGAACACACAATGCCTGTACTGAAGTAAGGCGAATAAACCGCGACACGGTCAGTTACTTTGGGCCCCGGCTTTTGTTACCATGACAACCGAGGTTGGGGCTAGGGCATTGGTAAATGACGTGGTGAACAACTACTCATTCTCAAACAGTCTAAAGAGAAAAGGGGGTGTTCGAGTGAATGTGGACAATTTGCACTTTCCAAATATATAAAATTGTCACGTGACTACTAATTAATTTTCTTGAGATTTTGCTCAAGACAATGTTTCCAGATGTTTTTGAATCCTTACGGAGGTTTCTGTACGGTACCCATCATAGCCTCGAGCGGGGATTGCGTTATTGCCTTAAACAATACCAATCTACGCCATGTGGTTTCATGACATTCAATTTGGAACGTAATCACACAATAAGGAAAGAAGAAAAATATTTCACTGAATCCAAGCATGTTGGGAAGTTCTGCTGATATCTTTTTACTTGTTCAGTCGTCAAATCAAAAGCTAATGACAAATCTTTAAATCTATCGGGCTATTGACATGTCTTCGTCAATATGTACTAGTATGTGTAAATTCACTTGGACTTCAAAATGTTACCCCTTCAACAGTTATTTTTCTTTTCTTTTTTTTATATGGTTCTTATATTTTATATAAAAGCAAGAAAAGAACTTGTGACTCAGAGATTTGCCACCCACACCACATCATGATCACAACGGGAAGGTAAGAAATGTCAAGGAAGGCTGACTGAGTGGAATGAGTCAGATAAAAAGGTGGACAAGTGTGGGAGTTGTAATTCATTTATGATGCTGATGGAGAAAAGTCTCTTCTCATGTTTTTTAATTTATTTTATTTTAGATAACTTTTTCCACTTATTGTTCCAACCATTTTCCTTTTCTAAACAGAATGTGACCTCCTGTTGTTTTTTGGGGGGTTCCAAGGGAACTGTAGAACTCTGAAAAATTCAGTGACAAGGCAGAAGCAGTGGTTGGGCACAGCACGTTTGAAATTGAGCTTTGACGCCCAGGAGGGAGCTGTCTGCATTGGAGGTAGATGTTTCGATGGATGTACCGAGATGGAAGCTCCGTGGCTGTTTTTTTTCCTTCATGTGAGTGAGCCTTGAGGGCTCGAAATGGATCAAGTCCCCTTGAGTCAACATGCCACAAGGTCACCTCCTTGCACTGGCTCCTAATGCTGGAAACTAACCGTCCAGATTACTTCTTTCTTTCTCTCACATGTCCTTTTCCTCAAATTTTCCCACCGTGACTTAATGACTTGTGCAGGCCTCGGCACCGTCGCAAGACTCCGGTTTGTATTTTAGCCAACTCCATTAACTTCTTCCAATTGCTCTCCTCATTTCCTCGTTACTTCCCTCTCTTTTGATGAATATAATTTCATCCCTCTAGCCGTGCGGAATTAATCCAGTTAATGCTCAACATGGGTTGAATAATGGTCACTTATCTGCTTCGAACATGGTTCGAAAGAAGCTTAAATTGAGAGGGCGGTCGGCTGCTTCAATAAATCTGCTTTCTGTGTAGAGAAGTTGGACCATAGTACTAATAAGTTATGGCAACGGGAGAGTTAAGCTGTTTTTTTTTTCTAAAACCACGCCATCCAACCCCCAGAAAGGTCATTTTCCCAGCGTTACGGTTCTGTGTTTGGTGGAGAAATGGAATCACTTCAGCTGAGAATCATTTAACTATTAGGACTTCTATTCTTCCTCCGCCCTTAATTATTTTGGACAGTTCAGGTCGCTTTCGAATGTGACCCAGTTTGCTTGGTGGCACAACATTATGTTGCCATAAACGTCTTGGCTGCTTCTACTACCCTGAAGCAGATAGAACAAAATTGCAACCAGACCTGGATGAGATTTGGAGAAATGTAAATACTAAAATACTTTCCATGAGAAATCTTTCTTGGCATTGCAAGAAAAGCTGAGGACAGGACGTTCCTCCCTCTCAACATGTCTTGGCTATCAGCTGTTGGGGTTAGCCCCAGCTGCCTTGTATGTTGATTCTCGGGTGATAGCCATCAGCATTTGCCACATGAAAGCAAAGACTTGTGTTTCAAAAATATATTCAAGTCAGGGAGCCAATGTTGAAATGGTGGTGTCGTCTCAAATCAAGATAAAGTTACTGATTTATCAGAAGCGATTTTCAGATTGTATATATATATGGCTGCTTTTTTTTTACTTGAGTAATGTCAGTTGGATAAGACACAGCTTTCTTACATTCTTATGTTCAAGCATATTTATGATGTTGAACATCTTGCACTTTGATAGAGCCGATTATGATTTTGCTTGCTTCAGAAGGGAGTAACCCCGTTTGGCACGCTGTCTAAAATGACCAAGCAGAGGAGGCTCTTCAAACATGCCAGGAGTTCTTTTGCAGCCAATACTATCTGTAGTCCCTCAAGACTGTTCTAGTCTTTCTTTTTGTAAAATTTTAAATGTTTATTTGGGAAAATGGAATTACTCATTGGCAAAATGACTGACCGCAAGCTCTGTGGTTGCTTCACGCAAACGACACTGGTGCTTTGAGCTCCTTGGGCCTATGGAAAGGCTTGGAGGTTTGCCTAAACTGTAATTGAAGTTGTAGTATTTTTAAAGGGGCCACAATTATGAGGTGAGGGTAAGAGGATAGTTGAGTGTTGCCAGCCGTATAGAAGAGAGGATTCCAGAGCCGAAATCTTGGGTGGATTTCGCTGCTTAATTCATATTTTGCAAATCTAGTGAGGATACACCGAACATGCTAATGTAAATACATTTCTAAACCATCCAGCCCTAATTTTGGCTTGACATTTGTATTTTCATTGGTGGGTAAGCCTTTTGTCCTTTTTCCAGCTAAAATCTGTTTCTTATGTTAAACAGCTGTTTTGTTTACAGAAACTCGCCTCCTCATTCCCCCATGCAGGTCAAGCACCCTGTGGTTACCCTTACAACTCAAACTCTTTCCTTTTGCCTTGGGCCTCTTGATGCAGGAAAATAGTTGGATTCGCATGCAAATTTTTTCAGAGCTTACGCCGCTAATTTCACCAGTGTTTGGGACATGGACTTGCTGACATCACACCGGGATACTAGCCAGGAGGGAAAGTAAAATGTGCGTGTGCGCGAGCGTGTATAATGGGCGGATGTGTGTCAAGTTAACTATAGAACGTCCAGACTATTGCAGGAAATGTGCTACTATTGCCTAAAACGTCATAAAGAAAAAAATCCTCCTTCCATAGAGCTATTTCCTATTGCATTCGTCCTCAATAGGGTCGCAGGTGACCTGAAGCCTATCCCAATTGATTTGGGGTGAGAGCTGGTCACCAGCCATTTGCAGGGCACAAATAAAAAAGACAATCATTCACATTAATAATTATGGCCAATTTAGGGAATTCACTTAACAAGCATGTTTTTGGAATGTGGGAGAAAACCAAGACATGCATGAGGAGAAATTGCAATTCTTCATAAGAAAGACTGGATCCGAAATTGGAACCCTGATGCTCAAAATTAAAATGTAATTCTAAAAGTAGTATCAAAGAAAATTTAAAAGGCAACATTTTTTCTGTAAAAAAAATATCAATGAAAATGTTCACAATATAAGTTATAGTTGACATTTTTATTGTGAAGGTGCAAACAGGAAGTAACCGCGCCGTTTTATTTAGCTTGAGTTTGGTTGCCGATTAAAGGGCTGTTAAGCAGAGACGCTCCAGTGGCTGCGGTGCGCTTCCACGAACGGAGGCTTTGCGTGAATCGTCTCTCGGACCACGGACGCTGTTAAACCATACGCAGGATATTTTAGTTGCTTTTTTTTCCCCAGAAGTGGAAATTGCAAATGGGAATCTTTGCTCTTCTCTGGATTTGCTGCTCGCTGCAAATTAGGACTTTTTGACGCGCTCTAAATTGGCTCCTCCACTGGCTTCGTTGGCAGGAATCTCGAATGTGTTTGCAGAAGACGGCCGACTAAACTTTTTTTTTTTTTTGCACAGTGGATAGATGTAGTGGCACCACGCAGCGGGTGATAGTGGGGTTGTTGTGGCAAAGCCAGTTGGTGCGATGTGGCTGACGTGTTTGAAAGCATTCAGTGCCGAGGTCAGGACTCTGGGTTCACCCAGACGCACTTAGTAAGAAGGTAAGCACTTTTTCGTGTTTGAATTTGGGTGTGCGGAGGGAGAATTTGAAAGACGCTCCGAATTGAACACATCAGGATTCATGTTTTTATTCCTTGACAGTTTTGGAGACTTGTATTGATTTTGCATGCGTCAAGGATTTTCTTAATTCTAAAACATCCAAGCTCCAGCTTTCCCAGAGTAGACGTGTTTTCACTGGTTTATAATAACCCCCTTCTCACCCCACCCCACCCCATCCAATTTCATCCCCTCCCCCTGGAGCGCGCTGGTCAAGCCACCGTGCGCTTGCAGCCGCATCGTCTTTTGTTGTGCAGCCTCTGTGCCATATGGACTGGAGATGCTTGCTGGGTAAACAAGAACACTAACGGATTAAAATTCAATGTGCTTATTGTCTCCATCCATTTTATCTTATTTGGCTATTTTCGTTATATATGTAAATGACGTATCATGCCAATAACTATAAAATGAATTGTTAGGATTTAAATAGGTGCACGTGAAAGTATTGGCTGGAGTCGCACGATGTGGCTCGCTGCAGCCCCCAAATTCCTGCAACTGACAGGCAGAGGGAGGCTGCATTTCAACCGTAGTCATTGCATTTTCCCCCCCAACTGCGGACTGGAGTGGATATTCCGTGATATTTCCCTCCCAAGTGTTTCATTACTATATTGGACCCCACAGTCGGTGGCTTCTGTTTGATGCATCTGTTTCTGGCAGGCAGTTAGCAGGGAGTCTGAAGCCTGTTGTGGTGTGAGGTTTCCTTGGAAGCTGCTTCTGTGACTCCCTCTGTTCCCACCTCAAGTGTTCTCACTTTATCGAGCGAGTTGGCACTCAATGAATAAGTCATGGAGTTTGGGCTCAATGGTAATCTGTAGCCGTGACTAAAAAAAAAAAAAAAAGAATCGGAGTGAAAAGACATTACGATGCTGAGAGAATGAATTTTGCAGGATAAAAATATTATTTCTGTTATTACAATGCAGCCATACACATGCATGTTGTACGTAACTGCTGTGTTTTCATTATACAGTTGAATTTCCATTTTAACATGGAATTTGCAGTCTGCTAAAAGGGGCTCTAACAACCGGTCTCCCGGTCTCTAATTTGAAAATCTTAAACAATTTAGTTAATTTAGGAGCCTGCATTATGGAGTCCTTCAATTCTAATGCAACTGCAGTTTTTAGGACTAGTTTGAACGTGCGCTTTGGCGGACGGATGGCTGAATGAATTTTACAGTTGTAAAATGATTAACCCGTGATTCTAAATACATAAGGAACAACCACAGAACTGTATGTCCAAAGGGGGCACGTGAAATCTGGACATAAAATAGAGGCGAGTGCGTGATGAAATGGATGGTCCAGCTTAAAGCAGCGTCTTCATCTTTTACTTCGTGTCATGGAGCATAAATTTAGTTTTATAATGTTACAACGAATTAAAACCCCTTGATTGGCTTGGCTTTAAGAACTATGTATCTCTTGAGGTTGTTGCTCTGTCCTAAATGTCACGTTGTTAGCAATGGTGACTTTATTAGACGTTCTCGGTGACTGCAGCTGCCTTGACTGCAACCCGAGTCCGACCGAATGGCATGGTTCAACTCCAGTTCAGCACACGATGCCTCTTTCCTGAACCGGTTTACAACAATGTGTCTAAATGATGTGACACTCTTTTAGCTCAGTCTTGATTGTTAGTCTAATGAGCTCTACATCTGAAATACTAATTGAGGCTGGTTGTTTTGATTTGAAGTCGGAGGATCCTAAACTATCTTGTTTAGACTGTTGTCCCGGAGCTAGACTACTAATAAGAGGACGGAACTTTGTCCCTCAGTCGTGAGTTATGACGGGTAGATGGTAGAGTAATCACTGGCTTCGGGAACACGCTGCATCTGGCTCGCACTAATTGGCAGCTAATGGAAAACGTCGTCGTTGTCTAGACTGACTTTTGTCAGGAACACCTCCAGTCATGTTTAACCGTGACAAAATCAAGTGACGTCTCTTCGGACAGAAATGTTTACATAAAGATGTTAGGGGGAAGATTTGCTTTTCTTTTCACAAGTTTTATAGCAAAAACAAAAGCGGAGTGAAGTGAAAAGCCGTGGCTGCGGTGTGAATGTAGGTCATGTTCTCTCTCTTCTTCTCTTGTCATTGAGCACAAATCTGCCAGTTGAATCTGCAATTTTCATCTGATATGGAAAAAACAGCTTATGGGAGTTACTCGAGATTCGTTGTGAAAGAAGACACGATTCAAACTGGAGCCGGCACTTTTGAAAACTTGAGTTAAATAGGTCAAATCTTATTTTCCAAGGAAGAGCACTATAATGTGCATTTTGGGGGGGGGATATGCTCCTGGTTTTGTATTTTCCTATTTTTCTGCATCCTTGCACACTCACCAGATGAACCTGATGGAGTCACACAGAAAGATCACAACTTATCATTTTTAGGTTTTACTACGTTCCTACGTGGGCGCAACACAGACAGTATAAGATTGTTTTGGAGAGGACAGACCTTCGTCCGCATCTGGCAGAAAAAGGCCGCACAGCTGCGTGTTAATCTTTTTGACATCCATTAAATAGTTCAACAGAGAATAAGCCGTTTTCCGGTAGTTATTAGCAATTGAACCAAAATCAACATGGGCGCAGAGATTACTGACTCAACCCTTCCCACATCTTAAAAGTCCTCGTGAGACGTTTTTTTTTTTTAAACGGAACACCAAGCCACAGTCGTTGCTGTCTTTGCCATTCCTGAACTTCCGTTTTCATCGACTTGGGTTGTCTCTTTCTAGTGTCACTTGAGTGTTTTGGGAAAAGGTGCAGGTTGTTTGGAGAGCAGGCGGTCTCTTCAATGACTCCCTCTCATGAATGGTCATGTGTCAAGTGACCCCGTGTCACCTCTATGTCATGCTTGGTGTAAACAATCAGAGGATGAAGGCTTCCAAATGGCAAGTTTAAGGTCTGAGAATTGTGAGTCAAAGTGTAACACTGATTTGAAGTGCGATGAAATCTCTGTGAATGTCATCTACACTCCATAAATCCCAGGGTTGTATGCTTTAACATCTTCCCAGGGGGCAAATATTTTCCTTCATATTTAAAAGTGGAAACTTTTCACACTTTCCTGATTTTCACTTTATTCATTTATGCGACATCAGGGATGTGCTTGACTTATCCAAATCTTTGCTAATTGAAATCATGCAGATTACAAGAGGAAGTTCTGGTATCAAGTTTCCATGGAGGGGAAATCCCAGCATGTGCGTGAAGACTGTTGTAAATCACAAGGACAGACAGGGGAGGGCGGGGCTTTCGATGTGCCTCGGGAGGTTGACAGGATCTCTGCCAGAACTCATGTGGTGAAGAGATGTTTGCCAGGTGAAACATTGGAGGATGCTTATCAAACATCTGCACACGGAGGCGGGGTTAGCGGTAGGCGATTCGTGTATGGAGAAAGGTAACGTTATTTGTGCTAAGTGGGTTGATCTTGAGTCATCTATTTGTAATTATATTTTTTTAAATATATATTCAGAAGTTCTGGAAGAAACTTGGGGGGGGGGGGGCAGGAGGACACTGGTGTATGTGCTCCCAAGAAGGAATGCGGCGTGAAATGTTTGACTTCAGGTTCTTCAAGGCTATATTTGTATATAGGCCCAAAGCTGAGCCCAAGGCAGAAATAGAAACAGCTGACCACTTGCCATGCTGTCAGGCGGGCTGACTTGTTCTTTTGTCCTCACATTTGCTGCTTTATTTTGCCATTTGAAGCGCTCTTTTAGATCAGAGTTCTTTTTTCTGTTACGTGAAGCTGTGTTAAATTAGAAATGATGACAAAGAAGGAAAGTTGGGGTTGCTTTGAATTGTGCCGCTGTGATAACTTGGCAACGTTTTGTTTTGTCTTTTTATCACAGCCTGAAGTATTGACGGAAAGCGCAGCTGGCAATTTGGTGGTTTGTTGTTTTTTTTTGGTTTGCCCTTCCTTCTCCATGCTGTTGAGAAACTCCAACTTTTGACCTGTTTGTATGCTTCACGTGCCGTATGACAATTTGAGACATGTTACGGTGACGCTTTTATTCAAACTGACACCGAGGATAAAATAAAACCTCAAGATACAAATAAGTGAGGCTCAGGCAGCTGGGCGCAATGTGCCATCGACGCTTCAGGCACATCTTTGACCACCCGAGAGTCAGTTTGTTTCATACAGTGTGCCGAGTGTCTGTGAGCGCTTCCAGTCAGACAAGTAGGCGTCCGTCTGGGACGCTAATGAGATTGTCTCCCTGTTTTTGCTGCCTTAGGGGGGCCTCAAGGACAAAGGCAAGCTGTACAGTATACAACTCACCCCCCATTTTGCGTTAACAGTCAGTCAAGGTGGCTCATATGTTTTCTTTTTTTTTTGCAATCTCCCGATGAGCGATAGTTAAAAAGTCATCACTAATCGTAATGCAGTTCTTGGAAATAAGAAGTAATGCAGTTCTTGGAAATAAGAAGTTTGACAATGTCACTTGGGAGTCATGTCGTGACTTTTTTTGTTCCATTTTCGAGTTGCCAAAATACTTGCTCCATGAGTTTTCAACCAGCAATTTGCTTCACTTCTATTCTTTTGTGGTTTGTTTCCACAGCAAAGTGTCATGGGGTGCTCATAACTGCATTAGCTCTGTAAGTGGTGAGATAACGCAGCGGCTTGACAAGGGAAACTTGCCAATGAATGGAAGGAAAATAAACACAGCACATAGTTTTGCTACATGCTGACATTATTTGTTAACAGCACGGATAGTTCTCCTCTATTGACAGAGTCAGTATTTTATTTTATTTTTTTACATCATACTGACCCCCTTTTTTTAAGCTGCGAAATGCTAATCATGTACTTGCGTTCACAATTGTGCTTTCTATCGTGGCTGGCTTCATTCTGCTATTATTCCTTGTTCTTGTGCTCCTCAGAGAGTTGTTAAGCATTGTATGCATTGCCTCAACATTTTTACTGTGAGTGTACTGTGGGAGGCTTGACCTTTGACCTGAGAGGACTTTACACTCCTTGTGAGTAAAGACCCCATCTGGTTTTAAGAAAAAGTCAAAGGCTATTTACAGAATTATCAATGGGGCTTAGCTGCGCTTACGACCAAGTAGGTGGGATGATTAGATTTTCCTCACACTTCTATAAAAAGGCTGTCAAAATAGGGCTCTATTTTTTCCCCCTTTGGTAATTTACAACTTGTTTCATGGCCCTAATATCACCTCTTATGTATCTGCTTGTTTCTGATGAACCCATCCTTACACTGATTTATTAAAGAGTATGTTTCCAAATTCATGGTGTTCCCTCTGAATTGCTGAGCTCGAATGAAAAATGTTTCCACGCCACAAAGCTGAGCTGGATAAATTAGATCATCGAGACAGTTTTATTTTTTGCCTCCAATTTTATTTCCGCTTTTATATTGTGTCCAGTGCCATCATTTAAAGGAGCTGCTTTTTTTTTTTTTCACGTTAGGAAGATCTGTGTGCATTGTAAGTGTCGCCGGGAGGAGCATGCAGTGACCACCATGCCTGTGGAAATGGAGAAGACGGTCACCAAGCTGATGTACGACTTCCAGAGGAACTCGACTTCAGACGATGACTCTGGATGCGCCCTGGAGGAGTACGCTTGGGTGCCACCAGGACTCAAACCTGAACAGGTACAGTGCGCCACAACACACATTTAAAATCTTCAACCATCTAGCAACTTCATTAGCTACATATACAAGAACTATTCCCTTCCATGATAGTTCGTCAGTTTTGGCTTGCTGAGCCTGCGGGCTAAAGGATAACAAGGATTCCAAAGCTCCCGCAGTCCCTCGATCCATTCTGCATGCAAACATGTTTGCATAAAGTTTCATGAGGCCTTGCAGCGACGGCAGCTGAGCTCGTGTGATACACAAACACGTTAAACAGCCCAATTACTTCATTGAGGAGGGTTTCTGGGTTTATTGGCTGGGAGGAGTGTTTATGGAAGCCATTTTGTTTTTGTTGATGAGCTAAGGGTGACGAACTGGTCAATACAAAGCCATCGCTTTTCCCCCCAAGAGGCTATTTTTCATTTCCCTCCTGGGTCACATGGCCAACCTTGAAGTCACTTAGGCTCACGTCTCAGGGATTGTGACTTTGCCAGCAGTCAGGCCAAAGTGGAACCTGAACTGGTGAATGATTAACACATTGTATTGCTACTTGGTGGTAATGATACAAATTTTATAAGAATGGAGGAGAAATTGGCCCAAGGAGTGAGAAGCTAAAATTAACATCACGTATCTTATATTTCTAATAGCTAAGATAAATAATATGAATGGATGAATCCAAACCTCAACTGCAATGCAAAGCAGCATTAATCTGGGAAAGCTTATTAGGGTCCCCTGTCATGTCAGTGTTCCTCTCAAAGTCCGAGCTTGTCGAATAAACCAATCGTGTTCCTCAGCAGACACTTGGAAACATCATGTGATAAGATCTTAATGTCATCACAAAGACCCTATAAAGTAGTTTTCCCCTCACAAAAAACACATTTGCTTTTGATCCGTCCATTGTTTAATGCGACGGTGACAGAGATGAAGCGAGCCATTCAAGAGATAAAGCTTCCAGAAGATTGCTACTTTACAAGCAGTCAACTGAAAATCAGATCTGGTGGAAATTGGCAAAGAAACATTGGAGAGACTCTTATGTGAGTCACAGTCTGCGGCTTGATCGACTAACATCAATTTGGATTTGCCATGGATCCCTTTCTTTTACAACAATCTCGAAAGAGAGATACATCATGATTTTTGGCTGTAATTTTCGTACAAAGCACTTGGCTGTGCATAGCTTTTTTTTTTTTTGGTGATCATCACCAAACACATACATGGTGTCTCCACCTCCATCACTTGTTAAGCGATTGTCAGCACTGGTGCCACATGCAGTCTTCTCTTTTTGTTTGACCCTCTGAAGGCCTCACTCCTGCCGTTTTAACGTTCAAAACACTGTGTTCGGTACAGATCGAAATTGTGCTCTCTCTGTCTTTAGTTTCATCTGTTTTTGATTACAGTTATTATCACAAGCTGCTCCGCCCGCCTCTCGCCGCAATCGGGTGTGTATTCTGTGAGCAGTATCTGTGTTCAGATCTTATCCTCAGGCCAGTGGGCCTTTAACCTCCCAAATACTACCCTGTTGTTGTTGCTGTTGGAAGCATGTGTCATGCGTGCTCCTCTGGTAGTATGAGCATTTTCTCCGCTTGTGAGCAACACCATTTGAAGCCAACAAAAGCAAAGCCACAAAAGGAATGTGGTTACCTTTCTTGCCAAGGATGTAGCTAATAGACTCTGGAGTCAGTAGATCCATTCATGTGACAGATGGGTTGTAAAGATTGTCCTGACCCAGTCAATGGTATTGATCGCCTTTCCATTCCAATGATTTGCTTTAGAGCCGTCACAAAAATATATTACTGCAATCAGATCCTCTTATGCTACATGTAATGTTTATTTACTTCTTTCATATCTCTTTAAATTGAGTTCCTGACCTCCATTATACCTCGACCCCCAGTTACAGTGCAATAATGAGAGTACCATAAATAACAGGCGGATGACAGTCAGTGCAATGCAAAGAATGTCCTGGTAATTTGGAATGGACAGATTAACATTAATCTTGCTTCCTCTACACCTACTTCTCTACTGTACGTGCATATATGTTAATCACTTCTTATCCACGTGTGCGGGGGCGCACACATGTGACATGTCAATCATACATTCCTTTGTCCGTGACCAGAGATAGAAAGGCAAGATTGTGTTCAGTCTATGCCGATGCCCCATGAATCAAACTGAGTCACTCCTGGTCTTAAATCAATTTTTTTTTCTCTAGGCGAAATATTTTAAAGATCAGCTAATAACTACATGCAGTCAACCGTATAATAGCAAAAAAAAAAAGTAAAATGGGTAAGAGCTGACCAGTTTTGCCAAATTAAATATTTGTTAGGGTTCGTAAGATCCACTAAATTTATAACCCACACGGTCATCACGTGGTTTATTAATATTTCTGCATACACAGACAAAAGAAAAACAGATATGTGTAAAAATGATGGCTAAAGGAAAAACCGCACAGCAGTCTTTAGGAGTAATTTGACCATAACAAAAAATGGTTGTCAGCAGCATCCCAATCAATCCTCTCGTTTCTTTGTCAGGTCCATCAGTACTACAGCTCCCTCCCTGAGGACAAGGTGCCCTATGTTAACAGCCCGGGAGAGAAATACCGCATCAAACAGCTCCTCCATCAGCTGCCGCCCCACGACAATGAGGTGAGAGTCCAAACTGAGCCCCTCCCCCAGTACCTTCAGCCATCTCACCCTCCCTCCCTCCTTCAGGGCAAAGGAGACAAGACAGAAATTCCATTAGCCGAAAACCAATTATGAAATCTTTCCTTGCTATAAATGCCTAAAAGGTAAAAGAGAAGTGACACCGACCATTTTATTGTCCCATGTTCAGGTGCGCTATTGCAACAGTTTGGACGACGAGGAGAAACGAGAGCTTAAGCTCTTCAGCAACCAACGAAAACGGGAAAACCTCGGGCGTGGCAACGTCCGGCCTTTCCCCGTGACCATGACGGGAGCCATCTGCGAACAGGTAGAATGTGTGTCTAATATCAACATTTAAGTCCCGCGTGAAAACGACAACATCTCCTCTCCCATCTGTTGTCAGTGCGGCAACCAGATCAACGGAGGCGACATCGCAGTGTTTGCATCTCGCGCCGGCCACGCCTTGTGTTGGCACCCGGCTTGCTTCGTGTGCAGCATGTGCAACGAGCTCCTGGTGGACCTCATCTACTTTTATCAGGACGGGAAGATCTACTGCGGCCGGCACCACGCCGAGAGGCTGAAGCCGCGCTGCACAGCTTGTGATGAGGTAGCGAGCGCTAAACTGCTGTCATATGATTTTACTCACACGCACACATTCTGAAACCATCAACTCTACAATTAACACAAAGTTCCCTCACTTAATGGGGGGCACTGACACTGTTCTGACTTCAAATGCACATCTGGCTTAAAGTCGAAGCTGCTTAATAGAAATAATTGAAATAAACATCACATGGTTTGTCCATGACGAATCCCGATCAAATACGATTACTCATCTGTTCAAAACTAACCCTAAAACTTTGTTGTCAAGTGTTTAATTTTGCTTTTTGAAATTCTCTTTGGTGTTTTGTGATGGTTGCCAAATAACCCAAGGCAAATTTAGCAACAGTTTCTGGAACTCATAATTCCACAAATACATTATCCATGTGGGCCCGAATCTTTGCACAATGTCTTTCTTGTGTCACACACTCAACAGTCCTTTTGAATGATTGATAAATGTTCTCCCCTTTCGCCACACCACAGAAGAGTGAAAAAGTCTGCTGTCTAATTGTCTAGACATGGATTATTCGCAGCTAATTCAGATTACTCACTTGAAGAAATGAAAAGTAAACTTGAAAGATTATTTTGTCACTCGCTTACACGCATATTTTGTTTCGTGCTTTTCCTTTTTTAACGCTGGATAAGAAAAACAAACCATGACTCGCAACATTAAGGGACTGGCCTGGGAAAACATAATTAAAAAAAAAAGAACAATCATCCTGGCACCTCATGTGAACTTCCCCGTGGCTGACCCCAACATGTTTGGAACAGATGGGCATGTGTCCCGCAAGATTGATCCCCAACGATTCCCAGACAAGCCTCTCACATATTCACTATCTAACTCTACTAATCTGTTGAAATGAAAAGCATGTGTTGTTGTGAAAACCAGACTTTATCAATGATAGTCAGGCTTCATCTTTGTAGACTTATCGGACTTGTTCCTTCTCAGATCATCTTGGCGGACGAGTGCACCGAGGCCGAAGGCCGTCACTGGCACATGAAGCACTTCTGCTGTTTCGAGTGTGAGACGGCGCTCGGGGGCCAGCGCTACATCATGAAGGATGGAAGGCCGTACTGTTGCTCCTGCTTTGAATCCCTCTACGCCGAGTACTGTGATTCCTGCGGAGAGCATATTGGTACGCAGCGGAATGTGGAGGGAAAAATGCGCGAGGATTTTTCTCGTTCAGGCCTACAGTACAACTCCGAGTTATACATTCATGCGATGGGAGACCAAAATTTAAATGATTCAAAAATGCTCTCATCTGACAGTGTAATCCCTGAAACGATTACGAAACTGACGCTTGAAAAACCAGATGGCAGCTATTACCCAATAAAAAAAAATAAAATGTGGCAAAAAAGTTTTTCATTTATTCATGACTGGCAAAATTCCACAGAGATTGCCTCAGAGTACAATTTAATTGGAGTCTTGCTGTTTTTCTCAAAAGACAATTTGTGCCTCTGTTCTCGAATTAACGTTGACCTTGAAAATGCAAGCTTTTTTATCAACTCTGTGCCATGTGTTCTACCCGCAGGCATTGACCAAGGCCAGATGACGTACGACGGGCAGCACTGGCACGCTTCCGAGGGTTGCTTTTGTTGTGCCCGCTGCAAGCGCTCCCTGCTGGGTCGACCCTTCCTGCCCAAGCAAGGGCAAATCTTCTGCTCCCGTTCTTGCAGTCTGGGCGAGGAGCCCAACGGCTCGGACTCCTCGGATTCTGCCTTTCAGAGCGCTCGCTCCACCAGAGAGTCCAGACGCAGCTCCAAGGCAGCAAAAAGTGGCGGCGGAGGGCAAACGGAGGCGATATCGGGGGAGGTGGACCCGTTGTCATTACAAATGGACCTACTGAGTCTCTCGAGTCAAACCCCCAGTTTGACACGTGAGCCACCTGCCTGGCAGAACCAGAAGCAAGTCGTGGATGGCTACAAATTGGATTCCCAAGCTGAATCGACGGCTAACCCCACCCCTCTGCAGCTCCTCAGCCAGTGCAATGTCAGAACGTCCTGTAACCCACCATGCCCTGGGCAGAATAATCAACAGCAGGACCACAGGGTCAAAGAGACCGGTGGCCCAAAGAGACCGCCTATCTCGGCTCTGAAAGGTCACTCTCTAAACGAGATGTGGTTCCAACAGCCAGCTCCAGATGATTTCCATGGCCCAAAGCTAAGGACCCAGATGAGTTTCCCTGAGGTATCTCAGCAGTCCCAGCACAACGGCGGCTTCTCCGCAGACAAGCGCTCCATCAGTCTGCACGGCTTCCAGAGGGACCGAGATGTTGGTCCTCCGCCAGCCAGCCAAGTGGCCAGAAGCAGGAACCCCATCAACGCACTTAACTTTACAGAGCAACTGACACCTCTCGAGCAGACCCCGAGGGGGTCCATGGAGTGCTTGGGCATATCCAACACGACAGGTGGGTGATTACACTTTTCTCCTGCTCCAGTGAAATGACCTTAACTCTTCCTTTCTCGTACCGCGCAGGCCAATCTGCCGAAGGAGGAGGGAAGCGGCAAGAACACCTGTCGCGTTTCTCCATGCCTGATCTGAGCAAAGACCCTGGAATGAACATCTCTGAGAAAACCCTTAACTCCTCGGTTCAATTTCAGAGCTCTGACTCCCTTCACGGTGTCAACGGTGGTCAGCCCTACATGGAAATCAATCCCTCCAGGTCTTCTCAGTACCAGTTGCAATATTGTGATCCCTCTGGTTCAGGGGTGGGCAGGAGCTCCGCTCATTTACCTCCTGGATTCACCTACCAGGAGGAAGACAGAACGAGTCTGGTGAGCAGCGCCAACGCTGCCCGCCTGCCACCCATAAGTGAGCGCAGGGTAAGCGGTGTGAGAGGAGCAAGCGTCAGGATTGAAGTGCCGGAGGAAACTCCTCAGAGACGGAGGCACCACCACCACCACCGCTCCAGAAGATCCCAACGTTCTCGCTCAGAAAACGCTCTCAACTTGGTTGCCGAGCGCAGGGTGAGACCTCAGGAAAGACCGCAGCTTCACGTTCGAGAGGATTACGACCGCTTTCCTCCCCCGAGGAGCGCCAGGGAGCACTTTGGAGTCACGGGAGGAGGGAGATACCAACCTCAACTGTTTCGGCAGTGCCCCAGGACCACGTCAGACTTATCACTCCAGAACCCAGGAGCCGGGCGACGCACGGGCTTGAATCAGTACTCCTGGGACGACTATGACGACGACTGGTGCTCCACTTGCTCGTCGTCATCGGACTCAGAGGACGAAGGTTACTTCCTGGGGGAGCCCATCCCCCGACCCCTCCAGATGCGCTACCTCAGCAATCAGGAGCTGGTCCACAAGTACAGCAGCGGGATGGGAGGGACCAACCGCGGTGCGCAGCTGAGTACGCACAAACGGCGGAAAAGCAAGAACTGCATTATTTCCTAACGTTTTGCTTGGTGCCGCAGCTTGAGTCGACTCATTTTCTTCATCTGGAGAACAGATGGACAAAGTTCATTTATAGTCTGCTTGAGCAATAGGCAGTAGCAAACTGAGTGAAACACAGCATTGTTTGTCGTTGTATTAATCAGATTAATCATTTTGCGATAAAATAGTAAAGTCTGCATTACACAGGATTTTATAGGTCAAATTTAGAAACAGATAAAATATCTCAAAAACCTGAAAAAAAATTATCAGCGTCAAAAGTATATCAAGGGACACCTCTGATTAAAATTGTCTGTTGAGCAGTGACCAATTTCTTTCTCTCATGCAGTTTTATCAACTCAATATTTTAATTTTTTAAAGCTGATGTGCAATTTTTTAAATGCATATAGTCTGTTTGGTACAATTTAGCTTTTCATGGTGTGATATTTTTTTTTCCCCCAAATAGGCCGCGCTGTTGTATTTGGCTGATAGTATGTACATAGCTAAATGAACTAATAATTTCACTTAAGTTAAGGAAGTTGTAAATGTAAATATGGTTGTAAATGAGGCCTCATATTTTTATACGTATTATATATATGTAGATATACAGTAGATAACAAGACGAACGGCGCACGCATGAGACATGGCTGAGCTGATCCTGAATTTGGAATAGAGGATTATTTCAGCCATTAGTTTGATTGACAGCTTGTGTTTTTCCTCTCGAGTGTGTCAAACAAGTGCGTGACTGTTCAGCATAGCAGTTTGGTGCATACATGAATAATAATCCGCAGTGGACTTTGAAGTAGAGTTGGATTGGTAATATATGCAAGATGGCATTTGAAACCAAATCTTTGGTTGTATTGCATCAGCGCTTAAGAATGGGAACTTGAGCACACTGGGATTTTGTATTTCAATAATTTGCATAGTTGTCAAACTCACTTAAAGAACTTCTCCTTCTACAGTTGCTACTAAACAAGCCATGCCATTTTATTCTCGTGCTAACAAACCATCTGTGTTGTAAAATCCTGTTCTGAAATCAAATAAAAAATATTGTCTGATCATTTGAGTGTGCTGCAAAGTTTTTACAATAATGACTTATATAATGAGTTACTTTTTAATCTGTCTACAGTTACTTTTTAAGATCACAATATGTTAAATATATTGGAATTGAAGACTAACACAGATGTTAATTTTTTTTTCCCCCTAACTCTCAGCAGGGTGTGACCTTCGTTAAATCAAGACGCTGTCAAATGCTCATCCTCACAGCCTGATCTTTTTATAAATGCACGTTTACGTAGGAAACAGGGGTGTTTGTCAGGGCATGGCTACCACATGATTGACAATTGACAACCACAGATAGAAGTGCTCTACCGCAGTTCCACCCTGTCATTCCATTGTGGTCTCATGTGGTCCCAATGGGCCCAGATGATAAAGCCTAATCTGCCAAACCAAACAGGAGGCTTCAAAACATCCACAGGCCATATGGTGACGTCAAACTTGTGAAATGCTTTTAATGTATTGGATAATGTTAAACACCCGTCCACCCATTTGCTGTACTGTTTATCCTGTTGAGGTTTGTGGCTGAACTGCAGCGTAGAAAGCACACCCTGGATTGGTCGCTGGCCAATCGTGGGGCACATCTAAACAATCAAGCTGACAACTAGGCCTGTTTTACTGCCGCTTCTCCTTTCTCATTCACAACCAGTTTTATTTGAACTTTGTTTCACCAGCATAACACTCCGTTTAAATACTGTTAAGTGTCTGGATGCATAAAAGCGTAACAAGACGTGTCATACCGTAAATTGGATTGCATCTGACCTCCATATGGTAAATGAGGATTATTGCTGCTAGCCCTCCTAAACCACATTAGCGCTCACACCTACTGTATGTTATGTACAAAGTGTTTCAGCACTTAGTGCATGATTAGAGGCGACGGAGCGTTTTAATGCTGTTGGCACGACTGGCATGTTAGTGAGTTTGCGTCACATGACCTCGACTTTCGTGGGCTGATGAAATAGTCAGCTGTGCTGCATCCAAAAACAGCAGTCCAAGCATGTGACTTACATTTCAGACAGACTGCTTAATCTATTTGATGTGATGTGAATACATTAGCACTTTAAAGTAAAGCCTTATCCTGTAATTGTGTGGACGAATAAAGACCAAAAAAAAGAAAGATACAAAGCATTTTTGACAGAATGAAAACTGACAAACCAGCTAAAAAGACTTAGGTTTTGAGTTTTGTTGTCATTGAGAGACCCTCATCTCGCCTCTTTGATTGGTTGTTTGTCTCTATGAGTGCTATGATTGTAGTATTTTTGAAGCCTTACAATATAATATGGTAATTTAAGACTTCCTATACATGGTCATTTTTTAATTAAAAAAATATACATATTTGCTAAGTATGGACAGTTAGTTATTTAATAATAAAAACCCTTACTATACATGGACATTTTTAATAATAACAAAAATGATTTACTATACAGTTATTTAATAATGATGATAAAAATAAAAAAATAAAAAAAGCCTTACTATACATGGTTTCATCAGCCAAGCCTGCAGCCCAAAGGGCATCTTGCCTCAAGAGAGGATTGCATGATGGGCGCCAACCTCAAAGTTGCTTGGCTGGAGGGCTCGATCTTGTTCATGACATGGATGGCCCCTCTCCCACTCTGTGAGACATTCACTCACTCACTACCTGGCCATGAGGTGTCCCATCTGTATATCTGTATACTCTCTCTCACTCTCTCTCTCTCTCTCTCTCTCTCTCTCTCTCTCTCTCTCTCTCTCTCTCTCTCTCTCTCTCTCTCTTTCTCTCTCTCTGTCTCTCTCTGTCTCTCTCTCTCTGTCTCTCTCTGTCTCTCTCTCTCTCTCTCTCTCTCTCTCTGTATTGGTTGTATTGATTGTATTGTAATGTATTGTATGTATTGTATGTATTGTATGTATGTATGTATTGTATGTATGTATTGTATGTATGTATTGTATGTATGTATTGTATGTATGTATTGTATGTATGTATTGTATGTACGTATTGTATGTACGTATTGTATGTACGTATGTATTGTATGTATTGTATGTATTGTATGTATTGTATGTATTGTATGTATTGTTCAGTGAATGAACGTGAGCCAGAATGTAGATAAACTATTTGCCAAGGAAAGAAAGAACCACACACTGAAACACCACTTCTTTTGTGTTTGTTTTCTCCAAACTAACTAACTTTATTGCATGAAAGGATGCGCCGTTATGCAACAGCGGGGAGATTATGCTTCTTTGGGTAATCTTCATTTTATAACACTTACAGTAGTTTTTAAATAACGTGTATGCATATACACGCCTAAATATTGTTATCCAATATATATACTGCAATTTCACATTAGATTGCTGGTTTGAAATGTACTTTTATTATTATTATTATTATTATTATTTTAATAAACATTTATGTTAAAACTTGTCTGGTGTTTTATTCCTTCTTTTAATTTTTTGGGGCATGAAAACATACAAATCTGAAATTTGGTTAACTGCTGGTGTTGGTGTCCCCCAAAATAAAGAGTAAGTAGTCAAATACACATTCTTGAGACGTACAAAAAAATGCATGAAGTTATTAGCTACACTTGAGTGTCCGTGTGACGTAAACAGATCAACCAGCCAATCAGGAGGTGGGGGTGAGGGCGGGTGTGGCACTTTTCACTTTCACTTAAGCTTTGGACATGATTTTTCCCTAATGAACTGGCCTGTTATTAGGTACACCTAAAAATGGCGGTGTACCTAATAGAGTGTCAGAGTGATGTCACAGAACAAGCAGCCAATCAGAAAGTGGGGGTGAGGGCGGGTGTGGCACTTTTCACTTTCAGTTAAGCTTTGACCATGATTTTTCCCTAATGAACTGGCCTGTTATTAGGTACACCTAAAAATGGCGGTGTACCTATTAGAGTGTCCGAGTGATGTCACAGAACAACCAGCCAATCAGAAAGTGGGGGTGAGGGCGGGTGTGGCACTTTTCACTTTCAGTTAAGCTTTGACCATGATTTTTCCCTAATGAACTGGCCTGTTATTAGGTACACCTAAAAATGGCGGTGTACCTAATAGAGTGTCCGAGTGATGTCACAGAACAACCAGCCAATCAGAAAGTGGGGGTGAGGGCGGGTGTGGCACTTTTCACTTTCAGTTAAGCTTTGACCATGATTTTTCCCTAATGAACTGGCCTGTTATTAGGTACACCTAAAAATGGCGGTGTACCTAATAGAGTGTCCGAGTGATGTCACAGAACAACCAGCCAATCAGAAAGTGGGGGTGAGGGCGGGTGTGGCACTTTTCACTTTCAGTTAAGCTTTGACCATGATTTTTCCCTAATGAACTGGCCTGTTATTAGGTACAACTAAAAATGGCGGTGTACCTAATAGAGTGTCCGAGTGATGTCACAGAACAACCAGCCAATCAGAAAGTGGGGGTGAGGGCGGGTGTGGCACTTTTCACTTTCAGTTAAGCTTTGACCATGATTTTTCCCTAATGAACTGGCCTGTTATTAGGTACACCTAAAAATGGCGGTGTACCTATTAGAGTGTCCGAGTGATGTCACAGGACAACCAGCCAATCAGAAAGTGGGGGTGAGGGCGGGTGTGGCACTTTTCACTTTCAGTTAAGCTTTGACCATGATTTTTCCCTAATGAACTGACCTGTTATTAGGTACACCTAAAAATGGCGGTGTACCTAATAGAGTGTCCGAGTGATGTCACAGAACAACCAGCCAATCAGAAAGTGGGGGTGAGGGCGGGTGTGGCACTTTTCACTTTCAGTTAAGCTTTGACCATGATTTTTCCCTAATGAACTGGCCTGTTATTAGGTACACCTAAAAATGTCGGTGTACCTAATAGAGTGTCTGAGTGATGTCACAGAACAACCAGCCAATCAGAAAGTGGGGGTGAGGGCGGGTGTGGCACTTTTCACTTTCAGTTAAGCTTTGACCATGATTTTTCCCTAATGAACTGGCCTGTTATTAGGTACACCTAAAAATGGCGGTGTACCTAATAGAGTGTCCGAGTGATGTCACAGAACAACCAGCCAATCAGAAAGTGGGGGTGAGGGCGGGTGTGGCACTTTTCACTTAATTAACGAGGGAATCACACGGACACTCCATTAGGTACACCGCCATTTTAGACCAGAGCTTGACACCTGTGACCTTTGACCATGATATTTCCCTAATAAAGTGGCCTGTTATTAGGTACACTTGAAAATGGAGGTGTACCTAATGGAGTGTCCGTGTGATTCCCTCGTTAAGTGCACCTGCGTGAAAAGTTTTAGCTCCTGGAGAACGTGAAAGGAGCTAAAACTTTTCACGCAGGTGCGCTTAACGAGGGAATCTTGGAAAACATGTTGGAATGCGGCCCCGAGGACTGGAGCTTGACACCTGTGACCTTTGACCATGATATTTCCCTAATAAAGTGGCCATCCATGTATGTATGTATGTATGTATGTATGTATGTATGTATGTATGTATGTATGTATGTATGTATGTATGTATGTATGTATGTATGTATGTATGTATGTATGTATGTATGTATGTATGTATGTATGTATGTATGTATGTATGTATGTATGTATGTATGTATGTATGTATGTATGTATGTATGTATGTATGTATGTATGTATGTATGTATGTATGTATGTATGTATGTATGTATGTATGTATGTATGTATGTATGTATGTATGTATGTATGTATGTATGTATGTATGTATGTATGTATGTATGTATGTATGTATGTATGTATGTATGTATGTATGTATGTATGTATGTATGTATGTATGTATGTATGTATGTATGTATGTATGTATGTATGTATGTATGTATGTATGTATGTATGTATGTATGTATGTATGTATGTATGTATGTATGTATGTATGTATGTATGTATGTATGTATGTATGTATGTATGTATGTATGTATGTATGTATGTATGTATGTATGTATGTATGTATGTATGTATGTATGTATGTATGTATGTATGTATGTATGTATGTATGTATGTATGTATGTATGTATGTATGTATGTATGTATGTATGTATGTATGTATGTATGTATGTATGTATGTATGTATGTATGTATGTATGTATGTATGTATGTATGTATGTATGTATGTATGTATGTATGTATGTATGTATGTATGTATGTATGTATGTATGTATGTATGTATGTATGTATGTATGTATGTATGTATGTATGTATGTATGTATGTATGTATGTATGTATGTATGTATGTATGTATGTATGTATGTATGTATGTATGTATGTATGTATGTATGTATGTATGTATGTATGTATGTATGTATGTATGTATGTATGTATGTATGTATGTATGTATGTATGTATGTATGTATGTATGTATGTATGTATGTATGTAATGTATGTATGTATGTATGTATGTATGTATGTATGTATGTATGTATGTATGTATGTATGTATGTATGTATGTATGTATGTATGTATGTATGTATGTATGTATGTATGTATGATGTATGTATGTATGTATGTATGTATGTATGTATGTATGTATGTATGTATGTATGTATGTATGTATGATGTATGTATGTATGTATGTATGTATGTATGTATGTATGTATGTATGTATGTATGTATGTATGTATGTATGTATGTATGTATGTATGTATGTATGTATGTATGTATGTATGTATGTATGTGTGTGTGTATGTATCTATCTATCTATCTATCTATCATTTGGTCACTTGAGTGATGATTTATTAGTCATAATTCACGAGGACAGTAACTCAACTCAAAAACAGTCAGACCTCACTGAATGGAAATAATTCCAAATCAGCCCTGCAATTAAGTTAAATAAAATTTTATTATAAGATATGTCACAGACAATATTAAAATACAAAACCACAAACATTACACTTCTAATGCAAGAAAAAACGATCACATCTTACAACAAGGATTGTCAGACACATTTAGTTTAACTGTACAATTCTGTTTATTAGCGATTATATTCCACTGTAGGTTTTTGAAACATAAACAGCACCCTCTAGCGGCGCACATCCTCTCTGCGCTATCAGGATGTTTAGTGTTGCATTCATTTATTTGTTCATACTTTTTTCAAGTATCACTTTTAGGGACTGTATCTATGCAACACTTTCGGTCATCAGGCTTTGATTTGATATGTATTTATTTCTTGCCTAATGCAGTGTGACCCTATAACTTGGTCTCCATTTGGCTCTCTTTTTGAAAAGACTTCCCACAGACGGTGATGGCTTTAAACTGGTCTGAGATCTCCAGCAGCGTCTTCCCTTTGGTCTCAGGCAGGAAGAAGAAGATGAAAATGCAACCCAGCAGGGACATGCAGGCAAAAATCACAAAGCAGTACGTGTCCAGTGCATTCTGAAAGAAAAAATAACAAAGTGTTGTGTTGACTGGACCGTCCTTACAAATCACGCCACCACGTCTGATTGGTGTACTTACAATAAGTATGGGAAAGGCCAGGCCCATCACGGCATATACAGACCAGCGCTGAATCCCGAAGATGACAAACGAAGACACCCGATTGGACTGAATGAAGATTTCACTGTTGAGGGTTCCTGCTGCTGCCCCTTACGTGAAGTAGAAAAAAAATGCATTCACTATAGGCAAAGAAAAATCAGAAGCTTGATTTTTATTCATGCTGATACCTGGCCCTCCAGAGAAGAAGATGATGAAGAGGATGATCAATACAGCAGTCAGGTAGGGGGCCCAGGCATTAGAACCCTGCGAGAAGATTTTTGATGTATAAGCATTTGAATATATCCTAGTCAGACATGTCACATGGTTGCAACCACGGCAGAATTTTTACTTTCAAGTTGAGCACGACAGTAACCGAGAGCCAGCATGCACACATGATGCCATAACCCCCCCAGAAGAGTGGCCTCCTTCCTGCATGCTCAATTATCAAACCCTGGAGGAAAGAAAGAAAGGCACACATGAATGTAAATTGTGTTTTAAAACAAAAAAACTGTCATCTGCTAAAGGAGATGGTGAAACTATATTTACTAATTTGGGGCTAATCCATGTTTTAATCAGACATGGCTATTGATGGTCAAGGATTAAGTAGAAGAACAACAGAATTGCAGATACTCACGCATGATATGGAGGTGATCATTTCCGTTATGCCAAGTCCGATAGTAATGTAACGGATTTGATCCGTTGGGATCCCTGCTCTTCGAAAGATATCAAAAGCAAAAGTGCTGACCTAGGAATGAAGGAGATGATGTGGGAATAGGAGAGAAGTTCATATTTTTTGTTCGGGTTAACAACATCCTTACCACGGACATGCCCGATAACTGGTTGCAGCAGTAGATGGTGGACATGGTGATAAGCTGCCATCGGACTGTTTGGTCCTGAAGGAGCAGGAGAGGACTTTTAGTTGGGGCCGCTTCCATCGTTGCCTGCTCAGTCAACATCTCCTCCATTTCTTGTTTGAAGTCACCTTGGCCCCAGAGGCTCTGAAGAGCTGCAAGGGATAAATTACAATTTGTAAATTCGATTTAGAATGATAGGAAAACGATGCATTTCGCTTACCTTTTTGGCAACCTTTGTCATCTCGTTTCTCGATGAACAGATATCTGGGCGCTTCGGGAAGATAAGGCATCACCATCACATGGACCACTGAAAGACAAGCAGGCACGCAAAGGACCACGTTCCACAGCTCTTGGATCTCACTACGACAAAGAGAACCAAGTGCTGTGGTGAATCAAACAGCCCAACTTCTTATTATCAAACGCCTTTAATTTGCTTATGGAAATGTATCAAGCGCTAAGGTTGACACGCTAGCCGTTTAGCTTTGTACGGTCCTTATGTCATTCATTTAAAATACTACTTGAAAATGTACCCAAAAAAATTGGGGTCCATGACCGTGTTAGACAGAAAGTATCAAACCAAGTAAAATCGAGATGTAGGTGTAACTAGAATAATACACCGAATGTCATTTAAAAGGCGGCTGCAAAAATAAAAGAAATTTATACCTGAGGCCCATAAACTGAGCAGATAGTTTGCCAAAGGAAGCAAAGGTCGCTGAGGTCATGGTGACAGCGCCTCTTAACTTTCTGGGTGACATCTCGCCGAGGTACATCAGATGGGTGCTCATTCCCAAAGCTGCAAGCCAAGAAGGAGGATGTTCTTAATTATTAGCAAAAAAAAAGTGCTACATGTTCTTGTAGGGATTTAATAGGAACCCATTCAAAAAGACAGAATAACTTGTCCAGATTGTAAGAGGCAGCTTGAGAATTTTTTTTTTTTTTTGGAGACGTCAAATTGTCTTACCTGCTGAGTAGCCAAACAGTATTCTGGCCACAATGATCATTTCATAAGACTTGGCCCATTTACTTGTCAGCATGATGGTGGCTGCAGCAATGGCAATAAAGCTGTTGCAGATCACCGCCTTTTTTCTGCCAAAGAGCACACGTGTCCTCGAGTGTTGAAAAGCTGCTGCATGAAAGCACTCACCTTCCCAGCAGACCCGAGAAGGACTTGACACTGATGGCACCAAGGAGGCCCCCCACGGCGAACATGGACACGATGAGGGACCAGATGATGGTGATGGTGCTCCCTGGTGGCGGCACCGCATATCTCTCATACCAAGTGCTGTTGATGAAGTGCTTGATGAACTGCGTGGAGAGTGAATTCATTCCGATTGCAGTGATGCGTGCAACTTTAGAGAATGATACCAGGATGTTGCATGCATGACATGTCTCACCGGTGAGGGAGAACTGATGGAGGTCATATGGTATCCTGCCTGGAAGCTTCCTCCAATTCCCAAAATTAAGATGAGAAAAAGAGCGTTTCCACGCGTCTAAAAGAATAAAGTATAGAGATAATCTTTTGATCAGAAACACAAATGTCTTTGGTTTACGACAAAAAAGAGGAATTGACTTTGAAATACTTTTGGAGTCGACTGTAGTAATATAGTGAAAATATAAAATGTCACCTTGTTCTGATAGAAAACAACATAAATGAATTCAAATCAACATGTTTAATTTACCATCAACCGTTGTAATGGCAAAAATAAAAACGCTCGATAATGACACCTGGAATGACCAAGCAAAAAGCATTGAGATGAGTCAATGCTTTAAACAACAGCTTTTGAGTTACACATTTAGTTTCTATACAGCAACATGAAAACGTTGTCATTTTTGATCTAATATGAATGATACTAGATGCAAATCCACAAAAGAGATTCTACGAAAGCCTACCAGCTGCTGAAGCATGGTTTCCATAGCGTCACTTGCGTGCACCTTCACAGATCCAGTCCATGCAGTCTGACGAATTGTCGTTAAATAGCTCAGGCGGCTTTATCATTAACTTCTCGCACTTTTTAACCGCAAAAGGCACAAATACAGACGAACACATGTCTTGACGCAACTTTCTACAAGAGTTTGTAAGTATCTTAAATCGTTGACCATTTGTAATAATGAGGAGTAAAGAACTTGGTTTTCAGTGTCTTGACCTGTGACCTGTCAATTTGTGTTTTGCCCTGGGATATTTGCATATTACACCATCAAACCCATCATTCATTTTTTTATAGTGCAGCTATTTGAAATTATCTTTTGGTATTTTCCTCGATTCTGACAGTTGGAAGCGGTTTGCATCTAATCAAAGCGGCTTCCGTCATTCCCTTTAAAATCAAGGCGGTCAAGAGGCATACAGTTGCAAGAGTAAACGTTTTGATTGAAATACCTTTAGTTTTCAGCAAACACAACCTCTTAATGTTGCAAATTCAACAACTACTCCGTTTTGTATAATGTGTTGAAGCACTGCTGTGCGTTATTTCAAAGAGTACATGTCAACAAACAGTATTTTTTTATTTTGGGGGTGAAAACTGCTGTTATTGGGGAGTTGCAAATTATATATACATCTAATATGCATAGATTTTTTCTAAAAATCATACAAACACAGCATTTGCATCATAATTTGGAACATGATGTACATCTTACCCCTAGGAGTTCAATTCAGGCCATCCTCAGACGTTTTTGTTAAGTATTCATCTTTGGTGTTTTGTCCATTGTCACTTTCAATTTCAATCAAACATTTTATCACTTGTTTTTTTCTTTGTTCTGTCATCTGACATTAGAAAATTTGGCTAGTTGACAGGCTGGCTCACTCATTTAACTAGTGGACTGTAGAGCAGGCTGTGCAGCAAATAAATTATCAACCTATATCTACATATTTACAATATCTTTTTGTCTCCTCGACCATAAGCATTTGTGTGAAAAGTGACTCATTACTGTCCAGGACTACCTCTACTTTGAACACGTCATTTTTGTGCAATCGAGGCTCGTACAGCTGGCAAAGAATCAAACATAAGCACAGCTCCAAAAATGGAAGTTAAAAATTGCACTCGCAGAAGTGAACTATGAGCGACTCACTCAGTTATCTGCTGTCTGTGTATTTTGGCATTGCAAAAAAATCATGTTATCCATGTGCTGCTTGTCCAACCAAAACACTTTCTTTTTTTTTTGCAGTGGCCACCTTATCCTGCTCATGGCCATTGGTGGGGTGTTTTTTTTTTCTATTGTGGGTTTAGAATGAAGTCGTCCATGAAATGTATCTTTATGCTTCAAAATTCAACCAAGTAAATAGGTGAATTTTACACGATTAATAATTTATTAAAACAATATCCTGCGAGGCCAGTGAATCCACTCTGGGTTGTAATTCATAAATATGTCCACCAGACGGCAGTACAGTATAACTATGGTAGTTATTATGCCCTCTTTTCTCTTCTCGTCGAGCCACGCTCAGGCGGAAACAACGTTGTGCTGTTTGCCGTAGTCATCGTTGATTATTAGCACATACATATCCGGACAATTTTGCTATCCGTCCGACAGCTTTTACTTCATCTTCCTCACGTCGACATTTGAGACAAAACATGCCGCTAGAGAATCTTGAGGAAGAGGGTCTGCCCAAGAACCCTGATCTGAGGATAGCACAGCTCAAGTTCTTGCTCACGATGGACGGTCACCGACAAGATGCTAAAGTGAAGACGGAGCTCATGGACGCAATCAAAGCTAACAGTAAGTTGGCATATCACTGCTTCATGAAACGCGAAAACGCTTCAAGTAACGTGAATGGCGGTGCTTGTTGATCCACCGAACGTGCTAACGAGCTGCTGGCTAATTCAAGCTAACAAACCTCCATCGACATGCTCAACATGGATACATAAAGTAAATATCCCTGACTTCTGGTGCGCAGTGCATTTTATCTTTCGCCTGTCTGTGCCCTAGACATGGCCCCCTACTACGAAACCTTATGCAAGGAGCTCAAGTGGCAACAAGACAGTGACCTACTGAGCAAGATGAAGAAGGCAAACGAAGAAGAGCTGAAGCGGCTCGACGACGTGCTGGAGGATGCAGAGAAGAGCCTAGGCGAGAGTGAAATCAGAGATGCAATGATGGCCAAAGCTGAATATCTGATCAGGATAGGCGATAAGGTAAAGCAGTCGTCGGAGCATCAGTTCGCCACCAACGTCAGGAATGAGAAGAATCAGTTGAGGTTCAACGCGAGAACTGTTTCGCATTCAAAACATAATAAATTGCATAACAGTAAATGATAATGTTTGGGATTTTTCTATAAATGGATCACGTCAAATCTGTTTTTGCTATGTGCGTCCACAGGAGGGGGCCCTAACAGCGTTCAGGAAGACCTACGACAAGACAGTGGCTCTGGGTCACAGACTAGACATAGTCTTCTACCTGTTGAGGATTGGCCTCTTCTACATGGACAGTGACCTCATCACACGCAACTCTGAGAAAGCTAAAAGGTAATAAAAAGTGCATAGTGTTATTTTTGCAGTGTATGAAACTATGCGCTGTCTGTCCTGCAGCCTGATTGAAGAGGGGGGAGACTGGGACAGGAGGAATCGACTGAAGGTCTACCAGGGTCTGTACTGCGTGGCCATCAGAGATTTCAAGCAAGCCGCCGAGCTCTTTCTTGACACAGTCTCCACCTTCACGTCGTATGAGCTCATGGACTACAAAACGTTTGTCACCTATACGGTCTACGTGTGCATGATCGCCCTCGAGCGCCCTGATCTTCGTGAAAAGGTACAAGAATTGGTAGTGAATTTCAATAAAGATAGATATCTAACAAGTTGCAGAGGGAGCTGTTTAGCAACTGCTGGCTACTACGCTTCTGGTGTCATGACTATAATGTGTTTTGTTTTTCAGGTAATAAAAGGAGCGGAAATCCTGGAAGTGCTGCACAGTCTGCCAGCTGTTCGCCAGTATCTGTTCTCTCTCTATGAGTGCCGCTACTCTGTCTTCTTTCAATCTCTCGGTGAGGACCCTGCCCCATTGCATTCAATGCTCTATCACTGGTGGGTCAGGTCCACCATGGCTCTGCATTTTGCCAAAGCTCACCTTTGTCATCTTTTTTTTTTTTACACAGCGACAGTGGAGCAGGAGATGAAGAAGGACTGGCTCTTTGCCCCACACTACCGCTACTACGTGAGGGAGATGCGGATCCAGGCCTACAGCCAGCTCCTGGAGTCCTACCGCTCACTCACGCTGGGCTACATGGCAGAAGCTTTTGGCGTCAGCACAGAGTTCATCGACCAGTGAGTGTTTCCCCCACTGAGGGCGGAATTGTGATGGGGGTTTTTCCCCCCAGTGTACCTGGATTGTTTTATGTGCACATGTTCTTTCTGGAGCTCCATTAACCACTCTTCCTTCATCTCAGGGAGTTGTCCCGATTCATTGCTGCTGGACGTCTCCACTGCAAAATTGATAAAGTGAATGAGATTGTGGAAACAAACAGGTAAGGTCACTGTTCTTCTGACCGCAGTATTGCCTGCCCTTAATTCAAAAGAAAATTTAAAATGTTTTCCCCCCCCCTACCAGACCTGATAGTAAGAACTGGCAGTACCAGGAGACCATCAAGAAGGGTGACCTGCTGCTCAACAGAGTCCAGAAATTGTCACGAGTTATCAACATGTAAACATGGTGGCCATATTTTGTCAGGTGGAGCCTTTATCATTGCTTTTCTTACACCTGTAGTTTGTTTGACAAATTCATTTGTGTACATAATAAAACATTTGACTGTTGACCCAGTTGTTTTGGAATGATCAGGAACAAGGCAGAGACCTTCATTTATATAAATAGTATAAATTATTTTATTTACAGAACTTGTTACAAAACAAATATACTATACAATCTTCTTTCCTTAAATATTACTCCTAACTTGTGTTTTGTTCATGAATTACATAGCAGCCAATACATAAAGTCTAGCTGTAAATGATTTGAAATCTACAGGCTTTTTGTCATATGAAGGGCAGTCTCACCCCCCCCAGACATTAGCTGTACTCTTGCATTCACATTCCAAGTCTATGGTTCTATTAAAAAAAAAAACCAAGAATAAATTCCTCATATTTCCACCTGCTTAAAACTTTAGTTGAGATGTCAGTGGAGTTTAAAAGGTAAACAAAGGACCAGATTGAATGTTGTCATGTACATTGCCAAGTAAGCCAGAGGCTTCTGCCACACGTGCACACACACTGATGACAGGAAATGTTGGTGTCAGTCTCACTGAACACACACGCACACTACGACTGTTTGATACTGGGCAGCTGGCAAGCTCAGTTATTTTTTTTTTTTGTGTTTTCTTTTTACCACATTTAGGGTTCATAGGCAGATTAAAACACTGAACATTCAAGTAAGGTAAATAAAAGAACCCGACGACACTGTCCTAAAACAGTCAGGGTGAAACAAATTCAGGCACTTTCTTAATTTGATATTTCTTTGAAAAGCTGTGATTCAAATTACTTGTTTGGCAATGACGATGCAAGCGATTTCAATGATTAGTTCCTTCGACCTTCTAAAACAACAACCAAGAAATGGGTTTAAGGTCAAGTGTATGACTGGCGGGTCCATTGTGACAAAGCCCGGTCGCAGGCTGATTGGGCCACACGGGTACATTACTTGTGTTGATTCAGAGGCAACAAAATATGTGTTGTAAAAAGCACATGTGATTTGAGACCTTAAAAAGTGAATAAAGGTATTCGCTGTCAAACAGACACATGCTACAGTGGAAAAACACTTCACCTTTGTCCCTTAAGAGACCCTCAGTCCATGATTCATGAGAGGCTTCGATTCATACTGAATATATCCATGTATTGCATTATATAGATAGACTTGGCAGTGAAACACTTTTAAATAATCAAATTCTGGCTTCTCCTCTGGCTTCCTAAATAAATAACGACTCTTCAAAATGGTACCCAAGAATTCCTGCATGTACAAAAAAAGCCTGTGCAAAAATACACATTTCATTTATGTACAATTGCTTAACAAAATATTTTTTTTTTCAAATAGGGGTAGCTCTTTGACTTCATAAGCTAGGGGGGAGCTAAAGAAGAGGAAAAAAAAAAAAAAGAAAAATCTACTTTCCACTCTTGACTGACATCAGTGGAGGTTTCCAGATAGTAACTGGGTGCTGCCAAATGTCAAAATATGTCTTGTGAAGCCATCTGCATGAATCTCACACCATCTTGAAACTTACTCAAAAGCAGCAAACATCCCACTCAAGACTGTGGACTATTGCCTGATTCAAGACTTCATTTGAACTCAAGGAATCCAAGGTCACCCCGACACCGGCCGAGGCATCACTACTCAATATCCAAAGGTTGAGGGACAAAACACCCACAGAAGACAGTTGACGTGCATAAAGTTTTCTCTAGTTAAGACGTACCATACCTGATTCCCCCATGCGGGGAAGAAAAACAAACCCACAAAATTCACATCGCTCCACAGGCTGTTGTGGATCTCCCACAGTAATTCAGAGAAAAGATTGTGGCGATAATATGAGTCGCACAGATTCTTGACATCCACGCAAGCAATGCACCTTCCACCACTTCAGCGGCCCGACTTTCAAGTTGGCCGTAGACACAAGAGTAGCAGCTTTAGGTGAGCTTAGTTCTCAAATAAGCATTGCCTGCGCGGTGTGAAGTTGTTTTAGTGCTGTTCACAGTTGGGGAAGCAGGTCGACTGTGGCTATCATTCTGCACATTGACAAGATTCAGAAATTCGGTTCAGATTTGTTTCATCGTAAAAAGAAAAGGAAAATCAAGCGAGAGGGCGCATCGGGTTTCAGATCTGAAAGCGCGAGCCCTCCTCGACCTCATCTACGGAGACTCTTTGTAGTACAGTGTAAAAGCTCATAAGAAAACATCGGAATAGGATAACACTTGCATAATTCTGCGGGGGCATTCAAATAAAAACATTTACAGGGTCGTCCCTACCGGCCCTTCTCAAGCTACCGCGCGGGAGCCCCCAAAACGAGTGAGCCGAGTCCGACTGACGAAGCGTAAAACAAGATGATTGTTTGTCTGTTGGGGTGGAGCCAGCGTGTTTGCCGCCCCTCCTGCTCTCCTTTCCAAGGCTTCTGAGATCAGGCGCAGGGGGTGAAATTGAGTCGTAAATTCCAGTAGTCCAGCAGAATCGGACGTGAGAACAATTCTCGACACTCGCTCGTCTTTTTCACGCATACAGAAAGCCGTCAGAGCATTTATTCGATACGAGTTGCGCTGAATCGCCAGGGTACGAGTAAGCTCTAAACACTGGTCAACAGACTAAGTGTCCCTTATTGTGTAAATGTTTTCATTACTCTTTGAGTTTGACCTACATAAGGTTGCGCAATAAGGACGTGTGTAGTAATTTTGAGCTGAAATTACCTTTAACCTTTATTATATTATTAAAACCTGATGTACTAGAGATTCAGTACAAAAAAAATTTGCAAAGGTTTGCTTGAATCTTTGATTAAAAATGTGTTGAGCGTGGTCAGACAATCCCCCTCGTAAAACTGCAAGTGACCCGCGGTGCAAAACTGCATTGACATCTGCACACCAAAAGTTTTGCCACACTAAAAAAAAAAAAAAGTTTTTCTACTGGTGTGAAAACAAAGATGGCATCTGCGTACTGCTGGTTAGCTTTTCGATGGGAAATAATAAAATATAATATAGTCACTGATATTCTTCGTTGCAAGCAGATGCCAATCGCTGCACTAATTTTGCCTCACTAATAACATTGCGTTCATAAATGTCATAATACAGTAGTGGAAAAATACATCACATTTTAAAACATGATGGCACGCGAGTAGAACGACAACTCAGCGCATGACGATATTGAATAAATGCTCAATTGGCTTGCCACCCACACACACACACACACACACACACACACATGCACACGAGGGCCCACGCACTAGGAAGAGGTGGGCTTGTTGCCTCCCCACTTGCTCAGTGTCATGGCGGTTTACGGCCGCAGAGCTCACAACAGCCCTTAACCGGAACCCGAGTGCACCCTGGAGACTCATGGCTCGCTTTGCTCCCACGCCGGGACCTTCTGGAAGACCACCCGTAATACGAGGACAACGCCACGCTGGCGGAGCTCCGTGGCGGGCTCTGCGCGTGACGTTTCCCCACCGAGCACCACTTGTCCCCACCACCCCTCTAACAGACATGGCTTTGGGAGAACGAGTACGGACTTTTGACCTCACTGGGCAGTCCAGATCATCTCCAACCTGAGGATTGTGGGAAACTGAGAGTAATGTGGGTTTTCATTTTCGAAGGCCTCAAACAGTCCAGAGCGGATTGCTGCGGACTATTCCCCGTCATCGTGCCGTATCCACACACTCTGCGGGCTGACACCAGTGTCAGGGACGAGCCTTTGGCTGTGTGGGGAAGGGGACAAAGAAAAGTTGTCAGTGCATCTTTTGGCCCATCTGAAATGTCAATCTACTGTATTTATGACCCTTATCACCGGCACCAGGTTGTCCCTTGGCGACGTCACAACTCACCTGATGTAAGTGGGAGTTGTTGGGTAGTCCCGGCGTCCCTGGAATGTTCCGCCCGTGCTTGCCGTGGATGTTGTTAATGGCAGGTGACTTGGACACCTTGGGCCGACCCGGTGCGGGACCCCCACCTCCCCCAGTACCACTATTGACACCGCTGGAGGCAGGCGAGCTTTTGCGCTTCTTGCCTTCCAGGCGCCCGTCTGAGGAATGGTGGCTGAAGCTGCTATGGTGGTCCGCCGAGGACTGGTGGTGGACGAAAGGCCCCAGAGAGAGGGTGGAGTCGCTGCTGTTCATCACCACACTCATACGCTTGATGGACTCGGCGGGGCTACCCGAAGCCGGGCCTCGCGCCGGCGAGCCCGAGGAGCCGCCAACAGACCCTGCGGAAAGCTCGGCCTTGAGGCTGAGAGAGTTTGTGCGCACGCTGGGGCCACAGTTGAGGCCCACACTGTGGACGCCGCTGTGGGAGGAAGATAACGATGAGGAGGAGGAACCTAGTGAGCTGTGGTGGTAGGTGCTCCCTGAGCTGCCAACATTTGCACAGTTCTTCTTGAAAGTGGACGAGGGAGAATAGTTAGCATTAGCAGGTTCTGAGGAGCTATGGGACGACGAGAAGATAGAGCTGTTCTTCCTCTTCTTTCCCGAGCTGAAGCTGGTGCTGCTACTGTTACTGCCCACGCCAACTGAAGTGGGGATGATGGGTGTGGAGGAACCAGTGGAGATCTCCTTGGGCCGGATGGACAATGACTTGGTCGTGCTGCTGCTGCTGGAGGGACGGGACTTAAGCGCCCGGCCTGAGGCGAGTGAAGGGGCTAAAGGGGAGGTGGATGAGGACAAGTGGGCTGAAGGCATCTGCGGCGACGAAGACACTTGTCGGGCCTGTGTGGTGCCGTAGGCCGGGTGCTCGGGCCCTCCCTGTGGAGAGCTGCGGGCGTTTAAGGTGGTCCCATAGGAGAGCACAGGCTTGCCCTCAAACGATTGGCTATACGGGGTCTGGGGCGTGGTCGTAGGCGGGCCCAGGAAGCCTGAAGATGGGGTGCTACTGGGGGAATTTGTGCTTGTCCTATGGTTGGGTGCAAAGGAAGAGCTGTTCTCCAAGGCCATAGGGATTTTCCTAAAACAAAACAAAAATGCAAATGAGGAGAGGCAAGATTTTAGCAACGCCAACACCTTGATTTGAATTGTTATGCATGAAGTCTGACGGTTGTAGTACACGTTGCCTGCAACCGATGATGCTCACGTTTGTTTTAATGCGACAACAAGCCGGGTCGAAAGACTGACCACGATACAACACGGAACAGCTCATCGGCCGCAACACTAGGGACACCATACTTGATGTCTGCTTAACTTACTTCCACATTTGAGAGTTGACGTGCTTATCCATCATTGCAGAGAGGACACATCGCATTTTGTCCCATCGCCTGTCAAAGGAGTAACAACCTCTCCCAAACAGTCGACTTCCAAAATTACAGTACTGAAAAGAGAGCGGGAATTAAAGATTGCTCAGTTGACAATTAGGCATTAAAGAGTGAAAGTGTTACAGGAGAACAAAAAAAACACTCACAGCTACCGGTCGAGGGTGATAACCTGAATAGTGACAGTGCATTTTTTCAGCGCTCTCCTCACGCTCCTCATTCTCTCCCTCATCACTGGAGGCTCGAGAGAGCCCGTCAGGAGCACTTTGGGGATGATGTGGTGAGTCGTGGACTATTGCGGGGTCCGCTGGGGTACCAGGCCCGTGCGTGTTGTTCAATCTGTTGGTTGAAGAGCACCAAGTGATTCTCAACTTGTAACAAAAAGATCTGTTGAGTTCCAAGTTAACCAAGTCTTATTCATGCCATTTAAAAAAACAAACAAGAAAAACCCAGCAGATGACAAAAAAAACAAAGCGGCGCTGGTGTGGGCATCACTTACCGTGGAAGACTAGGGCTGTGAAATTTGAGTTTGTTGGCTGGCAGAATCTTAGTGGCGTCTGGGGCAGGGCCGTTGCCATGAGCCACCGGATGGACATCATAAGAAGTGGCAAGATGGAGGGAGGGGTGTGGGTCCCTGAGAGGGGGAGGTGGTTGGGAATGGGTTTGGTGGAGTTCTCTCTCTCGCTCCTTTGTTCTGTACTTGTGCTCTGCCAGTAATGTGTCAAAGCGCTTCCTCCGCCCTGGCACTGCCCTCCGCTGGCTCAAGGAATGTGTCTGATGTGGCAAAGACAAAGGTCAGAAGTCTTGATTCGGAAAAGAACCTGTTTGGGTTCCAGTCTTAACATGCTTTGCAGGAGGCTGACATTTCCCCCCGCACCGCCCCCCTGCTATCGGTAAAAAGATATATTTGTGCCACATGGATATGAACAAACTGATACGACGGACAGACTAAGCAAACGGCACACGATAGACAAAGCATAGTTACCTTGCATGTTAGGGATCTTGTGCAGGTTTTCCGAGCTGTCACATCCACAACACCACAGTGAATATCTGGATTGAACTCACGCTCTGAAGGAAATGAAGAGTGAAAACATTAAATGATATAGACAGTGTAAGGGGGAAAAAGTGTTGGTAGGTTAAAAGTTTTGGGTAGGAGAAAAAAAAAAAAAAAGGACATTTCAAAAATCAGTCCAGCTTATTTGAAATATTGTAGCAATGTGAATGCCTTCACCCAGCTGACCTGTCACTTTCTTGTTAAGGTGGCGTCTGCTACTGGCACTGCTGCTGTTGCTGTTGTCCTGCTTCTTGTCCGAAAGGACTGACAGGTGACCTTTGCCGTTGGGGATCTGACCCGGGGCTAGTAAGGGAGGCTTTGGTATGGAGGGACAGTTAAGGCCTGGTTTAAGGGCTGAGGATGAGGAGGTGGTGATGGTGGTGGTGGAGGTGGTGGTGTTGTTGTTGTTGGAGCTCACAGTGGTGCTAGAGGAGGATGCAGAGGAGGATGAGGTGGTGGCGGGAGCAGAGGGGACCTGCACCAGCTTAGCTGACGAGTCCACATTCAGATGCATCTTCTCCACCTTGACAGCCGGGGTGAGGCTGGAAGAGAAGGTGACAGAAATGAAGAGGGCAGCAAGGAGGAAGCTGAGCGTTAGAAACATAGAGCCGGTGAGAAACGCATGATAAGAGACAAATGTGCACATATGGGTGGAGCTGGAAGGACAAAACAAAAATCTCATGATTCCTTATTTGGGCGCATCAGGGTTATGCCAGACATATCCAAGACAACACGGTGATTACAAGCTGTAATCAAGGTTGAGACGAAAGAAATTATTATTATTACTGGTTGCGTAGGACGGCATCCTTGCATAAATGTGAAATAAAACAAACTTTTTTTCCCCCATGTAGTATCCAACCTTGGCAGTGCAGCCCAACTTACATCTTGTCCGGCTGCAGCATCCTGAATGGGTGAAAGGGAGGCCTTCGCTGGATGCCCGACACCTTGTCTTTGGCTGGTTTGAGTAGTTTGGGATTGGAGGAAGAGGAGGAGGATGTCGCGGAGGAAGAGAAGTTCGATCCAGCGGTGGCGGTTCGGCTAACAATCCCTCCGCTCGTCACTCCGGTGAGAGACCCTGAGCCAAGTCCAGTTCCGAGAGCACCGCTACTAGTACTACTCCTGTTCCTTCCGGACAAAAGGAAGGGCGAGGTGGATGCTGACTTGATGGGAGAATTATGTCTTCTCTCTGGATAAACACAACAAAGCAGTCTGGTGAAATCCATTTGAATCATACGATCACTAGTGTCTGAATACTCCAGCTTCCTTCCACACAAAAAAATAAAATAAAATTACAGAATACTAAATTGTCACTTGGTGTGAATGTGGGATTGAATGTTTGCTTGTTTGTAAAGGTCACCTGGGCTAGCCAGAATTCCCATTGACCCCATCTCCCCCAAAATGTATCGATGGATATCAACGCTAATGTGCACAAGATGATTGATCATCAGGGCCATTCAGAAGACAATGGAGAGCAAAGCTTTGAAGTACTCCCGGGAAAGACATTCATGAAACATTCTTTCACCACCTCCGCATCATTTTGGTATAAATAACATCAAGAACTAACGAGCACTAACTGGTGCAGGGGCAGCAGATTTGTCTTTACACATGACAGTGACATAAAGCTTTGATTGAACACTCGTCTTTCCCGCAGCCGAGGAGAAAGGCTAGCCGTAATAGGACATAAAAAGCCTGCTCTGACAATACTCAGCAGCATTTGTGATCCACGCAAACTCAGCCTTAAAATAGAAACAACCGATAGGTCAAGAGCTTCATTGTCATGCCTGAGCGTCTCAAAACAACATGATGAAAAGCACTGTGGAAGACAGCAGAAATAGTGAAGATGAAGTCATACTGTAAAGAGGAAAGAAAATATATAAACTTGTTTAAAATTCGATTGAACAACATCCAGCACAGAGCTATTCCTTGCAAACAGCCCACAAAATCTGTGAGCGACCATTCAATTTAGCACTGGCTAATTGGTATCGTACTAAAAGCACAACATCTTAGAAAATCATGCAGACCAACAGCGCAAACATTCGATTCAAACTTTTGACTTGGACGACGGTCAAAAGTTTATTTCTCAGCAGGTGAGCTGGAAACGAGCTTGTTGCTGCGGAAACACTCCGCCGCAAACAAACACACATTTAAAACTGCTGGTTAGGGCGAGCTGCTGGTGACTGTAACTGAAATTTGACCTTTGACCTCCATTTTCAAAGATTGAAAATGTGTGTGTCTTGGGCACAACACGTAATGATTGATGAGAATCTTTCATGAGCTCTTACAAACACCTTTGCTCTGCTCTCTGTGAATTTTCATTTGGAGAACTTTATGCGTCTGACTTTTGGGGAGCAATTGAGAAAAGGCCATTTTTTATCCTTATGAGTTGTCTCCCCAAACAAATGAAAACCATTGACTATTTTAGTTTAAAAAAAATCCAGTAGACACACAAAACAAAGTGACGCCATGAAAAGTGTACGCAGTCATCATTTTGTAATCCACATCCAGATGCAGAACAAGCGAGGCCACCTACTTTGCAAGAACAGAATAATGGCTTTCTTCCGCTCCTTCCCCCTATCACTTCCCTGCCCCCAACCCATTTTCTATCGCCGGTCACAGTCACAGCGCACAAACTTCCCAGGAAAGCCCACACACGCTCCACAAACAAACCACAAATACTGATTGAAAAACACAATACCAGTTACGTCACGCCCCCCACCCCACAACGGGAGGAGTCTTCATATCCTTTTTCACGTCTAAAGAGTTGGCCCCAATGTTAAGGGAGAAACCTTCAAACATGCGTGCAAGGCACCAGTGTGTTAAAAAAAAAAAAAAAAAAAAAAAAAAAAAAAAATTGTCGGGTGGGGGGATTATCTTGGAATAGAGTTTGAAGAACATGCAAAGCTTTCTTGCGATGCCATGGAAACATGAGCTTGCAGAAAGTGCATCCCAACTGACTTACTGCTCTGCAGAGACCAGTAAATACTATTTTACATATTGCTCCCACTCTAAATCAATTAATTCATGTGCTATCTCAGTTATTATATTGCTCATGTGAATCCCCCATTACTGCAATCCCGTGATTACTGCATTTAATTTGACAATGACTATAATGTAATTAAGTTGCACAAAGTAATTATGATGTGTACTGTTATTGCTCCCTCTTGTGGCAAAGTGTGGCTCAAGTAGCACAAAACATACCACTTACAGATGAACAAACTGAGCTGCTTTTTGTGTGTTTTAAAAAAAAAAAAAAAAAAGGTAGCACGTCACTTGGAGAACGGAAAACTGTATCAAATATTAACAGGGGATTTGGATACATGCATACAGACACGCACGCACGCACACACGCACACGACGGAGCGTTAAGTAAATAAATCAAAGTTGGTGGTGGCTGCTCTCGGGTTTCTGTGTTAAGGAGGCAAAGTGGTTTGGGCGCTGGTGTCAGGAGGAAAAGCAATACCGCCTACGGGTGCCAATGTAAGAAATGTTCTCATCAGGCAACGCTGTAGTGGCAGTGGCATGCAAAAGTTGAATTCTTTGCAGATTTATTGACTTCCGTTTGGCATTCTTTTGAATAAAACATCACCAGGGCGCATTGAAAACACCCAAGTGCCTACCTTCAAAACGCCTCGGAATAGAGCGGAAGTGTTGGTCTTGACAGAATATTTGTGAGACTTACCGTAATGTGCTTGGAAGGCTTGAGGCTTGACTACTTGACTACAGTGGCTGCACATCACCAGGTAGAAGTCATCGTGCGCTGGATACTGGCCAAATATCGGCATATCTATGCACAGGGGAAATTTGGATTGCTCGGGGATGAGTCGTAAAGAAACAAGTACACAACACAAAGAGGAAGGATTGATTGGCAGTGCATTATGATCACACACACACACGCGCCTATGTGTAAATACGACAACCACGTTCGGACTGGATAAATAAATCAAAGATAATCGGAGCAAACTGACGGGTAAGCCTGGCAAATAAAAATAGCGATGACTATCTAGCACTTGGCTGTGTTCGTCCTGAAGTACATGGTGATAAGAAAAGGCCAAGGTAGTGATTCAAAGGTTACCTGCAGTCAAATAACTTTTCCATCGAGTCAACCTTTGTCCTACGTATGACAAAAAATGTTGTCATCCTTTCACTTTACAATTGTATCTCCAAATTGGAGCTTTGTCTTCAATTCAAAAGCATCTTGCTGTAAATTCTTGCAGAATCTTGGCAACCTTATGAGGCATTGGATAACAAACAATAGCGTTCTGTCATTTTCTAAAAGGTTGCGTTTGATGGTATCCTCTACTATACTGTAGTGTTTTTTTTTTAAGACAAGCAAAATTAGTAAAAAGTTACTACATAGCTGGTTCCAACTCCCCAAACACAGAGGGGGGGGGGGGGGGGGAATCCTAATTTGAGGAGGTTAATTAAGAGACTGCTTGGGGTGTGATGGTGAGATAAACGAAGGAGAGAAGGCAAGAGTGGAGCCTCTCTCCAAGATGTAGCACTCAAAGGCTGTCAAGGGTCCTCAAAACATCGTTGACAGAGCCTGGAAGGGATGAGGATCGTCGCTCAATGGCCACATAACAAGGTCTACCTGGTGGGCCGCCTCTCAGGGTGCCGAGTGGCCTTCATTTGTGGCTGAATTGACGGACCGAGTCTACTTTGTGCATGTGGATTGCGTGAAAACACTTTGCGGTAGCTCAATGTCTCCTTCACCAAGAGACTTATGTTGTGGCCTGAAGTGGCCTCAGAGGAGAGAAAAAAAAAAAAAAAAGCTAGTGAGTTCACAGTTCTGACAAAGGCGTATAAATGACATTTTGAAGGGTTGAATAAAAAAATCATCCTGCTAATGTGTGCTATTAAGAGCCCGGCTTCTCAGAATAGAAGATAAACGTCATGTTTCACTGGTCACGGGCCTGCAAATCCACCTGGCCACAACAGCTTATTAATTCATTTATTTTTTTTCCCAATGACAACGAACGAAAGATCCTACGAAAACTACTTGTTCAATAAAGATATGGCCGACTGTGTTTTGTTACCACAACAAGAACATCTGACCTGGAATTTCGTAAACCATATTTGGTGGATGATGATTCACACTCAATTGTGACATCTACTCATCCATTCAATATATTTTTCTCAGCAGATGATGGGAAGCTCAAATAGTTGTTAACTTGGGAGTGTTACGCAAATGTTTGGCTCAACTTTAAAAGCACCCCCCCCTATTCAGATCTGCTTGCAATCCTAATTGAATAGTCGTACGCACTGACCGTTCTGTTTTTATTTTAAAAAAAAAAAAAAAAAACATTCACTCTGCACATGTCTCCTTAAATCCTTAAATCACACAAGAAAAAGTAAAATGAGTATAAAGGGCATTCTATTCTATTCTATTAAAAAAAAAAAAAAAAAAAGGATGCAGGGAGAAAGGAAGCCATCAAGAAAAGCAGACGGACGAGAGAAGCAAAGCCAAGAAACTAGCATGGTAGATAGAGACTGAAAAAGAGCAGAAGCAGGCCTCAGCGAGACAAAGAGAGTGAGCCCAGGACCTGCGCTCATGGAAGAACAGCGCTTGTGAGCAGCAAAACACAGGCAGGGAATGAGAGTCCAGTTCATTTCAGCATCCTCATCCACGGCAGTGATGAATGATCTAGGTGGCTGCCTCCCAGCGGCACACACTGAATGAAGCTCAACCTCCGACTGACGCCGTATATGTGGCATATATACAAAGTCATTATTTGCTGTGCATTTAGAAGAAGAAAAAAAAACGGCGGTGTGTGAATAAGATGTTGGCTAGCATGGCAGTGGTTACACCACAGTAGGAATCTGGCATGAGTCATGGCAGGGAGTGGGAGAGCCACTTGTTATAACGCCCCCCCGCGCACACACACACACAAATATAATTCGATCGAGACACACGGCAAGAACTGATCGGTCCAATGACAATCTCGAAAGGGAAGTGCCACGTGATGGCGATGTAGTTTCAGTTCGCAGCTGCATGACATGAGATGCAATGCTAGTTAGTGTACAATACGGTGTTAAACACAGTAGCACAGTATATAGAAGCGTTTGTTTGTTAGCCGCATGGTTATGCGCTACTTGAATTGTGCAACGGTCTTATGCTCTGCACACAGGCCACATTGTTGACCTGTGAAAGGACAACACCAGATAAGTGCCAGGACAAGGAGTAATTAACCCTCGAGTCCACAGTGAGACGAAACAAACTTAGACTTGACACATGCTGATGGCATCATCAGCAATCTCCAAAATGAGATGTTGTGAGTTCGACTGTATCGTTCTGCATTCGTGCAATGTTTAGATTTTCTTGCTCGCGCTGTATTTTAATAATTGTTGTTGATGTTGATGGATAAAATCAAGTGTTTCAAAATTTGTGAATTGGAGTAATTATTCATTTGCATGTTGACATGCACTTCTTATGAAAACTATTCATTTGGGAACTAGTGAGCTTAATCTGAAATGCTGAGGTTTTGGTTAATTTTTAGATTTTGAATTTGGGACCTGGCATTTTGGGCACGACTGGGTTGTTGTTGTTTTCTTCAAAAGGTGTAAGAAAACAAGAAAAATATTGACCAGTCTAGCTGATGTTTATCAATCTTTTTTGTTTGAAACAGCGAATTTGTCAGAGGAGATGAGGCTTCTGTAAGTACGATTTGAAATCACCAACATTTGACTTCCTTGCTATATTCCATTAAACGGGCTTGCTAATCAATTCCGTTCATTTTTGTCTTAACTTCAGGCGAAAGATGACGCGAGGTGACCCGTAGTTAAAAGAATAATGTCGCAAATAATGGGACACTCCTGCATGTTTACATGTGCAAGACAACTAGAGTGTTATCATTTATATTACAGAACATTTTATGGCATTACTCAATGACAGACAGTTTAAGTTATTCAAGAAAATAAAAGTCCAGTCATTTGATCTGCTTGAATAAGCTTGAGTGTGTATGTGCAAACCCCCAGAACCAAAATACTGTACTGTACACATTTTGGCCCTGGATAGGGGAGAAAAAAAACAACACTCACCTTCTCTGCACAAACGCATGGCTTCGCGATTTTTCCCCAAGTCTTTGAAACTTTCCTCCAATTCAGCACCTGAGAATGGGGCGACCCGACACAGAGGCAAATAAATAGTTGCACGTTGCTCCCACTATGGTTTCTTCGTATTCCGCCGACAACTGCATGCGAACGGCCACAAATAAGCACACCAGCGCCGGAGACGGCGGCGCTCCACCTCGCTTCGGCGGACGCATTCGGGACGCGAGCGGACTCACCGTCGTTTCCGTGGAGTTTGGCGGCGTCGACCCAGTTGCTCCAAGGCTGTCCCACCATTATTTCTGGACTGGGTAAGGATCTCCGCTCCGCAACAGTCGCCATTGCTGTGGAGCCTTCTCCGCGCTGGCTCGGCTGCTGCTGCTTCAGCTGCTGCCTGGCTGCTCGGCGCTGCTCCCCCCTGACGTCATCCTCGGCCCTTTCCGACATTCTTTCCGCTACAATGTAACGACACGAGAGTCAGCTCGGCGCAGGAGAGGACTTTCCTTAGGATCGCTAGCGCGTCGTCTCGCCTCGCACATCACTCAAAATGAACAAATCAAAAACACGAGCACTCAAAAATAAACGTATTTTAAAAATTAAAAAAATTTAAAAAACACTAAGGAAGCTGACGGCCTCAACTCTGCTCCCAGGCTGTTTAAACATCAGTATTTTTTGTTGTCGCAATTTTTTTTGGGCACTAAAGCATAAATTGACAATTACATTTATCATTGATTCACAATGACAACGCAACAAATTATTGCAAGCCCCATATATGCACCCCTAATGATGGACAGAGAATAGTGTGACCTGAGCTTAATACTGAGGTCACCAACCTTCTTTAATTATCTTATTAATAATAATTAATTGTATTCATATGTGAAAACACTGGTCACATTAATTGAATGTCCCACTATTTATCACAAAGATTTTCCCAGGTAAGAAACACGTATCTTTATGCAAATCGTTATTTCTATACATATCTGCAAGTGTTTACATTTCCAAATGAACAGTTCTACCACATTCCTTGGAAATGACAATGTCCCATCACCGATGAGCTATTTTTAGAGCAGGACCAGGGGGGCTCATGCTGGCAAACCCTGACGTAATCTAACGTGATGTTTCATAAGTGCAACGATCTACCAGCAACGCCATGATACCGACGTCATATCATTGCATTTCTATGCATGATCTCACCTTTGACCTACCATACCAGAAAAAAAAGTTCCTCATTTTGAACGCATCATTTGCATGATTAAAGTGTCTTCCCACAAGCCTGTTCTGCTATTTGAAGCATTCAAATCCCTTGCGTGTTGGTGTGGTTGTTTTGTGTGGTTTTGAATAGATATTTGTCAATATGGCTATAGATCTCCAAGCATCAATGCATTTTAATGCTTAGAGCTCTGAAAGAAAAAATTGTTATCTCTAACAAAAATGTACATTGTAAGATTGCATGATAGCTTTTCCACAATAAAAGGTCCCTGTAATGTAAAACATATGTGGTGTAATTATCATTTGCAAAGGCAAAACACCCACTCTGGTCAAAGTGTGACAATATAACACGTTTATCATTTAGATGGTAATGCTTGTGTGGCAGACAAAGAAAGAAACAAGGTGGTGGTGACTCATTCATACTGATGTATTCATTTTCCTTTGTATGTGAACATTCACGAAACTAAACCATTAGAAAAAGTCGGAAAGAGTTTGTTGTGGTACCGACCAAAAGCATTTCGTAGGAATGCAAGACTGTCAGTTTACTTTCACTTTCAAAATGAAACGTTCCAAGCGTGCCAGCTCTTTTTACCTTCACTGACAAAAATGGGGAAACATGCAAAGGAATTTTCATGAATGTAGATTGTCCTGATTTGATTTTCTATCATTGAGATGAGGGTTACACCTTTTTCCACATATTTTAACAATTGTACTACAATGCTACAGTTTTGACAAATGAAATGATATTCGAAGAAAATTTCAAAGAGACTGTTGTGGAGAAATGCAGCAGAATGTCAAGCACATGCCTTGAGACGGATAAGTCACACATGGATGCAAAAAAAGAAGCGTTATGCACATCAACAGATGCACGGAGGTTAACTCGTAAATAGAAGTATGGCAAGTATTACAACTTGTTGCTCAACGTAATATACTGACTACTCACTGAGACAAAAACCACATCGAGCCATTCTCTGAGAATGCTAATGCTAACTCTATTTTACGAGTTCAGGATTACTCTGCTTCTAGATTTAACTCTTCCTTTTTAACCATGTATCAAAATACATCTTTACCAAACGGTAAAGCCAAAAATTCCAGTTTAGTGATACCTGTTGAATAAACACAGTTTCATGTCCATTTTTTCATTCATGTCCCTACTACTAAAAGGCTATGTACATCTAAGCACACACAAGAAATGAAAACAAAGCATTCAAATGATCATGTGATAAGTTTTCATTTCTGTAAAACGCATCTGTGGAATTTGCATTTTCCTCTAATAAGTCCCTGACAAGGGCTCTGAAAAAATAAACAATAACCAAGTTACTTATGTGAGTATTGTTTTTAGATGTATTGCAGGATAAGTGCAAAGGGATACTGTCATGTATAAATCCGCAAAAATGAAAGTACCCCAAAGTGTGGAATTTTTCTCCCTCATTTGGTATGATAGAATGGTACACAAACACTTTGAGACTCCTGCACGCATAATGGATTGCAATGCTGTGATTACAAAATCATAATAAAATCCAATGTGTGCGTTTGAATGACAAATGGTATGTAATATAAATGTGATATGTAATGTTTATAACATGTTGTAAATTAGATTAGAATTTATTTTACGTATAAGGATGTACCAATTTTAAATATTGCAGATCTAAATATTGGCTTTATAAAATGTGTTATTGAATCAGCTATTCCTACCATTTTATCAACAGTAATTAATGTGAATGGCACACAAGTCATTAAGACGATGAAGAAGTGAGACATTACCTTGGCAAGGACAAAAGAAACTTATTTGTAACTCAATCAGCTGATCCACATCAGTTTGGATTCTTACTGGCTGCCGCACACACTGAAGAAGAAATCTGGAATCACACGTTGAGGGGAGATGAGTTAGCACCATGTTCTTTGATTTATGTTGAGAGGCTTAACCCTTAACTAGGCTATTAAAACGTGTAATTCAACAAATGTGTTTTTATTGAGCTTTTGAACAGAAAGCAGTACCGGTAATCCTCTCTATAAAAGCTTTCCAACATTTTAGTCATCTCTTGAGACAGACAAAACACTTGTGATCTGCTTTACGTTTGAATTTACACTTTACTATTATTTTTGTAAACACCGCTTTAGAGCCATAATTTTAAGATCGAGATATTTTTGCCTTTTTCAATTTATTTCACGTTCTAATATTAACTGAGATTAAATGTGAATAAGAACGTAATCCTGCGTTCGTGCATTCTTTCATCCCTGACTTGCAGTCAAGCCTGACTTGAACTACATTGCGATTTGAACTCTCAACCGCAATGTGTAACTAACTACAATGCAAAGCATAAAAGTGAGAAGAAGAAAAACCAGAATCGCCGATCATCGCCGATTAACTTCAGTTGGCAGTCCAACACCGAACAAGTTTTGAGTCGCCTCGCTCCCACCTCCAAAACAACAACGATCATTACTTGAAAAGTGAGTGAGTGAGATTGACGTGCGCCTCAGCTACGAGCACAAGTGGAAAACGTATTGTGAACATCTGACAGAAGCCGTGTAGCAAAATCAGCCTGCATCCACTTCATCTCTATCAAATACGATCAGGGAGCATTTGGTGGCTACGTCGCCCTGCTAGCTAAAGCCTGAAGCCAGCCATAACTAGCATTAGCGAAGAAGCTGCCAACAGCCTGACAGCACAGCACAAGTCATTAGCAATCGTTACGGAGTCGCGGCAAGTTTGCCCTTACCGATCCTATGGATGCCGTATGTGTAAACAAAAGCCAGGCCGATTGAAATCAACTGGATGCAAGGGGCGAAGGGGGCAGGACACGGCGAGAAAGAGCGAGTGCGGTGCTCAGCCTCTGTGGAGGTCTTCACCAGGTGCTTCCATGTCTGTTTACCAGACTGCATTCTGGGAATGTGACGTCACTGAGCCTTAGACGAGCGCTCCACTGTAAATATAGCTCACGCACAGTATGGCTCGCGTTTCATTGTTTCAAGCGGGTTTGGGGAAAGAAAGTATAGATTTAGGACACAATTAGAGCTCTAGTCTATGCAAACATCAAAAACAAAGAGGGCACTTAATAATTTCCAGAGGTAGGAAGTGACGAGGTAAAGTACTTTGTTTCTGTACTTGAGTAGTTTTCTCGGGTCAGTGTTCTTTACTTAAGTTTACTTATTTTTCGGACTATTTTTTTTAAACTTTTACTCCTTACTTCACTGAGATGACTAATATGTTCTGGTCCAATAAAGCGGAATAAAAATAGTGGCAGCAACGGCATATTATAAAGGACTCAGAGTAAGACATTCCCCATCTATTGCCTTATCTAAGTGATTTTGTGAAAATGTTATCAACTACAATTATGCGTTCTCTTGTCAGCCTTTAAATCAATCACGAGCAAGTCATTGGATATTTTCAAAAATAATGGGAAAAAAAACTTGCATTCCAATAGGACAAAATTGTTTTTTTACGGATGGCTGTGTTCTGAATCCTGTCCAGAAGAGGGCGGTAAAGCCTCTCTATTTGGTCTCTACTGACTCTGCTACTGCGGTAGAAGAAGAATACGAACCGATGAAGACATGATGGGGTCTGTTACAGATGGTAGCTACAAGTTTCATCGCTATTTTACATCATTTATGTTACAAGACAGTCGATTTAAGTCCAAACTCTAAAACGAGTCGATATGTTTCTCCTCAACAATGCTGACCTTGTTGCACATATTCCAGAAGCAACATTTACAGCCCCTTCTCATGTAGCAATTTTAGCCGCTAGCGGCTAGCTACGTGACCCATAACAGCTTCTTCTGGTTCCTTTTCAGATGAAGTAATTCGAAAGCGTCTTCTTATCGACGGCGATGGAGCAGGGGATGATCGGAGAATCAATTTGTTGTTGAAAACCTTCACCAAGTGGTGCAATTCACCTGGAAGCCCAGAAGAAAGGTCAGTGAACTTGACCAATTGATAGACCGACGCTGAGGCTTTCAGAAATGTGTTCTAAAATGTGTTCTATAAAAAATAAAAGCTTCGCACAGTACCAGAGGATGCTTGGGACTCTTGCCCAATGCGAATTCTCCCTGGGGAAGACTCTGATGGTCTATGATATGAATCTTAAGGAAATGGAGAATTATGGCAAAATCTACTCTAATATAGGTACATTTTTGTTGCATTATTTTCTCAATTGCATGCTGGAAGTTTATTTCAACTTCTATACTTGGGGTGTATTTACACACCTCGTTATCTGCACTCGACAGAACAAAATATAACGTCAGCACATGAGAAGATTGTGGAATGCAAAAAGGAAATCCTGAGAGCAAAGAGAGTAAGAAAGAACCGCCAAGGTAAGAATATTTCCATCATTTTTCTCAAAATGAATGGGCCAAGTTTTTGAGCATTATAAGAAAAGTGCTTGGTACTTTTTAACATTCTTGGTTGTATATATTTCTCCTGCAGAATACGATGCGCTTGCAAAGGTTATTCAGAATCACCCAAATCGTCACGAAACACTCAAGTGAGTTCATCAATACTACTATATTAAGTGGAATCTTTACAGTTAAACCCAGCCTGTTCTGTGAATTTGTTTTGGTTCATCTTGAATTTGAAACAGTTTTTCCCGCCTATACAAAACATGGCAAAAATCTTGCATACATTTTAAATGCCATAGACTAGTTAAAGCAAGACCAAATGGCTGCTCTAACAATGTAGTTATGTTGACTGCTTGCAGGCAATTGGAGGCACTTGACAAAGAACTCCAACAGTTGTCTAACATCAAGGAGAATGTGGATGCAAAGGTAATATGAAACTACATGCATTTGTTTTGAATAAACCAGATGTGATTTTTTGATTACCCGTATGGTCTGATTTCAGTTGGAACTACGGAAGAAGCAGTTCCACGTGCTACTCAGTACCATTCAGGAGCTACAGCAGACACTTGAAAGTGAGTAAACAAGGACATTTTGAAAGCTAACTGCATTTGCAAATTTAGAACTCGTTCTGTCACCCTTTGCAAGAAATGACTTTCCTAATCATTTGAATCTCACCTCCTAGATGATGAGAAACTAGACATTGACGAAAACAATCAGCCAAGTCCCTCAGAGGCTATCGAATGAGGACACCGTTCGTTCATTTTGAATAAAGTGAACCGATTTTATATGCTGAATTTTCTGCATTTTTGAATAAATGTGAAAACTACAGTCTGAAGTTATTCATGTTGAAAATAGAACGCAACACAACTGTTTTACACATTTTTGCATCGGGAGCTGTTTTATTACCACATGCATGCATAGAAATCAACAATAAGGGTTGCAATTGTTGTATTCCTTGCAACAGGCATTATCTCAGTCTCTTTGAGTATCATCTCTTTAAATAAACACAAACTTCATTGATTGTCAGTTTATAATAAAAACGTAGCTACCTTTGTATATAAAAACCCAACACTTTTTTGGGTCCGGTTTTGACACGTCTGCATGCTTTAATAGCGCTAAACCTTACTTCATGTGTGGGTTTTTTTTTTTCTGTTACAACTCTGACACAAGCATGGACAACATTCAGTAAATTGTTGCAAGAGCACCCACTTGTGAACTTAAGGGGAACAAAATGATCAAAACAAAATTACCTACATTGTCTAAACATGAGTTATAAAGTTACCATATAGATACTACATGAAATAAAACACACTTTCTCTTAGTTAAAAAACTAACCATACTGTAAAATAAATTCCAAATATGCCATGCTGGCTAATCTAATTAAGTTTTTTTTTTTACAAAGATCATGGTATCATGCACACAGTCAACACTATTTCCAAATTTCAGAATATACAAACAGACAATGTCCACACTTCAAAAATATATATATGACCAAGCAAATACATAGATATAATCCAAACAAGAAGAAAGATAATACCCACCCTCTCAATAAAACAAAAAGAACTAGAAGCAGTTAAAAAAAGAAACCTGACAAAACCTTTATTCATAGGGTGCAAACTCTTCCCGGTCATTTTTCCCCACCCATTGCCATGTTCAAAATGCAGATGTACCACTCAAGGTATAAAAAGGCAAACTACATTTGATGGGCGTAAGAGGAGGGACCACCGACCTGACTGTACTCAGACGGCTGGTCGAGGTCTCCCTGGGTGTTGTAGCTCCCTGACTGATCAAAGCTGCCCTGGTTGTAGGGCTGCTCATTAACACTACCAGTCTGCTTCTCAGAAACCCCGCCCACAAACCTGCCAGCACCCTTGTGCCAACCAGTCTCCTTGAAGACAAACCAGATGTTTCCAGCCCAGAGAACAAAGTTGAGGAATCCAAACACCTGGAGAGAAAGAATGAGATTGTATTTATTTGGTGTACTTTCTGGCCATCTTATTACCTACCACTGAGGTGTTGAGTCCAGACCAGCGTGGTTCTTGCACAGAGCCACATTTATTTGTCTGGTCCTTGCAGGCAGAGATGAGGAGCTGGACCTCAGCTGGCTCTGTAGCTAGCTTGACATCAGACAGAGCTTTGGCCCAAGCTGATGAGCTGACAAGCCACATGAAGGAGAAGACAACGGTCACAACAAAATCCTACAAGGAACGCAAGAGACAAAAACATAAGTTTGCACACCCAGAAAAACAGACCTAAGCCAAGGACACAAATGTAGACAGCTAACGATACTCACAATTAGTGGTCCTCGGTTGTTTTCGCGGTACTTGTTCTGGAAGAAGATGTAGACGACAGTGGCGAAAAGGGAGTAGAGAAAAGCAAAGACCGCAATCGTAACAAAGAACTCAGCAGACGATGAATAGTCTCCAATGAGAAAGAGTTGCTCCCTCCTCATGCCCTCACACATGGGCGCTTCAAATGACACTTGGTGCAACCTAATGCAAAATGGACACAATAAAAACACATTTGCTCTATAGCAGTGGTTTGCAAACTTTTTATACCAAGAATCACCCGAAATATTACTTAAGCCATCCAAGGATCATTCAAAAACAGACGTAGGCAGCGATTCTCTCACCTACCGCTAGAGGTAGCTGTAACACACTTTAAGAATCACTGCTGTAGAAAGCAATGTACATATGGATTTTTAAACTTCAAGTGAAGTAAAAAGGTAAAGTAAGTACAACAAGAGCAATTAACCCACTCCAACTATTGCTTAGAGCAATTGAATAAGCATGTTAGGAGCTCAAAGGTGTTTAAGATGAAAATAAACATGTCTCACCTGAAAGGATAAGCAAAGTCAATGGCAATGCTGAGGTTGCTGCTGGCCTTCTCCATGCAGTCCACACTAACTCGCAGCTGCCCAGAGTAGCCTCCACATGTTGCAAAGGCAAATATAGCAAAAAGCTAAAAGAAAGAGGGGGGGGGGGTTATGACTTTTTTGCTAAATGCAATATTTCACAAAGCACACCTCAGGAACCTAAATTCTCACATTTCCCATTATTGTTTTGATGAGAAAGTTGCCCCTGCCAACATGGCCGCCATGCTTTGGACTTATTCTAATCAACTGTAAAATCAGTTTATCAACAAAAATAAATAATTATAATAATCTCTTTGATAATATGGACTCTTCCACAAATCTCAAGAACAATAAAATCTGCTGTATACTCCGGCATTCCCATGCCGATCTCAAATTGCCAGTTGGGAAAAGACAAGTGGTGATAGGAGGTGTATAATAAATGCTCTTAAGTGTTAGGAATAACCCCAGATAATGATCTCTTTCCTGCTGTACACCACCCACCTCCACCCTCCTGCAGCTGTCTCATCTTGCCGTGATTTATCGGAGGGGTTTAGCCCCTCTCATTTCAGGCAGGGTCCTTTGAACGGTGGAGTGTGGCATTGTAGCAGGAGGGTGGCTGCTAAGCCTCGCACCCAGCGTGTTTATCTGCCTCTCCCAGCTGGGCTCCTCAGGGAGCAAGCCATAAAGAGAGAGAAAAGAGAAGTGGAACGGCGAGAATGCGGCGAGATGTTTGGGCATCAAAATAAATAAATAAAAAAAATCTCCCTTTTTGCTCCCGTTCCTGACCTGAATGGCTCGATATGCAGACTCACAGCAAGGTTTTAAAAACAAATTTTATCAGATAAGAAATTAAAATTCTATGCAGACAAAAACAAAACATCCGTCCAAATTATTCATAGATTAATTTCCCAACTGTACAGCAGCCTTTGCAAAACAATTTTTTTTTTTTAATATCACCTCATTATGGTAAGATAGATACTTTATTGATCCCCGGGGGAAAATTCAGGTCCCAGCAGTTAAATACAGAAATACACAGATAGACAATACTAACATCAATAAAAGGAGATAGCCTAATATGAAAAAATAAGTAAATAGATCAAATAAATAAATACATTTTTTGACAATAAATTGAATATTTGTTGACCATGTTAGTATTATCTGGTAGATTGATTCTATGTGATAGTTTGAGTCATCTTGACATGTTCTAAATTATCCATGCAAAAATAATAATAATAACTATCCACTTAATCTGAATAAAAGTCCCAAAAGCTACCCGCTTTATGAACAGCAGCACACGGGTGAAATGTCCACACGTTTTCATGAGTGAGCTTGTCTTATCTTTTCACAGCAGCAGCATCACCAAATAAACTCATTTAGTGGCAGCTAATCCCTTCATGCACGGGGAGTGCGTTTTGTCCTGCATAGCTCCGATTCATCTACCCCACTAACTCATTCCTCTCACTCTCTCTTTCACTCTGCAGGCTCCACTGCCCACAAGCATAACAATCTCCATTAAAATTTTGTTACACTGTTTTTCTTTGATGGCCCTCTAATGTCCATTGCTTCTCATGGCTATTTTGTCTAGGGTCCATCACCTAGACAATGATAGTGCCCGCCCGACACATTCCTGCTAAGTCTGCTCAGTACTCCTTAAGATTTGCGTATTCAGGTAAAAGAAAAGTCAGAATATTTTATCAATATGATACAGTGCCCATGCAAGCGTGTGAGATGTTGCAACTATGATGATGCTTCAATGCATAAACAAATGTATATCATTAGCATCATGTGTTCATTCAGCTGTGCAATTTTGCTGCTTTTCTCATTCCATCGCTCTCGAGCACGCGCACACACAGACACACACATGCAGTGAAGTGTTTGGGCACATCTCAAGGGACAGCTTCTGCATGAGTTAGTCTATGGCTGAGGGAAGCGGACCTTACAGCTGTTTGGAACAGAATATGCCAACCAATGATTGTGTGCCAAACACACACACACACACAGACCATCATCAGTCTTTGGAGGCATGGCCGCTAATGACTTCCGATCTTATATGAAGATGTTTCAAACTCAGTGGAGTTCTGCAACAATAAGTATGGCTGACGTGAACATAGCTTCAGTGTCCACATGGCTGATCATCTGTACAGTTAAAGATTGGACAGTATTAGTCAAACCACATGCTGGTCAGTCAACCAGGAGAGAAAAGGTCTTATTGCCTGAAGTCACACAATCGACTCAAATCGCAAACTTGTGATCCTTTCTAACGTGCAATGACATTTTGGTTTTATAGCCTACTAAATGTTCTAAGAAAAATAAAAGTCCACACAGGCCAAGATGATATTTGAAGCCTAAACCTCAGAACTGCGAGCTCTAAGCACGGAAGGCTAAATTAATACAATATTGCAGAAGTTAAAATTGAATTAAACAAGGTTGTGTACTATATACTTTACATCCAAAAGGTAACCAAAGAACATATTTGTGAATTTTCCCATTTGCAACAAACCACGCAAACACACGCACAGATTTACAAGGTTCATTTCAAAGCACATTAAAAAACGAGAGTGAAATATTTTTTTCCATTTTTCACTTAATGTTGCATGATTTATGGGTGAATGGTGTTATGTGGCGCATCGAAAATACGCACGAATGGAACACAAAAGTCACATGGCCCTCCTTGTGTAAACGCCAAAGCCATAATATAGATTCTTAGTTGGGATTTTTTTTAACTTAATCTACAAGTCACCGCAGCATGGTTGTGATGTTGCTAATCACATCACCCCATAATAATGTGACGATGATCAATTGAAGGTAAATTCAATGTTTGACTGCAAAATGCGAATAGCGGCGCGGCGTAAATGTCACCGCGCGTTGCATTTGATCCACATTATGTAACTCAACAGTGTTTAATTAAGTTAGCACATACGTATATGGGATGAAAACAAAATGTTCCAACTCACCCATTCCAAAACACGGATAAATCCCAGAGGTAGTTTAAGCACCTGGAAGGTTCCCGCAGATGCAAGCTGCAAAGACACAAAAGTAGACCATAATCATATTTTTAGTTTGATGCATTTTAATTCAGAAGGCAATTACACTGTTAAATAAAAGCGCATTTACTGACCTGATTTGCAGTGTCCATTCCAGCAGCGCGTCCTCGTGCTACTCGCTTGATTGGATGTAAACAAACGGCAAACGGAGAACCAATACAGAAGATGCGAGGTGGTATCAGTTGTGGTAGATTGGAATCGAGCACTCGGTGCTCGACTGTGTGGTCTGTCTGTATTGAGAGTCGGGGAGATGTTGACTGAGCGGGCAGTAAAAGATCGACTTATACTGCATCCTTGCCTCCGTGTATTATTGGTGAAACAACCAGTAAGCAACCCACGGTTAGTGACAACACTACAACAGTGTATCAGAGCATAAAGCCACAACATGGTGTCAGAAGACGGTGTTACGGAGTAAGTCAAGGACAGTATTCAACACGTGTTGACCGAAGATAAGCGGCAAGCTAACGGGAGCTAACACAGCCGACATGGAGCAGTTCAGGCCACCGTCTCCGCTGATAATCACGGGGAACCTCGCTGAAAACTGGCGCAGGTGGGAGCAGCGTTTCCAGCTCTATATGGTTGCTTCTGGCGCGGTGGATAAAAATGAGGGGGTTAAAATTGCCATCCTGCTCCACACTGTCGGCGAAGAGGCGCTGGAAGTGTATAATACACTTGCCATTACCCCAGAAGGGGAGGAAGCAACGATGGAGGAAGTTTTGGAAGCATTCAGAGGCTACTGCAGTCCACAAAAGAACGTTGTTTTTGAACGCCATCAGTTTTGGTCACACACAATGTCATCAGGAATATCGGTGGACAGATTCATCACAGAACTACGTCAGAAGAGCAAGAACTGTGAGTTTGGAAGACATGAAGATGACATGATAAGGGATAAATTGGTGTTCAGCATTAGTGATACCCATCTGAAAGAGAGACTGTTACGTGATAATGCACTTACTTTACGCAGAGCAATGGAAACATGTAGATCAGCAGAACTCGCCAAGTCACAAATACAAGCGATGCAAGCGTCACCTGTTGTCCATGATGCCTCAGTGGATGCGTTAAATAGAGCAAGAGTGCAAACACGCAGCTGGGACAAGAACAAACCAAGCTACAAGAAGCAGGTAATGACTGTGTGCCGTAAATGCGGAAACAAGCACGAGCCTCGTCAATGCCCAGCTTACGGCGCTGTGTGTCATAAATGTGGAAAAAATAACCACTTTTCAAAGGTGTGTAGGGGTGGCTATGAGAAAAATAGCCATTGTAAGACAAAGACTGTAAACAATTTAGAAAAAGAAATGGACTGTTTATACATAGGCATGATTGGAAATGGAACCAAGAAAACAGCACACCAAACAAAGGACACTGTATGGCGCGAAACAGCCACGATCAGAGGTGTTGCAATTGACTTCAAGCTGGACACTGGTGCTGACGCTAATGTGCTGCCCAGGCAGCTATACCAGCAGCTACCAGGTCCCGTTCAGCTGCGTCCAACAAAGACTATGTTGATAGCTTTTGGAGGGGCACGCCTGACAGCAGATGGTGTTGCATCTTTAGCATGCAGAACGTCTAAACGCAAGGCTGTGCTGGACTTCCACGTGAGTAGCCAAGCAGACAAGCCAATTCTAGGAGGGGAGGCTTGTGAAGAGCTGCAACTGGTGAAGAGGATGGGGTCGCTCGCGGCAAAAGCTCCACAACAACAACAACCGCCAGCCACCAAAGAGGAGCTACTACTAAGATATGCTGATGTATTCACAGGATTGGGGGAATTTCCTGGAGTTCATCACATACACGTCGACCCCAGCGTCACTCCTGTGATTCACGCATGCAGGAATGTACCCCTCTCCATCATGGATGCGCTGAAAGTGACAATCAAAGACTTACAAAACAGAAAAGTGATAACACCGGTGAATGAACCAACAGAATGGGTGAACAGTCTTGTTGCCACTAAGAAAAAGAACGGGTCGCTGAGGGTGTGTTTGGATCCTTGCAACCTGAATGAGGCAGTCAAGCGCCAGCATTACTCCATTCCTACTCCTGAAGATGTGCGCAGCAGACTGGCTGGAAAATCCATCTTCTCCATCTTGGATGAGAAGGATGGGTACTGGCAGATCAAGCTAGATGAGCCATCATCTAAGCTCTGCACCTTCAACACGCCGTGGGGACGCTTTCGCTTCCTCAGGCTACCATTTGGGATTAAGTCGGCCAGTGAAGTCTTTCAACAAAAGAATTGTGAGACCTTCGGCGACATTCCAGGTGTGTACGTCATAGCAGACGACATGATTATAGCAGCATCGTCAGAGCAAGAACATGATGAAATCCTGCAGAAAGTAATGGAGAGAGCAAAGTCTGCCAATGTGAAATTTAACAAAGACAAAATCCAGTTCAAAGTGAACACAGTAAAATATATGGGACACATCATCACGGCAGCAGGACAGAGGGCTGATGACGCCAAGATCAAAGCGATTGTCGACATGCCGACCCCGGACGACAAACAAAGTCTCCAACGCCTGCTGGGAATGACAAAATTCCTGGCGCAGTACATACCAAATGAAGCCTCACTCACGGCACCCCTCAGACAGCTGCTAAAGAAGGACGTAGCATGGCAGTGGTGCCCACACCACAGCGCAGCACTACAGACGCTGAAGTCTACCCTCACACAAGCGCCTGTTCTGAGGTACTACGATCACAAGCAGCCGCTGACTCTGCAAGCAGATTCCTCAAAGGATGGGCTGGGAGCCTGTCTGCTGCAGGATGGCCACCCGGTGTGCTATGCATCAAGAGCGCTCACGGACACTGAAAAAAGATATGCGCAAATCGAGAAAGAGTTACTTGCCATAGTGTTTGCTGCTAAAAGGTTTCACCAGTATGTTTACGGAAGAACAGTAACAGTGCAGTCTGATCACAAACCTTTGGAGGTCATTGTGCGCAAACCACTGAGCAAAGCGCCAGCACGGCTGCAAGGGATGCTTCTACAACTACAGAGGTATGATTTGAATGTGACATATACACCAGGCAAACACATGTACATCGCGGACACGCTCTCACGCGCCACAGCGTGCAATGACAGTGGCAATCTCAATGAGAACCCTTGTGATGAGAGAGTTGTGTATGCCTTGGAAGCCACAGACGCGTTGAGTAACGAAACACTTAGCCAGCTGAAATCAGCAACGGCAGCAGATGGCGTGTTACAAGCTGTATGTGAGAGACACTTGAAGGGTTGGCCCATGAAAAAGAAAAGTCTGGACAGTAAACTACACAGTTACTGGCCAATGAGGGACAATATCAGCATCGTGAATGACATTGTGATGGGCGGAGACAAAATCATAATACCCGAGTGCTTCAAGAGAGTGATTTTGGAGAAGCTGCACCTTGCACACCAAGGCGTGCAGCGTACTAAAGCTAAAGCGAGAAAAGTCCTTTACTGGCCTGGCATGACACGAGACATAGAGACAATGGTGGAAAAATGTGTGCAGTGCCAGCAGCTACAGCCCAGACACCAGGCTGAGCCACTCATTCCACACCAGGTTCCTGAACTGCCATGGATGAAAGTTGGAGCTGACATCTTCGAGCTGCATGGTCAGTCATACCTGCTGTTGGTGGATTACCTGACAAAATATCCAGAAGTGCTCAACCTGACTGATAAAACAGCTCGCACGGTGATTCAGAAGATGAAGTCTGTCTTTGCCAGACATGGGATACCTAAGGAGGTAGTGAGTGATCATGTCCCATTCGCCAGCTATGAGATGCAGTCATTTGCAGCTTCATGGGAGTTCAAGCTCACACACTCCAGCCCAGGTTTTCCCTCTTCAAATGGAATGGCGGAGCGGGCCATAAAGACGGTAAAACACGCGCTGAAGAAAGCAGTGCAGACTGGCACTGACCCACATCTAGTGTTGCTGTCGCTGAGAAACACACCGGTGACAGGACTAAACCTGACACCTGCACAAATGTTGATGGGTAGAGTCCTGCGCAGCACACTTCCATGTTCCAGTGCTGTGCTGAAACAGTCATCCCCACAGCATATTCTCGAAAGAATACAGGACTTGCAGTCCCGGCAAAAGCAACACTACGACCAGCGTGCAAAGCAACTGCCAGTGCTGACCCCAGGAGACACGGTGCACATGCAGACGCGACGCGGCTGGGAGCCAGCGGTTGTCATCAGGCAGCGAGATGAACCACGCTCCTACACTGTACAGACACCGGCAGGGAGGACACGCAGGAGGAACAGGCGACATCTGAGAAAGATACACCCAAGCCTGTTCAAAGACTCTCACCCTGATGAACATTTGGACTCTGAGTTTCAACATACTCAGGCTACTGCAACAGTGGACTCACCACCACTGGAACCGGTACCACGCAACCCTTGTCCTGTGCCTGTGGACAGCATGCCCACATGCTATACCAGGAGTGGCAGAGCAGTTAGGCGCCCTGCCAGGTACACTGAATGACAAAGTGATGTTGTTACTCCATGTTAAGAAAGAAAGAGATGGAGAAATTAAAGTGTGGATGTTTTGTGTTTATCGTGAAGTGTTATAAAATGTTATAGGTTCGGAAGGAAAAAAAAAAAAAGATTGTTGAAAGCCATTAGGGTTGTTGAAACATGATTTGTTTGTAATTGATATATGCATGTCGAAATTGTGATCAATGTTGATACCAAAGAGTTAAGGTAACCGATACTAGATAAGCTACTTCTCAGTTGGAAAAGAGGGATGTGGTAGATTGGAATCGAGCACTCGGTGCTCGACTGTGTGGTCTGTCTGTATTGAGAGTCGGGGAGATGTTGACTGAGCGGGCAGTAAAAGATCGACTTATACTGCATCCTTGCCTCCGTGTATTATTGGTGAAACAACCAGTAAGCAACCCACGGTTAGTGACAACACTACAACAGTGTATCAGAGCATAAAGCCACAACATCAGTCGGGGGGCTTTCGGCTCGGATCCCGACTCTATCCGAAAGTAACCGATCGAGTCTCCCTCTCGCTCTTATGTGCTCTTGTGCCAGTGTCATTTGTGAATAACCGATCTCGCTTAAATGACAGAAATGTATACAAATATATGTAGTAAAATGCCACATTATTGCATATCTTTTGGATTTCGTATTATATTTTCAACATGTTGTAGATGGATAGAGACATCTGCCCGACAACTGAGATTGAATTTTAGGCATGCATTCTTAAAGAGGTTGACTGAAGACTGCAAATTGTCTAGGCAGAGCTCCAACAAACAGATTTTTGCTATTAAATGTGCGGGTGTGAGTAAAACTTGGCCAATAAAGCTGATTCTGAAAACAGAATGGAAGTGTCTGATACAATTCCATTAAGTGCAAAGCATTCATTTGATCACATCACCATGATTCCAGTTTCATTTCTGTTCATCCCGCCATTCTCCATCTTTTGCACACACACACACATATATATATATACACAAACACTGCCTAAGGGGCTGTCTAAGCATCAGAGAGTCATTACATTCGATTGGCTCGTACATTCACCATTAAATGAATGCGCACGGGGACAGATGAAAAAGTCTATGACATCCTTTTAGTTAGATCTGTGTCCTCCGTCAAACTGGAGCTGAATGTGTTCACATAGGAATAGATCGAATGAGAGCAGAGCAGCGGTATAGGAACAATCATTCTCGTTTGCCTAAGCCCATTTCATATTGAGACTCGCTGAGGAATTATAGTAGAGACTGGGTCAGCCACTTATCCATCTCATCCAACAACGGAACACTCCACAACCCTGCAGCAATTACTGCTCGGCTGCAACTGCTGCCAAAGCTTGTCTATACTGATGTTGATTTAGAGCAAAGCCAATTAAGAGCAAAAAAAACCAAAAAAACTTGCCATAACGTACATTTACAAGGAGTAAGAACATAAACATATTAGATCATGTCACACTCAATTATTGATGAAGTCTATTCTCATATGCCATTGATAGCAATGAACCATGATTACAGTAGATACCAAAACAAAAGATGTGCCTTTGAAATGTTTCTGGGTAAAATGCCACTAGCACCCGTCTCATCCCGCACCAGTTAGACGGCGTACATAATCGAGATTAACTGTAGCCTGATGGGAAAGGAGAGAGAGAGAGAGAGAGAGATTGAGAAAGAGAGAGCAACAGACAATAGGAGGAAGAGACGACCAGTTAAAGTGACTGTAACTGAAGCATTGGATGTGTTCATGGTGTGTATTTTATCACTTAAAATGAAAAAGATAAACCTTTCATGATCTACTTTGGTGACTCCAGTTCAAGGGGACTTTTTCCGCATTTCATAACCCTACACAGAAAGTTCTTGACTTCGTGAGTAGTCTATTTGATAAGTATTTTAATTCAATGTGCTATTTTGCGAGACAACAAGGAAGCCATATTTAAGGTCATATACAAGATTTGAAAAACAATGATTTAAGTGAGCAGGGTGTGGCTCACTTGCTGATGCTACTTAGTCTCTGCAACTTTGGGTCGTTTGCCACTTCTTGACTGAGTTGTTGACGGTCCTGAAACTTTCCACTTTGCAATGACATCTTTTACAGTTGATTCTGGAATACTCAGGAGCGAAGAAATTTCATCAACTGATTTGTTGCAAAGGTGGCATCCTATTACAGAACCACGCTGAAATTCAGACAGCTCTTTAGTTTCACTCATTTTGTCCACACAGATGTAAGCAAGGTGATATATTTGAAAAGGTGATCCACTTGAGCCTAATACAACATTGGGATTCAGTAATGGGTGTGGAAGAATACTTTGTCGTTAGGTGTGTAGGCCTCGGTCACTGGAAGAAGAAGAAAAAAGTGGGGGTATTGTTATTTATCAGGGCACGGCAATGCTACATTTGTGCAAAAGTATATCAATTTCTTACAATATTTTAATGTTAATATTACCATGACTATATGACGAGGTGGGCATGTGGAAGCAAACAGCTCTTCTGATGCTTGATCTGATGAGGAAAAAATACATTAATCAAACTGTCATTGTCCAAGACAAAATCTTTTATACTTTAATAATTATTGCCAAGAGCTGCAAATCGTATTTTTGTGATGTTGCGACAGGTGAAAACACATAGCCCCAAAAGCAGTCATAAAACGAATAGTAAATTATGCATTTTAAGTTTATTAACATAACACGTCACGTCATAGCGTTTTAAAAATGTCACGACAACTCGTACATGAAGAAGAAAAATAATTACTTACCGTCGAAGTACGAGGTACATTGATGTTTGAGTTGTGCTTCCTGTTTCCCGTAGCTTTGAGCATGCGCGTTGGCATGTTCTGCGCTCATTCCTTCCGACGAATAAACCGTTCTTTCTTCTCCCTCGGTTTACTTTCATCAACCATCAAAAATATTGTGGGATTTAAATACAAGAATAACATGAAAATAGGTGCAGGTTAAACGCTAAAACTGTCCATGTGTACGTTGCATAAAGTGGGCGTGACTTTAGGTAAGTCTTTTCAACACATCCGAGCATCATTCAAGTCAGACTCAGAACGCTTGAAGCTGCAACTAGGGAGACACAACTGTGATGTCGTGCCAGACAATATTTCAACATTTTGTTTTGCTTTTATTAGGTTTATTACACTAGTTAGTCTCCAAAAGCTTCACTTCACTCAGCACTCACCAACTGCCTATTGCAGAAATGTCAGTGTATATTATATCATCAGTTTTCTCTTTTATTATTATATTAATTTATAGCACTTTGGAATGTTATGACAATTTGCCTAGTAGTTTTGTTCCTCTAATGCACAGGTGTCAAACTCAAGGCCCGGGGGCCAGATACGGCCCGCCACATCATTTTATGTGGCCCGCGAAAACAAATTGTGCATCTATTTCGTGTATCCTTACTTGAATTGCAAATTGTCTTCACTTTTAATAATATTTTTTCTGAAATATTTGACCAGTTTTTACACGTCTGATTTGAAAATGAGTTATTTGTCAGTTTGTTTTGTAGCTTTTACTGTATATAATATGAGGTGCTCATACATTTATTTGGGTTGACAGTCACAATGGCCCTCCGAAAGAAGCTATGACTACAATGCGGCCCGCGAAAAAAAATGAGCTTGACACCCCTTGCTCTAATGAGTCCTAAAATAAGGCAACTTAAATTGGATGGATATGCCCTAACAACACTAATTAATTCACCAATTATATTTGATAGAAACATCCATGTTTTTATAAAACTGGTCCTCATTAGAACTCCAGTAACTCATCACAGTTGATTTTGATTGAGCCATGGTACACCTCGACTAGTAACCAGTCAATCACATGGCGCATATAGATGACAAACATCCATTTTGCCTTAGCAGAAACTGCTGACATAAAAGATAGTGAGTAATTATGAAATAAATAATAATAGCAGGTGAGTAAATCAACTGTGAGCAAATACGTACATTGTATGCATAGTTGCTGTTGGCCAAGAAAATAATAAAAAGGTGCCATTTAAAAACTTAATCTGTAACACCATTTCAGCATACCACCTGAGTATCTTCGGACGCACTTTTCAAGATGAGTGTCATTTGTTCCGAGCGTTATTGATCAATTTCGTTTTCATTCTGCAAAGTTTTCATTGCTAGACCCCAGAGAGTTACACTTGAGATGAAGTTACCTTCACTGGCCCGGTATAAGCCACTACTGGACCGAGTAGCACAGCAATTGTCTTGAACAGACAGGTAAGGCTTGCCTAACCCACCTCTCCCTATGTCACTACCCATAGTCTCCGCATAAGGCCCGTATTCCACCTCTTGGGAGCCGTGCGGTTTGAGCACCTTCATGTGATCCGGGCCAGGTAGCGCCGTGCTCCTGTCCTGGTGGGAGGAAGCGAGGAGGTGATGTGGCACAAGGGAGCGCAGTTCTGGAAGGGAGGTTGGAGTAGAAGCTGGACTGAGATGGACACTCAGAGGTGTTGTCTCAACGTGGGGTGTTGGGGCAGGTGGTGAAGGCTTCTCAAGTCCTGCGTGAGGCATCATAGCAGGAAAAGGCTGCTCACTTGTGCCATCATCCTGGCAGACAGTTTTGGTAAGCGAGACAGCCGCATCTGCGCTACCAGTCTGGTCAGAGTTGTGTGGGACGGCGCCATCAGCTGGTGCGCCTTTGCAGCGCATGTTGCTGTGTATCCTCAACATGGCTGAGCGAGTGAAGCTTTTCCCACAGGTGTTGCAGAGGTAGGGTTTTTCTCCAGTGTGAGAGCGGATGTGACGCTGCAAATCCCCTGAGCCAATGAAGCATTTCCCTGCACAGGTGGAGAACATACAAACATACTAGTACAGTGCATGGCTCTTAAACCCTAAACTTTTTTTCCCCATTTGCTGACAACTGAAAATCGCAATCGCAGTTGCCGGGTCTCGGCCGAGCTCAACTTCAGAAAAATGGCGAGCTGATGCTGTGCCTGGTTGGATGTGATGCTTTCAAAAAAAAAAAAAAAAAAGATGAAGACTTACCACAGGTGTCACAACTGTGTGGTTTCTCGCCACCGTGGCAGGCTTTGTGCTTCAAAAGTTTCCTGTGCGTGTTGAAGGATTTTCCACACTGGTCACACGTAAAGGTCTTGTCTGTGACGTGTGTCCTCTTGTGTTCTTTGAGATTGCTTAAGTTGTTGAATCCTTTCCAATGTGAACAGTAAAGTTCAATGAAGACAAATGCATTATTTAGGTCATCAATAACAAAAAGAAACTGGAGACATAACTTACCTCGACCACATATATCACACAGATGTGGCTTTTCTCCTGTGTGCACCACTTTGTGACGTTGGACATCCCCGGATGAAGTGAAGCTAGAGGGGGAGAGATACAAGATTTATTCACGATGGATGTCTTTTCTGATGCAAACACTTTTTTCAAAATCTGTATTTGAGGCCAGCAATGGCAGAGTTAACGCAACAGAAAAATAGGTTTGGGTGAGGCTGTTTACCTTTTGCCACATAACTCACAGATGTAGGGTTTCTCTCCAGAATGGCGTCGCAAGTGTGTTTGTAAATTTCCAGCCTGGGAACAAACAACACTTACGCCACTGCAGCAAAACAATCCAAAAAAATCCAAATGCCATTATTTGATCATACCTGTGAGAAGTTCTTTCCACAAACGTTGCACTCAAATGGCTTCTCGCCTGAAACATACAAGAATTGAATTATCATGACATCAAAGCTGGCTAACGACATTGACTAACCTGTATGCGAGCGTTTATGCATCTCCAGGTTGCTCGGGTGTTTGAAGACTTTCCCACACATGTTGCAGGAATATTTGTGGCCCGTTTGCTGCGGTGGTTCTGGCGCAATCTGCAAACCTTGCTCCTCTTGGTTCGTGGGTGGTGGTCTGGGGATTTCTGCATCTGATGGCGTCTTGGGTGCGTCTTCCCTGACATTCACAAGATTTTCAACAGGGGCTTCTTGAGCCACAATCTGGGCCACAGAATCTTCTTTGGGGCAGTTAAGGATGGGCTCGCTGACCGATTCCGCAAACATTTCCTCTAATGCCTTTTGAGAACCTAGGTAGTTGTATTTCTTTAGGTAAACTGTCTTCTTCGGACGCACGGGCGCACTGAGCATGGCGTCTGCGTGCTCAGAGCTTGGGGTGTTTAAACTATCCGAAGGTGTCAACGCAGCCACGTGATTCTTGTCGGCTGCCAAAGATGTGCAAGGTGGGGTGGGCTGAATTGCGTTTCCTGAGCACAAATGCGACTGATTGCCTCCCTGGGTGAGTCCGAGCTGACACTGGGACTCTTCCACGACAATCGAAGGTCCCGGACCCTGATTTGAGGCCTGAATGGCGCTTTGCTTGAAGTATTGCTTACTGTAGAAATCACGGAGCTTGTAACCGTGGACTAAGTGTTTTTCTACAGGTGTCTGGATGCTGCTACTTGAGTCACCTGAGCTGCCAGTGGGCATAGAAATAGGCATTCGTTTGGTTTGCTCCATGAAGCCAGGTCTGGGTACTTCAGCGGGACAGTGGAGGTCAACATCACTAGGCAGGCTGCTTCCTAGGAGGCAGTCGTGCTCTGACGTCAGCATGCCTGGGAGAGAAAACGATGGGATTTCCACGGCTGGGGGACAAGGCTTAAGGAAAGTGTTACACATGCTTTGGACGTTGGGAACTTGCAAACACTGAGCGATGTCAAGGAGAGCTTGTACGTTATCCTGGTTGATGTCAAGATGGGAGGTGTACATATAGTCCAATATTTGACCAATGCCACTGACATCCTGGATAACCAAGTTGAACACTTCATTTTTCTGACTGGGGGAATTCTGGAATAAAGATCTGCAAAGATGAAAATAAGCATGGGTTTAGCACTTCGATTATTCATAGTCGTGGCCAAAATGTCACCTGAATAAGCAAATAGCAGTAATGATAGATGTGTGCATTTGATCTTTTTTTGCACTTGTGTAAATTTGGCACCACCAACTAAGAAATTCCTTGCACAACTTGATGTAGCAATGAGTAAGTACTACATACCTGAAATAAGAGCTGAAAGCAGCCAGTACATTTTTGTGGGCTTTGAAGCAGACCCCTTTGACCACCAACATGCAGTCACAGAGCATTCCCTGAATCCTCTGCTCCTGGAGTTGCTGCAGCAAGTAGGAGCTGTGGCTGGATAGTGTGTCCATGCTCACTCGTCCGTACAAGCATTCAAAGCTGGTGGAAGGGGAAAGGACAACCGTAAAGTCAAGGACAGGCAATTTTACGATTTATGTTTTTACAGTACAACCTCACAACATTGCCATTTTACAGAATGACATACAACATAAACAACGGCGTTTGGTTTCGTCGCTTTGCATTTTTATATTAGCATAAATCAATAGACAGCTAGCATGCTATCTACGAAGCTTTGCCAAACCTGCGAATTGCAACCGAGCTAATTCACGCACTTTTTATGTTATCTGTCAAGAATGAAGATATATCTTAAGACTTGTTTGCTACTGTTGTACTCGGAAGGACCTACTGAATATATGGTGGTTTCTTTGGACGATCGGTCACCTCTCCACCGCTGTTGACTCACTTCCTGCTACAGTTTGCTTTTTGCATTTCTTGATAAAGGCAACGTTTGTCATTTTTTGGACAGCAATAAAATTATACACGTAATAATGCCCCTAACTTGTGTGTAAATTAGAAAACTACAACAAAAACGCCGGCGCCTCAACGTCACACCGAAAAGTAGCTTTGTCAGACAGGGCGGAACTTTGTTTTGATTACGTGTACACTTTCGGAAGACTATTAGCGACGCGATTATAGATTCAGGCAAGAAAACGTGTGTTTTGGTAAAATACATAGTTACGTTGGTGAATCATTGTGGGGAGTTCAACTCGTTTTAGAACCCGAGATAATTAAACTTCTTGCTAGTATAAACCGTGACATTTAAAAAAAAATCTAGTTTATTGCAGCATTTCAATTTGAGTATTTTTAGCTATCGATTTCGCCTTAGCTGGGTCTCTGTGGAGAGGAGCTCCAGCTTTTGTAGGATTTAGTGTTTCTCCATTACTGAGATTACAAGCCGTCGGCAAGGGCAGGGGCGATATTGTGCTCGCTATTTAATCCACGCGTACGTGGACAAAGAAGTCATTCATCATGGTGTTCTTCACATGCAACGCTTGTGGCCAAACCTTGAAAAAAAACCAGGTTGAAAAACACGTGCTGAAGTGCCGGGGATGCCAGGTTGTGTCTTGCATTGACTGTGGAAAAGATTTCGGGTAAACTTTGGTGTCCCTTTTTCCTTTGAGTTTTTAAAACTTGCACAGCCTTGTAAAATAGTCTTGTGTTTTGAAGGGGCGATGACTACCAAAATCACATCAAATGCATCAGCGAGGACCAGAAATATGGAGGTAAAGGCTATGAGGCAAAAGCAAACAAAGGGGAGGTGAAACAGCAACAATGGATTGAGGTAAAAGTCAACCTCTGACCTTGATTTTTAAGTTATATCATTTCAGAAGAAGCTTGTGTACTCAAATGTGATCACTCTATTACTCAAGAAAGTCCACACAGCCATGAACAAACCTGGAGTAAGTGCTAATCTGAAAGCTTTGCTCAAGCAAGTCTGTGCCTATGACAATGTCCCAAGAAAAAAGGCCAAATTTGAGGTAGGTGCTTATGTTGAAAATATTGCCATTTTAACATCAAGAGACATGATTTGTTTTGATATTTGTATGAATGACCATGTTGGTAAATAGACCTCCTCGGTGTCTATTATCTAATCACTGTGAAACCTTCCATTAGAATTGGATGAAAAACAGTTTCAAGAATACCAGCACAAGGCTGCATGAAGAAGTGTGGAACATTCTCAATTCATCATCAGACAGTGTAAGTGGTAGTAGATATTTGTTTGCCCACTATTGTTTTACTTTACTCCCCAGATCAAACAACATTTACATATAAATAAGCATTCCTTGCACTGTTTCCAAGCTTTGTTGAAGATTTTTTTGGGGAAATAACTGATAACTTACTTTCCTATAACCTGACAGCCCCCTGATGTACCCCAGGAGAAAAACAAAGTGAAGAAAACTCTGACTGAAGTCGAAGTTGATGGTAATACTAAAGAAAAACAGAATGGCCATGGAGGCAAAAAGAAGAAGCACGCTAAACAAGAGCATCAAGAAGACCATCAAGAGCCAAATAGGAAAAACAAAACTAAGTCCAAAAAGACAGACATAGCAATAGTTGAGGAAGAGCAGGTGACCAAAAAGAAAAAAAAGGACAGAAAGAGATCACGGGCTTGTGACGAAAATGGGAATGAAGACCAAAATGGTGCTTCTGAGCAAGTGTCCAACAAAAGGATGAAAAGTAAGTCTTGTCATGGTCTACACAAGTCCAACATGCATGTACTGTATGTGGACAGTTATGGAAAGAAGCCAAATACTGTTATGTCATTTGTAACAATAAATTCATTATAAAGTATTTTATCTGATTTCTCCCAGCTGACCAAACGGGAGAGACCGCTGTATCGGAACAGACTGAGGATCAAGCAGTTGTCAAAGGTGTGATCAATACTGCAGTTTTTTGTATGTCACATTAAATTCTTCCTTCGAGAATGGCTTGAACAAGATGTAAATCCTGGAAAGTGCCAAGTTAACTCTTAAATTGGGGGTTTTACTGCAACAAATTGCAGCAATTATATTTGTCTTGCCCTGGATGCAGTTATTTGCTTTTGTAGACTACTGTAATTGTGCTTCAGTGGCTGATAATTGTTTTTGAACACCTAGGCAGTTTCAAATGGAAAGAAACAATCAAAGCAGTTTTGAAGAAATCGCCTGACCAGGAATTGCCAGTGAAGAAACTCAGGAAAAAGGTCAGATATTGATCTTATTAAAATGTCTCTTTCCTTCTGACCACAATTTAGTTTGATGATGAATTATTTTGCAAATTTTGTCTGTCTGGCATAAAATGAAAGCATGAATTCCTCTCTGCAGGTCCTGGCAGCCTACTTCTCAATCACTGGTGATGGCAATTTCAAGACAAAAGAGGAGGTTCTTGCACTTTTTAATAATAAGATCAGTCACAATCCCAAATTTAGAGTTTTGAAGGACAGAGTTAGACTTGTAAATTAAACTAGCATATTCAACCTCTATGGTATGCTGGGTCAAAATGATTGCCTTGGTTCACTGTTCAATTTTTAATACTGGTAGGATCTTGATAATAAAACCATTTGTCGTTCTTAGTAGTTTTGTACTCATTCCAGAGGTCACTGTCGATATATTACTGTCAAGCATTTCATTCACACAGAAAATGACGAATGTTGAGTTGGGTGCTTTGCTCAACATTCCAAGGGTGGGAATCGGTACCCTATCCGTGGGATTGGATGTTGTTGTGGGGGAAGGGAAATGAGAGAGCTGCACCTGAGGTAAATTTGACTCTCACACGGAACAAAGTTAATGCACATTCCTCGGCATCCGCATTGAGGTTCACTTGGCCAGCAACACAGAAGCTCCATAGAAGATGGTGGAAGCGTAAAGTGAATTTTTGATGCAGTCCGATTTTCCACTGCTGGAATGAGCAGCCTTCACACTTGCGTGCACACACTCGCACAGAAACACACACAGGTAGCTACAGCAGGAAATATGCTTTATGAAGCTTTGCTAATCCCAGCTGCTCTAACACTGATGCTCATTCATTGTTCTGCTTATCTGAAATTGTATATTGCGTACTAAGGGGTATTAGCGGAGCTGTCAAGTGTGACAGTATTAAAGTTGTATTTTCTGGCCCAGGGTGGAGTATAGTGTATTGTACTGAATAACCAAGAAAATTCAATGTTAGGCTTACCTAGTTGCAATACAAATCTTATTTAATGTTGCTATTGCTGTGCTTATATATTTATTAGTAAACTGATGTTTTCCACACCTTAAGGGTTCATGTTGCTGCATATTATTTACCTTGCAGGGTTTTCTAAGTGTTAAACATGGCCATATGTAGGTGCTATTTGTGGTGCTCATTTAAAAGGGTGCTAAGATATTTTCCACATGTCTACACAATTATTTTCCACCAGATTTAGCATCAAATAACGTTAGGTTCTTCCCAGAAAAATACAGAGTTACAGAATTAACATCAAATAACGTAAGGCTCTTCCCAGAAAAAAAAACATTAGTTACAAAATTATCTTTTTGCAACGTTGAAAGCTGGCAGATGATAGCTATTTTTACAATACACTATATCTAAAGTCATGAAGATTGAGAGCTTATCTACTAAAAATATATTTTTTCAAATGTATATTAAAAATATAGATACATTTCAAAATGTGAATTTCCGATTTTCTTCGCTCCTTTTCGGAAAACTACAATGGTCGCTTTCAGTGACGTCACGAAGCGCGACGTAAACAGGAAGTCGTTTGCTTCCGAGGATCGCTGTGCAAGATGCTGAATGACAGTGAATTCGCAACGCTGAGAAAAAGATTCCAAAAAAATGCCGAATTACTCATGCAGACGGGAGCTTCGTCGCCCGACGAAGACAAGAAATGTGAGTGGAAATTTTTAGATTCTTGCTACTTGTTCTGTCTCTTTTTTTTGTTTCACGGCTAAGTGTGTACTCTTAAACCCGAGTTACTGTTATGGTGAGTAATGCTTCTGTTTATATAGTAAAAAATAAAACTGGTGGGTCATCAAAGTACGCATAAGGGCTTGTGTGACGTGTAGTTTTGGAGGTGTTTATAAGAACCAGCACCATATATGACATTGCCAAAGTTGAATGGGTTTTTCTACTAGTGAACAATATTGCCTTTGTGATCGTCACTGCAAGTCCAGCAATTCTTGATTATTTTGACAGAGCAAACACTGTCAACTTTGTAACCATGCTCAGAGGATCACTTTCCCATTCTGTGGCCATCTTTCTATCGATGCCCAATGTTTTTCTTCCAAGGGCCGCATAAAGAAAATGGAAAGCTGCAACAAGGCCACGTTCACATTCATCATCATTTTTATTATCCACAGGCCGTTGCAGTCCCTATCAGGGATCCACTGTATATTATATGCATAATACACGATAAAGGAAAATGTCAAGATTGTGGCCTTGGGTTGTTTAGCGCTCAAAGTGCCCTTGTACTGAGGGTCAGAATCACATATGCACATTCAGAAATCAAAACAAGAGCAATCTTTACTAAGCTAACCTTGACACATTAGAAATTAGAACAAAAAATCATGCTCACACTATATTCCACAGGAACTTTATCATCTTTATTCATTGGAGTGTTTTGAATAGAAATGTTACTATTTTAGTTACAAATTGTTTGTGCATTCTTTCAAATCCAGGTTTGATAAGCGTCAGTGGCATCGTTATCAAAAATCAGTATGACAATTTGCACCTATCAAGTGCTACTGACAAAACACATTGGCATAGTCTTACCTTGTACAAGAGGCGAGCCAAAAGGGATCGCTTTCATTTAATACGGAGATTGACTTCCTTTAGAGGCCACTGAGTTCTTTGTGAGCAGTGCTCGCGTTTTCAGCAGCCAACAGCTGCCCATGATATGTTTAATCCTCTTAATCAATGTCAAATAAAGATAAGTACTTCCCAAAGCAGTAAGAAATCTTTCAGCAAAAATGTATTTTAAGGCGACCTTGGAATCAGTGTACAAAATTGAAAAGAAATGGTTAAATAGTAACGATTTTTTAAAAATATATTTCAGATTCAGAAGAAAAAGATGTCCGACCTGTCCCTCCAATCAACAAGCACTCCGTCTTCTGGGTTGTGGCAGCCATAGGCGTCACCTATTATGCAGATTTCTTTCACAACATCATTGCGAATGATGACATCAAGAGGTGAATGAGTTCTGAGTGAGAGACTAAAATGTCAGAGAGAAGAAAAAAATCCCATCAAGACTCCCATTCACGTCTAAAGTATTCTGCTTGATGATGACGTGAAACTGTGTTTTTTTTTTTAGTTGGTGGTTTAACGTGGGCCTGCTGCTCCTTGCCATTAGCCTGTGCCTGGCCATGTTCTGTATTGGGTATTTGGAATGGTTCAGAGGAATCGTGCACTATGACCAAGAGTACCCTGCAATCCCTCCCATCACCACTGCTGCATTTATTGCCGCGTCGTGCAGGTATATTCAACAAAAACACTTATACATTAAATGTGTGTGTAATACTAGACAGTAACCAGCAGGAGGCCCTGTTGATTCAGTCCCAACATTTGTTTGTTGGCTACATGAGGCAGACAAATAATTAGCAAGTTGCTAATATTTCAACATTTCTTTGCAGCTTTAACATTGCGCTATGGCCAGTCTGGTCCTTCTTCACTCCGCTCATCCTCCTCACGCAGTTCATGGGTGTGGTCATGCTGATTTCTATGCTTGGATGAACATGTCAAGTAAGATTTGTTTGTTTCTACCTTGGTGACCAAGCTTTTTTTTTTTTTATTTTTTTTTTTTTACATCTTTGTTCCACATCTCATCACAACAGTATTCTCAGAAATTAAGTCCTCTCACGTTGCTTCTTCATCCACCTCAGCTCCATGGATTAACTCCCAACTTTCCCAAATGCAAATATAATTAGAGTCTTATAACCTTGAGGAAACTTTTGCATTTCCGTAAATCACGTGAACTGATTGAAGAACTTCAAGACTGTTGTTTCATTTGGGCTGCATATCTTAACTCTTGCTGAGTTAACTATCATCACAATAAAGCAGTTTTGTGAAAAGCATGATTGCATTGTTTCTGAGGCAACCATGGATCAATCACCTGAGATATTTATATTATTTTTGTTCCCTCACATGAACTCCGTGCTTGATATTATTACTGCGCTTACGTTCGTTTCCTTGACGTTGTTTGTTTTGTTCTCACATGAATATTTGCTGCAGTCAATTTGTATTCAGGACCAGTTGGCTTAAGTCAATTCCATTTCTCATTGACTGGCGGAGGAGCGCCAGTGCAATTATTGAAGGACTTTATTACCTTTGCTTAGTGTGATAACATCAGTCACCATATTTTCCAGGGGTGGGATATCAATTCACCTCTCCTTTTTACCCACTTGTGTTTGTTTTGTACTCTAAATCCCAGGAACACATGTATCCAAACACCAGACAGCTGCTTCTAATAAAATGAATGTTAATATTGCTGACGTGCCGGTGTCTCCTGTGTAGTTGAGCAGCTGTTTTCTAATGCTCTGATAAAGCTAAAGCCGAGATACAACGTGTCGAGCGTTCAGATGAATCTTTGTGTTCCAAACTCTGTTCAACACTGATAAGTTCATGCTAAAATGAGCATTTTATACAACCTCAGTTGGAAAAGCACATTTATGCGTTCAACTAAAATCAATTCCACTTTTTTCTTGTGGACCAGCAATGCACAAAGGTCTTCAAAGAAATGATGGACTCCTGGAACATTCGACCAAAGCAGCTTGATGGAATCCAGTAATTGTTCCTTTTTATTCTATATGACCATCATGATTTGAAGACTACTTTTTTTTTTTTTACGTCAAATATATGTATTGAAAAGAAAAGCGGCAAAATGTTTCAAGATGAGTCTGATTAGCAGCAAAATGAGTGACACGCAGTTTGTGTTTTAAGAATGTTAATGCTCCATTAAGTGTATTTTTGTTCTTTTAATAAACATACTACTTTTGATATTTAGGGCGATCTCTATTTTAATCACTTTTAGTGATCAGCCACTGTCTTTTAAATCTCTCCCCCTTTTTTCATTTGGTATTGCAAAATCTTTATGTATTAAGTACTGTGACTTGCAAGCTTGAATACAAACGAACTAATCTAATCATTTGAAAATGTCATCAACATGTTCAGACATAATCAGTGGTTCATTTAAATTAGTTGACAATAATCGGACTGTCGTCTGTGTTTGTAAGTCCCCCTACCTCCACCCTCCTCCCTTGAGGGCGACAAATGGTCATGAATAAGTTAATCAATCAGAGTCACTGGGAACGCGCTTCTTGGAAACCACATCAGAGCATGCTGCCATTATTTATTTGTTTTTGCTGAGAAATTGGTAGGACCTCAAGGTAAGAAAACAAAGTTGACTTAGAACAAAAGAAGCAACAAACAGCCACCACGTAAACAGCAGTGTGACACGGAGCTCCTCCGCAGGGAAACTGATGGACGGAGGTGCGCAATGACGCATGCGGTTACGCGTTGGCCAAATGACGCATGTTATGTTTATTGTCCGAGGTGTTTTAAAAAAAACACCTCAATAAGCAATCATCACTTTTGCGCTACATTGGATGCTTTTTAAATCAGATCTCTCGAATTGCGGTAAACGGAACAAATTATGAAGCATACCCACGAAAGGCACTGACTATCCCACTAAAGTTCACGCCCCACTAATCACGTCTCAACTTTACCCACCTTTTGTTTGACTAATTTAATCCTCCACCCCCGTTGAAGTCAAATACTTATCCCCTCGGACATTGGTACAAGCCCACTTTGAATCCCTCCATATGATCTTTAGCCCCCCGCCCCTCATCTTGAAAGCCTTGCGAACTACCACCATAACCATCACAGACTCGCTTGCAACCGGAGCTGAACAGGGTCTTAGCAGTTTGATGCTCTTTTGGAACTCCTCAACAGCAATGATCTCGTTGTAGAACCTGATCGTCACATGGGGCGGTTGCAGCAAACTCTTGAGAAAACAGATGCAGTCAATAGCCGGATGTGTACATCATTCGAACTTTGTGGATGATTACGTGATTGTGATCAAGGTTCGACACACGCGACAAGACCGTTTCCAGTTTTAAAGCCTTTTTTTTTTTAGGATATACCGCATTGGCAAGTGGCAGTTTTTAGAGTCTTGTATTAAGTTCGTTAAGGTGATGTATTGACAAAGTAACTGTGGTAGAGGTTAAGATTACCTGGTGGAATTTTATACGAGCAAGAAATATTAATAGCTGGTCTATTTAAAAGTTTTATTCAAAAGTCACTTTTGTAATATTAAATGTACTTCATTTGGAAGTGGATGTAAAAGTTGAAAAATTAAAGCTAGTCGTTACAAATTGTATTGTTTTCTTTATTCTAATTGAATTTTTATTTATTTTAGCCTTTTTCGGAGGTGCGTTTGCTCTCGGTTAATGAGCGGAGTTAGCTTTGCGCATGTTAGGCTGGCCCTTGACTTTATGCCCCAAACAAACTCATGATAACTGCAGTTATCTTTGTCAGCATCTGCTGCTGCAAATGTGTAGGCAGTGGGCGCTTCCATCGTAAATTCCATCATGTCTCACTTTGGACAGGTAGGAAATGTAGTGGTGCAAAAGTGAAAGTTGACAGAAATAGTCAAGTGTAGAGGAGGTGAAAATATTTTGACTCTATTACAAGAGTGCACCCGGGAGCTCTTCAGACACACCTTCAGTTTCTTTGACTCTTTGACCCATTTGCCCACGTTCTTCAGAACCATGTCTCCCACCATGGTAGAACCCAACAGCTTGGATGTCATGTGTCTGAACAAATACTGCAACAGCTCCTCATCGTCATCCAGCTCGGAGAACGAGAAAAAGATCTGGACCAAGCTGAAGCTGAATTTGGCCCAAGATTATCCGAGGAAGAACGCGGAGATCCTGAGTGGACAATACGGGACCAATTTGCTCCTGATTGGAGCGGCGCTCATGCTGGCCCTGGCCCACCACAGCCCTTCTGTCAAAGAAGACCACCTGCTGTCTTTCGTCACCTGCCTCATGATCCTCCAACTCGTCTGGATGTTGTGGTACATGCTGGTGCGGACCCGACACAAGAATACTCGTGCTGAGAAAGACGTCCATGCCACCACGTGCTGGATCAGAGGTGAGTTTTACAACAAGCCTACACTGGAATGCCATTAGAGGGGGGGGGGGGGATTTTGGAAATGCTAGGAGCTGGTATTTTTTGATCATCTTTTTTTCATGATTCATTCTTGCAGCAGACATTTTTTTGAAAACAAGGTCGGAAATATATTGCTTCTCAAAATCGCTCTCTGGTTGACATTTCTCCGTGTTGCTATGGTCTCAACCATAGTTGATTTGACTTCTCTGCAATAACTATTCATAGTATTCTGCAAAAGCTGAAAAAAGTAATTATTTTGTCAAAGCCAGGAATGCAAGAATTTTTTGTTCAGTATTTTTCATAATTTGGATGCAGTGGCATGAGACACTGACGTCATTTCTGATTTTCCCAAAGGTGGCTTGACTCTTCTTGCACTTCTCTCAATGATTATGGACGTGTTCCGAATCGGATATTATGTTGGGTATCAAGCTTGTGTGTCGGCCATTCTTGGGGTATATCCTGTCATCCATGCGAGCCACACTATAGCCCAGGTAAGTTTGAAACAATAATACGTCCCAGAGGAACTTAACCGAACACTAGGTCTCATCATAATGTGCTCTTTGCAGTTTGGATCATGTTTTCTCTTTGTGGTTTTGAATAGGTGCACTTTCTCTGGTTTCACATCAAGGATGTCGTCAAGCGTTTTGAAACATTAGAGAGGTATGTTTGTGATAGCACGTGACATTCAAGCTGCCGTCTTGTCGCTGATCATCCATCTCGTCATGAACTTTGTTATCAACACTTTGCCCCATGCAGATTTGGTGTCATCCATGCAGTCTTTACCAACCTCCTACTCTGGGCCAATGGTGTGATGTCGGAAGCCGAGCACTTCTTGAACAACCATAATAGAAGGCTCTCTGCCCTGGGCTATGGAAACCTCACTATAGGTAAGGCTTGATTGTTGGCTTGTACCATAGATCAGGGGTGTCAAACTCAATTTTGTCGCAGGCTGCATCGTAGTTATTGACACAAAGTCTTTGCGGGCCAAATACAATTATATCGCGGGCCATATTTTGCCCGCAGGCCAAAGTTCGGCACCCCTGACATAGATGAACAGTACAATAGTTCAATTGAGAGTGTGAGTGGAAGCAAAAAAAAAAAAAAAAAGGGAAGGGTTAGAAAGGGGAAGGCAGGTGAGCTCGCCAACCCTGCAGGACTTGTTCGTGTCCAAAGTCACTTGATTAGGTTTCAGGAGACGCACTGTGAGTGCTGAGGCTCCCTCCCAAGGCTTTACAACACACTTCGGCCAGGGCCACCCTCCTTGGCAGCCCCCCACCCGCTGCTTGACCTCACACGGCTTTATCCCAGGCTGCTTACTCCCAAGGGTGCTGCAATTACAGTAACTGATACATCTAAGCCGAGGGGTTGTGGGGTTTAGCTACTCCTCCTCATATCCGGCTGACTGTCAGCCTGACTGTTGTTCGCTTTTTAATTAAAGGGTGCAGGGCTGTTGGGGTGACCCTCGGGGGGAGGGGGGGGGGGCGTTGCGGTCGCTGGGGACACATAGCTGAGTTTGTGAAGAGGATCTTTAGCGAGGGTAGGGATGCAACCATTGCGGGGTAGTTAAGGAACAGGACTAGAATGACTAGAGATGATTATGTTCATGATTAATATGCGTGTTTTAATTCTGTGTCGCCATCCCGAAATCATTATGTATGCGTTTGACTTTTCAGTTCACACCGAGCCTCACTGTAACTGCACCACCAGCACTTGCTCCATGTTTTCCAGCAGTCTCTACTATCTGTATCCCTTCAACATCGAATACCACATCTTTGTCTCCGCCATGCTCTTTGTCATGTGGAAGAACATTGGAAGGAACATTGACCTTTCTTCGAATCAGAAACGGCTAGCTACCAAAACCCAAGGTTTGACCTTGGGCCCTGTTTTGGGTCTAGTCGCCTTGGCCAGTACCATCGGGATTCTGGTGGTTTACATAACACACATGGAAGGTTCCGTTCCAACTCGGCGCTCGGCCATTTCCATGTTCTACATCTACGGCATCATCATGCTGGCGTTTATGTGTGCCGCCTGCGCCTCGGGTTTGCTCATATACCGAGCGGATCGCATGGCACCGGACACCTCGAAGAACCCCTCCAGACAGTTGGACACAGAACTGCTTTTTGGATCATCTATCGGCTCCTGGTTCATGTCCTGGTGCAGCATCGTAGCCGTGCTGGGAGCCGACAGCAGTCCGCCGTATCGCTGGACCAATTTGGTCTATTCTTTGCTTGTGGTATTAGAGAAGTGCATCCAGAACCTCTTCATCGTAGAATCCCTCTACCGCCGGCAGGACGACACCGGGCGGGGTGACCCCGAATTAGTGGCTTCGTCTGAAATCTTCTCGGTGACGTCTTCTTTGGCCCCACCTTACAATGGCATCTTCAACCGAGCCTACGACACACCGGACCGGGCTTGCGTCGCCATGGAGAACGAGCAAGAAGAGAGCGGACAAGTGTACAAATTAGCGGAGGTGCCACAGCCTTTTGGAAACCAAGTCGCCGACGCTCCCAATGTCAAGAGGCAAATCCTGAAGAACATCGCCATCTTCTTAATTATGTGCAACATCTCGGTAAGAAGCACTTCCGACCGTCTGTATTTTAATCACTTTGAGATTGCTACTGTATGTATCCTATGTTGTGATGTGAAACCAAGATGGCGCCAAAGCACTATTTTTGTCTTAAAAACATTCCTCAACTCACTTCAACATAGTTCTTTGTTAGTAAGTTTGCCAGGGCTGAGCAGCCATTATTCATGAGTTCACCCTACGTAGCAAAAAAAAAAAATCATATGAGGACAAGCAGCTGGCTCAGCCAAATGGTAACAGATATCTCGACAGTTATCGGCCGATATGAACTCTGAACGGACATTCGGACGCTACAAAGTGAATCAAGCTCTGGAAGAATAAATGCGTCAGCACGCTTATGGTGAATTTCGATGCTATCTGACTGAGCCAAGATATCAGTTTCCCTATGTTGAGCTGCATCTCAATGAAAGGCTTTCTTTGTTTTGCAGCTCAAACTATAGATGTGCCTTGCTGTTCATTTAACAATTCCTCGAACTCGGAAATTCGCCCTTTTTTTTCCACCCCCCTCCATCCAGGTGTTTTGTTACTTCTAGCAGAGTGGATGTTTTCACTGGAAACTTTTTTTTTTCCTGCATAGGGAAAAGCACTGTTGGTTGTTCTCAATTTGCTGGCGTATGTAACATTGGCTGAAGGAAGAAATATTATTATTCATCCTTTGGCAGAAAGAGCTAAATACTAAATACATGTCCGTTGTTTTTTTTCTTGTTTTTTTTCCCCCACCCCAGCTGTGGATCCTCCCCGCCTTTGGCTGTCGGCCGCAGTACGAAAATGGGTTGGAACAGGAGGCCTTCGGTTTCAGTACATGGACTACAACTCTCAATTTTGCGGTTCCTTTAAACCTATTCTATCGCATGCACTCGGTCGCTTCTCTATTTGAGGTCTTCCGGCGCGTCTGACGGAAAAGCCCAAGTTGGACATGATAATGCTTACCGGCGTTCCCTACTGAGTGTTTCTCAGCATGTTTCATGATTCACCAGTCTTGAAAGGAAATCGTGGCAAAGAAAATATTTCCGAAGAATAACAATTCCCAAATTAATTCACAAAAGGGCTCATGTGTTTGGTTGTCACACTGCAGTAGGCTTTTGATTAAATCCTATGCTATGTGACACGTACGTACACCTGATTGTATTCTCACAGCGTCAACGTACCAGAAAAAAGGGTTAAATAGCACTATTTTATACATGAATGATTGTACAAATGTGCACGCATTGACCCGTAGTGATATGCATTTCAAATATGTATATTATTTATGGATGATGTTCTCATTTATTATGGTAGAGGTTTTGTGGAGCAAAGTTCAAATCTCAGCTCAGAACCAACTGCAGGGTCTTCTAAAAATGTTGACATCATTTGAAATAGGAATCCAGTATCCGAGAAAGCACAGAAGCTGAGAGGTTATAGTTTATTCTGTCTTCAAAGTAGTCAAAATTTACAATTCTAATTCTGTTCACCACGTGATGTGTATATATATATATTGCCAAGAAAGGACAACGGGCCGTTAATTCACACACTCGGTGTCTTACTTCTGGATATTTCGCCGGAAATTTGTGGGCTAACACACTTTTGCGATGTATATAGTAGATGAATTGATGTCCGGTGAAAGTTCTCACTCAGGTGCTACCTACCATCATCTCAGTAAGTGCCAACATGTATGTATATTTTGTTTTTCAGTGAATATATTGCTTGTGTTCCAAATCATCATCATTTCAACATTGAGACGGGATCTTTGTGGAAGTCACATGAACTGGTGCTCAAGTGAAATTGTTTTTACGGTAGTGACGAAATAAATATTAGGTTTTGGTCATACAAAGTTGTCGACTGAGTCTTGGGTCTCTGACGTTTCAATTCTTAGTAAACAAAACCACCACACGATGGCGCTACTTATTTAGGCTTGTTGTAGTTGGCGTTCAATTCGTCCAACTAAATAAAGCGTGCATGCAAATAAAATTGGGCACTAAAATTCATAATACAATTGGGCAATGGAGAAAAAAAAATCATAACACCAAGACAAGTATTGTACAAAATAATCAATGCAATGTTTTTTCACTGCTAGATGATTTGTTGTGTACGTTTTTTTTCCTAGAGAGCATTTTTTTCGATGTCAGTTTTTCGATATTGGAATACAAACGCTTATACAGTAAAAAAAATATCAATTGCCAGGTAATGTAACTCAGAAAAAATAGGCTTGAACTTTTTCAGACGATAAGTAGGCTACTTTAATGTGACTCGACGTTCGGTTCACAACCTCTAGCATTCCCATTTTCACTTTTCACAAACTGTTTTCCTGAATGTTTGCTGCACTGCCTCTTGACCAGACATCCGAGATTAGATTACTCCAGAGAATTTGACATTGGGTGTCCAGGGGATTATTTTGACGTAGTGTCAGACCGATATGACAAGCGCACAGAGGGGGGCTAAAAATAGCAGTGACGTGGCCAAGCTGGTGACTTGTTGGCTGCTATGGCGTAAACGTGCGGACGACGCAGCGCGTCATTGTGTGTGGAGTGTGGATGTGACTCACCTGCGGGTATGGCGCCAGCACGCACACATAAAAATGCCTGTTGACCTCCCGTCCAGACGCTGAGCACATTGCGGCAGAGAAGTACTGTAAGCATAATGTCAATTTCAGCACCATGGACAGCTCTAGACAAGTCTCACCGTGTTTCCTGCATGTGTATGGCAGTCTCTTCCAACCTCTTAGGGGCTGAGGCACAAAGAAACCAAATAAATAAATAAATCCAAATAAATATGTTTTATTTTATACAAATTAAATGACTAAATTGGATGCTTACTTGTGGCACACCTGATGATCTCACATGGCACGTTGGAAGGTGTGCTCTTTTTCTGAATTGTTTCATCATTGTCAAGTGTATCTGCTCTATTCCGTTGTTTACTTTTATTATTAACTATCCTGCACTCGATTCTATCAATCCTGTCACTGCATGGATGTATGCACGGTGATACATGCCGGAGGGGTTAGACACTCACCTCAAGTGGAAATAAGCTTCAAGTGTTTGTTTGTTTTGTTTGTGCGTGTGTGTGGGTGAGGAGGAGGGGGGTGGGGGGTGTCCTTGTGGGAAAGAGTAAACCCTGAAAATGTTGCAGCGTTCCTCACATCTCCTTTCCAGCGCAGTGCCTAACACTTCATACAAAGGAGAGGTGGTGCACTTGACAGTTCTAAGTGATGAAACGATTGCGGGAATTCTTTCTTTGCAGTTGTTGGATTGTTATATTGTCCTTCATCCGCGCACTTTTGTTTTTCTGTGTTCGATTATGTTCTGAAACACAAATTGCCATTTCAGTTGTGGTGTACATCCATTAGGGTAACATTTGTAACATCTTGAGGCACCATGCAGAGGCACACTGCTCAAGAAACACTTTATACCAAGCTCTGGGTTTCAGGAAAATACCACCCCTAAAAGTCATTGTAGAATGTCTAACACCCCCGGAATTAAATTAAAACACAAAATATGTGAATGCCAGGAGGAAATGTTGAATAATGCACACACCTGCTACTATAATATTGGTATTGTATTCTAACTGCAGTTACTGGATTGTAAATCCTGATGGAGCAGAATAAATGTCCACAATAAATGTTAAACCCTTAAAACAGCTAGATTGAAAATTGAACCAACCCAGGAAGTTGGGTCAAATTAGTTGGGTCAATTTGACCACAGCTGTCTTCAACATATTAAGCATATACATAATCATACGTGACACAGTGGGAGTGCAGTGCACTCAAATGAAAGTGTTCCAAGCGCAGCGTCAAACTGGACACCATGGACAGTTCTTTCGTGTTGTTTTCCTTTCTTTATTGAGCCAAAGCACACATTTTCTGAGAAAACCCTAGAAATGTTGCAGGTTTCCCCACACCCCTTTTCTAACGCAGTGCGTACTACACCCAAAAGGGGCGTGACGCACCTGACAGTGGTTAGTGGATGCACTGTGGGAATTTCTCCTCACGCAGTATGAGTGACTGGGTGGCTGGGTAAAGGCATTGTGTCCGGCAATGCTGCAAAATGAACTCGCCGATGCGTGCTGAGTTCCAGACATTGAGCTGTGCGCCAGGCGCTCACTTTCAACGCGCTTTTCCGTCACTGCTGACGCGTCGCGCGCAGCACACTGTGGCTACGTTGCGATGTGAATGAGCGTGGCCGTCCTTTTTTTTTGTTTTTTTTGTTGTTGTTTTTTTTGACGTGAGGCTGCGCACATGGAAATCCCAGCCAAGTATCTGTCGTCGGTGCAAGGGACTGACCTCGCACCGGTGCGGCACAGGGAGACCATGTGGAACGGCACAGAGTCCGAGGCGACCAGCGACGGCGAGAGGGACGGCGTGGTTTTGCGCACCGTGACAGGGTGTTTGCTTTTCCTCCTCATCTTGTGGACCCTGCTGGGGAACATATTGGTGTGCTCCGCGGTTTTGCGCTCACGCCACCTGCGGACAAAAGTGACCAACATCTTTATTGTGTCCCTGGCTCTGTCGGATTTGTTCGTGGCTGTGCTGGTGATGCCCTGGAAGGCTGTGGCGGAGGTGGCAGGATACTGGCCGTTTGGCACTTTCTGCAATATCTGGGTGGCTTTTGACATCATGTGCTCCACCGCCTCCATCCTTAACCTTTGCATCATCAGCGTGGACAGATACTGGGCCATCTCGAGTCCATTTCGCTACGAGAGGAAAATGACTCAGAGTGTTGCGTTCGTCATGATTAGCATCACTTGGACGTTGTCGCTGCTCATTTCATTCATACCGGTCCAGCTCAACTGGCACAAAGCCAGCGGGGGCGTGGCCAGGACTAGCAACGCCTCTGTAGGTCACCTGCAGACGGAGGAGAGCTGTGACTCCAGCCTGAGCCGAGAATACGCCATCTCCTCGTCTTTGATTAGTTTCTACATCCCTGTGGCAATTATGATTGTGACTTACACGCGAATATACCGGATTGCCCAAATCCAAATTAGGAGAATAGCTTCTCTGGAGAGAGCTGCGGAACACGCGCAAAGTTGTCGGACGAACAGATTCGAGTGCCAACACCACAACACTTTAAAAACCTCCATTAAGCGAGAAACCAAAGTGTTGAAAACTCTTTCGGTGATTATGGGTGTCTTTGTGTGCTGCTGGTTGCCCTTCTTCGTCCTCAACTGCATGGTTCCCTTCTGCGACAAGGTGCCCTCAGACCAAGACGCGGGCCTGCCATGTGTCAGCGAGACCACCTTTGACGTATTCGTGTGGTTCGGCTGGACCAACTCATCTTTGAACCCCATCATTTACGCATTCAACGCCGAGTTCAGGAAAGCTTTCGCCAACTTGTTGGGCTGTCGCTACTTCTGCTCCAGCACGCCCGTAGAAATTGTGAACATCAGCAACGAGCTGGTCTCCTACAACCAAGACACTACATTCCACAAGGAGATTGCCAACGCCTACGTCAACATAATCCCCAATGTAGTGGAATGTGAGGACACTTTTGACAGGATCTCACAGCTCACTGTCAACAATGACAACGCCACCGACTCCGTGTGTGACTTGGAGGACTGCGAGGCTGTTATCAGCCTCGACAGGATGTCGCCATTCACACCCAATGGATTACATTAACCCCCTGCCTCCTCACCATGCGTTATTGGATGTACTGGTGGTCACTTTATTGTTCCATTCTCATCCTGGCAGGTCAAAAATTCCATTTCTGTGTGGACCATAAGGTGTTTTCTAAAGCTGTCAAGGTCACACTCCATTCCATTGTAACCCTAAAGTCACCTTTTTTTTCCGAGTGTGCTTGATTCTATGACTTGCTCATGGACACTTGGGGCAGGACGTTTGTGTCTGCGCCCACCCAGCCAGACTGCTGCCGCTTTGCCTCATCTGTGATGTAACGTTGTTGTACTGGGGAAAAAAAAAAAAAAATGGTCTCCATTTCCATGATCAGTGAAGTCTGTGTTGATTTGTTCAGAGAGTCAGTGTCGTTTGAACCAATGTTTTCTGCAAGGTTTGTCTAATGTATGACCAATGTAGAAAGTGGAAATATTTGCAAAGAGCACTAATCATTTATATATCTCTAAAAAATAGAATATGAAAAAAGGAGGAAATTCATAAATCTGATATTTTTAGCAGACTTTTTAACTCGGTATTCCTAAGAAGATTTCCTATTTTTACATGTCCAGTCCTATTTCATAACCTTTGCTGCTTAATACCATTAGATAGCTAGAACCTGTCTTTACACTGAGGGCTCTTTTTGTTGATGGTGCAGCTGCGCTCAGTCAGAAAAAAAATAGTGCATCTTGAGTTTTGGACTTCAATGTTTTCCAGTATATAGGACTTATTAATAACATGATCAACTTGACTATTATTTGGCGTTTTTAAAATCGGCTGTGTTCATACCCAGAACATTGCATAAATACTTATTATATATTACATATATTACATATATTACATATATTATATATATTATATTTATTTATTTATTTATTTATTTATTTATTTATTTATTTATTTATTTATTTATTTATTTATTTATTTATTTATTTACTTACTTACTTACTTACTTACTTACTTACTTACTTACTTACTTACTTACTTACTTACTTACTTACTTACTTATCTATCTATTTGGCCAAAAATACCAAAACCCAGTCTAGCCTGCCACTGTGCACATTTGGACGACGCCTCGCACTGAGCATGAAAATCGAGCCTTGAGTGTGAAAACTGAAGACAGCCTTACAGAAGAACCCGAACAACTGAACCCAATGCAGTCATCATCTTAGCGCCTTATCAAAGAATGAAATGTGTTGCATGGACTTCCATGGTGCCAAAATGCAGTATTAAAGTGTTTACCTGTACCCACCCCATGTGACTCCTGTAGGTCACCCTGGGGACTTAATTGCAGTTTGATTGCAAACTTTGATGGAGAAATGTATTATTCAGTTGCACAGAACCGACAACGTCTCAATTTATAATCGTGTCACCGATTCAAATGAAGCAGCAGAATCAAGGGTAGCTGTCATGTGAGCTTTTGAACATAACAATCATATGCTGGGTTGAACAGACCATCCAATATAACCAATGATTCCAAATCACTAATATGTACAGTACACAGTAAGTCAGAGCAAATGGATGACATAAACAAGGCGCCTGGGCCAGTGCAACAGGATGTCATAGAAACACTTCTCCATCATTGTATTGTATCGCTGACTTGAATGTATATTAAAGTGAACTGTGTCATTATTTGCGGAATAAAACGCTAACACACTGAAAGTGTGTATATGTGTCATATTATGCTCCTTCCAGTGCCGTTGTTCTTATCCATTCACAATTCAGCCATCTTATGTTGCCAGGTTGAATGAAATCTACCTGGGTCTTGAGAATCAACAATGCAGGTACCTGTGCACTCACTGGAGGTGAACGGGCAAATTGATAAGTGCGAGAGCCAATCAGATCACGAGTTGCGTCAGTATGGCACTCACCTTGAATGTGACATTTACGCGTCCTGTGATTGGATATGGATAATTAATCGTTTGGGCCATTGCAGTGCTATGCAAACCAACAGAGCCAGACGTGGAACTGTTAATAGTTAAAAACTTTTTTAAACGGTTTGTCCGCTATTTCCAGGCAAGCATCTACGAGCGGCTTGCGGCTTCTGGATGGACGCTGCAAACTGTTCTGCTGCGAATGCCTTTTGTTCGCAAAGGATCGATTTGTTGAGCTACACTGAATTTGCACATTTAAATATTTTAACTAAGGATGCAAAGAGACACCAATGCACGTCTGGACACTTGCAAGCTACGGTGCTTTTATAAACTTTCGGGGACACCAGAGTGCACTCAGATCAACAAACAGGTAAGAGCTCATTTTGTACACATGTGAGAGTCTCAACGGGCTCATAGATATTTCAGTGATGTTTCATTTATTTATTATCTTTCTGTGTGTTCACAATCGTCATCATGGTGATTTTTTTTCTGGTCATTTCTGAACTAGGTTGGATGTATTTTATTCTTAGCGTTGATTTCTCCTACTGCTCTTAAAGGCACCACAGCGATGAGCATATTGTGTTCGGGAAGAGGAAAAGTTAATGTTGAGGAGACGGCTCTGTGTGTGAGGGAAGTTGGAAAAGAATAAAAACACCCTTAAGTGTGTTTCTAACTACTCTCCAGTCCTGGTGTTATAAATGGTGGCATAATGATAGGGACATCACTGAAGGCTGAAATGCACCTCACGCATATCAATCATATGCATTCTGTGCAAATGTTTATTATTTCATTTGACGCCATATCTGGGCTCCTCTCTAATGTGGACAAACTGGCTATATTTGCCAAGACATTATTTGCTGCAGCATGTGCCACATTAGAATAATGAAAACAGTTGACGTTGGCGCTTGAAATGTAATCACAATGTGATTAAATAGTAACTGTAGAATGGACGTGTAAATGGACGTGAGCGAGAGCCATAACTCTAAATGTCCCTGCTGTTCAATTAGGACTTTTCACCACAATTTGGTACCACAATCTGATTAAAAACAATCTGATTAAAAGTTGTCATGCCGAAAGCTTGTTATATTAAATTCAGAGGCCCTGCGGTGATGTACAACGCACATTTCCACTTTGCTGCAGATCCCGTGGGAAATGAGGGAGGCAATCGGGCGATTAGCGTGTCCATTAGAACTGAAATGTAAGCGTTAACCTGGCTGCTAGTTCTGATTATGGTCACAGAGCAGAGACAGCCAGAACTAATTTGTATAGCTAAAAGTGTGTGTGTGCGTGTGTGTGTACCACGCACGCACGCACGCACGCACGCACGCACACATGTATATATAAAAGTTTGGGCACCCCTGATCATTTTCAAAATTTTCCTTTATAAATCATTGGTTGTTCGGATCAGCAATTTCAGTTAAATATATCATATTGCAGACAAAATCAGTGATATATGAGAAGTGAAATGAAGTTTATATGATTTACAGAAAGTGTGCAATCATTACCTAAACAAAAGTAGGCAAGTGTATCTGTGTGCATGGATATGTGTGTGTATATGTTTATACACACGTGTATATACGTATGTGTCTATATATATATGTATATGTGTCTATATATGTATACGTGTATGTACACTATATATTTTCTACGGGTTCTGTGTCCTTGCAGTACAAAAAAAAAAAAAAAGGTGACTTGACATCATTATTCAGTCTTGACTTGAGTGGAGAGGACACGAGGGCAGGCTTTGGGGGTTACACCATCCGTCAGGTCACATTTATCAAAAGAATCCTGCACATGCAGTACATGCACAATACATACACAGTACACACGCTAGCATGCCTGCATGCACAGGGGTGAACACCCGCACACACTGAAAACATCCACCGTAGATGCTTTTAAGAGATCTATCCTCAATGGATTTTTTTTTTCTCTTTCCCCAGCATACCACTTGCTACGTTTGTCTTTAAAGCAATATTTCTGATGTCACATCTGGACAAGCATGTCTCAGAGGAGCTAGGTGTGTGTAGTGATTGACACATCTCTTTGAGCTTATTGCTGCACCGGAGGCTGATTGAGTGAAACCTGACTTTCAACAAAAGCAGACCTGACAAGCCTTTCAGATTGATCGACTGACCTGGCAAAAGCATTCACCGGTGGGGTCTCAGCACTTTTATTGATCTGGATCAACGTTTTAAATGTGAGAACCAAATCATAACAAAGCCAAAATAGACAGGTGTGCATTTGATTGAAAACACAAAATCCCTCTCCACTGACTGATGTATGAGAATTCTCCAGCAGAAGTAGCTAGAGGTCAACACCCAATGCACCTACATTGGAAGTTAGTCCATCACCTTGAGCTTGTTTAATCAAAGACTCAGGAGTTCTTCTTTATCATCAGTCAGGCTGTGATGACTGATTGTCACTCGGCAGGAAGTAAAGGCGCTTCCGGTCTTTGGCTGTCTGAATCATTAGAGATTGCGTCTCTGTGCTGATTACTAATTACGAGTTTACAATATTAGTTGATTTACATCCAGGATGCTGGTGTTCATCACTATAATGTTTGCCACTGTCTCTCTTGTGTGATATATATAATAGTTCTCCTGGCTGAAAGGTCGTTGTAATGTTTTATGGGTTATGACAACCTTTAGATATTGTATATTTGTAGGTAAATGATACATTATCATTAGGCATGGCAGATCTGTATGAGAGTTTCTCATTTCTTATATGCGCTTACTATGCCCAGGCATCCTTATTTCGGTTCTTATTTTTTTTTTCTTTCAACTGAAAAACAAGTGTATAACTTAAGACCGCTGCCCACATACTGAATCCCGATACTGCTTAATGGAAAACAGCTCTCCTCTCTCAAAATATATGCATAGAAATATAATCTCACTGCAGCTCAACAACCAAAAAGCCCTAAAATATAGACTTCTTGTGAGCAACGTGGTAGAGTTCAATAAATTGGATGCGCAGCAATTGTGACATGAATGTTAAATTGTCACACAGGAACACGTCAAGATGTCAAGTGCCGATTTGTACTTGTGAAGATCATCATATCAAGACTCACCCATGCATACAAATTGATGTAATTGTTGTAATCTGTCTCTCGTGATTGTCATCGATCCCAAACTAATCTTGTCATCGTGAGGATCTTTTCCATCATATCTTATTGTTGCAATGAACTCACGCATGAGAGTCTCCACAAAAGAATGTCATCTTTGCTGAGTGCTTTGTGTGTGAAATGTCAAATTATCTTCCAACAATTGAGTCTGTGTGAAAGACTGCTCCATGATGATTGATTGGTTGCACCGTCAAAGCGGTCCTTTGAGGCAAGCCGACGCTCCAAAAATAACACTTCCGAATAGTCTTAGATCACCAGATTGTGTCGACAATCCCAAAAAGGTCTGCATTGACAGACAGGTGGCTTTAAAGTACAACCCAGAAAAAAAAAACATGGCCTAAATCCGTGCTTTATAATCTGTTAACACGGGCTGCATCTGATGCTTCTAGGGCAGTTGCCCTGACCCCCCCCAAACGAGACACGTCCAGCACTAGTATGAGGAACAAAGACGGCCTCTTTGCTTATTAGATGAAGTGCAGTGGCTCGACAACTTTGATCACCACCCATTCTCGCCAGGACTCAACCTGACAGCTTCTTGGAATGCTAGTTATTGTGTTGATTCACTGTAAGGGAAGATCATAAAGCTGTTTTTATAATCTTCCTCTAGCGGCTTGTATGGATTGCATTTCCCATGGCGCCTACAGACATCCTTTTCAACTTTTTCCAGTGAAAGGTTTCAACACCCACACTTTCCTTTCTTTCTACAGTAAGAAAGTGTAATGTTGCTGCACATTATTGATTAAATTACAGTTTAACAGCACAACTTGATGTAAAATGTGAAAATAATTCAACATGTTGTGAAAGTAGTGAAACACTGAAAACTGAAAAAACTCAAGTGAGCTCATATTGTTTAATTGTGGGATTGTCTTCACTTTCACTTTTAATATCTTTTTTTTTTCAATATTTGACCAGTTTTTACTCGTCTGATTTGAAAATGAGTTATTTGTCAGTTTGTTTTGTAGCTTTTACTGTATATAATATGAGGTGCTCATACATTTATTTGGGTTGACAGTCATAATGGCCCTCCGAAAGAAGCTATGACTACGATGCGGTCCGTGAAAAAAATGAGTTAGACACCCCTGTGTTAAGAGGTCACTGATGAGCGACAAGTCATCAAAGCTATTTGAAAAGGGCTCCTCCAAAGTTTTCTAATTTTGCCACTCAACTAAAAACATTTGCATTTGTTCTCGCCCGTCAAGACATCCCAGCAAGGAGGTAGCTGAGTCATCTTGTGGGCTGGAATAATGGGGAGTGAAATGTCAGGCCTCCTGAGTGGGGCTGCCTGAAGGTGTCAAAACGACTGCTGCAAACCTCTGACATTCCAGTTTGTGCTAAAATTTCACTTCAGCCTAACTTCTCTCGTCAAATATTCTGCAAGGAAGTAAGCTAGAAAACGCTCCATCCTGAATCTGTAATGGCAAAGGCTAAAAAAAAAAAAAAAAAAAAAAAAAAAGAAGGTAGTAGAAAAATACTGTTGGCATTGTTGCAGATTTGTTTAGTATTTTTTTCATTTGTTAGATGCTGCTATAAATTACGGTGACTATTTAGGAAAACGGTGGAGCACAGAGTATATTGTGCAGGAACTTCAAATATTCACATTAAATTATGAGCTCATCCGCATCTTGGTACCGCCACTGCACATACTTGTTTGGGATGTGACATTCAGATTGTCCCTCCAGTGGATTAATCACTTAACTTGATACTGTATTGATTTGACACACACTCTAGTTGCCTACCAAGAAACAGTCATTTGGCTCCAATTTCCGAGACATCTGTTTCAAGCAGCACTAAAGGGAAGCTGAGATCACCTTTAGGATTTGGTTTAAGTACATTATATATCATTTAGCAATTTATTAAATAATGTCATCAGAAATACAATATTGGGGAATGGCTTGAGTCATAATGTGAATAGTTTTTTTTCAGCCAGCTCCCTAACAACAGAAGTACGTTTCAAGTGCCCCAGAACAGTCATAAAATGTAAGTGACTGGGTACCTAAGTGGGCACAAACCAAATGACTGCACAGTGCACACTGGTGTTGAGCTCTTTCATAACCGCAAGCCAGTGGACATCACTCAGAAGCTGTCCTACTTTTACTTTTGGGCAACATTAATAACTTTGGGTTAACCAACGCCATGGTAAAGATCGTTTTATCATCTACACAGTCACCGGCGGACCTAAGATATTCTTTCTTGGGGGGGGCCAATATCTCAGGGGGTCTGCAAAATAAACAAACCCAAAAAATTACAAACCTGCAACATTCTTCAAAAATGCTGATAAATATTCCGTGTGTGTTTTGTTTGGTTCAGGTGGAAATGTAGAAAATAAATCCTGGAAAAATCAGAAAATACTACCCCCCCCCCCCCCCCTCCCCTACCTCTGTCACTGACAGACTGTCAGTATACTTGGTTATAATAGGAACGCAAAAAAATCGGGTCTTATTAGCTTTGGACAGGCCGAATGTTTGCTACAGTTCTTTGTTGGTTGGTGCGGGTGTTTTAAGTCAGTTGTATATTTCATGTACATACAATTTTCATGCTGTATAGTCACATCATTATCCTTACCTGGCTTCACCCGCGTCCATCTCCTCACCCATCCATCCCACCCCCACCCAACTGCTTGTGTCCTTCTTGTCCTCCACTGCTTGTGTGTGGCTCGGCCTGAAAGGCTTTGTTTGATGTGCCTTTGCTCAGTTAATCACTTTTCGGTACCCACCATTATTTTAATCTGTTTGTGTGTTGCGGTATTCTCGTGCTTTTACTTTAAAGGAAGTGAACTTCCTTTTTTGGAAATCAAAAGTGGTACTAATGTTATTGGACCATGCCACAAGCCAATGTTCTTTAATCATAACGTATTCAGCGCATGGCCAGAAGAGCAGCATCAAGCAGATTGATTCATTCATAGCAAGAACAGAAACTTTAATAATAAAAGTGTTTGTCAAGCAACCCTGAACCGAATCACCTCTTGCCCTCTATCAACTCGTCTGTTCCTTGGATCCGCCTGCTGAGAGCACCACAAATCAATCATCTCCTTATCGGATGACTCTACCTGTCTGTAATATCCATTTTCTCATGGACCTAGTGCACTGATTTTCCATGGGGAGAGTTTTTTCTTCCTCCCCATAACCATAACGCCAGCCACACATACTGGAACTACCTAAACGCCAGAGTTTTTTTTTTTTCCTCCCAAGCTTAATATTCCTATTTTCTCATTTTATCCAGTTTGGGACTTAGCACTTATTATATGATAAAGTACTACTTATTATATATGATAATATATATACTCACTACTTATTGTATTTTGGCCTTTATCCATTGTGGGTAGCGAGAAACGCTGCATGCCAAGGTATAATATAGAAGTGACTGATGAAGGGATGACAAATTTACGTAATTTGTTGCAACGACTTGAAACTGGAAACATCCACTTGTACAAAAGTGGAAAGCAGAATTGCTTTATTTCAGCAACACTAGAGGGTTTGTGAACACAAGTAACCTTTTTACGATCATGCCACAGCATTTCAATCAGATGCAAGTCCGGACTTTGAGAAGGCCATTCCAAACCCTTTTAATATTTTTTTTAAAGCCACTCAGTGGTGACTTTTGCAGAACCTAAGTGCACTTCAGCTTCAAATCACAAACCAACAGTCAAACGTTCTCCCTCAGGATTTTCTGTAAGGAGCAGAAGCTTGGTTCCATCAATCACAGCAACTTGTCCAGGTCCTGAAGTAGCAATGCAACCCCAGACCATTGCAATACCAGCACCATGTTTGTCTCCTAGCACGAAGCTCTTTTTTTGAAAGTAAGGTGGGGAGCTGAAACTGGTTTACTATATTTGATTCATCGGTGGGTCAGACCCCTTATGGAGGAATGCAATTGAGCAACAAATGATTGAACCATTTTGCACGCCCCCAAGTCACGGCTTGAGTCCCCGGATTCTGGTTTGAGAACGCCTGACTGAGCGGATCCAATCAATATCAAGTCACACTCGTTTCAAAGTTCAAACAGCTCCAAGCTTCGGTCTCCCTCAACTCCAGATCAGCTCAAGTCAGGGAGAAGCAGTGAGATACTAAGTGTCAGAACGAGATAACAAGGCTATCCCCCTCTCACTACTTGCATTGAATTTGGGGAGCAGCTTCACATATTTATTGACAACTTTTCACTGTCACAGCTTGGAAACAACGAGGAATGTTGATTGCTCGAAAGAAAACCCATTAAGTGCTGTTGAGTAGCAATTAGGTGACGCACTTGACCTAATTAATGTGACCATTTCTCAGGAGTGGCTAATTCTCAGCAAGTAGTCAGAATTCCAATTAAACATAGTTTTGAAGGTAGCAGAGTCCAAACTATTGAAAGCAACCAGTGCTGCTTTGGAGAATTGTTGTCACCTCCTTGTGGGAAAGGTGCTGCTTGTGTCGAGTGCAGCAACCGTGCCTCAAATCGAGTTATACCCTTTTTAATTATTTATTTATTTTTGTATGGGGGAAAATGTAATCATGCATAACAATACATTTCGGCTACACTATTATTTTGTTTGTTGAAAAGAATCATTTATCTATGACAGCTCTGAGTCTAGCATAGCATAATGAGGACATTCTACAGCAAGTGTAAAAGCAAGCAGGGGTGTCTGTCTCCTTGCTTAATGCCCATTTTATGGCGGAGTTTTTCTTTTAATGTCTGGCTTAAGGTGTCATCGTCAGGTTATCCCTGCACATCGCTGCGCCCCCACCGATGATTATTTATTTATTGCATTGACCTTTGTCAGAGGAGAGAATATATATATATATTTGTATATTTATTTATTTATTCAACCCAACAGTGCACACCTTGTGATTATTTCAAATCAACATTCAGCTTGACACCTCTGGACTGCTTGTGGTCACACCATGGTCCAGTTGACAGCCCATCTTGGGGCATATATCGACAAACAACCATTCACGCTCACTCACTAAATTTGCTGTTTGTGTGTGTCTGTGTGCGTGAGTGTGTGTGTTTGGCTGCTTTCTAGTAAAGCATTTCCTCTCCACTCCTTCAATCAACCTCCCATTTCACTGTTGCCAGCTTTTAATAAACACACTCAAGTGTTCTAACAACCCTGCAAAGGTTCCAAGGACGGTTGCTTGTGTCAGCATTTCTTGGAGGTGAAGACGGAAGACTCTTCCCATTAACGATCTGCAGGCATCACAAGGACATATTTAACACCCACAGAGAAAGTCTACAAATAGGCCATTTTTCCTCCAGCGAGGTGAAAACCAAATTCGTCACCTTTCCAAGCACGTGACAATAGACGAAATTTAATGCGGCATGTTTGACTGTGGCCACGATCCATAACGGGGGTTAGTTAATGAGTGCCGCAATGCATCTGTTCTCCTGCAACATTCCCAATACGCCATCATGAAGCTGCAAATGAATTTGGAGATGAGGCAATCGTTACATGTGTCAACATGCCTGGTTTCAGAAAACGAGAGCTATCCCCAATGCCCAGCGAGTGACACCTCTGGTGTTCCCAATCAAGCAGTCTGTCAATCAACTAGGTGTTTGGTCTGCCACTCAACCGTATTGGCTTTTTGTCACTTTAATTGAAATGCAGCCCAATAACAATCTGAAGTATACAAAGTGCATTCATTCAATCACATTTAAAAGGGACATATTGAATGATTATCAAGACATTATCATAATCAAGCTTCACTAGTGTTTGTTGTTTTAGTGGATTATTAACAGCTAAAAGGTTGTGTGGATTATTTTGGCTTGCTCATTTCAATTTTCTTTCTTTCTTCCCCCGGCCCCCCCCCCCCATGCTAAATTTAAGCTTCTACCTACAGCATCTGTTAGCACTGAGTGAGACAAGTGCATGTAGGTCACAGCACGCTAGTGTTTTCGACTCATCTCTTGAAAAAGTTTCAAATGACAGCATGCCCAGCGCACCATCTGTATAGCGGCTGATTATGCCGAGCTACAAAACAGAAGGTTAATGTGGAAGTGGGCCACATTAGTTCTTGCCGTTCCACAAATAGACTGATGTGCACTGGCAGGGAGTCTTTGAGTCGCTGTCCCCACTGATGATGCTTTTGTGTGTATCACCCCTCCCTCGAGTCCATTTCAAAAGACTATCATTTGAAGAAGGCCCAATCAACAAATGTAGCTTTGAAATGAAATCAAAGATCTGCACTAATGGCTTTAAAAGCTCTATCTGTGTCTGATGAGCATTACTGGCCTGCTTCAGCACCATCTGACTGGGGGCTCTCTCTGTAATTACTCAGGATCAACCACAATCTACACACCAAATCCCTGCAACGTGACACGGGGCCGTAATTACAATTATAAATAGCTATTGAGTGCATTATATTGTGCTAATAGATCCCTAACTCTTTATTATGTCAATAATGATACGTTATCATGAGCATTCCATCATATAACCTCGATGATACAATACTGAGTGACGATTGTGCGCAGCAGGCCCTTCATGTCCTTTGAGTTTTGTTCGAAGGGAGACAGAGATGTGGCCGCACGATTACGTATAGTGTCCCCGCAGCATGACCACCAGCCTGATGGGCTCATTAACGTCAGAACTCCCACGAATGCAGTGGTGAGAGGTGGCACATCAATGACGCTTCTCCAACTTGAAGAGATCAATCTGGTCTCTGAAGAAGAAAATTTCTACCTGAGCGTTTGGGTAATTGACGTCAACCTGTCGATTTGCAATGTTGAAAGGCCTGGCATTAAATATTGACGTAAAAAATGAATCAGAAGGGTGAAATCAATGACGCAGGTCCACCATCTCCCTCTTTGTGTTCCACGTTCTTGTAATAAACAACTCTGTAAAATAACACAAGCATCAAAAGCCCCTGAGGTATTTTCTGACTCAAATTGTATGGTGCCGAGGGAGCCATTATGGAAATGCCACCTGCTTCAAGGCCGCTTTTAGAGTTTGTGTGTTTACTACTTTAGTGAATCGTTAATGGTCTCTTACCGTTATTCCCGAGCACCTCTGGAAAAACATGGGTCTCGTGTAGCTATTTATATTTTCTTCCACATTTTCATAATTCTTTGTTTTCGATAATGGACATATACATAGTCTTGAAAACATGAATACTCCATATAATTGTTTCCATTTTCTATACGCTACATTCTTTTCTGTTGATATTGAGCTTCATGTTTATTCTATCTATACTCATTCTACACTGTTGGAAACCCTGTTTGCTTTTTTTTTTTCACGTCCCATTTCTATGGAACATGCATTTGTGGTATGAGCAAGAAAAGCATAAATGAATGCAAGCGAGAAATGAAATTTTATTTGTTTGACGCCATAAAAATTGTCTGTGGAAAACATCATTAAATAATTGTAATAGAAATAAAGGTATGATCGTGATCAAAGTCCACAAGGACAACAGGGATGTGAAAGGGAGAACTAGAAAACCAGGGCAGGCTGGGATTTAGTAAGTGGGTTGAATGAGGAAAATGGACAGATTAACAAACAAAACAAGCCCCACTCAAAACTCCTTTTATTGCACGCAGACAAGGCTGTGGCCATATGTGGTTTAACCTCGTACTAGCTAGTAAGTTTATAAATACTGAAGATATCCAATCCTCCAGGGGGGAACTACATTCGCTTCCCTATCTCACGCATGTCTGCTTCCAGATCACTTCCAGCTCACACCGGGTAGCAAAATTGCCTTTTGGGTTTTTGAGAGGCGCCATAACTGTGCATGTCAGAACAAGTGGGGTTTCCCAACCCCCCCCCCCTCGTCTCATAGCATATTTTCAGCTGCATCTGTCAGCTTCTTTTACACACAGTAGTTGCCCCAGCATCACACAGCGGCTGAACACCAACCAAACTCAAGGTTTTTGACACATCTGGATAATAGGAAAACAGAAACTCTGGTAATTATAGATGCCGTTAATTTAGGATGGCATAAACCTTGAGATTGGGTGGTCGTTTAATGCTCTTGTTAAGCAATGTATGTTTACGTGCATCTAAAATAAGATCGAAAAAATTGCATAAAATACATGTAAAATTTAATTTAGCATTACATTTTCTTTATAACAAGATAAATCTGTATAAAAATAATGATAGCATATATCTGAATGCTCCTTCAAGACAATTAGAGTTGAGTTTAAAAAGAACTCTCCATCTTAAAGTCATTTTGTACTTTTCCATTCTTATCCTGCCCTGTACACAGAACGAGCTTCATTTCATGGTTGGTAGAGGAGACCAGGACTTTGTTGATCTTGGCAAAACTCTGACTTATGTCCATGAAGGTTTTTCGTTTGGTTTCAGGTAGAATGATAAAGAGGTAGACAGCCGCCACCACGCAGAAGCCCACAAAAACCAGGAAAGCAAATGGCCCCAGCACCTCCTACATAAAACACAAAAGAAAGCCTAAGGCAAATCCGATGCATGTTTTCCCAATGGGTTTAAAATAATTCAAATTAATTTGTCATTTACAGGTTGTCACAAAGAGTAGTAAACATGCTTTAATTAAAAACGGACACTTAATTATCTTAACAAACATATTTTAGGCTTGTGTTAAATACATAAAACTTTTTGACATATAACTAATTTTGCCTTGTTTGATTACCCAAAGTGAGAATTTATGATTCAAAAGTCTTGTTTGGGTGTTTTGGTCTGACCTTGAGCGTCGGTGCACAGGAGGACAGAACATAATTACTCCCGTATGCGTCTACCTGCTCTAGTTGATGACGAGACCCTAATAACCACGACTGCAATGGAGACCAATCTATTGTGTGAGCTGTTATATCACTCCGGCTGTTGACACAGTTTGCCCGTGTTGAGTGAATTTCATAAGAGCACTATTAAACGACATCGTGCAAAAGGCCCTGCCCCACTTTGCATTTGGCCACTGTGATGTAATGCTCATCTGCAAAGTTAAAACATACAACAAAAACGTTCCCTTTCTCTCCCAGCTGTTCTGGACCGTGAGGCCCCACTCAGCTCGTGTGAAACCATGTCACGATATCCGATACTGAGAATGAACTGCGGAAGCCGACTGTCTGGGACAGCATGTCCAGGGCGGGACGGAACGCGGAGAAACCCGACAGGATCCAAGTGAGAAGCCCTGCTGAGTCAGGATACAGAGGTGAGGAGGTCCTTTTAAAACCGCGGGACGAATCCCAACATATTTACACCCATTATGGCCAGTCAAACGATTTGCTTTCTGGGGCAGCACTTTGTCATAATCTGTGGTGGAGGTGTGTGCTGTAGACTGCAGCGGATTATACGCATGTGAGAAGGGTTTTATAGATTTACGGCGTCCCACTGGATGCCGAGTGAAGGACAGCGCCTGTGGAGCATGAAAGACTTAACCGTACACCACATGACAGGAGCATAACTGCAAATATCCACAGTGGGCTATTTAGGGGGTTTATGGATTATTGCGTTTCCATTACATCCTCGCCGCCCGATAATTGGGAGACACACTGTCGCTGCTGAGAAAGAAACGCAGTTATGAATCATAACAATCACTCGCCACTTTGCCTTACATGTGCTCAGTATATATGTGTATACATATATATTTACATATATGTATACATTCCGTTTCCATGCTACCAACCCAAAGCGAACTATCAACTTCTTTAATTACATGCTGTCTGGCCTTGTGTTTTTCACTTATGTCACTTAGGTTAGTTCTGCTCCGAGAGACTGATAAAGTCATCCAATCTCATCTCTGCACGTTAACAAGGCTGCTGGCAAATTTGCGACATTCTATTCCTGTCTTAGTAGAAGTTTAATTACACTCATGCTGTGGAGAAAGAGAGGTTGAAGTCATTTCTCGCCGGTGTGCAATTGAATGTATAAAAATAGTGAATGTCCTTTGGGGTTAAATACTGGTATGGTTTATAAATTTGACTTTTAAGTTTGACTTTATAGCCCTAACCTTGACGGCAAAATACATTTTTCAACAACGCATGTTGATCGTCAGTAACATAAGATAAATGTTATGATAAAATAAATATAGTAGGATGGGTTGTACACTACCATAAAATACGGTTAAATCATTAAAATGTAATATTTCTGATATTGTTTTATACTCAAAGCAATGTTAGAATCCCATCACCCATCTCTATAGTAGCGGATCATTTTCTTTAAACGGCACCTGTACAAAAAAAACGATTAAAAAAACATTTTTTGGACTCAGAGGTGAGGGAGGGGTTGACTTACCTGTATAAAAGGAAACAGGAGACCTACTGCAAAGTTGGACAGCCAGTTCACAATCCCCGCAATCATGAAGGCGGCCGGCCTGTAGGATTGCTCAAACAGTTCACCGGTCAGGATGAACGGGATGCCACCTGCCCAAAAAAAACATACCAAGAATGTTGTCAGTTGTCAGTGGAGCAAACGCAATGAGATCATGTGAAAGAGAAAGTGAGTAGTTTATTCTGTTCCGGTTTGGTTACGCACCATTGAACGCATACAAGGCAAAATGATTACACAAGAGTCTCCTGCGTCTGTCTCACTGGGATTTACGGAATTGCTCTTGTGGACCTTTGCTTATAATGAGCCAGCTGCTGAGCAAATACGGCCACTCGCTGCTATAGGACCGTTAGTGGGAGCCAGGAGGCCAGCAATTTGAAGATCTTAAAAAATGCTCCACAAACATCGCTAGAATTCCCATTTTCAAATAAGCAATATAGCAAATAGCAGCAAGCTATATTGAGCTATTCAGCCCAAATGAAAAAAAAAAACCTTTATGTTTTACGCAAAACATCTAAACCTTTACAATTCTGATATTCCATATAGCCCATGCCATTAAATCTGTGTTACCATGGCAACAGACCGCACACAATATACATATATTACCATGGTAACAGCTGTAAACGTGTACCACGAAATATTTCCAACCATGCATTCAAAATTAAAAGGGTATTTGTTCATCCCATTAGCAAAAGGAATGGAGATTCATTTAAATGTGCTCCCATTTACCTTGTTAGTGTGAAGGCGAAGTTGTTCTTTTTTTTTATTATTTTTTATTTTTTTTATTTTTTTTTATAAACAATCCGTTTCTTACAGCCCATGGTGTGAGTCACAAATAAATTTTCATTTGTTTCATTATTATATGTGGAGCCAAAGAGGAATAATTTTAACAATAATTGCCTGAACTTAACTCTTAAAAATAAAATAACAGAAAGCCACGATAATGAAGACCTCAAAAATGATAATCATCATCATTATCGTCATACCTTTTATTTGAAAGAAGCTTTCAGACCACACAAGGGAAATGAACGGCAAAACCAAGGTAAAAAATGAGAAGAAGACATGACACACAAAAAATTTAGTCTTTAAGAGAGACTATTGCATGACACAATTTTTTTTTTTTTGCCTTTAATTAGTGGTAAGTTCCAGAGGTGTGCTAACACATTTTAAAAGAAACTACTTTTGGGAAAGTCTTCAAATTAGACATGTATTGGCAAACAAGCATAACGAAAAATGTGTTTACCCCCGTCAAGGATGTAATGAATGCGTACTTGAGGAATTTTTATCTGAAGCGAGCACCCCTGCTGCAAAAACAAGCCGTTAACACGAGCCAACCGCCTTCGCCAGTGGTGTTTGACTATGACAGATGGTTTGGCACACGCTTCCTATTTTTCAACAGTGTATTGTGTAATCATATGAACAAAGCATAACACACATCAAATGGCACTTTTAAACTCTAATCTCACTGGGCATGATGTATTTAATAGAAAAAAAGCAGTGTCGATAACAACTGTCACAGAAACGATTTCGCAACCATAAATTGTGTCTTGTCTGCATTCCGTTTTATCCCTTTATCTTGAAATGCGCTGCGGCTTGAAGAAAATAACAGTGAGAATGTTTCATATAAGAAATGAGAAAAATTGTGTTTTTTGATCAAATGCAATCCATCCTGTTTTGCTCAAGATCACTTGTAGGCTAAATCCTATTCCAGCAGACTTACAATGAACGGCCAGGAATGCCCTTGCCAATCCACTGTCAATCAAGAAAGGCTTTTTCCAAATTGTTCCTATTAAGGTAGAAGCAGAGAATTTTCACAGCAATGTGTGTTTATACACCCTTGCACCTGTAGATACCCCCTAAAGGCTCAAGTGATATAAAGTGCTTATACTAAAAAGTCTGCGGTTGAATTGGAGGTGGCAAATCGAGCCCAGTTTCTGAGAAAATAGTTGTTACCTTAAAAAGGAAGGGAAAAGATATTTGGGATGACAGAGCAGGTTCATGCTGCAGGCAATATGATATACATGAGCCAAATTCCCTACCCTGCGGCATTCGTCGACACTCAAGTGGGATGCGGAAAAGGAAGACACTGCCAGGATTTTTTTTTTCTTCTCTTCAAAGGAAGCTCAAAGAAATTCTCAAGTCTGGTAACTAACGCCTCCTTTAAATTTCTGACAACACAGACACCACCCATTGGGTCTCAAAGTCCAAAGTTGAAAGTATTTCAGAGTCTTTGAAAAGACTCTGCAGCCGTGATTAAACAAAAATATGACATGGCAGTCAGTAGAAACAATAAACATAGCTTAACCTGCAGATGGTCTTTTGGCGCGCTGAATAAAAAGAACAGCCTTGAAGCTCTAAGCGCAATGGTGTTAAATATGGCCCATTAAAATCCTGCGACAACAGGCCCAAGGATGTTTGGGTCAATATTTTGATGTGTTTGTGGAGTGCACAGAGCCTCAGGTCACACAAGGATTGGAATTGAAATGGTTCCTTGAAGGTGACCTTCACTATAAATGTTTGTCAATTCTCAAGGTGAGCGAGTATGGGCACAAGACAAAATAGCGATTAATGTCTTGTGAGAGCCTGATCACCCAAATTGTTTGAAAACAAACCTGGCAGATGAATTGTATAATACATTTCATTGAATAATTGTATTCTATTACCACTGTATGCCTTGTGAGGACACACACACACGCACGCATATTTGTTTCTTATACTTCCCCGCTTCATTTCGACAATCCTTTTAATTAAATCTTGCAACAATAGCAACCACACATCAAGTGTCACCTTGGCTGTGGTTCATTCCACAGAATCTCCATTAACATTTCCAACAATTGATATTTTCCCAATGTTTTTGCATGATCACCAAGGTGACTCAAACAAAAGGTGAATTTTTGCATGTTCAAGCACCAAATAGATTCTACTGTAATATTACAAACGGCTATTAGGGAAATACAACTGAATTGAAAACTGTTGACCCCGCATTATCATCATTGTCATTTAAATTCCTAATTTACTAATTTTACTGGTCTCTATCCGACCAGGCTCCATTCGATTTATAAGCTACCAACAGTTAATGAATAATCCTAACCAAATTATTCCCTCTGTTCAGATAGGAAGAGCTTTTATGTTGACTTTTTTTTTTTTTTTCTTCCAGCGCTGTTAAAGAGCCATTATGACATCTGGGATTACTTCACTAGACTGATTTATCTTCATCTCTTTGAAAACAGTCACTGATGCAAGAATTTCATTCTTTTGGATTCACTTTTAATGAATATTTATGATCTAAAGATTGTGACTGTTATGTTTGCCACATCTTGGATAATAATAATACTTTAATATTAATAATAATAATAATAACAACATTACCCAACCATGAGAGTTCGTGGGGGGGGGGCGTGGGGGGATTCAGGCGGTACGTCCTGAACTGGTCCCAGCCAAACTCATCCCACGGACGTCTTGGCTGTTCCATTTCTATCTGATTGTAGAGAATATGCTCAGACATTTGTGTCGTGAGTTGATGTGTGTCAGCCAAGTAATAATTTCGACTTGCATTTTCGACTTGCATTAACCACTTTTAAGTTGCTGTCATGTTGAGGGCCGCTCCTTTTGTAAATCTCACCGTGGATGCAAGGAGTCGGAATAATTTGAAAATGGTGTCCTCGCCTCGCCCAGATACATAGGGCGTCAATAACGTCTGCATCAGATAGCTCCTGTGCTTTTGTGTTGATTTTCATGGACCCAAAGGGGATTTGCTTACTTTCTTTTTCTCTTTTAATCCATGCTGGCCAAATCATTGCCCAAGGATGTCTAATTTGATGGTCATCAAATTAGCACAGAATAAAAAATGTTGTAACTCATCACGATTTTCCTGACAAATGAACATATTTCTAAGAATACTGAAAATGTCTCCCACAGTTTGCAGATGATCACTCGAGGAAATGCGTGAATGTGACCTTTGAGAACTAGGCCAACCAAGGACTCGCCACTCAGAATAGCTTTGCATACATTGCAACATTAGAGTACTGGTGCATACGTATGTTATTGACACCCGATCACTTCTTTAATGGTCAATAGCAAAATAGAAAATCCATTATCATAACTGTGACAATGCCATTGCTGAAAATATGAGAAAAACAAACATCCTTTAAAGTTAGCACAAAAACAAAAAGACAACATGCATGGAGATTTTGTGCAGATAGCATTCCGTCTGCTCAATTTGGATGCCCTTTACATTAATTAAGAATGAACAGATGGCTTGTTTGTTTCTTCCTCACTGCTTGCTGCTTCATGGTTCTGAAAGTTCTTACCGGTAATAAGTACCAAAGTTATGGACCAATTTAGGTACAGAGTACCTATTATTGTGAAATCAAATGGTATATCCGTACCTCCGCTAATGCATGTACACCCACGTCCTAAAACTACTAAGTTTGAAATCCAAAGCAGTTCTTTTTCAGATAGAACATATCACTGCAAAGATTTTTTTTTTTACTGATGTCCTCTTTAAATGCCTTATCCAACGGTGATGAAAAAAGTGTCGCCTATTTAATCCGTATCGAAAATCTAATTTCTCAGGTTGATTCCCTGCTATTTATTAATGCATGATAAAACACTGGCAGCATATCTCACCAGTGAGGATTAATGTCAAACCAGCTGCACATGGAGAACAGCAAGGAATGCTAAATTTGGATAAAAAAAAAAAAAAAAGGTTTAGGTGAAATGAACGATCCTTTCTGTCATGTTTTAGTGTTATTGGTTAATTATGGGCAAATATTACCACGATAGAAAGACTTCTCGGTAATTGTGGCTCGTGGCTCATAATTGGAATTGTAGCATAGCAGCATGCTATGAAGATGATATAAAACACAATTTGTATGCTCCCACAAATGCGCCTACCAGATGTATGAAATCCTTACAGTGTCAAGTGGAGCTGAGCTTCTTGCAAGTGTGTTCGTGCATACAAAAGCAGGAGCTCATTGCCTGTTATTACAGTTTGAGTAAGAATTAAACCACACATGCTGAACAGCCAATAATCCGGCAAGCTGTAGTACAATCTGCTCATTTGTTTACATCAAAATGTTCAAAAGTAATGAGGCGGGATTATGAAATAAAAGTATTACCTGGTCCAGAGCAGAAGGACGCAATCACTGCCAGTAAACAGGCATAACTGAGGTAAGGCATCCATGATACACGGTCCTAGAAAAAGAAAGGGAAATTATCATTAGCATTAATAAGGCAAAATGAAAATCCTTATGCGCATTGGTACTTGACATCAATGTAAAAAAAAAAAAAGTTCTCCCGTCCCTTATTTTGTTCAACCGTCAATTCAGTTTTTTTTCTTTCTTCGTAATGTTGCCGTATTACAAACACAATACTGGGACAAGACTAGATCGGGAGGAGAGCAATCCAAAAAGAATCTTACTTGAAAATTCAAGAACACTGTGAGTAGACTGAAGCACACTGCCATGGCGCAGAATCCAAATATGAGCAGAGGTTTCCGCCCAATTCGTTCTATCACTAGACCCTGCAAACAGGACAAAGGCAGCTTTCAAGTTATATGGGAAAGTCATTTGCTATGCTATTAGAATTTAAAAATTCAACCCTGCTACATTTATAATTCTGTGTTTAAAAGCCAGAATAAATATTTGAAATATAAGATGTTTGTGCCCTGCCACGCTATATCCATCTTATCATGGTCAAGCTTGTCTTTATGGTATTCACGATTCTGGTCCAACCTTACTGCTCGGAGGCTGTAGAAAAAGGTCATTGCTGTTTGTACAATATTGTACGTATCCCACCAGCTCAGCAGAGACAAGGTGGAAAGGGAACATGCGCGTGTGTGTTTGGGCAACCTTACACCTGACAATTCATTGTACGAGTGTGTCTGTGTGTCCCATTTGCCCTGAAGACAGAGGGCATTTCTCTACCAGACACTTCTGCAGCCACACACACGCATAAAAAAAATATCAGCAGAGCTGCAGCCCATTAAAAGCCTTAAGGGTATAATTCCTGTGTGACTTGGTTTGGAAGAGGATAGAACCTAAAAGATTGCGTATGGTACATGGGCAGAAAACGTGCTTTGTTCTCAAAGGGAGGCCAAAATCGTCCATCCGAATTATTCCGGACAAAGTCAGTTGGAATAGGCCCCAGTTACCCGTGACGTGAGTGAGAAAAAGACATAATTGCAGTCTACAATGTCCAATTCTTCTTCAAACTGTTGTCTGTGCTATTGGAAGAGCTTTGAGTGCCCTCATTTTCTTGTTGGTTATGAAATTATTATTATTTCGATTACTTTCACAATAGATAAGAACAGAACGTACACGCCGGAAAATATACTGACACTGAATGAAATGGGCGTTCTCACAGAGCATGTCTCATCTGCACTTCTTGGCAGAGGCAACAGAGGTCAAAGCTGTGACTTTAGCGCTCATGGTTGACAGGACTAAAATGTCTCGTCATTATTCATCACATCAAGAAGTAGACGAGCCATTAAAGACAAGTAGCCACAGCTTTAGGCACCACTGGCCCTTCATATGCCGTCGCTTCAGCACCATCCCCAGATAAACCCTTGGGAGAGGCGTTGAGTGTGAAAATGTACTTTGTTTGGCTTTCACAGTCACACTGGTGACAATGAAACACAAAGACATTAAGAGGACAGGCAAAAGACTTTACCTGAACTCTTCGAGTTTTAGAGCTGCACCGATTAATCGATTAATTGACAACTATCCAATCATCAAGTTAACTGTCTTTATAATCGATGAATTGTTTTGAGACTTACCGTATTTTCCGGACTATAAGGCGCACCTGAAAACCTAAAATCTTCTCAAAAGCCGACAGTGCGCCTTATAGTCCAGTGCGCCTTATATATGGACTAAATTCAAACTGGCTCGAAGCATTCTGTCATGAAATCAAGCATAAGTGGCCTTGCTGAAGACTATGAATCATGAATCAAAAAGACTATGGATCATTATTTTGTGATTATAAAGTCCTTTGTTGCATCTGAAGTTGAAATAAAAAAGATAAAATGGAGAATGATTTGATTTGGATTAAAAATCTGACATGATGCATTAATGGTACGCCTTATAGTCCAGTGTGCCTTATATAGGGACAAAGTTTTAAAATGGGCCATTCATTGAAGGTGCGCCTTATAGTCCGGTGCGCTTTATAGTCCGGAAAATACGGTAATTTAATTTCAAATTTCCAAATTCTATCTAATTCAGAAAATATATTTTTTAGCAATTTTTTCCAATTTTTTATGTTACGGACCAAACTAGCAACCCAATTTTAGTTTATTTATGTAATTGCACTGTCGATTTAATTTTATATCCAGTTTCTGAATGAAGGGACAGAAATGAAAATCCGTAACAGTTAAGAAACAAATGTCTTCGTTTTGGAGAAAGTCGAAAGGACTTCCGTCACAAATATAACTAAAAAAAAGTAGATGTACAGATTTAGTGGAGGACATCATGAGCTATATAATAATAAATAAAAACAAGTGAGGGATGAGTCATAAAATGAGGAACTGATGGAGGGCAGTTTACACAAGCGTCTGAGGTCATACACACAGACACACACACGCACACACACTCAACCGCATCAGTTGTATAAGCAACTACAATCCCAATGTAAAAACAAGATTTATATACTGTACAAAAAGCACTTAAAAATGGCAGCAGTGCAATGCGAGCAGACTATCAATAGTGCATTGATAGCAAAGTTATTGAAGCATGAAAAGTGGTCATGATTGCACAAACGTTTCTGGAAATGTTGCGCTGTAACCCAGAAAATGAAAAGTTTGAAAAGCAATATTTAACAAAAAACAAATGAAATACACTAGCAGCCAATAAGCAACAGTCAAAAAAGGTCTTGTATTATAATTTACAATGTGACAAGTGAGCTGAATGTAGAAATGAACTGAAATATGTATTTGACTCCAATCATTGGCTTTAACTAGATCTAAAATTCAAACACTTTGGGTCTCCATTTCCAACCTCCATCCGTATGAGCACAGCCAACTTTATTCACAGCTTGAAGCAGCTTCTCTCATTCCCTTTAATCGATGAAACCCAGGCTTGTTATTTTAGCTGTTTCAATTCAGTAATTGAGGAATAGAAAATATTATCGTTACCTTGATAATGCTTGGCTCACTAACACAAAGCCGGTAAATACAGGACCGCATGTAGTGTGTATAGTTATATTAAACTGGATTCAAGGCTTTTCTCGTCTGACAATTCACTGGTTCAATAAATAGTGTGAAAAAAAAAAATTGCTCCTGCTGTGTCAGATTAATGCTGGAGCATGGAAATGCTTGCTGTTTGTTCAAATTTGCCAAGTGGTAACGTTATGTGTAGATTATTGGAGAAATTGTTCGAAAACTACAAGTATGTCTCCATGCACTCTTTACTGTGTATAATGAAACACCTTTTGGCCAATTACAGCCACTCCATAATGATTTCTGGAGACAAATTCGCTATTGTATATTTTTTCTTATTTAAAGGGTTCATGTGGGGATATTAAAGTAGTTCATGAGTTATAACCACAAATGCAATAGAAGAACAATGATGAAAACCCCAACAACAAATAGGCTATAAACTGTATCTGCTATTGTGTGCTACCAGAGAAGATGTACTTGGAAATGACTAAATTATTCAACATCATGATTGGCATTTAATACAGTACTAAAATGTTTACAAATGTGAGGCCTGTCAGAATCGAAAAACAGGTTCAATGTGGTTTAAGTCAAGGGAACCAAAAAACACAACCTCGGGTGTTTATGAATGATTTAAAGTGGCAATACTCACAGAGATGATTGCGGAAAAAGTCTCTATTCCTCCTGTGCTGAGGGTTATGTACGGAATAATATTTGGAGTAAAGCCTGCTTCTTGAAGGATCCCATTGGTGTAGTACCAAATCTGTAAAAAAAATTATAATGGTTTATCACTGAAACTCAGCAAAACATGCTAATTAAGCTAATGTCTGTAAATGGTTCGCAAGTTGCTGTCCATTTAACCAAAAATGCAAAAATATACAATATGAGCTGTTTTGTTTCTTCATAAAACAGCACCTCGGAAAATCCTTGACAGGACGGCGCATATACTTTGTTTTGTTCCATTGAAAGAGGTGCAAACATTATTTTTCCACTAATTGCAATCATGATTGCGATCACTTGAAAAGCTGATTATAAATAATCAGATCAATTCAACATAATGTATAATACAGCCTTTCAAGGTGCTAATTAGCAGTTCAGACATTTTGAACATTTTGAACTAAATTACTACTTAGTCATTTAAACAAAAAAAAAAAAAAAGATGAATCATCCTGTTATTAAATTTGAATGACAGAGTGAAAGGTGCATCTTACGGCATTGAGGCCACAGAGCTGATAGCTGGCCATGGTGACTATGATGGTAATGAGCTGCCAGCGAACCTCCCGACTCTTCAGAAGCTGTAACATAGAGACCGTGTGGAGATTTTCCTGAGCTCGTGCCTCAGCGTGGACCTCTTCCAATTCTAAAGAAACATCATTTTTTCCAAGGAATTTCTGAAAAGCTGATTAAAACACACGCACACAAATAGCATTAGAATAGGTGAAAAAATAATAATTAAAACCATCATAAGGTTAATTGCATGCTCACATTTGCCATCTAATAACAAATTAATAACTCATTTATCTTTGGTAGTTTTTCCAAATAAAAAAAAGAATGACCACAATTTCAAATAAAACAAGGCGAGGCATTTTCTTTTATACAACACATTTCATACACATGATAACTCCATATATTTCACATAAGTATAACATTTAAAATTATTTAAAAACAAAACAAAGACATTTAGATGTAAACCGCAATTAAGGACTCTTTGAATAAATTGGGCTTAGTTCGGATTAAACTGCAATTACACTGGGGTTGACTCTACGTCTGTTGGCATCTTATTACAAATAAGATAGATAACAGAATTGTATGAATGTTTGAGATGTTTAATCGTGTGTGCGTTTTTGCACCTTTGTTTCCGAACTTGTCAAGAGGGAATTTGTTGGCGTGAACACATTTTCTTCACTTCATGTCATGAAATTAAAACCTGGCGGTGACAGGACCTCAGGGTATGAGCAGATTGAGGGCACAACCTAGTTTGGGAAACGCTTCAAACAAAATGAGGACAAAACCCAAAAAAAAAAAGTATCTCTGATTGGTACCGCCGTAAAAGGAGTAAATGTAAACATTGGAAAGCACAAGAAATGGAGCAACGTTTGTGTGTCTCAAAAAAATGTTTATGACGTCAAAGTTATCCCGAGATATTCACCATCAACATTATCCTTTTAAAATTATTTCAATATCAGCCTGGCCCACAAAGGCCAATGAAGGGAAGATTATTTCTGTAACCTCAGCGGTAATAACAAAGCCACTGTAATAATGGCAAGATGGTGACATAATAAAAGGACATTGTAGGGAGGGGAAATATAATCCAAGGATATAATTTAGCAATCCAGCATGAATCATGACAAAGGAATACGCTTTAAATCAGGTCGACTAAATAATGTAAATATGTTCTTATGTGATTATCATGGTCAATGTAAATGTAGCCAGAGCCACTCGAGATGTGACCTACTTTACTTCCCTGTGAAGGAGGACATTTGGGGCATGTCTTTGCAGTGGCCGATTTCTTTACAATACTTTGAGACGAGCAAAGAAAGAAAAGAGATGCCATGATAAGATTTTTTTATCTTATCCAATTATCTGTAGTTTAGCCGAGTAAGGCCGGAAGCTTTAATGATGTGAAGCGCACGGAGTGACCTGTCTATGAAATGCTCTTTAAAAATTAATGCGGCAGCCCACCAAAGTGCACAAAGAGCAAACAAGTGTTCACAATCACATCCAGTGTCTTCATGTTTTGGGAAAATAGAAAATCCATACGAGCATAAGGGAAGACAAACTGTTTCAAGACTCAAACTTCAAAACTGTGACACGGTTATGGTATTCACTTGCAGGAATAAATTCAAACTTTTTTGCAGCGCAAGCAAAACATTTTAGGCAATTATCCTTAATGTCAATGAGCTCCATTAAATAAAAGTATATAACAGTCTCCTTGACCTTTTAGAAATATTTATACACAGAAATGTAAATCAGACAGATTAAATTATTGAGCAAAAATAATTTTAAATACAGCTGTGTCAAGGTATTTATGGATCTATTGAACAACAGTCAACCCATTACCACGCTAATTTGTGACTTTACGCCAGTCATTTAAAAAACATGGATAAAGCTAAACATTGTTTTTTTACTATTTCATGTATCACTGGTATGATGAAAAAATAAAATTACATCTGTGTGCAAGGTTGCGAAAGACCAGTCACTATTAATATTCATTACTAGTGTCAAGGTTTATCACTGCAAGGTTCTGCACCACTTTTGTTTCTTTTTGTGGTTTTGTTGTTTTCAGCAAAAACATAACCAGAAAGACATCATCAATATTCTATACTGTATTCTCCAGCTTCTCAAGGAGCAAAAAGTTACTAGACTAGTGGGATGTCGTCGATGCAAGGGTTTGCGAGTATTGCAACGCAGTGTTAGTTACCTCTCTTGGCTGCAGCCTCATCCCTCCTCTCAATCAGTAGGTAACGAGGACTTTCTGGGAGGAAAGGCAGAATGCAGAGCTGTAGCACTGCGGGCAACGCCAGGAAGGAAAATAAGTAGTTCCACCTCGATTCCTGCAGTCACATATCACCAAACGATAATGGAATTAGTGTTATCAAGTTCGGTGATATATGCTCAGGTCTGACTATTGCGAGCAACAGTTGTTGTAAAATCATAATGTGTGTGTGTGCGTGTGTGCGTGTGTGTGTCAAAGTAGCTGTCACGTTTTGTTTTTTTCCCATCGCTGTGTGCTAAATGAAACACAAAATCAGTTAGTGATAAGGCCAATATAATAAATTCGAAGAATCTGACTTTTATTTGTTATTCTATGCAGTGGAAGTAGCGGCAAAGATGAATAGACAACCAAAGACAGATTTATGAGAATAGTAGAGGCAATTTACATTGTCTCAGTGCGGCATGGCCCACAATCTTTGAAATGTGCCTTAGAAGCTACATATTCATCATTCATTGGCTGGTAAATTTATAATAGTGAATATGAGGCATTATATTTTCAAGGGACCATACAGATAATGTATATTTCAACATTGCGCAGGTTGTTACCAGAGCAAAATCTTCCCTCAGTATTCCATCCATCCATCCATCCATCCATCCATCCATCCATCCATCCATCCATCCATCCATCCATCCATCCATCCATCCATCCATCCATCCATCCATCCATCCATCCATCCATCCATCCATCCATCCATCCATCCATCCATCCATCCATCCATCCATCCATCCATCCATTCAGCCATCCATCTTCAATATTAAATTATTATTTTTATTTTTTCTACTTAATGTCTCATAATAACACTGGGATCATAGTAATAATGGTAAATGCTGCCTTAAGGTTACAGTAAAAGGACTGTAATTAGTCTATAGCAAGGCGCTGCAGGTGTTTTTTTTTTATTGCAGCCACAGGCTACGACTGCCATTAAATCCACCACGGGAAAATGAGAGAGATGAAGAGGGAGAGACAGTCAGACAGAAATAGCGAGAACCAAAGAACATAGCTCATATCGTGTTATTAATGTTCAACCTGGATAATTTACCTTCTTCACCTAAGCGATTACTTCTGGTCCCTTTTGACAGGTCTTTAGGTAGTGGAAGCTCAGCATCCCAATAATAACTTTGGTGTTTGGAGTATTATTAATTAGTGTTTATTAGTAGTGTAATCATTGTAAGCTGAAAAGGCCCAAGACACTTTCACGTTTATCTGATGAAAATATAGTGTGATTTTTCAACAAAACAAAATGATCTGTGTCCTCCTGCATTTTTTAAAATATTGTGGAAATATTAGTTAGCAAACGTATTTTATAACGACATGTTTTTATGGTCATAGCAATTGGTCTCCATAAGCTCAATTTAATAATGTGCTCTGTGAGGCTATTGTTGTTGTTTTTTCCACTCTGAGTCGTCACATGCTACATGGCTGAGACTGAAGGGTGCATTGTCATGCTGTGGTTGAATGCAGGTGGAAAAAGAAAACAAAAAACTTTTTTCTTATGGCCTTTGCTGACAGTACAAAGCAAAAGTGAAAATCAGTTTCATGGCAGCTTCCCACAAATAGATGCAGGAGACCAAAATGGTTTCTGAAGTAGGTAAGCTCTAATGGAAATGTCAGAAGGACCAGACAGTTTAGTTCTGCATTTATATGCCGGTCTTCATTGCTTTGCCGAACCAAAAAGGACAAAGAAAATGTACTCTAGCAAGAAAAGAACAACCCGGTTGGAAATCATCAATAGCTGATCGTTAATTGAAAATCTTTAATTCAACAGCAAGCTGTGAGATGTAATTGGCTGTCACTTACTTATAGTTGTTTACAGTCTAATGCATGATGGATTACACTGTGCACTGCAGTAATTATCTGATACATGCTGGCATAAACATCCAATTTCTTTTTTTTTTTTTTTTTACAGCTTTGAGTTATATTGACACTCATTATGTCATATATCTTTTTGTCCTTCATTTATACTTTAAAAGGATTTGTACGGTTCACCTACCAGAATCAAGAAACAAATTGTCCATTAGCTCAACATTCGTCTCATTTGAATTGATTTCTTTATTCATTTTAGTTGAATGTAGTAATTACCAAGCCTGAGAAAAAAATGACATGCCGACTTGCAGACAAGGACTGTGGGGGTCATCAGCGCCGTGCTCAAGGACACCTCGACAGTGCTCAAAAAGCAGACTACCCTCCCTGCAGCAACAAAGTGAAATCTGTGGGAATACTCTGACCCTCTGATCTGAAGTAAAGCCAACAGAGAGTCTCGGCCACCCTACAATCAATAGCAATTACTGAATTAAAAAAGCATTGCTTGGCCTTGGTTCAAAGTGAACTTCACAAAAGAAGACACAGTGTTATAGGAACATAAACCGAAGTGTGCAATAAAATGCTATGCACCATTTCAGTGAACAAGCACATAAGCAAAAATGAAAAATACATGTATTTTCCTGTTATTGTTTTTCATTCGACTAGGTAATACCAAAAAAAAAAATTCCTTACAAATATTTATTGAGCTTATCAAATTATTATGCGTTGTTTAGTGATGGACGCATAAAATCGGTCAGTGTAGTCAAAACAAAATTCTGTTATAAATTGGGGGGCACCCCCTTTAAGGTTCGGTGAGCATTGCAGCGGCTAAAAATATACCCACGTCGAGACAAATGTCATTTTGGAGTTTGTGTGACAGCCAGATGACTTACAACTGATTTATTCAGTATGTACAAGTGATGATAAGTACTGACATTTTTCTATGCGCTGTAAACAGCCCCCGACAGAGCGTCATGATGGATTTTCAAAGCAACAGTATGAATGAAGCAAGGCCCATTGGCTGTGAAAGAGCCTACTTGATAAAATGACACGTTCTGTGAAGTGTTTCCGGTAGCAGAACTCTGTAAAGGATTATCGAGATTAGAAGATTCATCCCCGCTGCTGTATTGGAATAAACACGGGAGCGTGCATTGGCTAACCGTGATGGTCAGAAAGAAATAGCATTTGTCAAAGCTTATTACTATTACATCTTTGAGTCCTAATCATAGAAGCTTTCACCAAGACCCCATAAATGTTTTGCATTTTATCACCATTGGCATTATCTGAATATATCACTCATCATGCATCTGGTATGCGCTTCTGTAAAATGACTGCCAAGCAGCCTAAAGGGTGCCAGATAGGTCGTATGAATACATTACGTGTAGGACAGGTCACTAGTCATGAATTACAAATGAATTGTGCCGTCCTCGTGTGCAAATGTCAATGCAAAGGAAGGCTGGATTTGCACTGCTTGCTTCAATACAGATTTATTTGTTTGCAATGTAAAGGATGGGCACACAAACATGCCTAGGCTAATATTTTAAGACAAGATTTGTACATGTTGATTATTGTTTTTTAGTTCCGTGTTGTCCTTGCTCTGAGTGTGTTTGTAATTTTCACGCAATTTTCAACCATAAAACGACTGTGAGCTTTCCTTTTTAATGGCTATTGATGTTATTATTATTGGCAGAACCTGAAAAAGGAACGACAGCCGTTTGACTTTGTACTATCTGTTCCAAACATTGGCACTATTATGATTTAACCAAGCAGCACAGGCCAGCGGTGAGTGAAATAAGCCAAAGTGGCTTAACAGCTTTTACAGATCAATGCCCAAGAAGAGAAAAAAAGTTGCAGAGCAAAGCTGCTTCTGGAAAGTTTTATCAAGGGGGATGAATACCAAACAATGTTCATCTTCTTTGAACAAAAGTTGTCAGAAGTCATTTGGGAACAAAAAATCTGAGGAACAAAAAGTGTTAAATAGTGAGCAAATATCACAATAATGGCCTTTGGGTTTTCCCTCCTGCTTCTTGCCCAAAGTTACTTCAAACAGGATAAGTGGTAGAAAAATGGATGGAAATAGGGATATGGTCTCACATCAGTACTTGCCCCAGATTTCCTGCCCCACAACCCCCCTGAGGTTTTGCTTTCTTTATTCTTCTCAGGCTGCCGCATCGTAAAACAGCTAAGGCCTTCAGATATTTCATTGACACCTTCTCTTTATGTATTTTCTGCTCAAGAAAATGAAACTTGCAGCCATTTCCAATCATATCACACCATTTTCGAAGCAATCAGACTTTTTAATTTGCGCAAGATCTTGCTGTGACATCATTGACCGAGCTTCGCCACACTTGAAATGAGCCGTTATGAATTTGTTTGATCATATTTACATAAGAATCCATCGCTCACCTGGCCCAACAGCTCAGGTAGACCCAGCACCTGACCGACAAACACTCCGAGACAGATCAGAATTGAGTTGAACTGACCGATGGAACCCCGGATATATCTCGGGGAAATTTCTCCAAGATACATTGGTAGTACGCTGAGAGCTATACCTATGAAGAAAGAAAAAAAACAAGACATTCAAATAATCAGAATACATTTAAAAAAAAATAGAAGGGCTGTTGAAAGTCTTTTTTTTTGCTGAATTTGCCCCCACAATCAAATCAATTCTAGAATAAATTAAGAGGTAAACTTTGTATAAATGTAAACCCTAAAGGAAAGATTTCGCCTTGCTGTCAATTGATTTGATTGTGTTAATCCAACCAGAGAAGAGCTGTCATAATGTTTTACTTAAATGTCAGAGCTGCCTTGCAGATTTTTCATCGCAGTTATGGCCTTTCTATTCCTTTTTTTTTTTTTTTACATCTTTGATAAAAATGTCAAAGGTTTTAAGCTTAAAAATCATGTTGGATTTTCTTGAACCAACATTTAATACTCAAAATTAAATTCCCGGGGTAGCTCTAACTGCAGTTGGAGTCACCATGGTCAACTACAAAGCATTACAAGGCCAAGGTTGTTAATGAGATATGTAAGCGGTGGATGCTTGTTAGTTTCTTTTCTGGCGCGATTTTGAAAAGATTTTTTTTTTTTCTCCTCCTTCAGATCTGTATCAGACACAAGAAATAAATGTTTTTATAGAACATCATTGTTACGATACGTATTAGTGTATGTAAGACTACAGCTTCTGATTCTCCATAAACATGTCTAGAAGCTTAAAATGAATTGGCGACATTGCTTTAATGTCCCTGTTTATTAATCAGCTCTTTCCAACATCTAATCAAAGTAGCAATTCTTCCCTACTACAGAAACTCAGTGGAGTTGATGATTGGGACTAAATGCTAATTTCATGGTCACTGCACAACCAACAAACACAAACACACACACAGGTAATTTCAAATCACCATCTCGCACCACGGAGTATACGCAACAACATATCCATATTTTTCACAGCTGTTTTCATCGCCACTGACTATATTATATCATATTGTAAGGGTGCAAAGGTGGGCAGAAGGGGAAGTTAGTTGACAGAATATATATGGGGTCCTTCATTTCCTTGATCAAAATCAACTTGAGCTCATGCTGTAGATGTGAAAAGCTACATTTCAATTGATTCTGTGTTTACTTATGCAGGTGACACAGTAAAATGGACACAAAAAAATACAGACGCCGCCAACGAGAAAAGTCATCTGTGTGGGCTGAGCCACGGAACGTTACACTTACCAGAGTCCACTCCCATGATGAATCGACCTATGATGAGCATCTCAAAGGACCGGGCCCTCTCTCCGAAGGTCAGCAGCAATGCAGCTATCACAGCAAAGATGTTATTCAGTAACAAGGTTCCTTTTCTGTTTAGAAAAAAACAAACAATCCAATAAATTACAATCCATTGAGACAATAAATAAATAGATAAATAGATAAATCGATAAATAAAGACTGCCATGGTATGGCTCAAGAAGGTGAATGATCCGTCTTGACTTATTTAGTTTATGGTTTACTTTGTAGGAAAGAAGTTCTAGTAAGTTTGTAGGACTCTTAAGTTATGAAAGTTCACTACACTTAATATCTTTAGAAGCACGTCTTTTTCCAAAGCTCAAGCAACACCCCCCTTGTGGCATTCATGTTTTCGTTCAAGCGGCGCAGTAGCATTTTGTCAGAGAGCGCCGACTTTGCCTCGTAAATTTAATTTAATTGGATCTGTGTACAGCGTGGCCCGTAGGGGTTTCCCCCATTTGAACATTCCCCCAGTGAGTGTTTTTACCACTAATTTAAGATCTCCATTGAGATAAGCTGGTCTTCTTTGAATAATTCAGGACAACACTGTATGAAAAGCGAGGGCCACTTGGGAACTTTTAATGAGTCAGTCGACTTGATTTACATAGTCTTTATAAGATATTAAACACTCAACTCAATTCCTGGTCTGATCTATGGATTTTAGCTTTTTTGGAAACTATTTTGCGGTGAAAAAAAATACCAGCTCAAGCAATGGTTCCAAACTGAGAATAAAAGATGAATAATAATTCTCAAATTGTCAGCAATATGGATCACACGTTTTAAGTTGAGATAGCCAAGAGCCATAGTAAAGCATCTTTACTACCCGGAATGAGTGAGAATAAATAATTGACATAGGGTTCTAGTGACATCCTCGTCCCCTATGTATAATTATATCATTGCCACAAAATGAATAAATTAAGTATCAGCCGATACCCTTTATTCCTTCCTGAGTCTTAAATCTCATAAATGTTCCAAAATATCTAGATTTTTTTTTCAGCCTGGCCAGTGTTATGATACAAGTGGAGAAAAGAAAGCTATTAATAACACATCAAAGATGGAGAAATGTATCCCAAACATACTCACCTTCCCAATGTTTTTATTGGCCAAGAGACAGCAAGTGTTCCACAAAGGCCCCCAATAGCAAATATGGAGACTGTGATGGACCAAAGTAGTGTGACTGTCTCTGCTCCGGCCGGTTCATCATATCTCTCCATCCATGTCTGATTGTAAAAAGCTTTAATGTACTGAAAAGGAATAAAAAAGAAATCAACATTTAGAAAAGTGTTACCCAACATCTACTGACCCAAAGGCACATCTTTTAAATTAGAAAAAATAAAACTTCCCCGAAAAACATACAGCAGAGTGAAGATTGAATTTCCCTCAAAGAATTTGTGTGGTTCACTCACCACAGTCTCCTGAATGAACAGTTAATGGCTTTTGATCGGATCAAGCTTGTGACTTCTAAAATTGTGGATTTGGTCTCACTGATTCAATGAGGCGAGTGCACGTGTGTATTTTAATGCGGTGGTTGAGAATTGAAAAGCTTAGAGCCTTAGAATAACTCAACGAAATAAGATGCAAAGCAGCTTGATTGACTGTATAAATTTCATACACGTATTAAAAACAAATACTTAAAGGCATATACAAATAAAATAATTGAAGACATTTAAGAGCAAAGAAAACACACACAAACAAACAAAAAACTAAAATGCTAGCGATGCTTTGAAGCCTTCAATCATAGTTGTTTTTACCTTGGAATTAAAAGCATTTTATTACAAAGATGCCCATGAAATAGAATTAATTAATAATATATTATAATGTCATATCAGGTAAATAGACTTGCATGACCCTGAGCTTTTAAAGTGACTACACAGAGATGTGGATTTGGCTACTTTCCCATGGGATTAACCCCCCCCCCCCCCCCCCCCCCCTTTAACTTTATTATTATACAGTAATGATCCCTGAGTGGATAGTTTGAGGCCCTGGGCAGTTTGGGGGCACCTTGACAGTGCTCACAAAGAATCTGGCGTCTCCAGTCCTTTATCTTAATTTACATATTTCTCACTCATGGCAGGTCTTGGATCTGTAACTCTCTAGTCCTCAAGCCAATAACCAAAAGAGCTAAGTGTCTTTGCCCGAAGTTTAAAGACTCACTGAATCTGCTTACTCCAAGAAAAGAGATGCAGGGGCTTTTTTTTTTCTTCCCTCCTGCCCCTAGTGCCATCACCATCATTTTCCTTTGACAGTTCTAAAACATTTATTTCAGCGATGACCCCCATGTCCTCCTTTCACTGCATGACAATGACCTTCTGTCTCCAGAGCGTGATAAAAATCACAGCACGTTCAGTTGGTTTAGCCGATGGGAGCAAAGACGAGTTCCCTTGTGCCTGTTTTTGATGGAATGATGGGAAAAGATCGGCGGCTAGTAATCAAACGTTAAATTTCATTAATCAGCTGAAGTGGGCCTATTTCTCCCCATAGCAGCAATTCTGTAGTTGTCTTCACCTCCGTGACATCTCCATCGCTCCTTGAAATCCTCGTGGGATCAACTTGCGTGATGCTCAGAGCCAGGGAGAATTTTAGGATCAGAATTTTAGAGGGGTGCTAACTGTTTTGCTACCAGAGCACACTCGGGGGGTGGGAGCTTGCACTTTTGTTGGTAAAATATAACATTTACACCAACATCCCAAACTTGTTAAAAAAACAACAACTCTTAAATATTGGGAGGGAGAGCTTGGATTTAATTTAAGGGTGCCTTAGCACATCCCAAAATGGTCTAGACACATCTGTGCTACTCTACCCATTCGTCTCATTATGGCATCCATGATTACATGTTACAGCAAGATCTTCACAATAATTCAGCGATGCCTGCTATTTACATATTCATGAATAAAATATGTTCCGCTAGACAGGCTGTCGACCAACAACCGCCCACTTAGCCAGTCTGTAGACAGAATTTAGCAAGAAAGTTTTTTTTTTTTTTACTTTAGTATTTAAATAGACTTTTAAAAAAAAACTTTTTTCTTGGCACATTAGCTAGTCACTATTATTTATTTCCAGTGTGGGAGGAAGTGAAATAAGAGTCAAGTGATTATGGTTGTGTAGCCGAGTCGAGGGCAGTTGGACTTACCAGTGCCGGAGCATTGACGACAGAGAGGTTGTAGCCATAAAGGAAAGACGAGCCCAAGGCACCGAAAAAAGCTGCACTTAGCAGACAGGACGTGACCCGCTTCTATTGAGAAAGCACACAAAAATAGAGTCATGTGAACTCAAATTAGAGGTTTTTGTGAGGGTATTCAAAATGTTGTTGATCAAACTCAAGGTTCATTGTAAAGTCAATGCACACGCTTTTAACGCCGACCTAAGTCCACGGAGGGAAACATTCACTTTCCATAAAAATGTTTTACATGGTTTCATATGTACATAATCTCCACGGGAACCTTTGCACCTTTCACTGCCTAAACATTGCACAGCTAAGTCTTGCTTGTTTGGGATTCCATACACTAACCTTTTTGTCGCGCCGGTTCTTTTCAGGCGACTCGGCATTCTGTGGTTTATCCATTTTAGCGGTTCAGTGAATCTTCTGCTGATACAAGACACTCGTATGCAGATAAGGCCCATTTCACAATAAAGATGAGGAAGTGGGAAAATCTAAAAAAGATAGATCTGGATCCTGCATATGACTTTGCTATATTACAGCACCATGCATGCAGTCACATGTTTGGGATTTATTCTTACAGAGGAAATTATGACAAATGATCTATACAACCAACATAAGATCTGCTTTAATTTGGAGGATGTCAGGATAATGCCACATAAATACATAAATCAACACAACTACGGAGAGAACATTAAACTCCACCCAGGAAGAGCTGAGCCAGTATGTCTCAAGCTTCAGTGCAATAATTATTCTTTTTTTTTGTCTTTTGCATATTTTGCAATGATCACCAATATGACGTAAAAGACTGATTCTGCCACCAAGTGGTCATAAAAATGGAATGCAACATTTTGAATGGCAATTTAGGCATAGGTAATTACTTGGAGCTTTGAGAATGACTCGCTATTTCATGATAGTTTTTTTTTTTTCTTTTCCCCTGAGGACTTTGGAACAATTATGCTCTTGTATGTATAGTAAACGGTGGAGGCCAGTATCCAATTAAACTGTTTCCTGTTATTTCCTTTAGCACTAAGCTTCCAGAAAGTAAATTAGTTTAAGTAGATAAGCAGAGTGAAAACAATTTAGGTGATTATTCATCAAATAGCAAGTCAGTCCAATAAATAATTTAATATTTTAGGGGTATTTAAAGCTGTAGGAAGTTTTATCTTTTAAGCTATTTTGTTTCACAAATTAAAGCATGGGAAACACACACACACTTTTCTTGCTTATGGTTTAAGATCACCAACGCAAACAAGTATTGTTGTAGTTACAATTATATTACGTTCCACTTGTTTTTAAGTAGATTACTGCTTTACTGTGAAAATTATGACAAGCAACAAAACTACCGCTGGCCTACCTGGATTGTATATTTTTTCTGTTTCATTCTTCGCTGTGGGAATACTCACCCACGTGTATATCCAATGCGTGCGGAAGGTCCACTGACTTGCTCACTGTGTGTAATGAGAACTGCACCAAAAGCTCACCAATTATTAACTTGCACGGGTCTTTCTGGGAGTATGTCTCGGTATCTCGTGTTACCCAGGGAACATCCAATGGCTCAATTGTATCTCTAACAACAGCTTTTGTCCACTCATATAAAGTCGGAATTATATTGATCATGATCTATAAACACTATTAGATATTGATATAAAATTGAGTCCAAATGTACAGTATCTATTGCCAAGAATAAAGACATAACTTTATGGGCTTATAGAGAGATAAGTTATCATATCATGTTTACAGGACGTGACGAAACGGAGCTGTTCCGAGATATAGCAGTAAATGCTGTCCATCTGGGAAACAGATGTGGGGAAAAACTTAAGAGGGTCAAATGTTTTTTTTTCCCCCCCCTCTGTTGTCTCTCCCCAAACACTGCCAGTTCTTTTTAAATGATGACATCCTGTTGTTGTCTCCAAAAGCATAAACAGAACCTTTGTGCTTTTGGCGGCAAAAACACCGATGAGCTGATACCCACGTGAGTTGACGAGTCGATCTTAAGAGAGCAGAGCTGAGTATTCACGTAACAAAATGGCAACTTCTCTCCGGTCCAGTGTAAAAGAAATTCCTGCTCGACAGAGGGTGCAGCTATCAAGGACTCACAGTAGCGGTTTTCATGACCAAAAAAGTTCTCCCCTAGGGCGCTTTTCTCCCGTCAACGACTGCTTTAACCTCACGTGGTATTTTACCGTGCCTACAGTATGGAACAAATCTAGGAGCAATGTTTAAAACGCATGGAAGGCAACTATAAAGATGTGGCAAATATGACCTGTCATAAAAAGTCAAGCAGTGTCACCGCACTTGGCTGCAAAACTCAACAAAAATAAACGAGCTGCTCTGTGAGCAGATACTCACTATGAAGAAGTAATGGAACTCGGACTTTTCGGGTCGTCGCCCCTGAGAGTCATCCTTTCTCAAGCTGGGAGCCTAGGTAACACGTGTATTAGATTTCCCCTTGTGCGTAAAAGCAGTGGGAAAAAAGTTGGACTCCACACGGGGCTCAAGAAAACATCTAAACAATGTTTGCTGTCTTTAGGCAATCCTGTCGTCTGCAGGTTATTCTTGTTTTATTTCTTTTACAAAATACGAGGCCTTACCCTGAAACAGGAGGTGTTTCTGCCTATTGCCTATCTATCCTTTGATAACATTATTGAGGCAAAGGTTCATCCAATCAAACTGTTGGGTAAAGAAATATAGTCCTAGATATTATGTCATCACATGAGGTGTAAAAACACCTTTCTGTCATGGTCAGGGCTTTGTGATAACCCTGACCCACATTTTAGACAAGCATAATAAATTTGCTATCTTTATCACACTTTATCAAGTTAATTAACACTCACCAGAATCTTGAGCTTGAAGATTCCTCCGCCAGAGAAACTGCAGCAAAGCCACTAGGGAAAGAATAATCACATGAGAATCAGTAGGCTGATTCAATTAGGCTGCAAAATAGAGAAGGAAGACACGGAATTGCTATCCTCCCCGGACAGATGGCTCAATGAGTATCAAGTTTTGGGCTAAAACGTGACTTAGTAGCATGAGATGTTGTTATCGGCAATATTGTTTTCTGTTACCGTTTTTGTTTACTTTTTGCTGTCTGCCAATCGACAATTTCTTCAATCAGATTGATGAGTGGAATAGATCATGTGAGCTAAAAATAAATAAGTATAATTGAAATAATCCTATATGTACTGTTGGATTTGGTCCACAATTATCCAACTCACTGCGTGCTCGTTTTATTTCTTTGTTTTTTAGGACAAAAATAAGACACCGTAATAAAAAATTGGTTGAGTTGAGTCAAACCAATTGAGTCAAACGGGTTGGTTGATTTCAATCACAGTTCCGACTTGTGATCAAGCTACATTTAGCAATTTCATTAATACTCAATTTGTTTAATGTTTCCTGACAATTTTTGTCTATTTTCCATGCATACCGCGCTTTTGTTTGTTCTTTTCATATTCCATGCAGTTGTTTACTTTCGTCTCATTCTCAGTTAATCATGCTTTCAACCGTATCTTTTCTTTGTTAGGCAAAACATTTCCCTCTGTCTAGAACGGATCTCTCCGGCCGCTCTCAATTTATCCAGTTCAAATCATCTCATCCCTCCCCGCTGTCCTCTGATGTTCCCCAGGGCTCTGTCTTTGGTCCAATCTTATTTATCGTTTACCTCCTCCCACTTGGTTTGATTTTCCGAAAACACATCAACTTTCACTGCTACGCGGACGACACCCGGCTCTACGTCTCCTCCAAACCCCCTTCCACTCCTGGTCAGTGCAATTGATTTGACAATGATTCCATGTTAGTGTACATTTGAGGGAACCTTGTCCTTCAATCAGTTTTAACCTCTGAAATCATGTTGTGAAATAATTTAGGATGTCAATTTAGTTTAAATGAGTCAGTGATGCACAATACAATGAATCAAAATGCAAAATTGTTTTATTTCCAGCAATATTATTAACAAATGCATAGACAAAACATGAAAATAGTGAGACAAGTGTAACTCAAAAGATATAACAAAAGATCCTTGAATGAATGAATTTAATGATTGTTTTCAGTTGCTATAATTGCTCCCTAGTCCAAGTAGATCTATGAAAAGCAAAGTTTTAGCCAAGAAAGCAAAAAGCTGCACCCACTCACTGCTCCATCCCCTTTTAAAGAAAACGCGACATGAGGGCTTCTCATTTCAGGAAAGCAACCAAAAGAACACACTATTAGTGTTAAAACACTTTCGGTTCATCCATTAATTGAGGATGCATTGAGCCCAACGACTGACATTATTTATGGAATGTTGAGCAGTGTGCACACAATTATTAATGAGATGCCTAAAAGACTCTCTGGATGTTGCACTTTTTTGCAAAAAGAAAAAAATACTTTGCCTAATTTATTTATTTTTTGTGTTTACACCATAACCATTTTCAATTCTGATGTTTACAGACAGCAAAAGACACCATTTAGATTGGGGGGGAGGTGATTGAACTCGACAGTAGTCCTTGTTCCTGGGGATGTGGATGTTGGTCAGCATCCGTCTCAGTATTTAATAGTCCACTGCTTGACGCTGGCATCGTGAGAAGTGGTGACCAGAGTATTCGCGTCGATCCAAGACAGGCCGCTGACATGGTGCAACTTGTGACAATCTACAGACATACAAAAAAAAATATTAACGCTATTTTCATCTTTTTTTTTTTTTTGTTACAAACAGGATGACCTACCTGGCAGCTTGACCCGCTTGTCTTCATCGCCAATTGTCCAGATATAAACCATCATGTCCATCCCACCAGTGGCAAAGTGCTCATTATCAGGTGCCCAGGCTAAGCTAACTGGTTTTGCATGGTGCCCATAAAACTCATTTTTGACCTTGAACAAAATAGCAGGGAGAGGGCAGAGGTTAGCTTTGAAACCTGTGGATAATTGATTTTAAAAAAGACAATAATTACCGAGTAGCCATCTGCCACACTGAAGGCTGTGGCCACCCTTTTGTCATCTATGACTGCCAAATAGGCTCCATTATCAGAGTAACCCATATCTGTAATGGCGCCTTTAACCGCAATGGTTTTTCCCTCATCCTTTAGAGTATTGCCTTGCACCGAGTACAGACGAATTGTACCATCCTGCGGAAAAGAAGAGGGAGAGCATAGGTGAGTCCTCCTTTACCAAGAGCAATTAAGAGGTGACAGGAATCTGTTCACATGCAGTGCTTTTGCTTCCTGGACACATACACCAAAGCCCATTTGTGCAACCAAGCAGCTCAGAACAACCATTAGCTAAACCACCAGCTGTCTTGTTTCGTCAGTTCAGGCTGGATAAATGAACCGCTCTGGCGAGTCTATTTGTGACCGCCAATTCTTAGATGTTCACTTACTGTCCCCCCTACAGCGGCAGTGCTCCCTGCTGGATTGAGAACTCCAACTTCGGGTTCGTAGTCAAGGTTTTCCAGTGTGAAGACATTTCGCTTGTCCTTCTGTAAGACTACCTGGAAAAAGCAACAAAGTTTAATGGATTTGTTCATTTCGAGTCTAACATTAAACTCTAATGTACAGACGTGCATTAAAATTGTGTATTTAGAATCCGTAATTTAGCTCAAGCAGAGAGATTACCTGGCCGATGCACACAACCAGTGTTAGGCCCCCGGCAGCTGCTGAGATGCTTTTTGGCTGGGAATCCATTTTCACCACATCAGATGCACTGAAAATACATACCGCTGCTTATTTATATTATTCAAACAATTTACAATCATTATAGACTCCTCTAAACTACTTTTAACACCCCAGTTTAGCAGTCATGAAATATGTCCAATGCAATAAACCCAATGAAAGGATAAAAAAAACAGTGACTGCATCTGCTAACAATGTAAAAGTACTTACAGATGGACAAGCAATTAATGCTTATTTGATAAATGTGTCTACCTGTAATCTTTCTTGTTGATGCTGGTGTAGCGCGCCGTGTCATCCATGCTGCACGTCACCACTTCATCAGCAACATTGACAACCATTTTGCTCACCTGGTTGCTGTGGCCCTTTCCTGAGAAACAATCATTCTCCCCAGTTTCTGCATCCCAGTAATGTGAGACGAAGTTAAGTGAAAATGATAGCAGAAATGTTACTGGGAGGAAAGAAAACAGTTTGTTGTGTTTTGTGGCACTAATGCCAACATTTAATTTAAAATTACATGCATCATGTGTATTGTGACATCTATTTTTCCACTTTTTAATTCCAATTTAGTGCCATGACATTTAAAATTTTCACCAAAAGTGAATGCATCTAAGCTGTTGAAATGTGCATTTGGTTGAGAAGGATATTGATGTGCCCATCATGACTTCCTGTGTAGATGTATGGTCGTCCATCACTTCTGTGAATCGTCACACATTGGATGGACTTAGTGTGGCCCTGTAGGAAGAACACGTGCATCAGGCATATGGAGAAATAGCACTCCGTAATAGTTTGAGCTCACAAGAGCAAAACAATAAACTGGCCAGATGGCGGCTCGTGTCTCAAAAAATAAATAAAATCATAAATTAGGTTGCTCATATGTCAAGACACCAATATATTAGAAAAGTCTCCATAGTGAAACAGAAAGGGAATCGCAAAAAGTTAAAATTCTATTGGGCTGACCTTGATGGTACGTATAGGTCGGTTAGGATTGTTCTTGTCCAAGTAGTTAATGTAGCCTGTCAGGGAGATGCTGAGGAGATGCTCGTTCTGCCACAGACAGCCCAGCTGCTGATCCGCTACCTCAGAGCCCATGTTGAAGGTGGTGACCGCCGTACCGGCGCCGACATCCCAGAGCTTGACAGTCTTGTCCCCCGAGGCAGAAATCAACTGGGAGCTGTCTGGGCTCCAACTTATCTAAGACACAAAAGGGGGGGGGGGGGGGTCATCATACTCATGCGGTAGCTCATCAAACATACCGAGCATACATAACTAATACAGTAATCAAAAGTTAAAATAAAACCGCATCCTAAAAGTGAAAAGGCGTCGAACTTACAGCATATATTCCTCCTTTATGTGCCCTTTCTCCTCCCAGGCCACTGACATGCTCACCAGTAGCTCCATCAAAGAGTAAGATCTGAGGAAAAGAAATGGATTGGAATGAAATAAATGCTATTTGTTACTTTGAGCTAAATCTTGTATTTGAATAATACATAACACTTTTCTTCAGGTTTTGAGAATATCTCATCGCCTTATTGCCTACCTGGCCGTCGGCACTCGCTGTGGCAAAGTGACTTCCATCGGGAGCGAAACGAACACAGTTGACAAACTGGGTGTGGTCCTATCAGCGGGACACATGTCAAGCAAAACATTTCTTGTCATGTATTGACGTTGCATTTTCCAGATATATTTCAGTTTTCATAATTGACAAGATGAAAAAGATGAATTATTAGAAACAATTCTAGGTATGATTTAGTGGCAGGGGTCAATGCCACAATTAACTTTAGGTTAGAATACAAATAACCATGGGATTTTTGTTGAGCATTCAAAAAAGACTTAGCAGTCATTGACTAACTTACTAGGAAATGTGAAATCAATACAAATACCTTAAGAGAAACAAAAATATCTTTACTCACACGTATTGCGAACTTGAATTTGAAGGGAGGGCCCTCGGAAAAAGAAGCAGAGGTATCATCGCTGCCAGTGATCATTCGATAGGGACGTTTCTGACGAATGTCTACGCTGTTGATTAATTTGGAGTGGCCAGAAACGCTTCCTACTGAGGAACCAGTGTCCCACAGAAACACAGAGCCGAACCTTTAGAAAGAATGCAAACACAGGTTTGGTTTGTGTAACTCACTTATTTCGAAATTGTGGTGCCAAGACCAACTGCCTGAAATACAAAGTGTAAAGCAAGAAAAATAACAGCCTGCACGTGATGGTGGTTAAAGATACACTTCACCAGTTCCTCTAAATAGGAAGGACAGATGCTCACTTCTCTCGTCCGTCCCCAACAACAGCAAGCCTCTTGCTGTCCTCTGTCCATGCGATGTCCTTGACCTTGCCCGATAATGGGGTGTATTCGTACTTGAGAAGGTGCTCCTTCTGCGTGGTGTCCCAGATACGGATCTTTCCTGATACATCTAACACAAATATTATAATTTATAGTGAGTTTATTGTGGTAATGCATTAAAATGGTCACTGACTGCAGTATTTCAAACAGACTTGTTACCTCCAGATGCGATGTAGAATCCACTGGGGGCGTACTTAGCAACAGATACGGAATGGGCGTGTTCTGTGTAAATGTCTGCTATGGCTGGGTTCTTCAAAAGAAAAACAAAACAAGATCTCGGTTACTTGGTAGCTACCTGTTGATTGATTGTTTGTTTGTTTGTTTGTTTGTTTGTTTGTTTTCCTTGCAGTGCAATGGCATCTAATGTCATTAGAAAAAAACATATTTTTATGATGATTTGCTTAGAGAGTGGATTAATACATACTGAAATTCTAGATTTCCTGACATGACAAGCAGGTTACACATGCATGGTATACATCAACGACATTTATCAAAACAAATGTGTAATTTCAAATACTTACATGAATGTTCCGGATGATGACACACTTCCCGTTGGTATAGAGGAAATTGTTGCCTTTGGGATCACCACTAATCACTTTGGCAACTCCCCTTTCCATCTGCGGCAGACTGGCAAAAACCTTTCCTGAAAGTAGACATGACAGAGACATTGCTTGATGATAATAACAATAATGTAATAACAGTAATAATAATAATAATAATAATAGCAGTAGTTGTGTCATCATCATCATTATTGTTTGTGTGAGAAAGGTTCATTCTTATTGTTACTTTTGATTATTGGTGCGACTTTTTTTGAATGAAAATGGGTGCCTCGGCTCATTAAAGGATGGTGACACTGATCTTGAACAGTGTTCAAGCATGTTTGGGGGAGGAAAAAAAAAAACGACACGAGTTGGTTTCGGCATGCCAAATATTGCAGTCATGTAGATGTGTTCGTTTTCACCAGTTTAAGAAACCAGAGGCAATGCATTTAATCTGCACGACAGCTTCCGCAACTGTATTTTGTTTAAGGGTTGTCGTTTCTTTTCAGTTTATTTTTGTTATTATATATTTTTTAAAATAGTTAACCACCCCATAGATAAGGTTTCCCCGGAGGAGGGATTGTGTTCAAGCCTGTTAAGGCATGTCATAACAATGAGTGAGCACAATAACAGTATGCCGTGCCAGTACGCGAGCTAAATGACAGAAGTTTGAAGACGCCAAACTACTCTAACTGGATCAATTAATCATGATAATAATCACACACACACAGACGGCCACAAGAGTGTTGCATGTGTCAGGATCATGAGGGAAGATGTGTCAAAATCATTCGTCTGCGGGTGAGGCTAGCTAGTTAGCTTCGTGCTAACCGAATGACTGGCTTGAGCGAAACCAGACAAATGAAGACCTTAGTTGGATTTCTTTTTTACCCTTTCAACTCAACATGCATACTCACTCAGTTCGTACGACATAGTTGCTGTTGATCACTTGCTTTTCTTAATATCAATGAATTAGTGGAGCCAGCAGGCTGAGCACTCCCTTAACCCACAAACCCGGAAGCAGGTAGCGCCCTCACGTCGCTTGCCTTTGACCATATATGGTAAACTCACATACCACGCTGTCACTGTCATCCACTGAACACGGTTGAGGATTAATTTGTCCCCGAATTTGACTTCACAGGCTCTGGGAAATGAGCCCCGCCCACACAAATAGAGAAATCAGGGAATCGCCAATTATTTCGCCACCCAAATAAGATTTATTTTTTCAACTTGTTCAATATAACTGTATTTTAGATTATAATTGTATTGATATTCAACTGGTGCCCTCATTAAGAACGCGATCAGTGAAGTCAATAAGAAGCTAGGAGTCCCCTAAACAGAAATCAGTGTTCCACATTACCTTCACTTCCATAAATGACTACATAATGACTGATTCCGTTTTACCCTTCCACATAGTGACTGTAGATTCATCATGTGTTCCAACAGTTAGTGTCACTGGACTGAAATAGGACTGGGAACCCCCTGACCTATTTAGGATGAGCCCATGTCTACTGATGACACTGCATGCATCTATAATATCAATACAAAAAAAGGTGCATCGAGACATTACTATACAGGGAAATGTGAGATGTCCTAAGCAACTCTGACTGATGCATCTAGTCTCAAGATGCTTTATATACGTAGATTTCCCAAGCAGTGTTTTAAATGTTGCAATGCTTTGCTGTGGGGTTTTAACCATTTTGTTTGATTAGTGTTGTATTGAGTCAAAGTGCAGGTGGAAGCAACCTATTTTTTCCCTCATCTTAGCAAATTCTTCACAACAAATAAACAAAATAACCCACAGTTTTTCCTCCCTGTAAATGGGGCGTTTCCTGTCGCGCTTTGCACCTTCACCACTGGATGGCGCTGTAAGGAGGGCTTTCTCTGATCTACGAAGAAGAGACCGTGACCATGGCGGCTGTCATGAGAAACGGATTGGTAACATTGATCAAGGTGAGTCCAAAGATGTATATTAGCAGATTTATTTCATATCAGTACACCCGAAGTATAAGACATACTGTCGAAAGTGTATATTGTTTTATTAATGATCACCATAGTTTATTGCCCGTGTCCCATACGGGTTTGCGCTAACCTTTTTCCTGTTACTAGCAACACACCTCCTTTAGCAACTCTGTTGTGGCTTCCTTGCTCCTTAGCTGATTTATCGAATTTGGACAGTCCATCTACATCTCAACTCAACTGTATTTATAGAACAATTAAAAACAACCACCGCTGCACAGTAAGTGCTGTACGGAAAGCAAAAATAACTCGTACAACAAACAGTGCTCGTCACATACAATGACACTAATAGGTCTATTGTCTGTTTTTTTCTTGGGTCTAACTATACTATTAAATATGAATTATCCAAATGATTTAATTACAATGAAAGTTCCTCATTCACTTGTCATATTTAATATGCATTTATTTTTGATGCTCTCAGCTACATTCCTACTAACCTTGGTATTTATTATGAAATCATCCAATCTTCACTGTGTCCTTTTTTTTCTGTCTTCAGGGTCTGAGCGGCCCTCAGTGGCCGCAGCTCGCCTGTCGACCCTTGAGCATATCTGCTTGCTTACGTTCCGAAGCCCCGCTGGCTCGTGCCGATGCAACCTTTAAGGTCACGATGGTTCCAGGGGATGGTGTTGGACCTGAGCTGATGTCTGCAGTCAAGGATGTGTTCAAAGTATTTTCCCCAATAACTCGAATCAGTTGATAATAATTGTATCCTCTACCACCTGCTTTGCTAACACTTTTCTTCCATTTGCTCCACCACAGGCAGGCGATGTCCCTGTGGAATTTGAGGAGTTCCATTTGAGTGAAGTACAAAACATGGCTAGTGAGGAGAAACTGGACCAAGTGTTGACCTCTATGAAGAGCAACAGAGTAGCAATTAAAGGTATTAGTCATTGATTAGTCTTAAGTGAGATTTGGTTATGAAGGAAGACAAAAAGATCATGCATGTTTTTCAGGAAAGATCCACACACCCATGGAATTCAAAGGGGAGTTGGCTTCATATGAAATGAGACTGAGGTTAGACAATATTTTCTTGGTGTTATTATGATTCTTTTTTTTTGAATGGGGGAGGAAAAAAAGCCATCACCGTGTTCTTTCATCAGACGCAAACTGGACCTCTTTGCCAACGTGGTTCACGTGAGTAGCTTGCCGGGCTACACCACGCGCCACAACAATTTGGACCTCGTGATCATCCGAGAACAGACAGAAGGAGAGTACAGCTCCTTGGAGCATGAGGTAAACATGAGTCAAATCACATCTAATTTGTGAAACTTGTAATGTCAGATGTGTATCGAAATGGTAGCCCCAAATCACGACCCAGGAAATCTGGTAATAAAATGTTGATGAGCCCTGACGTAGTTGTTGATGAGAAATTTTCTTGCTTTGCAGAGTGTAACTGGTGTGGTTGAATGTCTGAAAATCATCACCAGAGAGAAGTCGAGGCGCATCGCAAAGTTTGCTTTTGATTATGCCACCAAGAAGGGGCGAAACAAAGTCACGGCTGTTCACAAGGCCAATATCATGTGAGAAAATATCAAATATTGTTTGGAACCGTATCCTTCGACTCCTTACCCTTGCCCTAATTTCTGTGTCCAATTACAGGAAACTAGCTGATGGCCTTTTTCTGCAGAGCTGTGCCGAAGTGGCACAGCTGTACCCCAAAATCAAATATGACACCATAATCATCGATAACTGCTGCATGCAGGTAATTATACATTTTATTTTTTATTTCAATTTAATAATGATTTGATTGTGTTTACACTGTTTAAATTCCTGAATGCTTTATCTATGACATTCACACCAAGCAACTGTCTAACAATATAACATCTATCAAACTTTTTTTTTTTTTTTTACTTTAACCTTGGTTATACACCTTTTCTGTAGAAGTGTTATGTCTTACATTACATTTCTTAGCTAAGGATCATCAATTAAAAATTAAAGTCAGTTGAATCCTCATCAGCCACTAATGGTTTTTGTTCTGTCACTTTGCTCACCTACTTTGTTTTGTTGTTGCTTTGTTTCCCCCGCTGCAGCTGGTCCAGAACCCATACCAGTTTGATGTGCTGGTAATGCCCAATTTGTATGGAAACATAATTGATAACCTGGCAGCGGGACTGGTGGGAGGGGCGGGTGTCGTTCCGGGCGAAAGCTACAGTGCAGAATATGCAGTCTTTGAAACGGTAGGAATCTTTCCCTTTCTGATTTTCTTAACATTTTGTTGCTGGTTTCAGTCAATCGCTAGTTGCTCCCTTGTCGTATGTATTGACAGTTTATCCCTGTGTGACAGACACCCTGAATCTTTTTTTTTTTTCTTTTTTTTTTTTAAATCATCCGTGTTCTCTTGTAGGGTGCGCGCCATCCCTTTGCACAAGCAGTAGGCAGGAACATCGCCAACCCCACAGCCATGCTGCTGAGTTCTGCCAACATGCTCCATCACCTCAAGTAAGTGAACTTCGGCAATCATGGGTAACGTTTCCCATATCTCAATAACATGTCATTGTTTCACAAAAATATTCAGTGCCGTAAAGAGATATTTTCCCCTTTCTTGAATAAAGACTTTTGTCATTCTTGAATGCTTCATATGATCAAACCAGTTTTATTATCCTAAGACAACGTACTTTAAGTAAATGTAATATGCCAACTTGTCTGGCCCCACGTATGTGAGAAAGTAATCACCCCTTGTACTTGTCGTGCCGCCATCCTTCACAGCAATAGCTGAAATCAAGGACTTGTGATAACTGCTGACGAATCTTTCGCATAACATTGAAGGAATTTTGGCTCACATTTTTTTTTTTTTTTTTTTGCACAATTGTTTGTTATAGTGGAGCATTTTCAAGCACAAATTTAAGGTCATACCACAGCACCTCAATTGACTTTGCTTCTCTGCCGCTCAAAAACCTGAATTTGTTTTTTTGAAGCCATTCAGAGTTGAGTCATAGCACTCGAGAACACACAAACTGAAGGCAGCACAGCAAAGCAGCCCAAAACTCCCCAGAATATTCCTGCAAATCAATTTTTTTGGGATTGGTACTGTTTTTTGTTTTTGTGTAGCAATCTTGTCATCTTGTCATTGTTACCACACGTTTGTGTTGCAGTCTGGATTATCATTCCCAAATGGTGTCAGATGCTGTCAAAAGGGTCATCAAACAGGGCAAGGTGAGTGTGCATGAGCTTACATCCTGTCTCTTGAAGTGCCCACCACTCCCCACATCCTCCAAATGTGGCAACACAATGCATGATCGCAACATAACACTAACATACACTGGTTGTGAAAATGTCAATTCAGCCGACACCAATGCTGCTGGATGGCTATGTGGCCTTGTGTTCAACCTTCTTGCTGTGTGTCACCCACAACGTTCTGATAACGGGGAATATCTTGCATTTCTTTTGTTCAACCTTTTGGACTCGGTCTCTTTCTCTTCTTGAGATGGCTCATAAGTGGCCTGTGCCACAACATTTCTAACATTCACTAATGGCCCAGCTTTTGTTCGCCAGATGGCATCTTGGAAACATTCGGACTTTCAGATCTTGTCGCTTGTCTTAAGGAGTTGGCAGAAGGTGTGTGTGTTTCTCACGGAATGGCAACGAAAGCCTCACAGAGCTAATCAGAGCTGCTAACTGCAGGAACCCAACGCAACAGCGTCGCCTTCCCCTTGCCTTTTACCCACACACTCCTTAACCCACTCTGTATGTGTGTGTCTGCATGTCTCAGGTACGGACACGAGACCTCGGCGGTTACTGTACAACAGGCGACTTTGTGCGTGCTGTTTTGGAAAACCTGCGATACCGACCTATTTAGATGTGTTCTCCCATATACGCACACGTCTTCATGATGATCTTTTCTATGGACACTCGGACATTGACATGTCATGAAATGGTTATGTAGTATTTGTCACCTTGACGAAATGGCACTTGGAAAGATTTTCTACCACTGGGTTTACCAATCCTGTTAATGGGTTACTACAACCCAACAATGGTCATGGGGCCGCTGCTCAACAAGGTATACACTAACCATGTCATTTGCGAAGCTGTACCGGCACTCTCCACAAATGCCATTTAATGCTTCGCCTATTCTAAATCAGTTTATACTCTTTATCTTTGGCAGTTTTTTTGTTTTTGTTTTTTTTGCCACAACACTCAGAGAATGTTCATGTTTATTACTAGAATTTAGTTAAAGGTTTTACCTGTACAATTTGGTCAAACAAATAAAGACAACTAAAGACACACAGCCTTTTAAGTTGTTCTGCTCTTATTTGTTTTCGAAGCATGTTAAGTGTTAAAATCACCAGTGGAGCAGAGCAGACCAGACCATCTCCACATATATTTGTAGAACTTCATTGTTTCTTTCTCTGCTGAAATTTGAATGATTTTCAATTAAGAAGCAGTTTGTCAATGCCAATTCTAATGATATAGTGCTCGATCTGAATACATTTATGAACAGGACATACACTCACAAGCCACATCACTCAAGTTGCCACCACATATACAACTGACTTGATCACAATAGTTTGTGCTGTTGTACATAGACTTTCTATTGAGTGTATATTGCAAGCTATATCTGCTGTGGTGTTGTTTTGAAATGCACTCAAGCATGCTGGCTTTAATACCGCTTGTAGACATGTGCTGCTGCAGCTGTGCATACATAAAGTAACACACTGTTCTTATGCTCGCAACAGGTGCGCACTGGAGACCTGGGTGGTTATGCCACGAGTGACGAGTTCACCCGAGCTGTCATCGCTAACCTGGCTGCCTAATCGCATAATCATTTGCAACTCTCGGCTGCAAAGGCAGACACGGGCTTACTCATTTGCTTCCTGCGGACCTCGTCTCTCCACTGGTCCTGCTCACACTTAAAACCATGATAAGACACCAAAACGCACAACTGTACTATCTAAAAAGTCTTGATTTTTATTTTGAGTACGATATGTATTTAGGCTTTACTTGCAGTAATTCCTACTTGAATGTCCCAAGTGTGGACAGCAGTAAATGTCTTACCATTTCAGATTATTTATTACATCAACTAATGAAGGTGTAGTGCCTCTATTTATAGTGAGATATGAATAATAAAATGGGTGCGACATGACAAACTGTCTCAAAATCTTTTTTTTATTGTTAGAAAAAACACACCCCATTACAGTATCCCATTCCCAAAGCTCGCCCGTCTTAGCATCGTGGACGCAGAAGATCTCGTAGGAAGTTCTTCTCGGCTCTCAATGCAGCAGATGTGCTGCAATGCCTCCAAGAGCCAGCGGGTGTCGCTGTTGTTTACAGAGGAGCAAATAGAGAGTAGGACAGGGCCTGCTTTGGGAGAACGCCGCTCGCTTCCCATTCTTCCTCATACACAGACACACAACATGGCGGTCTAGAATGGTCGACCGACGCGCCCGAGCAGACGAACTGTGGGATTTAGCCCCGAATATGACCGGAGGACACATCTTGAAGAGGCGATCTATGAGGGCGGATTAAGGAATTGAATCGGAATTGCGACACTTTTCCTTGGATTGACCACGTCAACTGACAGCGGAGTGTTGGCGGCGTATCCCAGATCTCGTTCGCCTCCCTCTTCTGATATCGCCAGGTCCCCCACCCCGCTCTCCCTCTCGGCTCCAGGGGTGTGGAGACCGGGGCCGATAGCGTGGACAAGCAATCGGGCCCACATTCCGACTTTCTTTGGCCTTTCCTCCCTCCTTCAGAGCTTCCTTTGGGCGTTACTGGAGTCTTGGTGAGTTTTGTTGTTTGGGTTGTTGCAAGCCTGATTCACACATGTTCCGATGTCGGCTATCATCATGTTTCCTTTTACTTTTTGTCAACCTTAGCCATTACTTTTTTTCCACAGGTACCCTACTTATTAACTAGCATTTGGGAGACTTCCCATGTTTATGTTTGGAAAAATCCAGAGACCTCAAGTTGTACGACCTCTTTGTTACTACTCGACGTGTAGCTCGGAGGCAGGGAGGGAAATATTAGTGAAAGGGGGGGGGGGGCTGTGAGGAAAGAATGATCCACAGATGATTTTAGAACCAGAAGTGATTTGTCGTGCTGCAATCACAAAAGCCAGTTTAGAGAGATCGAGTCCTGTCTCGCTGAGAAGTCCACTGTATTGATCACCACTGTTTATCTGCATGTTTGGAGAGGGTGCGAGTGGAAATAGTTGAGTGGGTGGGGGGGCTTTACACAGGGGCCACAAAAGGAATCAGGTCACCCCAACATTCGCATACTAGGACTGTCAAATCACAGTGTCCACGAGGGGAACTGAATTCCCCTTCAGATCCTCTTCCGAAGTCCCCCCCCCCCTCCTTGTCTTGGCCTGTCGCTTTAACAAAGCACACTATTTTAAATTGTTGCTCACACTTAGTGAAAATGTAAGTTACAGGATCTTCTTTTGAGTGTTCACAATTTCTTGTCAAAAGTGATGCATGATCAGGAAGAATGCACACAGAAGAACCTGGAATGCAACAACTGAAAAACGCAGTTTGCTGTGTCGACAGAGCTTGACTCATCACATCTGGGTATCTTCTCTGAGTAGCAGCACATATCCACCATAATGTACCTCTCTATCATTTCCACTAGATCCTGTCATTTTGACACTGTCTATCTTTACTCACTATGAAGTTATTACACCTGACACCAAGGATTTGCATTTGTTTGCACTCCCCTCCGTCACAATGGCGTATGTAGAACCATCTGTGTGCACGTTATAGCGCTTCATTGTATTAACGGACGAGTGTGCCAGCATCATCTCCCTTCTGCTGTCCATACGGTTTTCAAGCTATTTATAGACAATGTGTTATTTCTGTCTTTTGCATCTCCAGTGACCCTCTCTCGCATCATACTTTTCACAATTGGCCTCGTTTGGGGATAAACGTCAGTATCAAATGGACAGCTAGAGTATACCTTGGCACAGTGTCAGGAATTGACTTTTTGGGTGGGACGTGAACTGTATTTTTGTTTCCACCTGTAGGCGGACAGATTTTTCCATGGAGGGGCACTGTGCTTCTGCCCCAGAGGAGACAAATACAGCTCCATCCAGATCATTCTGAACACAAACGACTCATAAATATCGGGAGAAGAAAAGAGTCCTTTTATTGTGCATAAATTACCAGTATTCATTTGCCAGTTCAAAATTTGAAAAGAAAATGAAGTACAGCATACAGGCCTTGAAAACGCCGTTTTTGTTCTAAATATGTAAATAGGTCATTTGTGGAGTGCTTTTATGAAATATGCTACTGTCAAAACATTTGTGTTGCTTCAGGAAAAAGGTGAAGGCTTAGTAGCGGGTTGAATTTTGCAGCGATGAGGAAAAAAAAGTGACACCCAAAGTCGGTCAACTCACTAAACCAAGTCGAAAGAAGTCTGAAACGCGTGCCAGTAAAGAGGCTTTCTGTGTACCAGCCCGCAAAGTGAAAGGATATTAAGTGGATTTGGGGAATGTACTGTCATCACACTGCCATGTTGTCATGTCCGTGATGTCTGTTCGTCTTGCACAGGCCTCTTATCTTTTCAGAGGAAAAGGAGGAGACAAGTGTGTTGGGATAGTCTGATATGTGGATTTGCGGTTCTCCATTGTTAAAGACTGTGCTCATTGGTGTTCTTTTTTTTTCTTTTTATAAAAATAGGAAGCAGAAGTCAAACTGGTACTTGCAACACCATCTCAAATGGTATTCATAGCTTTCATATTATTATTATTTTTTTGATCTGGGTAGGAGGTCAAAACAAATGCATGCACTTACATGAGAAGATATAATGTCTTAGTTCAATTCAAATTGGAGTGACACAAACCGACCGGGCCTGTCTTTGGCCTTCATCTCGTCATTTGGCCCCACACAACGCTTACGGGTCACTGTGGCTTCTGTGGGGAGCCTTTGCTTTGCACCTCCACATCCTTTCTGTGTTCCGTGTGGTGATGTATGAGAGGCTTCCCACATGTTCCCTAAGAAATCCGCAATGAAGAAGACGTAGAGCAAAGCCACTCACTCATTACTTTAACTTACTCCAGTGATTTTTATGACCCCCCGGAGCCCGATGCCAGCCAATCACCAATTTAAGCTTCATAAGGGAGAAAAGAGGCCACCCATGGCGAAATTAGCCCAAATAGCAGCTCTGTGTTTATCCTACAAGCCACCGACTGATGAATGAAGCCAGCAAGAGCCCAAACCACACCAGCACGGAGTCGCATCCTTCAGCCAGGGAAATCCAGACGATTGCGGCTGTTGTATGCGGCACCGGGGACATATAATCTGTGGTCTGTTTCAAAGAAAGCGTCCGAGCGGCCCCGAGTTAGGCTCACGTCTGCCTCCTGTGAAGAGAGCCATTCACAGTATCCCTTGCTGGCCCAGACACCCCTCCCTCCTACTCTCAAGACATAGAAAGTGTATTAATATGCAGTGAATGGACAGAGACAGGCCACCATTTTCTTATTCTGGACCCACTAGTTGAGCAGAATGCCTTGCAAAACCAAAAGCCAGAGGAAAGGATTTTGCCGAATGGAGCCTAACGTACACTTGACCTTTGGAAGTATTGCCTGCGCCAGGCCCTCCAGCAATTATAAATGACCTTTGCTGATTTTGCTACATCAATATTGGTAGCGTTCAAGTTATTCCCGTCAATGCAGTACAGTTCGATGTCCCGAAGCGCCCGTCTGCTGTCCAGTACCGTGTGAAATAGGAAATGGCGCATCTTTTATTTTGTAACTATACCAGTTCTTTTGACTCCGTGAATGAAATGGCATGTGAACAGTCCGAACCTTTCGCCGCTGGGTGATTTCACTCCTCTGAGGTCTACACTCGGCCACAGGCAGCCAAGCAGCTGTCTTCATTAGTTGTTTGTGGGCGGACTGGCCTCACTTTGCGATTAGGTATCAGGTTCATTGCACAGGAAACTCATTTCAAGTTTCATGTTCAAATGTCGACAGTGATCAAATGAAGGTCATTGTTGTCAAGAATAGCTTCTGTGTTCTTCTTGGATTGTCCTAAATATGCAGTATTTTCTCAGTGTTGTATCCCTTTTGCTGGGAGCAAAACAGAAAGGTTTTAGATAAACACTCAGGTGAAGACTTTGCAGGACTTGTAAATTTGCAACACCCCTGTTAATGGCACTCTTGCGATTACAATTTTCACAGTGCAAATGACGACTGTTATTTGCCATGCACTCAATATTAGTAATAAGGTCGTAGGCAGTTGATACGTTGTTAAACCGGCTCATTGATGTCAGCATTAAACCAGCTTCATTTAGGTTTTCATCACCCAATTTGTTCTCTACCCACTTAGGCAATAATATTCCGTTTAAAGCATCGGATTTGCACGGGATGCTGTGCAGCTCACCCGGTCCTAGCCCATCTGTAAACAAGCAGATGGACCGGCTTATTCCAGGGTCAAAATCACGAGATTAAAACCACAGATTATCACAGTTTTGTTTGGGAGACCACCGTCTCGGTCAGGATCCAGGATTACAGTTTGTATGCCCTTCTTTTCACTCAGCGACAGTCGTGCTTTCTCCCAATCCTCGTGGACGTCATCCAAATTTGAATGTGCCAACATTGCTATTTTCCTTATTCTGGTGGGTAAATGACCAATATTTGTTTGTCGGGTTTACCTCATTAATACAAATACTCACAGGGAAGCCAGGCAAGCCACAGCATGCCCAAGAGGGGAGCAGCAGCATGTCGGCCTCTGCTGACAATGATTTTGTAATTTCTTCAAAAAAGGGAGGGTGGGATAAAGCCAATGTTAAGTCTCACGTGTCAGTCGTCACATTTTTAATTGATGCCTGACAAGACTCGTTGCATGTGACTTACTCTTTTCTTCATGGTGAAGATCTCTTTTATGTGTAAAAGGTGCGGTTGATTCTCTGCGTAACACTTTGTCCTCCCTTGTGTTCTAGAAAACTGCTGTGCGAATGAGTGACTGATCTCAACTCCGCTTTTTCGGGTAAGCACGGGCTAATCTTGTACTTGGGTTTAGCTTTAACAAGATAAACCTGACAAAGCATTACAATGGTTGGTCATAGGGAAGCAATAAATCACATATGTGCAGTGAATCACAACAAAACGCAGAATGCATGAGTGTCATTTTATAGAATTGGAATAGCTACAAATTCAAGTGATGCTACTTTTAAAAAAAAAAGTGCTTTCCCACAACTATAAGTTATACATGATCAAAATGATTCATGTCCTTCTTCTATGTCCTTGATATAGGGCAGAATGGGTGTGTGTCCCTTGCTCCTGTTGCTAGGTCTCGCCCTCGGGGTCTCAACCCAAGATCATGTCCTGGTCACAAGTAAGATGCAAACACAACATAAACAATAAGCGCGAATTGTCTACCACTGGACCATTGCAGCACAATTAACTGTTCAAAAAAAAGATATAATAAAATCCGTGACTTAAAAATGTGGAAGGATGCCAGCGATTAACCATGCTTTAGCGGCAGAACACTGTAATCCTCCAGTAAGGAAAGGATCATGACTAGACTTTGTCGAGTGGGTTTTAATTCAGCTGGGCAGACATCTTAAGTGGATCGAATGTCTCTGAAACTTCTTAGAAAGAATTTAGAGAAAGCCACTTTATCGTGCTTGACTTATTGTCCCATTACTCTCCAGGTACTCCAAATATTTCTACAAACTCAACACAGCCTCCCACGGCACGTGTCATCAACATCACCACCGCACCCACACTCTCCCCCACTGTGCCACCCGCAACAGCGCCCCACGGAGCCGCCCCGACGACAACAGCAATAGCAAAAGCGGCCGTTGCCGAGGATGTCCAAGAAGAAGGTTCCAACGCCACCATCATTTTGGCAACGATCCCTCCACCCCCACCTCAAGCGCCGACTGATGGCCCTCTGCCAACGCTCAGCCCAGTGACTCCATCTCCTACCACTTTAGTGGACAGTGAGAATGGGACCACACCATCCATTCTAGACAGCCCTACACCTGACCTATATGATGACATGACCATGGAGACGGAGACCACCGCAGAACCTGACAGGGATTACACCCCAGATGGTACCCCGCATGGTGAGTACGAGTGCCTTACTCATTTCTTAATTGACATCACCAGAGGGAATATCTTGAAAAATTATAACCGATTGACCCTCAAGGATCCTGGGTCCCTTTAAATCCACTTCTTCCGATGTACCCATTTTGATCTTTGACCTCGGCTCCACTGCTATCGGACATCGTTCCAAAAATCAATCAGGTCTTTGACAGCATGATGAAGCACAGCGGACCTCTGCCTAGTATTTGCCATTGAGTTGAAAAGTCACACAGGAACGCGTGCATCAACAGATTCCATGTCCTCCGCGAGAGTATCCCTCAATAGATCTTAGTTCCTTGAAGAAGCAAGATAATACGGTCGTCTGCCTTCCCATGCGACCTAAGAGGAAGTGACTCATTTTTCTCCAGTGGAAAAGCACTTTACCGCGCTGTGGGCTTTGGATGAATAGAACATGTAGCCAGACTTGTATTCACTGTCATTGTTCCTCCGAGTGATTCAGACATCATGTGTGTCAGCTCGTGCATAGCTATCAAATCACTCCTCATTTCGCCTGCTCTTTTCCAGTGTTGTCTGGCTACTATTTTATTTTATCTTCAGACACATTTGCCAAATGTTTCTCACCTATTGCCCAGAATAATAGATGTTGTTACTCAGATAAAAATAAAATCACATCTGAGTCCTCTCTAAATATGATTCCTGGGGGATTTAAGTACGACATGGTTTTCCGCGTGTCTTTGCGGAGGTTGTCAAAGAAGCAGCAAGAGAAAAGCCAAGAAGCTTTCTGGTCAAGAGTCAAATTTTAATATTTTAGATCTTCCGCTTTTAGACATTGGAGCAGTTCTGGAAATATCCTGCCGTGACGGCGTTCCATTTAAGCGATCATCCATAAGAAGCAGAACACCATCCATCTGAACGAGCAAGCTGTTGTTGAAAAGATGGTTCTTTCCCCTCGCAGGAATTGCCAACATTTAAGTTTGCGTGCTGACTCTCAATCACTCCCAATCACTTTGGGTTCCGAGGTGTTTCGTAACTTCTCCATTGTCACCCTCTGGCTGTCTGAGAGCCTTTTGTGGAATAGTCGCCGAGCCTATTAAATGCCTGTAGGCTGTGTCAGGTCCGCATGATGCTCGCAGCCTGCTGCGCTCTTCTTTTCCTCAGTGTGCACATTGTCACAGGGTGAACACTGAAAAGAGCTGGGAATTGTGCGTGAAAATGTTACATAGCGGGGTCAAGCGCTCCATTCTCTGACCCGCGTGGAATCCGAAGAGCTTTCTTGAATATCCAGTTGACAATTTTGTCTGTGCATTGTCAGCACTAGCATACATTTGTCTGGAATATTCTCTTCTTTTGTTGTGTCTTACAGAGCGGCCGCTAAACAAACAACAGCCAGTGTTTTCTTTGATATAATCTCCTGTTGTTGGTCAGGCAAAACACATGTCCTTTGTGATAACTATTGCAGTGGGGGGAAAAAAAAAGGCATAGCTTTTGCGTGGAATAGAAATGTATACATAGCGGTTAAATGTAACTTGCCCTACAAAATAAAGGTTAATGCTGACTGTACGCCACCGTAATTATCGATGGCCGTTCACTAGACACTTCTGTATGGAGGAAAATGAATCTCATACTGCCTCTGACATGCAGAGATCATTTACCATTTATGCTGTGAATAATTCATGCGGAATTCACAGCAAACATCCTTAATGTTTCATTACTTTCGACAGGCATCCTCTGTCTGCCGTCACTTTGCTTGTGACTCGTCACAAAAACATGCTCTAAAAAACACCATGTTGCACTTTTTTTCTTTTTTTTTTCTCTTGAGAAAGCTAATTAAATATTAACACACACAGCCTTTCCCGAAAGAAGCAATCTAGAAATCATTGTTTGCCTCTTGTTTCTTTTATATGCGGTCTCATATAATAATTTAGAGGAAAATTGAATTAAAGAAAAAGTAAGTCAAAGCTCAAGTTATAAATTGAAAGCACACGGTACATTTTTAAATGAGTCGCTGTAACGTTCTACTTACGTATATTTATTTCAAAGTCGGCTAGCAGCTGATTGTCTTGAAGCTCTCCAGTGTTCGGAAGTTTTTCTTTTTACTTTTTGGGTTGTCACATAATGGTTGCCCTCGAAGGGCCAGATGCAATATTTACACAATGTAAATGTTTCTTTCATTTCTGAGATGTTTAATTTAGGTAAATTATTTATTAAACATTTATTGTTTTACCCCACCAATACAATACGGTGCAGATTGGAATTCAATGAAATCTTTAATTGAACATTTAGCGCTAAGGTAATATTTTACAACTACCATATTACCATAGAATATCCTAAACCTTTTCCTCTTTTTGTCCCTCACCAAGACAACAACCCTTCTGATGACATGCCAATCATAGCGGTGATGGTGGCCCTGTCTTCCTTGTTGGTCATTATATTTATCATCATCATCCTCTACATGCTCAGGTAAGCGAAACGCATAACGATTCTCCAGGAAGAAACTTCTGGTGATCATCAAAGAAATGCTGCGGTCAGCAATCAATCAACCATCTATTACTGTGCAACCAAATTTGATGATGTCACCAAGTGCGTCTCCATTATGTTTTTGCTGGCTGGCAGGTTTAAAAAATACAAGCAGGCAGGAAGCCACTCCAACTCCTTCCGATTGACCAATGGAAGATCAGATGATACAGGTACACGTCCCCAGATATAAGTACTCGCTTGCCAAATATTGTCATGTTTTAGTGCAATATCAGCTATTTTGTGCGCTGGCTTGCTCCAGCTTGTTAGCCTGCATTGCTTATCGTAACATTCGATTGCTCTTGCTCCCTGTTCTGATAACATTTCATTGACTGCTGGGAGAATCCTATTGTTGTCTGCCAACACTTAACCAGTGTTCTCACAGTGCCCTCTGGTGGTGTTAAAGTAGTACAAACTAAACAAAGTTTATTTATTTGAGGACAACTCTGTTGTCTCTCTCTCTCTCCAACCTTGCTCTGCTCCTCTCCTGACTTCTGTCTTCTTTGCTTCCCACCTGCCGGTGCAGAACTCCAGAGTGTTCCGCTATTGGCCCGTTCTCCCAGCACAAACAGGAAGTACCCACCCCTTCCTGTCGACAAGCTCGAGGAAGAAATGAATCGTCGCATGGCTGATGACAACAAGCTATTCAGGGAGGAGTTTAACGTACGATAAATATACACCCCTCACCCAACTTAACACCTGTAATGTATATTCGGTCCAAAAGTATATGTATATGCTGTAAGGTCTCAAAATGAATCAAAGACAAAAACAAATATTAATCTAGCTGGTCTTCTGCTATCTTACATGCATGATTTTTCTTTTTCCCCCCAGGCTCTGCCAGTCTGCCCCATTCAGGCGACGTGTGACGCCGCATCCAAGGAAGAGAATAAAGAAAAGAACAGATATGTCAACATCCTGCCCTGTAAGCAAACCACTAAACTCGGCGACAATTGTCCCTTTGACAAAACTGGGAAGTGTTGTAATGAGTGTTTCAAAGCAAACCTTTTCTCTTTTCTTAGATGATCACTCCAGGGTGCATCTGTCATCCCTGGAAGGAGTGCCAGACTCTGACTTCATCAATGCCTCCTTTATAAATGTTTGTACAACAATAGGATTCATTTCATTGACTAAATAGTGTTTCTTGTGCTCTGACTTTAAACTAACTTTGCCCATTTATTGTCTGCTTCGTTTCTGTTTCCTTTTGTGCAGGGTTACCAAGAGAAGAATAAGTTTATTGCAGCTCAAGGTAACATAATACTGCAACCAGGTTTACAGTAGCTCTTGTGGTGATCAAACTCATTGGTAATCTCCGCGTTAATCTCAGGACCCAAGGAGGAAACGGTAAATGACTATTGGCGGATGATCTGGGAGCAGAACACAGCCACCATTGTGATGGTGACCAATCTGAAGGAGAGGAAAGAGGTAGAACGCAGTAGTTCAAAAGTTCCCATCGTAATAGTTTTCAAGTGTCTTCCAATTTTTATATGTCTGTGTTTCAGTGTAAGTGTGCCCAGTACTGGCCGGACCAGGGCTGTTGGACATATGGGAACATCCGTGTTTCTGTGGAAGACACAATGGTTCTCGTAGATTACACCATCCGCAAGTTTTGTATCCAACAGGTGAGAGCGAGGGTGGATGGATGTCTGTTTTTGAATATGTTTTATGAATCTGGATTTGCTTTGATCGTGTTTCAGGTTGGGGATGTATCTGGAAAAAAGCCTCAAAGGCTCGTCACTCAGTTCCACTTCACCAGCTGGCCGGATTTCGGCGTTCCTTTTACGCCCATTGGTATGCTGAAGTTTCTCAAGAAAGTCAAAACGTACAACCCTCAATATGCTGGTCCCATTGTGGTCCATTGTAGGTAAGTATCCGGCCAGTCCATGTGTCTTTGTTTGTCGCCATGCTGTACAACTCACAAGAGGTTGTTCTCACTTCCATTGTAGCGCGGGAGTGGGAAGAACGGGTACGTTCATGGTGATAGATGCCATGTTGGATATGATGAACACCGAGAGGAAGGTGGACGTGTTTGGGTTTGTCACCAGGATTCGAGCCCAGAGATGTCAGATGGTCCAGACTGATGTAAGTCGCACTCGGGACTAAATGAATTGAACCAATCAATCCAAATGCCTCCTTTGGTTTTTCAACTCTGACAGATGCAGTACGTGTTCATCTTCCAAGCGTTGTTAGAGCACTATTTGTACGGAGACACTGAGCTGGAGGTGACTTCTCTGGAGTCCCACCTGGCTAAATTGTACGCCCCTTCGCCAGGAGCCGGCTGCAGTGGTTTGGAGGCTGAATTCAAGGTTGGTGCATGCATTTATTTGCATCCAGAGAGCCTCGCTTTTAATTCTAATCAAATCTGTCTTTTCTAGAAACTGACATCCATCAAAATCCAGAATGACAAGATGAGAACAGGCAATCTGCCTGCCAACATGAAGAAGAACCGAGTACTACAGATCATTCCATGTGAGTGAAGCTGTCATGGCCGTTTTGCAGAATGTTTCATGCCTTGTTATTGGTGCAATCAGGACTGATGAACACTTAACATAAAATCGCATCTTCCTCTTTTTCATAGACGAGTTCAACAGAGTGATCATTCCGGTCAAACGAGGGGAGGAGAACACCGACTATGTCAACGCGTCTTTCATTGACGTGAGTGCAAAAGCAGCTTCATCGTCACGTTGTTTTTTTTCCCCCACTTCCATTAAACTGCTCTCTACGTCATTTACACGTTGCAGGGCTACCGTCAGAAAGACTCGTACATGGCAAGCCAAGGCCCCCTGCAGCACACTATCGAGGACTTCTGGAGAATGATCTGGGAATGGAGAAGCTGCTCAATAGTCATGCTCACTGAGCTGGAGGAGAGAGGGCAGGTATGTGGAGCATTCAGGATTGCTGGTGTACCCATCACAAGATGATTTTGATTTTGCTCTTGTAGGAAAAGTGTGCTCAGTATTGGCCCAGTGATGGCGTGGTGGCCTACGGTGACATCTCCATTGAACTTAAAAGGGAGGAAGAAAGTGAGAGCTACACAGTGCGGGACCTGCTGGTTACCAACAACAGGGTAAATAAATAGTAACTAACAGATGTTCCCCTCAATTACTGGTGTAGATAGAGGGCAAAAAAAAAATATTCATTATATTGTTCACATTTTGACATCATGGTACCAAGTAGACACCTACCAATTGATCAACAGTGCCTTATTGCAAGGCTTAAAAAACAGGATGTTCTCAGAGGGAAGTGGCCACTGATCAAGTTATGCAAAAAGGACCGAACAGTTGCTCAAGTGCATTCAAAACTGCATTCATTTTGGGTTAAGCCTGAAATGTTACCCGCAAGATAAATATCTCAAGGTTTTTGTCAGTGATTTAGCAACCGGGCCAGCATCTACCATACCAATAATCTTTCCTACTGCAAATCTGATCTGGTCTTCACTTTCCCCCTTTCCAGGAGAACAAAGCTCGAGCAGTGCGTCTGTTTCATTTCCATGGCTGGCCAGAAGTGGGCATCCCCACTGACGGTAAAGGCATGATCAATATAATTGCTGCAGTGCAGAAACAGCAGCAGCAGTCCGGCAACCATCCGATCACAGTACACTGCAGGTAAGAAGCACAGCACTGGGGGGGATTTTTTTTCCACAAAAAAAAAAGACAGATCATTCACAATCACTCTCAATCTCTATCCCACTATCTATATTGATTTAAAATGGCTGTCTTCCTTTTCCCCTTGTGTGTGCAGTGCCGGTGCGGGCAGGACAGGGACATTCTGTGCATTGAGTACAGTTCTGGAGAGGGTGAAGGCAGAAGGCATTTTGGATGTTTTCCAAACAGTCAAGAGTCTCAGATTGCAAAGACCCCACATGGTGCAGACACTGGTGAGCAAGATTTATATTGCAAAAAAAAAGTCTCATCATTCCAAAGCAATAAAAATCCGTTTGCTGCCACCTTGTGGCATCTCGGTGTCAAGAAACTATGGCGATGTGTTGAGTTTTGCTTAGACAAAACTAGAGCTTTTCCGCCACTTTGAGGCACTAATTGGCAACTATTAACTTTTTTAGGGGAGGTGTCGATTACTGATTGATGATATTTAATTGATTACTGATGTAGAAGATGAACAGTAATGGAGTTACTGGTTTTGTTTAAATGTGATACTGATGTGATGTTTTTCACTCTATTTTCCAGGAGCAGTACGAATTCTGTTACAAAGTTGTCCAGGAGTATATTGATGCCTTTTCTGACTATGCCAATTTCAAATAGAGACCCGCCACGGATAGTTGGATGGATGTCTACATATCATACTAACACCACGTGCATGCACCAGAACACACACGAACATGAGCGTGCAGAAAGCTGCATACTTCCAGCTGCAAAATTGTTTTCCTTTTCAAAGTGACACATCACATTACGGTTCTGTGGATGGGACAAACTGCCTGCAGAAAAAGGGAACCGAGTTTTCAGTCTGGATGGGAGGGCAGTGCAGAAAGGAGATGCCTTTTTGAGTATTTTGTAACATTGCTCTTGTTGATACAGCCCATGATTTTACTTACATCGACATATTTACTGTGTTGCATCGTTTAACTTTTATTTTCGGACACAGTTTGGAGTTTGGCTGCATTTTTGGGTGGCACCTGTAAATTTTAATGCTATATATATATTATAAAATTCTATATGAATACAAAACTAATGCTTTGGAGGTTTATGTAAAATATTGCTTTTTTTTTTTTAACTCGCTAAGGACTGAAAACATCTGAAGCGCCATGCTGTAGTAACGTACAGTGACAAAGGCGTAAGATGAACGTGAGATTTTGGCAGATCAATTCATTCTCACAGAATTAGTCGTTATTGTTATTAGTATTTTCACACCACTTTGCAATTCAAATGTACCAAATGCACATTGACAGCAGCCTGGTGCAGTTTTCGGAGGACGTATTTGTTTGCATTTAAAATGCATGCTGGTGGAGAGGTCACAGTGGCTTCTAATGTATGAGCAGATAGCCAAAGGTTATCTGTAACTTGGTTCTGCAGCTAAGGAGGCACTTGGAAAAATAATTATTACGGATCTTTGTCGGACTGGACAACAGCAGTATTATGCTTTTGTTTTTTTTCTCCCCAATATATGGGCAAATGTAATCAAACATAACACTTGAGTCATTCAGTCCCACTTAAGCATAATCCTCCGCAGAGTAGAAATTTATTAATTAGGAACATTTTTGGAAGAACCCTGACCTCAACACATTGAGAGAATAAATAGATCGGCCTCAAAGTCTTTCCAGGAGAGTGTAAACAGAGTTTTTGCCTGTAAAAGGGAGCCCAACTCCATAGAGTATTTACTTCCGTTTTCTTTTCTGTATGGTCAGCTATCCCAATACTTTTATCCATATATGTCAGGTAAAAACAGCACATGCACATCGCAGTATTTCCTCCAAAGTTGTGTTGAGCCTTTCTTGTATCACTCAGACGCTGTTTTGTCGCTTTTTAAAAGAATGTCCATTCATTCCCACCACCATGTTGAAGAATGCCACTTTTTATTCGAATGCTGTTTTCTAACAGAAGTAGGTATTTCCTTCTTTTTTTTTTCCCCCACACTGTGTGCCATGCTGTGTTACTCATTTCATTTTTTTCTCCAAATTGCTGTTCTCTGTGAAACACTCACACTTGAACTACCAGTACCATTACAGATGAGGGTTATCTCCTCTTGATGATTGTAATGAAATAATGAATGATATCAATTAAGATTATAAATCAACCATGATCTTTGCTGGAGCAAACCCAGGAAATGAAGCTCATCCTCACACACTGGAAAACAATAAAAAGAGAGCAAGACAGATATCCACAGTTTGGAACAGCAATTTTCATATTACAATTTATTCCATTTTCACAGAGCAATTGGAGAAAATACGGGGGGGGGGGGAATACCAATGTAAATGGAACTCAAAAAATTCCCGATGCACACTGAAATTCTATGGACTGATTATCCATTCAAATTATTTGTTGTCGAAATCACTTCAATATTTTTATGTCATTATAACACAAACCACAATGAAAATCTAACCTCCTTTGACTTGGGTAGAAAACCTCCTTAGAGGTTATGACGCTTTTGAATTGCTTTAATGATAACCCATCTAAAACAGATTTGCATTTGAACACAATTTGCCTCTAATGTGACAACTTGTTTGCAGTGTACCAAATCATTACAAGTACATGCAGCATTTTTCGTGGTGTGTCGGGAGCAGTTGTCGATGACTCATGCACTATGTGCACCAGAAAGAAAGATTGAAATTAAAGACCCGCATCATGATTAAAATTGTGGAAATTTGTCGAAACCTTCTATTCATCCACTGTAGGGATTTAAAGTAGCAAATGTTTGACCAGCCACTAAAATTAATGTTTGTGCATTGTGAAATTCACCCCACCCCCCACATTTCGTTCCTCCGTTTGACTCGTAAAGTTACCAGTCCAAGAATCGGACGAGTATCAGCTTGATTGTCAATTTGTGCTCACTGTGTTTGAATCATGAGACACTTTGCCAACATGACACTGTGCCAACTCATGTAAACCACAATTTTGCTTGAAAAGTGCCTCATATTAAAAAAAAAAAAAGAAAAGACAATTACTATGTGGTAGAACCTTAAATGGTTTCTTTTCTATTAATATAAGCAAAATGTGCAGAATGTTTTGCGAAACATGGAACCAAAACCAAATCAGTCATCTTTTCATTCTTGCTCTATCCATTTCCATAGAAATGGAAAATATCCCTTGGTTGTGAGAAGCCAACTTTTTGAGGCGGGAATGTACTTGCCATATGTCGGGAAATGACCCAACATTGGCAAAAGGTGTAATTCATCTGCCCCATGCACAGTGGCTAGAACAGCACCAAGGGAAACCGTTTCATGGTTGCAAAGACTAACTACTTTACTCTTCTCTCCACCTAAATGTCGTCTTTATGTCTCCAACTGCACTCGTTCGTCCCTTTTCCTCGCTGACGTTTACCTTGGACCATCATCTTCCTGTTGGTCCAGGTTGAATGATTTTCCCTACTTTGTACATAATGTAAGGTTATTTATGATTCATTCCTGTCTGCTGCCTTCTTATTTTATTTCCTTTCCACCCCCACGCCCTTCCCCTGCCTTTTTTGGAGAAAAAAAAGAAGCTGTATATTGAATTGTAACGGGACCATTTTGAAATGTATTGGCTGTTTTGTTTGCATTTTTTAACTGGTATAATTGTCTTAAGATAATCCAACTTTTTATTTGCCTATGTTGGTTTCTAGTGTTTTGTTATTCAACATTTGAATATATGTGTATATAATTATATATGATAAAATGATATATAATTATATAATGCCAGATGGCCTTTTTAAGCAAGATATTGTTCAAAACTAATAAAGTGCTTGAGATTTTTCTTCTCAGTTCATATCTATGATGCTTATTTGAAGTCAAGACAGCTTGCTGATGGAATTTCAATTATCAATAGACAATAACTTTTATGATAAAGGTTCTGTGAGTACATGCATGAATGTACATTGCAAAGCTGTCGCTTTGAGCTAAAAGCAATGACTTAAATGTAGATAAAAACGGAAGTTAAAATCATTCCATCTAAACTAGAGTATGACCACTGGCGGAGCTAGCGGATTGGGGGGGACCACTGGCACCCCTTGAAATAGGCTTGGACCCCCCCGACCAGATTCCAGGCCAGATAATCCCTGCCCTAACCCCTATCCCGCAGAAAAAAAAACTAGTTCAGCCCGTACCTATGACTGTGACACCTGACAGCATTTACAAATTTGTACAGGAAAAATAATTGAAAAGGGAAATTGTCTGTGACCTGGCTAAGAGTCTGCCATGTTTGTTCCTCTCCAATCCGCCTTCCTATGTTGATCTGGTTTAAGTTGGGTTCAAGGATGAGTCATCAAGATCAACTTAAAAAAAAAAAGGAAGAAAGAAAAAAGGATTGATGATGAATATGCAGAAAAACCATTTAGAAAATGAGTACTGACATATCTGGGTGGAATGTTTCAAATATAGCCAGGAAAAAAAAGGCCATTCAAAATATTTAAGGATTTAAGGAGGATCTCTACTCAAAGTGTCTTAAAAAAACCCAATTGTTAAATGAATGGGTTTTTTTCCTCCTCGGAGTGAGGAGGAGTGAGAATATAGGAGTGATTCATGCGTACACATGTTGGCTTCGTGGGTGTCACTGTTGTTTGCAGATGATAATTGGAATGAGCCAGGTCCTTTTCTTCTTGTACCCCCAGAGATGTTAATTTCTCCACATGGGAGGGAAGGAGCAACGGGGTCAATAAGGCGGGACCAACAGGGAACACTAACGGAGAAGCAAGGATGTGGTGGGGGGGGGGGGGGGGGGGGACAGTTGAATATAGGCTACATATATTGCACTTGAAAAGCATCTGTTCAGTAAAGCTCCGTGAAATTACTGACAAGTAACAAAAAACTGTGTCCGACACTTTTGGAGGTACCATCAAACAAGATCAAGTCAGAGTCAAGACTATAAAACTTATAAGGTAAGGCTTATATTTTTACCATATTTTATACATTTTATTGTGAGGATTTAAACATGCAAGAAGCAAGCAAATTGGTAGCCTAATAGCATCATTGCCCATGTCTTTTTCAAATGTTTTGGGGGGGAAAAAAATCCGTACAGAGTTGGGCTGACATGACTTGTATCCATCTTTGCTTTTAGGTCATAATTATGAGTGTATCTCGCCTGGCTTTACTTCTTGGACTGCTTCTATGTATTGAAGCTCAGCTGTCCAATGGCCAGCACTGGTCTCATGGTTGGTATCCTGGAGGCAAGAGGGACCTGGACTCCTTTGGCACATCAGAGGTGAGTCGCAGTATTAATGTGTATACCCACTTTACGTTTGGGTGTGTGTTTGGTTAATTCATTCTATCATCTCATTCTCAGATTTCGGAGGAGATCAAATTATGTGAGGGAGGGGAATGCAGTTACTTGAGACCACAACGGAGTATTCTCAAGGCCATCCTTGTAAGTGGAAAGTGCCAGTTCCCTGGATTACATGCATAAAATTTCATTTTAAAAATGGAAAATAAATCAGGGTGTCAATGCTTTTAATTATAGTGTGCTGTAATTAACTTACTGAATGGCTCTCTTTACAGTTGGATATCTTAACCAGAGAGCTCCAGAAGAGAAAGTAACAGGCCTGTCTCTCCTTATTCATTTTGATTTCATTTAACGCAATGTGAGCTGTTGACTTAAACAGAAAGATTTGTGGCATTCAGTGGTTAGTTAATGGGTGTTCAAAACATGATTGAAATAAAGAGTTTATTTTGATATTATTATTATTTTTTTGTCTTCAATTTGTGTCTGCTACGTCCCAGAAGGCTCCAAGAAAGAAAACGTTGTGTGGGACTAGATTTCTACATTAGTTGTCCATAAAATGCGATCTGCCCTCATTAAGAGTTATTATTATTATTATTATTATTATGGTGATTATTATTATTATTATTGCATGTTCTCCCCGGGCCCGCGTGGGTTTTCTCCGGGCACTCCGGTTTCCTCCCACATCCCAAAAACATGCTTGGTAGGCCGATTGAAGACTCCAAATTGTCCCTAGGTGTGAGTGCGAGCGCGAATGGTTGTTTGTCTCCGTGTGCCCTGCGATCGGCTGGCAACCGGTTCAGGGTGTCCCCCGCCTACTGCCCGATGACGGCTGGGATAGGCTCCAGCACGCCCGCGACCCCCGTGGGGACTAAGCGGTTCAGAAAATGGATGGATGGATGATTATTATATAATAATGTTTATGTTGTTTACTTTTTTTTTACTGTAACGAATACAAAGGTTAGTTTGATGCACACATCTTTTTGACAGCTATTTTATTCCATTGACTGCAGATTGATTTTATTTATTTATTTATTTTTTGGTTCTCAACAAGCAGCTCTTTAAACTCAACACGCCTGCGCAGTGCGCACCAGTCGGGGCTAAAATGGACCTGCTGAACGTCAGTGCTCCGCTGTCAGTGGAGTCTGGCGCTCAAAATAACATTGGTAATGCCCTTTTAGCGACTCCTACCACAGAACCTGATAAAGTAATAAACATTAAAACTGATAGTACCCAGATCGGAGGTGAGTCTTGCCTAAAGCGGGGCAATTCAGTCGTGTGTCATGACCGGACGAACGACGTTAGCTTTTTTGCTAACTGGTTAGCCGCATCGAATTCAGTTTCATAGCTCCTTAGCTACAAGTGCTAACGTCACTGTATTGAATTAGCCAAAACAATAAAAAATTAACTCCCCGTCAGAACAACTAAACGTTAGGGCACTGTCAAGAGTGTCGTTTAAAAAAATAATAAAGAATATTATGTCGTCTTTACCGTTGGCTCGTGGTGTAAAAAAATAAATAAAAGGCCCTTTAAAGTCAAAGTGATTTTAAGTTTAGACAGGTTTCTGTCTTGTTGGTCTGGAAAGAAAACCGACAAGCTTTTGATGAAATTAAAAAATTGCCTTCCTTCAACATAATACAATTTTGTTTTTATGTTCTGCATTTTGCACATTACATTGTGCCTTTTTATTTATTTGTTTTAGTTTGCATTGTGTTACCGTGCTGTCTGCAGTCAGGTCAGGATTGCATTACAGAATCTCTTATTTGCCTTACCTGGATCAATTAAAGTTTGATCAATGAAAATAAATAAAATAGTATGTTCATGCATTTCAAACTGTAAGTTACTCTCTCCTCAAAAGTCATGGACAATCTTTATAATTTTATGTTCAACTAACTAACCAAGTAGTTTTGATGTGCAACATTGTATGTCTGTACTTGTGCAAAGTTATTATTGACCAATCATACCTTTCATAAACCAGTGGAACCTAAACGTGGCACTCGTCACTAACTTGCAATATTGCCCTTCAAACACCTTCCTGTTTTTTCCAGCATCACGTGAATGTTAGCTGTCATCAAAGTGTGTGTGGTTTTTATTTTATTTTTATGATTATAGTGGTGAACCTCTTTATATTTGTACTATGTTAACCCGTGGTAGGACAAGCCAAAAGCCCCAACACCTTTAAATGTCTGTATTGAGCCATGAATTTATTGGATTTTTCTAAAATCTGAAGAACTTGCACTTGAGGCTGCAAGAGCTCTGCCACGATTACTTGTTCTTTAGAACACGTGTGTCGGGGTTAAGTTAGGGTAAAAAAAGTTCCTTGATGGAGTTCAATAGGCGTGTTAGATTTGTGGTTCTTAAAACTCTTGAGACCAGGTATCAACCACCAAAAATACAGAACCACCATCATGACCGACATTAAAATACAGTAGTGTAGTAGGCCTAAATACTCTACACTACACAGTTAAATGCAACTAAACTGAATTCAACAACTATAATATATATATATATAAAATATACAATAATATATAGTAATATATATAATATATTGTATTAAAAACATGTTTAAGACGTTTGGTGTAGTTTGAATGTTTCATTCAGTGATTCTTGCATTTACCACTAGAGGGATCCCCTGTACCACTGATAACCACTTAGAACATCACTGAACTCGAGAATCTATACTAGTTCACGATTTTACTGTCGCAACTACAGTATGAACTATGGTTTGCTTTAGTCATCACTCCATCTTTTTTCGCATGAATAACCATGTAGTCTTCTCACCATGTCTTGGCTTGAACCTTTTTTTTTTTGTGCCAATCAGTTAATGTGAGTGATGAAGAACTCCTCAAAGGTCTCCTCACTGATCAACACTGCCATATATGTGAAGCTGTGCTGTTGTTTGAGGCTCAGCGGCTGTCACATTATGAGGTTTGGGACCTTTTAAATCCAACATGCATTGAATGGCGACCTCATTATATCATCTTTTCTTATTTGCAGGGGAAAAAACATGCCATGAAGTTGAAACAGTACTTGCACAACAAGCGGAATGAAATGAGACAAACAGAGTCTGCAGGACTACTGGTAAGTTTTTTGTTGTTTTTCGGAGGGCTTTAACATTCACAGTCCAACTTTGTCCCTCATTTTGTAGTACCGCATGCCGAACGATAAAGGTCGTTTCTGTGAGCTGTGCAACATGGTATTTACTTCTCCCGTGGTAGCAAAGTCACATTACAAAGGCAAAGTCCACATGAAGAATCTCAGGAAACAAAATCTTCAAAAGACAGGTTAGTGGCATAAGAAGAAAGGCATTTGTGATGTGAGGTTATTACAGTAGCGATGGCACAAGTTATTATTTTATGTGAAAAGTGTAAATGCCATTTATATGGAATTCATTTCTCTTGGATTTTACAGTGAACAACATAGACGGCAGTATTTTAGCCAGCCCTGTTTCGGACCGTGCTATACAAGACCGCACGTCAGGATCAGAGGCCGGTACAGACCCGACATCTAATCCAAATGCCGCCAGTTCAGACGCAAACGAGCACTGTGTCTTGTGTGCGGCCTCCTTCAACAATCCCCAAACGGCGCTGCAACACTACAACGGCCGCAAGCACCAAAGGAAGAAGGCCAGACTGGAGATGTTCAAAGACCTTGAAGATGCTCAAGAAGGTAACATGGGGGACGGCTAACAGCAAAGCAACATGAACAGCAATTATTTCAATGCTATCAAATTCAAAAAGGTTGCAAGCGGCACGTCTTAGTTTTATCCATCCTTCCTCCTTCATTTGTTTGCAGAAAACCCACTCACGTGCGCCATCTGTAATTTGCAATTGAACTCAGTTGAGATGTACCAAGCCCATATGCAGGGGAACAAACACCATGCTAGGTAAGCTCGCTACACAATTCATCATACTTGCTACTTATTGCTTTGTTCAATTCATAACGCATAGCTTTGCATATTTTATAGTAATAATAAGTAAACATCATCTCTGTATATTCCACCGGCTACACCACTACTCCCCCATTTGTATAACTCTAAATTAAATGTCTACATACATCACGTCATTTATGACAAAGATTTAGAAGACCACAAATTCAGTTTGTTTCTTTGCCAGGAAGAGGAAGGTATCCAAACTATGCAAAAGCCGACAGAAATCCTACAGCACGTTTACCGACGAACTTGCACACTACATCGAAGTGCAGAAAGCCCGCGGACTCGCACCCAAGATTGGCACCATTCCACCTCAGGATGAAGAGCAGAATGAAGGCGATCAAGTAGAAGCAGTAGCGGGTTTAGAAATGGGGCACATGACCCAGAAAAAACAGACTTCTCCCATGTATGACCCCCATTCACATTATCGTGCCCCTCACTCCAGTGTTGAAGTTTTCCAACCTCCGTTTATGGGCCTTCCCTGGCCATCCAGTGGTTGGGACTGCAATCGTGCTCCGTCTTTCCCACATTCAAGGCCTTTGTTGGACTCCGATGCTCGACCTCTGAAGAGACGAAAAAAGTGCTCGAGCTCCTCCTCGTATTCTACCTCATCATCTTCCTCCTCGTCATATTCGTCTTTCACGAGCAGTGGAGCGAGTGATAGTGATGAAGATGATCGCAGGCAAAGAGAGAGGCGCAGGACCAAAAGATCTCGAAGGGAAAGAGGAAGACGATCAACAGCTGCGAGCTCAGACAAGATGAGGCATAGGCATCAAAAGCGAGCACATGATGATCACTCGGAAGAGAGGATGAGGGATGATCATGGAGAATCAGGGGGAGAGAGAAGAAAGAAGCACAAATGCCACAGCAAGCAGAGACGGCAAGAAAAGCAACAAGTGGCAGAAGCAGATGGGATCAAGGATGACATAGCGCCAACGGTCGTGACTGAAACTAGAGAAGAGATAGAAGCCAATGTTGGACAGCAGCAGAGTGACAGACAGGAAGACCATGCCAATGTGAAATCGAGAAAAGACAAGAAGAGAACAAAAAGCATCCCGGACAATAGGACTGAGGAAGAAAAGTTGTGGGATGATTCCATTCTTGGCTGTTGAATACAGACATTTATTTAAAATGACGGTTTCTAGTAGTTTTCAAGACAATTGAAAAGACTTGTCAAAGCCACTTTGCTTTTAATCCCTTCAACAGCCTGTGGTGGGCGCTTTTGGGTCATTGAGGGCCCTTGTGGAACCTTTAGTCATTTCATCTCATGAAGCCTTGTGGGCTAGCTTCCAGAGATGCCGCTCGGGTAACATTGTGAACGAGCTCAAATATGGCTCACAACCGAATAGCTATTTTTAAAATCAATATAAGTGGTAGCTAGTTGCTTGCCCTTGAGCAAGAGATCGTCCCCACCCTCCCTGCTCAAGTGTTGCGGTGCATCACTCACTCTGAATCTTTGCTCGCTTTTATGTGAGGCCTGCAACACATCAGATACAGCAGAGTTGGATTCCCCCTTGATAATATTTTAATGACTAAAATAAATTATATTAGCTTATGCTTGTATAGTGCCCGATTGTTTCCTTTGAACAAAAGTTCAAGACAGCAACGCTATATAGACATGTGCGGGTGGGGCTCATTTTCCACAAACCTTTCTTAACTAACTGCCTCAGTAAACTAAAATGAACAGTTAAAAAAACAGATACAGTTATAAACAACAGAACATGTTTAAGTGAACTTTAATAAACCTAGTGAGGTAGAAGCAGAATCTCAGTAGATGTTGTTTTAACAGACTGCGATGACAAAATCCAAACAAGCGCTTTATTGTGGAGTGACGCATAACCAACCAACTCTGAAGCTCATCAAGATCTCCTGTTTTCATAGAATCCTGTGGTCTCGTTCCCGTCTCACTCGACTCACTCAGTTCTTCAGGGGGACCCACATCCTCTCACCTAAGAGAACCCCCATGCACCTTTGTAGAACTTTATTTCACAGAAATTAGACTGCTGCACATTTAAACTGGCCTGACTCCATCAAAATTCAGAACCAATTGTAAAAAATACAAATAGTGATCCAACTCCTTTGAATGTTTCTGAAATAACTTAAAAAGCTGCTAAGTGTGTTTTGAAATTTTAGGTCATAATTGAAGCTGGGTTTATAGGACTCGGCTCAGCTGGAGGTTACGCACCTGAGACCACAGGAGTGCAAACTGCTTCTACATTCAAACACATGTTTTGGGTCAGGCGGTTCTACGGAGTGTCACCTTGTCTTTGGCTCTCACTCGTCAATACGCCGTGTTTATTATTGCAATCGAAGACCAAAATGTTTTTGACAATATTTTCTATGCAGAGCCACTTGACTACACACAGTACCGCAAAATCCACCGCTATATGGCATCTCACAAAGCGTCCATTTTTCCACTTCCTGTCAAATGAGACACCGTATATTCATTTATAAGTGCGGTCATTTTTCCACTTCCTATCAACTGTGACATTTAATATATAGTTATAAAACCGCATGGCGGCCTTCAGGGCAGCCAGTTAACTTCAGGAGGGGTGACATGCAGATCAGCAAGCTCCTCCTCAAACATTGCATCAAACGCAATCTTGATGCGATGTGCTGCACTGAGGCTCTTTGACACCTTGGAAGGCATTTGGCCTGTGTGTCATCTCACTCGAGCAGACTCCTTCCTGACACAGCAGTTCTCTACTTTGAAATGGGTCGACAGTGGATTTGCATCCTGGCAACGCTGTTGTTTCACAACAGTAAGTAAATGTGACCTGAAATATTTTTACTGTGATGAGAAACAGTTCTAACTTTGCAATTGTCTTCCAGGGTTAACTGTTGAAGCTGCAATAGAGCAGAAAAGCAAAGAAGGGCGGAAGGTTGAAATTCAATGCAGGCCCCCTGAGTTCGGTTCCATGGTTATGTGGTTCCGAGTATCGGACAAATACAACATAGATTTCCTGGCATCTTTCTCCAACAACGGCGTATTAAAATTAGAAAAGAACTCCTTCTCATCCATCTTCAAACAAAAACCCGGTGAGAACGTCATTAGTCTAAACTCCTTCAACAAAGGCCGTGACAGCGGCCTTTACGTTTGTGCTTCCCTAAAAAACAGCGAATTAATATTTGGCGATGTCACCCGACTGACAGGAGGTAAGATTTTATTTTTTTTAAGTTCCAATCATTTCAAGTACGATAATAATGGGACAGCATTTGATAATATAAAACTTGTTTTCTTGAGAAAATGTTGAAGCTCCTGCGGCCCCCACACTCAAACCCAATCCACCCATGAGCGTCTCGCCCTGTGCTTCTGTCAATGCTACTAAGCGAGGTACGTGACTAATGTCACTCTTGTGTCACTAAACTTCCAATCCTCTGTGGGTGAATACAAGGAAGTAACAATCGATAATCAATATCTAAACTAAAATGTATTTCTTGATTAGGTGACTCCATGTTGTGTAATCCCATCATACTGATTCCACTGTTGGGCAGTTGTGCCCTTCTGCTCCTACTCATCGTCATTATCATAGTGTACTGCAATCGTAAGTTCCTTTGAATATGTCCAAAATGGAAGTGGCAGTCCTCAAGGAGGCTATCACGTCCCATTTTAATTTTGATTTTATCCTTTACATGTTGAGAAATGTACTCACTTTATTGTTGTATAGCAGTGAAATGTTTTTTTTCCCCACCCCAGGTATGAGGACACGCAGATGCCCACATCATTATAAAAAGAGGTATGTTGTTTTTAGAATTTCACGATGTCAAATTCTGATTTCAACCGTGGCCCACATTTTAGACATGTTTACGACCACCAAACATCACAATGACATCAGCTGAAAATGTACACTGTTCATATCAGGAATGTGAATTCATGATATGAGAGAATACATAGTAAATAAATTTTAAATTCTACTCGGGTATAATTAATGGAAACATGTCATTCATTTGAATGGCTCCATAAAGTAATATTTCGGAATTAAAAGACATATACATCTTTAATATTCCTTGTCAACAAAATAACATTTGAAAGACTTTGTAATGACAAAAATACTGATATAATAAAATTAAATAGAAAAAAAACAAAACAACAGCTATTTATACTCAAAACTATCTCAAAAACTTGTTCAGCCAAGTGAGCTTTTCCATCTTTTTCAGGGTGCAGAAGAAAACGGCTCCTGGAAAACAATAACAACAGCAGCAGCAGTATTGATCTTTATACAACTCTAGAAACATTCTATTGTGATGACATATTTTAACAAAGCGTCACTGGATGCGTAAAAAAAAGCTTTTCAACAAAATTACGTGCTTAGCAGCTCCTATTTTCAACTCCAATGTGGTTCGGATTTAGCGGCAATGAGGATTTACAATGATTTTCTTTTATTTCTTAATAACTAAACCGAATGACGTTACTTTTTGTTGAAGAGTCAGTTTGTTGGGGTGTCGTGGTAAGTGATGAATGAATGTTAGACATGTACTGTACGCCAAGTATATTTCTTCATTCGGGTGAATATTTATCAAAATGTTTGTATTGTTTTGCATTTTCATTTTAGTATGTACATTTCTCTAAATTTTAAGGATTGTAAAAAAAGTAAAACGCTTTAGTTTGAGAATAATTTGATGTTCATTTCTGATTTTTATAACAACCGTTTTTTTTTACCAATACTGAATTCGAATTTATTTTTGAATTGTGTTTTTTTCTGGATTATATTATTTGCCAAAACATATTTTAGAATTCGTATGTTTGAGACAGTAGGTGAAATCAAAGAACATTTACGTATTTGAATTTTAAAAAATGAATCATTTGCATTGATGCGTTGTCATTGTTTTGTCATTAAGGGTCTGCAAAGAACCTATTTGCACATTACGTGCATATTATTTTAGAATTCCAAGAATTCTGATATTAGCCTAAAAAGAAAAAAGAGAACACTCATTTGAATTTTAATGAATCATTTCTTTATTTATGTTCATTGTTTTGTCACTATAATTCCAACAAACCCGCTCATTTGCATCACCATCAGTCATTCAGGATCCTGGCTAAAATATATAAACATTCAATGGTTTTAGCAAAATAAATGTTGAATTTAAGCCCACCGAAGTGAACAGGAAGTGGGCTGCTATACCATTTTGCAACGTGAAAAACCACCAAGTCAGGAGTTTTTGTTCCTGTTAAGGTGTAACACACACACACACAAACGGATCCCTTGCACCTAGAAAAAAAAATTCATGAAAGTTGTTCTAAACAGTAATTAGCCTTTCTCACATGAAGTAGTTCATGTGTTTTTCAAATTCCTTTTAGGCACAAATGGTGTGTAAAATATACATTGAGTGATTATTAGTATTTATTATATTTAATTAGTATTCCCATATCTAAAATATCTCACCTCTCAAACCCAAACAAAAACAGAGGGAGCCCTTTGTAAATCATACAGTGTTTTCTTATATCGAGAAAAATATTTTTTTGTAAGTTTTTTTTTACAGTTTGTTGTAAACACCACCTTTGTTTACAAAGTGCAATTGTGGACACCAGTACTTTTTACAAAATATATACCATAGACCCTACAGCTATTTCTTTAAAAAAAAAAAAAGTTATTTGCAAGGAAGAAGCCTCCAGGTTGAGCTTTGCATATTTGTATGTATTATCCAATATAAAAGCGAACAAAGCATCTTAATGGCACTTGAGCACATCTTGATCCAAAACAAACTGGATTTGCATAAAGCATTGCACAACATGTTAATACTATACACTCATTCCTCGCTGCTTGTGAAAGATGATAGCTCATGCGCCCGTTTTGTGACGTAGGAGAGCAAAAACAAGGTATGAGCATCACCTTTTTTTATCCACATTGACCAGCAAACTCATCCGATTTTTTTATTCTCCAGCATGTCTCGCTGCGCAGACAGAAACCGAAAGCTCCTCATCCTTGACTACAAGTGAAACCAGGCATAGTTTTATGTAAGTGTGTGCATGTGTGTGCGTGTTGTCATTCAACTCGTGTAGATCCTTGATTATTTATTAAAAATACAATCTCAATGCAGAGAGTAGGGTCCCCACTGGTGCGTCCTTAAAGGCCTCTGGAGGGCAAAGTGCACCAGCAACCTGCAACACACACTTGTCGGTTTATTTCCCTTACTAATTAAAAAAATTAAAAAATGTGCATTCGCCACAGCTTAAAGATACATTGATGATAAAAAAAAAACATTTTGGAAAATCTGAACTGTAACTGTTCATGCATCCATCCATCTTGCGAGTTTCTGTTTTGTGACGAGACCCTTTGACCCTGTTCTGTGAACGGGCTACATTTCCCCTTCATCAAGCGCATTTGATGACACCAACCTGACAGCGAGTTGTCTAGCTCTTCCTTCCTTGCTTTGTAGATGTCACTACGACATCAGAGCTTAGTTGACCAGAGAGCTGGTTGTCCACAGGAGGCTCTGATCCACGTTGTTTCTGGAAAAAAAATAGTCAGTTACAAAAAAAAGTAACACTGGGGGGGGGGGGGGGGGGGGGGGGGGGGGGGACCTTCTGCATACAATCATCAAACAGGCTTGATGCATTTCTATTAGGTGAAGCATACATGCGGCTGTGTGTGGCATCAAGCACAGACAGGCTTGCAAATAGTCATTTGGTGCGCTAAAAATAAATTCTGAGCATGCACCACGATCGTTGCTTACTTTAAACTTTGACTTTGACTTGTTCTTGCTCTGTCGGTAACACAATTAATTAACATTTAAGTCAAGCTAGGCAACCTCGGGGGAGGTTCAATGAAACACTTGGTCCTCATGACGGGGTGTTGAACATGAGACCACAAGATGGTGCTCGCTCACTTTTAAAAACAAACACATATTTGAAATGTTGACAATCCATAAACACATTATAACTTAGGGCTTGATAAAAATACCAGGTCCCTTTATAACAAGACACAGAGGGACAAATGAGTGGTGGGCACAAATATTGTAATGGTGTTTTATTTATGTTAAGAATATCCCATTTTACAATAGCAATTCTTAGTGTTTTACCCTCAGAGGCTTCGAGTCAAGGACAGGAGGTGTCAGCTCTGTGGTGGCGGCAACAGACGATGAGGCCGACGTGTTGAAATCGCCGGACAGCAGGTCCAAGGCCGTCTTCTCGTCCATAGACTTTGAACGGGGCACCAAAGAATACAAGGTGAATTTCCATATCCACACAACATGCATCATCTTGTTGGATTGTGCAAGGCTCTCACTATCTTTGGTTTAGCGTCCGCGATGGCCTTAGCTTCGGCCATTTTCTTTAAAAAAGAAATAAGGAAGATGATTAAAGTCACACTGATTTGCACACACTGAATAGTTGATTTAAACAATTGTGTACTTCCTCAGTTAGTAGCAAAGGTCATTCAACTGTCAACTGGGCTAATGCAGCTTTATTTGATGGCGTGTGGTACCTTAAGATCCTCCTCGGTGGGTCTGTACTCTGGTGGAAGAGTGTCGTCTCTCTCTCCCATTTTAATGAGCCTCTCTTCAACAGCCTTCTTCTCCTGCACACCAAACAAAAACATCAGGACATTTGTGTGGCTACTTTATCACGTCTTGTTTTGCTTATAGCAGTTACGATCCTAATTCTGCGAGTGTTTTTTTTCTCAGCGCCCACCTTGACAAGGTCTTTGGCAGGAACGGGGGCTGGCTGAGGGGCAGGAGTGATTTCCGTTATCAGAGTTTGGGATAGAGCATCCAGGGCGCCGTCGTCTCCTGCGGAAAACTGCACGCAGAAACATGCACAATGACAGATTGCAGAAAATAATAATATCAATAATCTTGATCACTTTTCTTTGCGTCTTTTTGCTGTTACCTGTGAGGCAGTTTTTGTGGGGGCAAAAGCAGCAGATTTCACTTTGGGGGCAGCAGAAGATGGAACAAAGTCTTCGGCTAAGGCATTCAGAGCAAAGTCTGCAGAGGACTAAGGGAGAAATAATTCAAGTAAGAATGTTTTCAAAATAGTCCAGTTGGATTTGTGTGTGGGATTTTTTTTCCTTTTGAATCCTTTTGAATTATTTTTGCATTGTTGTAATTTAACTCCATGTCACTAGAGGGACTCTCATGCATTGTCAAGAACTTGAACAAGGCAGGGGTGGACAGGAAGCCCTCAGTTTTTGATTGCGTCAAATGCCTTGAAACTAACTACCAGTGTTTAAGGTAAGATTTATTCGTGTATATTTTGGTTATCTTTATGAGTTATTTGCCATGTTGTTTGTTAAATAAACCTGCACATCTTAATTTTGGACTAAACCAACATAACTCTCTGTCTCTGTTTTTCAGCCTCAGGAATTGACTAGGGTTTAGTTAGTCAATTCACAACAGTGCTTCACAAATGTAGCAGCCAAGTTACCACCGAGACACAACAGAACCCAACATACATGCACAGGAGCAGCAGATGACGCGAGGACAGGAGCCTGTACAGCAGGAGCAGAAGAGGCGGTCAAGTCGCCAGATAGAAGGTCAAGAGCCTCGCTGGTATTCATCTTGGGCTGCAGGTATAAATTATCACAGCATTAGATTGAAAACTCTCAAATGCATCATAACATTTTTGATATCTGTGACCACAACCGGACAGTTGTTCCGATTGTGAGTACGAATCAAAACAATCACCAGCATCAAACACTCCAAGTGACTCTGATCATGTCATACCTGAGGCTTGGGGGCAGGCAGATTTTTAAGTTCCTTCTCATTGACCCTGTATTTTGGTGCAATGGATTCTTCCCTTTCTCCTACACGCACGGCCTCTTCCTCTTTGTGCTTAGCCTCCTATTAATAGAATACCAATAGTCACCCATTCTTTGTCAAACATCTTAACTGTATACAATGCATTTGATGCAATTGGTTCGCAAACTGAACAAAAATATCGTAATGCGTATTTCTTACGGAAACAATGTCCTCGGGTCTAAGTTTGGGGGGTTCCGGTCTTGGTTCTGATGCTGGCAATGTGTCACTAAGAGCACCGAGAGCATCCAGAGGCATGTAGTCACCCTGAGGAGACAAGGCTGGAAATTTAGGATACTTTTCATGATCAAAATTTAAACCATTTAAAAATTTTCCGATGTTCCGTGTTTGGTCTTGAACATTACCTCATCAGTTTTGGGCTTTCCTTGAGGCGGTAACACTGGAGGACAGTTTGACAGCTGAGGAAATACAAGAGAGAGTCTAGGAACACTGAACTGAAGACAGAAGGGTTGAGGGGACAGTGAGTCACAATTTGGAAGTTTTACCTGGGGTGCCTTTCTGCTCGTAGGAGGAAGCGGTGCGTGGACACCAGACGATTTAGTTGAAGTCAAAAGATCTTGAGCGGTTAACGTTTTTTTGGTCTGGAAACACGCATTTGGAATTGCAGTTTGTCAGTTTAAAACAAAAAAAGTTATTAAAAATATAAACGCAAAATAATAATTATCTGTAGTTGACGTCACCCGTTTGTTACCTGTGCTGGGGCAGCTGAGGAGCTTGTGAATTCTCCAGACAAAAAGCTTAACGCCTCATTGGTATTCAAAGAAGGCTACAAGAGACACAAAGGGCAACATTTGAGAACCACCAACTGTTGTGCCCAATTTTTGTTGCTAGTATAAATATCAAATGAGATATCTTCTTTGAACTCTTCAAACGGCTGCTGGTCAAGACTCACCTCAGGTTTCGGAGCGGGAAGTTTTTTAAGTTCCTCTTCATTGAACCTGTACTTTGGTGCAATCGAGTCTTCTCTCTCTCCTACGAGAACAGCGTCCTCCTCCTTGTGTTTTTTCTCCTGTTATAAAGAAAGAAGTAAATAAAGTGTTCATGCCTGACCACTGAAAAAGTGCTGATGGTTGTCATCCTACAGAGACAATATCTTCAGGTCTGAGCTTGGGGGCTTCAGGTCTTGGTGCATCTTTTGGTAGAGTGTCACTAAGAGCGCTGAGTGCATCTAGCGCCATGGCACTGCCCTGAGGAGAGAATTTTAAAAAAATGGAGCTCTGTCTATTATGATATGTTTATTATTATAGATAGGTTCAGATCTGTTACCCTAAGAGGCTCGGGTGCACCAGGACACACACTGATGGTTGGAGCAAATGTAGGGACTTCAGCTTTCTGCAAGAGTGGATGTTAAGCACTGATTGTCACTGCTGATATTTGTCTAAGATGTGGAGTGTACCTGTGTAGGAACTGTGGAGGAGGTCAAAAGGTCTCCAGAGAGGAGGTCCAGGGCCTCATTAGTGTTCAAGGTGGGCTGCGAAAAAAAAAGATGACATTAACTTGCGCATGATGTGCATTTGATGAAACTATAAATTGGATTTTTGTGGATAAAAAAAAATGAGAATGAATGTGAAGGTCACATAAGCCAGCACTTTGGCCTTGCAATCTATACGTTATGTGGTCTCACCTCAGGTTTTGGAGCAGGTACTTTTCTAAGTTCTTCCTCATTGAACCTGTACTCTGGTGCAATGGAATCATCCCTCTCTCCGACACGAACAGCGTCTTCCTCTTTGTGTTTTTTCTCCTACAAGGTGGACATGGTCACTGTGTGTGGTTAGCATACCGCCTGGATGCTTATGAAGATACAACTTTGAGATGTTTACCTACCGAGACAATGTCCTCAGGTCGAAGTTTAGGCTCCGGTTTGGGTTCCGATGTTGGCAACATGTCACTAAGAGCCCCGAGAGCAGACTGAGACATGGAGCCACCCTGAGGAGATAATTGGCTTTTAAGGAAGTGCCAAAGTGGGATGATTAGTGCAAGGAATCAAATGAATGGCCACTGACCTCATTAGGCTTTGTGTCCAGTCCAGCCTTCAGCGAAAAGTCCGAAGAGGCTTTTTCCGCCTGCATTAGTTTTGTAGAACCCATACACACCGTTTTCTAAGACCAGGAAACAAATGCTATTATGCTGATAATAGTTGCAAGCATGACACTGATGATTGGGGGGGAAATTTAGTTGAACAGTAGTGTTAGTTACAGTTTTGATTTTATACCTCGAATTGGTCAGGGGGAATCAAAGAATCCAACGAGAAGTTATCAACTTCCATCTTGGCTTTTTTATCAGCTGGAGGTTGAGTTGCTACTTTAGGCGCAGGGACGTCGACTTTCTGAAAACACCAACCACACACAGCAGGGAATGAAGTTGCTAGGCAAGATGCAAAAGAAGCGATGGAAATAATAAATCTGAACGTCTCTACCTTCGCGAGCGATGGCGCAGCATAACACGCGGCAGCAGATGAGGCAGCGGCTTTATCTTTTTTCTGTGTAGGGGAAATAATAATAATAATAATAAGTAAACATCCAAAAGAGCTTAAACCAAAAACTCTTTCTGACCTCCTGCATTTTGGGTGCAGTTGGAACAGTTGACGTCATGAAACCCGACGAGAGGGACTCCAGGGCCTCGTCTGTGCTGAGTGGTTTCTGAGGAAAAACGCAAAGTGTCACCATTAGCTGAGCACACATTTTCTTACAACAAGAAAAAGTAGTTGGCTTAGGAGAAAGAGCCATAAGATTCTTTTAACTCTCCACTAGAGGGCGTTTTTGACCACAAGTAAACAAAAGAACACAAACAGATCAGAAGTCAAGGAAAAGTACTGACACACCCTTAAAATTCCTTTAAGAGGCAAAGCAGTTTGAAATAGACTACCTGGAATTACACGTGTAACACAAAACTTAAAGCGCATTCAAAACACTAAAGCTTAAAATCACAGAACTCACATGGGGGAAAAGTGGGTGAGATCATGAGACGAAAAAAAGGGAGTGCCTTTGCAACGCAAGACGGCAAAGTGGGAGTGTGCTAAATTGGAAATGAGGCTCAGATGACCACCAGAAAGGAAACAGACGGGTGAAGTGAAGGGCGAACGTGGACATTGACCTGAATTTTATTGAGTCACTGTTTGGACATTCAAAACTAAACGGAAGAAAATGTGAGGATTGTTGAGGAATTGTTATGCAGATGGAACTAAGGGGTCAAGGTCATCCCTGAACAGATGAATTAATCTATTTAGGTGTGTGTTTTAATGCTTTTGTTCATTTGTGAATGTCGGACAAGAGCCAACAAGATCCGGTAGGGAAGGAGGCAGAGAAGGTTCTGTACAGCTTACAAAGACAACACCCAGTCAACACCGCAATGCAACATTCCTCAGGCTAGTGTGTTTCAGTGTCTCTCCTAACTTTGTTTGCACTTAAAAATGAAAAAGGTGGCCACTTACGGGGACATCTTTAGGTCTGGTGTCTGCAGGAAGTGGAGCCTGAAAATTAAAATTGTATGCAGTTAAAAAAAAAAAAAAGAATAAAGAAAATCCAATGATCAGTTCATGATTTATATTATATCTATATTATTATTTTTGTTGTTAATAAACCATAAGTATTTATTTCTTTGTCAACCTGTTTTAATGAGCATTATTTTTCAATATTTATAGTAGTATTGTATACACGTGAATCTAAATAAGTTAAAATATTTCACTTGAAAATTGTATTTTGTTTAATAGTTTAATAACAAACAAAAGAGTTAAATACAAAAAGTCAAACTCAAAGAACAGAGCAGTGATGCAGACCGCTTCAGCTACAAACGTTACTCTTGACCTGCTGCAACTGACCATATTTTCAAATCTGTAACCCGGGGGCAGCGTTTCGTCTCTTTCTCCACATTTGGAAGCCTTCTCGGATGTGGCATCAGGCTGTGACACATGCAACACGCAGTTATTCACACCAGAGCCATGCTGCGCGTCAGTGGAATCACCTCTTTACAAAATGTACCTCTTTGACCTCGGGGCCGGTGAATATGGGTTGCTTAGGAACCGGATCAACAGATGGGAGTATACTAGCCAAGGCGTCAAACGGATCTACGGCGGGTGTCTGCGCATGCCACACAATTGAGCGTACTGGAGCAAGCGACACAGCAACATGCTAGCCAGAGCAGATAAATGCCTCTTTACCTCTTTGGCGCCGATTGTTTCTGTTTTGGGACGTACTTCCACTTGCACCTGAAACCAAGAATGTTAATCAATGCGTAGACCTTTGCAACACGCAGATTGTTGTCAGAGAGGGACAGCAAAAACCCAAGAACGTAAACAAACGCCAACTCAAATACAGCCCAGAGCATCATTTTACGTAGACTGCTTTATGTTTCTTGCTAAATCAAACGAGCAAGTATACCTTGGCCCTGTCTTTCGGCGAGCCTTTAGATGCCGACAAGGCAGCGTTAGCTGCTGCTGTAGTCGCCGCTGTTCCAGTGGCAACAGTGGAAGACTTTATAGTGGAGACAGGTGACGTCTACAAAACAAACCATCCCGTAAATTCAGTCAAAAGCTCCAAAAATTTAACAATGTCTCAGAATAACGTTGGATGCATAAAGCAACATATCACCATCACCCAGGGAGCTCCAAAGATGAAACGGTTACCTTGGACATCATTTTGGGACTGCCCCTCGTCCCAGACAATGTCACGTTGACAACAGTTGAGCCGGCAGACGACATGTCAATAACAGTGGGCTTGGTGTTAGTCTATAAACCAAGGAGCAAGTGCTTAATGGACACCGTGGGGTTATTTTTGTAGGCAGCTCAAAAAGCTTGGAGGAAAGCCTTCGATCCCAAAAGTGAAGACAGCAAAGAAACGGTGTGCTAGAGCAAAGACTGTGACAAAGATCACGATGTCAACACGGCCGAGGCGGCACACAAAGAGAAGCCAGTGAATGGCATCCAGACAAGCGAGCGACACCATAAAAAGGAAGCCGGTAGTTCCAGTCATACTGCAGCCGAGCCCGTTTGCTTCACCCGTTGCCCGTCTACCTGGGCTTTAGCTGTAGGAAGCCCCTGCCCCGCTGTCTTGATGGAAGTACTTGCTGAGCCGCTACCACCTTTGGCTGTGGTAATGCCGCCAGACTTTGAAGCCATGGCGGATCCTGATGATGCCTTCTGAAAAGCACCGGGAGCGAAGATGTCCATTTTTATAGCTTAGGGATTGCACGTAGCACCTTTGGGCTCCCATGGCAGTAATGAATCGGATTTAAGGTGCTCATCAGCGAGCGTTAGCAGATGATTTGTCTGCTACAGACAGATCTAAATCGGTGTGTTTCTGGATTATTACATACCCGTAAAGCTGGTTATTTGAGGTTCATACTCAAGACAACCTATTAGCCAAATGATTAGTGTAAAATTTTGTGTAATGATTTGTGTAATGTCGGTATCTCCCAATTCTTACAATATGATCTGACCAGCACCTCTTTCAGTTCGTATTTAGCTACTATGACAAAAAAAACATGCATGGTCATGGTAGAATTATGAGTTTAGAGAGCTAATCATGGAATTTTGTTTTTATACATGATGTGTTTACCGTGTCTGTCATTAAAAAAGGGTGCAAAGGTCACCGCCCAAAAATAAGACTCACTTGTTAAAGATGTTGTAAAACACGTCTATAAATGACAAAAGTACGTTTAAAAAAAAAAAGAAAATTTCAAGCTGAGCAAAGACGAGACACACAGAAAGGGACTTGGGACTTTCCAAAAATCAAAACAAGATTGAAGTGCTGCAGAAAATACTTTGAGCCAATCATTCAGCAAACTAATCTATAGCAACACAGCACATACCATACTTGTATAGCCAAGTAAATATGCAGAACCAGACTGACTACGACAGATTATTTTATCTAAGCCCTGGACTTGACGGCAGCACTTAAAAAAAAATTATAAATTCAGTAAAAATTCTATCAAAGGGTTAAAACTCTTCCAGTTGACTGCAAAACTGGGCGTTACTTTCACACGCTCAACTGTCACAAAAGGGATATTTTATTTTCCAAGCTGAAGCTCTTCCCTTTTTCAATTTAAGACATCGGTATCAAAACATTTGCTACTGAAACAGGAAAAGCAACGACAATACCACACAGTCCGCATACCAGCGGGGTCAAAGGTCACAAGACAATAATCCTCTCACTGCCAATGGTGGATTAGCACATGGAGAAAGTGACTTTTGAGATAAGATCTCCGTTGTGATTAAAAAGCAACTTTTGATACCTCGAGTTGAGATGGCGTCGTAGTGGAGACCTGAGCTGCTGGTTTGGGCGTGTCCTGTCTGTGCTGCGACTGCAAAGAGACACACACACACGCAGGCCAGTTAAGCATGCAGGAAGAAGAAAAAAAAAACCACACAATGCTTCAAAAGGATCATAGGGTGACATTAAAAAGCAGAAAGCTGTCACACGACGGCAGATAACTTCAGTCCAACCCAGTGTACTGTGAGAAGATCTAACCCGTCCAATTCAACTCTTTGTAGAACTTGTTTTGTGTCCTGCAAAACGAAACCGCTGTATGCTGAACTCAACACTTAAAAATGAAAATAGTGGTTTTGGAATGTTTGCAACCTGAATCAAAACATCCAACTTCTCAAATATCATTATTCCATTTCTAAGCAGTCTTTTAGTGAGTGAACCTGTCAAACTGGCTAGTTTGTTTGTTTTGTGATTAGATGCTAAATGTAGCTCACTTGAGAAGCAATAGCAAACTTCCACATAGGAAGTTTGCAGCTAGCCCAGTCCCTACCTCTGCGAACAGTGTGACTCCACTATTTCCGTCTATGGTAGTCACTTGACGTTAAAATATTTCAAGCTATTCTTTTGAGCGAAATGTTTCTGTCGCAATATTGCAGACATCTGGAGGGGGGGTGCGACTACCACTTGACACACACCATCAGTGATTTCCTCACAGACCGGTGTTGCATGTAACACAAAGTGGACCACAAGCTTGGTCATAGCACGCAAATCACATGTGTTGCTCACACTCGCTTTGCCTCGACGACAACAAAACATATCCGTGTATTGTTTGTCACTTTTCTAATTTGCGCTAGATATGATGAGAGACAAATAGCGCCGATTACAGAGAACCTAATGAAGTGAGCGCACCCAACAACCAGAGCGTCACCCTGCCACATGGTTAATCATGTGGTTGTGGCTATTGCAGTAAATAATAGTGTTGCTAAGTTACCAAAAACAATGCTGACTGAACTACAGTGAGAATAAGAGACAACAGGCTGCAGTATTTTCATTATGATGGGTTAATGTTGAAAAGGTGATAAAGTATGATACTTGATGATATTGATATGATATTATTTATCAAGATGTTTTGACACTATGGAACTTTCTAGTTTTTGTGCCATTTAATTCAAAGGGAAGTTGCCTAACAGGATTCGGTGACTCATTTGCCTTTTGGTCATACAAGTGTTCAAATAAAGAGGTTTCCTAACACATGCTACCTTGAGTTGTCCATTCAAATGTTAACTTTTGGGAAATCCTTTGCAACTGAGTCGTTGAAAGGCTTGCAATATATGTGGAACATTCGGTCAAAACATCCACTCGATCAAGTCCGGGGGGGGGGTCAAAGTTCAATCCCACTTCCTTAACAAGATGTTGATAGACACTTTTCATTCAGATAATAATGAGTGACGATGACAGTAATAGATGCACTTATGTAGAAGTTTCAACCTAATGACTTCAACAGTGAAATTACAAAGGTGACAATATTCTCATGCCAACAAGGGAAGAGAAAAAATGGGGAGGCTCCGGTTTCGATGGGTGTGATGGACTGATCACACGTCAGCTACAGAAAAACACAACAAGAGGAAAATGGGGTCAGTGCACAAACAATGCAGTAGGCCCAGGCAGGCCTTACCCGACTTTAGTCGAAGCTCAAGCATGTTTTGATAAGTGATGACTAATCTCGGGCTCCGCCCCTCCAAACCACAGACCCACGACATATTCAAATTTGCACGCCAGCAGCTGCTTCTTGAGGTTCTGCCTCAATTTTAAAATAGAACAGACAACCCAAGGAGAAGGGAACTGCCGTGTGCATCATCACAGTATCAAAGGTGAGGATAACAGCGGAAAGAGAGGAGACGAGTGAAGTTAATGATGCATGGGCTAGATTTCATTCCCGATGGAATACTGCTGTGTCAGAACTCAAAAGGCTCAAATGTCTACTGTACAACAATGCAGCATTTTCCAACCTTCTCTGTGTGTTTTACCCTTAGAATATCTGCCAGCACACCACCGAACAAAATGCCTCTTGCGTCTGAGTCGTTTCAGCGCACTGTGACAATCGATGATGGTCTCAGCCAAGAGCATTTTTGCCCAAGTTTGAAAAGGGACGATTTCCTTGTGGAAGCAGACATTTTAACGACACGCAGGGACTTGCAGTCTGCCAAAGTGTATTATTAGTCATACTTTGATCATTAATAATACAATGAAAACACATTCTAAGGACGCACAATAGAAAAGGTTTTGTGATACGATCATTTTCAACTACGGACTAAGCATGACACACAAGATATTATTAGAACATGACTGTCGTGTTGTTTACTTGGACAAGTCTGAGAAAGCTACTTTCCAACCTTGATAGCACAACACACACAGTAAAAGCTCATCTGAAAGAGGACTGTTAACAGAATATCCAGACGAGAACGTAAGAAGCGTTGACAGGTACCAGTCAGGAAGTCCTTCTGCACACATTTACCAAAGACAAATGCATTCCCCTTACATACCATAATTTTCTTTTGGAATAATATCCTGAATTTAACTTGTATTCGCGTCCAAGATGTTATCTTCAGGCTGAATCACCTTAGATCCTCTCTCTGGAGTAAACAGTTTTAATCCACATTCATGCCCATGCAGACTCACACACACAGACACACACACACACTACACACACGCCCAACCGAGTGCTAACTTGTTGCTCCACCCTCTAGGAAGTGCACAACAAGCTGGCATGTCTGTCAGTCAGGGCCCGCCCCTTCACCCTGAAGCCCAACTCCGTCAGATTGGACAGTCGAACCAATACAGACCCGCCTACTTGCCACTGCCTGCGTGGGAAAAAAATAAAAAATCAACTAAGCTTTTGGGTAGGCACGTGCAGGGCTCTAGAAATATGGGACGCGCAGTTCCATAATCAACACGATGGACTACATGATTGGAAAAGAAGCCCTGCAGAGAAAGGCCCGTGCAGCCCGGCACCATCTGGGTGTGACTGATACACTCATTCCTCTGGAATCTCAACTGCACAGCCACTCCAACACAGACTCTGTGTGTGCATTTAGAAGAAAGAGAAAAGAAGGAGGCGGATCCAATCACATGTTGTCATGACCCAACCCAAACACAACATGGCAAGGGAACAAAAAGATCCATTTAAAAAAAATGCAAAAAATGGACGCAGGAAATAAAAAGACATGTGGAGATCAGACATATTTCCGCTGGCCTGTGCAGAACTTCAAAGCATGTGCGAATAACACACGGGAAACTTCCGGTCAGTAGTCAGATGTTATGTAAGAAGGACCAGGAAAAAAATGAAACCTAGGCTTCCTCTGCTACGCATGCTGCCTGCTCTTGACAGTTAGTTAATCCTTTTAACTAGTCGAGTGACTCGAGAAGGGATTGCTGTGGAGAGCAGCGCCTTCTTGTGTCTAATAATACTCGCAACACTCAAGTGGCAATAAGGAAGAGGCGCTCGCTCCTGTCTATCATCTCACACTTGGGTGCTATTTTTTCCACGCGGAGAAAGGTGGGTTGCTGCACACAACGTCAATATTGTCCACATCTGTCATTGTACATACAATTTTTGGATTTGAACTCGTGTCGACATCCCGAAAGTATGATCACATGAATATACTTGCCTCAAACGTATCTAGTAGTTTAAATTGTTGCCTAGGTTGCACAGGAAATTTATGGAAATTCCTTTTCCTACAACAGGCTTCTTCTGGTGTCCTGAATTATTCCACACCTTTTAAAGAGTGATAACCAAATCAGCTTTCTGGTAAGAATATTTGTGTTTGATTATCTGAGAAGAGCAAATCTGCTTTAACAGCTCCACTCTCCCGATTGAGGCAACAAAACGTCTCGTTGTGCTTTTTACCCAGACAAAGAGCATGTGTGTCTCAGAAAGCCAACATTGCATGCTTGGACTGGATACAAATGCCTTACTTGGTCACCCCTAACAACACTTATCTCTATTGTCGAATAATGAACCAAAGCAGACCTTGGCCCCACCCGTACAGAGCTTGTTATCTGAAAGTTTTTTAGAGCCAGACACTGGCAGCCTTGCACTATAGAGGTGGAATACTTCAGATAGTATAATAGAATTATAATAAATAGTTTGAGCGAAGAGTGCAAAAAAAGCCACTTCTGCAGAAGAACCTGGAATTGTGTTAATGAGAAGAAACATTCAAAAAGTGACTCAAAATGGCAAACAAAGATCATTTCATGTCAAAAACTATCTTGTAAAGCATTGCAATTTCCTACAGGTAGACCAAAGTATATGTGACCAGGAAGTGAACATTTTATATGAGTGTGCATGCCTTGACATGCAAAGCCAAAGATTGCACAAACAGCAATATCATCACATTTCTGGTCTTCCATTGCGGCTAAAAAAGCAAAAGTAGAAATATTTTGTATCTTTTTAGCGTCAGTTTTTCATTCATGTTGCCAACTCTAAGGCCCACATAATCATGAAAGCATGACTGCATCGAGCAAGGAAATTTCTCCAGTTTCCATGCGCATCTACGTTCTCCGGCTTTATGTGCCCTTTGCACTGCCTTCTTTAAATGTATCCCACCCCCCCTCCTCTAGTTTACTGTCCTTGACTTCAACTTAGACTCTCACAGTCAGGCTATCACTTTCCGTAAACCCCATCGAGCTTTTAATGAGCTCAAGATATTAGGTTCGGACTTGTCAGCAATTGTGAAAAGTAGTGAATCATAATCGCACCACTGACAACAACTTGTGTCACATTCATGTGTTTATGTGGAGTCTCAAACCAAGAATGACTTTGTTGCATTTTCTAGAAAGTGACTGGCCTATTTTTATTTCCTCTCAGGACAAACAGCTGCTTGCAGATGCAAATAGAAAAGAGGAACAAAAAGAGCACGCTCCATAAAGCACTTCAACAGGTAAGCCCTTTAAAGCCTGGGAACTTGATTTTACATGATAAACAAAGCAAAAGCCACCAAGCAAAATTTGGATCCAAAGGCAAATTGACCTTGAAGTCTGCTTGAGTCCTGTGCAATTATGTACAACCACATTCAATGCAAATCATTATAATTTTCTCCACATGAAAAAGTGTGTTGCATTTCTCTTTTGCATACATATGTTAATCTTATCCATTCAGCAGACTCCTCTTTGTCTATTTTAAGCTTTGCTGCATATACATACTTGACATAAGCAACTTCAAATAGGAGGCTATTTATTGATGATTGATGTTCAGTAAGCAGACACGGTGTGACAAATTTGCAGCGACCTACACGTGACACAGGCTAACCGGCCCGGCTGATTCGTGCTGACGGAATGATGTGATTTGCTGATAAAGGACACAACTTGTCAATCAAAAGCGAACCTCAAACTAATTGAAATGTAAACGTTTATGGACAGATTCCATTTGTGATTTCTGAAATGGTATCCATAGTGGCAATATTGATAAGAGTTACTTATTAATTCGAATTTTCAACTGTGTTGTCATGAATGTTATTTTAGTAAATGAAAACTTACAAAACAACAGAAAGAAGCCCAAACTAAATACGTTACAAACAAAATGTTTTTGAAATGAAATGAACTAATACTGATCAAGTAAAATGGAGCATTAAAAATGAAATAATAAAAAGAAAAGAAAACTAATAGAAGTCAAAAGAAAAGAAAAAAAACGATCATGAAAAATGTAAAACTATTACAACTCGATTGTGATACAATCAGTCATTTGGGGCAACGTCAGTATGATAAGTTACTTGCTGATTCCCTCCCCTATAATATACAGTAATAAAAAAACAAAGGTGTAATCAACCTGTAATGGCTCTACGCTTCTCTTATCTGTGGACTTTGCTCTTGTGCATGTGCCAGCTAGACATATTTTCCCAGAGGCCGTTTCCTTTCCTTGTAATGAAAATGCTCCCAGACCAGTGGGAATCGTGAAGCCAACCTGAGCACAACAAAATTCCGATGAAGAGGATGAACACTCCTGCCTGGCAGTCGCACGTAAACAAACAGACTTGATAATGAAGAGTGACAGCGGAATAACCAAAGTACAGCTGTTGTATAATCCCTTTTACACTCTAAAGTAGAAACCACTCTACGATTATATGTCACGATTTCAGGCTCCACAAAGAAGAAGAAAATATCATCTTAAAACCAGCCACACACCCATTTAGATTGTTCAGCACATTATCACATGAGAATGCTATTTGGGCGAGACGCAGAAACTCTCCAAGGACTCAAAGCATTTTCCTAAGTATCAACAATCAGTGCGAAATGGAACAAAACAGAAACACACACCTTGTGTGCCTCGACCAAACAAACGCAAACACTGAAGGCCTTGTCCCAGCTTTGGCTTAATATATGACTGCTAGGAAAGAAAAAAAAAACATTCCGCTTGCAAGGCCTGACCAAGAGCTCTACATTCCACAAATAGGGAGCGAGGTCTGTCTTGGACTGTTGCCAGTGCAGTTTTCCTCTGCGAGACCTTTTCTCCAAGTGAGGCAGTAAAAGACGAACTACCGGGCAAGAGTTGTGTCTTTCTCTTCGCAGCTGATTCAAGGCAACAAAACAATACACACGTGGATACTTTCATGGCATGAGCACTCACAAACGCATTCGCTCACAGCGACACACACCTGCTCATCCACGGCAACATCCTGCAGGGTCGGGGTCTCTCGGGGACCTCGGATCCAGCTCAGTATTTGGCCCATGTTGGCTGATGGTGCCTCTGTGTGTGTATTGTGTTTGTCTGTCAATCCCTGGCGTGTCTGTCGGCTCGCAGCATGTTTCCAACACGCAGGGAGGGGAAAAGAGGGAGGGAGCAGAGAGGAAGGGGGCGTGGTGGGACCAGGGCGTGATGGGGCAGGAGATCGGCTAGGAGGGGGAGGCATGAGTCACAAGAGCCTGAGCTTGAACTTCCCGAGATTAAAAGAGAAGGGAGCTGAGCCGCCAGGGCCGGCATGCATGTACATTAGATGCATGTGTGCATTATATGTCATAATTCTTTAAACAAGGTCTCAAACGTTGTAGAAACTAAGCGTATACCCAAGATGCATGCACACACCCATTTTTATTTTCATATTCCTGCCTTAGGCGGTCACACGTGAACACACGCAGGTCAATCAACTGTTATAAAGGGAGCTTATGTAACTTCCCACTGACAACAATAAAGGGAGGCGGTAGAATGTAATTACACCTTATTGACGACATTTCTTACGTAGATTCACTAGACTAATATTTTTGTTTTTACAATAATATTTTCTATGTAGCTCCAGTAGTCTAAACATGGCAGTCTGACTAGAATACGAATTAAGTAGCAAAGTCCAGCCCATTTTTATACACCTCAAGGGGCGGCCATTTTGCCACTTGCTGTCAACAGAAAGTGACATCACAGTTTCTCAGGGTTTAGGTAACGTCTAATCATGATGCCATTTTTAGTCGACAGCATGTGGCAAAATGGCTTCCCGCCTGACATGGATAAAAACAGTTGGATTTGGCTGTTTAATACATATTCCAAAAACAATATCAAGCAGAATATCAAGTTTAGTCTAGTAGGGCGGCATACAATATATTATTGTTAATACTATTTTTTTTTACTTGACCTCCCCTTTAAGATATGTTGAATTACAAGTTTTGCAATAAATTGTCAGTGTTTACATCAGACATTAAAAAATGCTATGAAATGTATTCAATAACCAAATTATATTTTTTTCAACAGCCATGAGGTCATATACTGAGTGAATAAACTAACACAAACGATTATTACTAATGCAAACAAAAAGGGCTGTTAATGCTATGATTTGAACACCTACGCCAAGTGCAAAATCAGCATTGATATTTGTGTTATGCACATCGTGTGCATCTTCAGACCGTACTTGGGTGGAGTGTGTGCACAATACAGCTTTGGCATGAGTCACTGCGATAGAATCGCTATGCTGTCTTCTCATTAAAACCTTTCAGACTAGCTACTCCTGTTTGTGCAGCTGACATCAACTGCTCACTAAAACCTTGGGAGTCCAGGGACACCTTAGCATATATACCATAATGCTTTATGGGTCCTAAATATAAATGAGTGCACCCTGTGACATATTTGTAGCTGGAACATGAGCCACAGGGCTAAAACTCCAAAGTACTTTGATATACACCTTGCCAGTGGCTATTTAGGCACAAAGTGATCAAATAAATCCTTCCATAGAATTGTATATAGCATATTGAATTTAAATCTTGAATAATGCAGTTTATTGAATCAGTGTGTGTCCACAGAGAGCATGTTAACTTTAAAAACAAGGCATGTCATTACAAGTCACTTTACAATCCATTTGTCTTCGCTACGAGACAAACTGTGCATGACACACTCCCTGTCATGCAGACACGATCCACAGTGTCAAGTCGCTCAGCCTGTCAAACAAGCTGATGCACCATGGGAAACAATACAAACACAGTAATTAGCCAGGCTTGAGTTGGGATTTAATGAGATCGGACTTGCATGGGAAGACAGAATATTTTCTTCAAGTTTGAAGATAACAGTATGTTCAAAGACAAAAGTATCTCATACTCAGTCGTGAACCTATAAGCTTTTTCTACACCTCGAAATCAAGAAATTCCAATCACCGGAAGAACATGACTCACTTATGCAAAAGTAATTCAGGCAAGCATTTTGCTCAACACACCCCAGGTAAACTAATAACAACGACAACTTCATATTCCTTTTGTCTTCTTTGACCGGTGTGTCATTGATTTTGTGATGTAATTCTGGGTGTTACAATTAATGACTCAAACGTTGCAGAAATGTTCATTTTGCAACATCTGACACTAATACTCACAAACCCATGCTGGGTATTGTCTCAAAAGCTGAAATGTGATTTTTTTTTTTAAAATATACTTGCATGTCAGAGCAATGTATAAAGGTGTGAAAGTGTACAGGCGAAATAGTCACTCAACTAAAGACTAGACACACAGACAGACCCGCCTGTTATTTCAGAAAGTAGCATTTATCAGCATGAGCTTACGCGTGATTTTTTTCTGCAGCAGAGGGAGACAAACAGATCGAACATCATGCACTCTTAAGGATACATTGTGTCCTCATATCTGACCTGAAACAGAAAGATGGATGGATGGATGGATGGATGGATGGGTGGGTGGGCGGAAGTATGAATAGGGAAAATGTAAATAGTTGATAAACTGCACATGGTAATTCAGTTGTGTGCTATTCAGTTTGAACACTAGAGGGACAATGTAAAGCTACACAAAGAAATAAATGATGAAGAAGCATGTACAGTCTGGTCAATTTAAAAAGAGTAGGAATGAGAATTCCCTTACTACCTTTTGGTTACAATGACACAAAAAGTTGAATAACGCTATCAATAATGGATTTTTGGTATGATGCTTTTTCTATCCACACTTTCACTTGTATAGTTAAAAATGTATGAAAATTGAAACTCGGTCAATTTAGAAAACACCCTAAAATTCCATCAGTCCAGAAAGATACTGAAGAGTTATTGTTTGGCAACAGACTGTCAAGGAAAGAATTCAAGGGGAAATCTACAGGATGCTGTGTTTTCGACCCATTGTTTCCCCCCGCTTAATGAATTTAACACCAGAATAAATAAATTCACAATTTCACTCACTTACCAAACACACAGTTAGGCGCATGTTTGAAATTCAATTGGCTGAGCAAGAAGATAACACTTAAAAACACAAAACATGTTCATCTAATTATTAAAACAAGTTTTAAAAAAATATTTTGATGTCAGCAGTCCGAAACCCAGCAGTAATATCAATGCGTGAACAAAGTGCGTTAATCTCAAGAGAGCGTCTTCAAAGTACTTACAACATAGTTGTAGAAGGCTGCATATGCCATGAGGGCAGAGGAGGCGAAACACAAAAGAGGAATTAAAAGAGTCACCCAGAACTGGAACGCACTCCTTGGTGGACTTCTTTTTCTTGCACACTAAGCTTTATCATGCCACACCAAAACGTGTCTCGTGCCACTCCCAGCACATTAACAGACGAAGCTGTCTGTGCTCTTGCTTTTTGACTCGCTGGCCGAGTCACCTCAAATTAATTCTTTTCCAGCAGACTCTTCACACTTCCCGTCCCAGGGAACAATAGTCAACTTTTGTGTGCGTGTGTGTGAGTGCGTGCTTTATGCACCACCCCTCACTTTACCGGTACCGGTAGTATACCGTAGTTTCAGAGAAGTGAGCTGCGTGCGTGAATAATACGATAATACAGTTGTGCAAGACGCTTTTCTGCAGAAATGACACTTTACTGACTGCTCTCGCGTGTTATTCCGCGAGTAGTATTAAAGACTATTTAAAATGCGTCAAATAAAATGAGTCATCTCGCAAAACAACTACTTGAAGAAGAGATGGCGTTTGCATCTTCCTTCCTTCGTGTGATCAAATGTCAGTCGAAGCTTTCCTCACCTCCTCCGTGGCCGCTGAATGCTTGTGATGGCCGTGGTTTCTCCTCTTGTGTGGCATCTTGATGACAATTGAGTGAGTTGATCAACCGATGGACTTCTCGCACACAAAATGGGAATGCAGGAGAATCTGTTGAAACCGAGGAAAAAAAAGTTGCCCCTCCTGCTGGCACCACTTTTGTCAGACTTGATGATTTAAAGATGTTTGGCGCAGAAGTAGAATAGCTCTGTGTTTCTATGGGAGCGCCTGTATGTGTGCGACAAATACAGCAGGCATGGTTAATCTTATACACAAACGTAAATTCTTATTATTAGATGTCACATTTCAACCTGTTTGTAACCATATTGATCTACAAGGGGGGAAAAATACAAATGTTATTGGACACACCCACAAGCCATTTTGGTTTTTTTGTTGATGACTTTTATTATATAGTTTGTAGAGCGCACACGTGGAACTAGACAAATTATTTTAAGGCTATGCTCGTGGAAGAAAACATGTTTGGAGATAACGTTTCATGTGATGATTAATATAACAAAGCATACAACAACGATTTGGATGTTATCAAAACAATCGCCACGTCTTTTTTACATTCCTGCTTCATTATCTGTATAGCCACAACAATGCGTTACTTGATAAAGTTATCAGCTGTCTTTGTGTGCGTTTAACAGAAGGTGAATGCTAAATGGTGATTTAATATCTTCTTAAACCCTTCCCCAGCAAAGTATTTACATAACACACCCCAAACCAGCAGACGGGGTGAGTCATCGTTTACGTCATCGTGTTTCCACCGGTGACGCTGCACATTAGTCATGCAATGCTGCCCTCTAGTGGAATAAAAGCAAAACATCTTAAATCTAAATTTGTGATTGATTTTAGTCTTTGTAGTAAATCCACATTTTAGTACCAGGAATCTTCAAATAATTTTATGGTATTTTGATGTATTTAAATCCGAAAAAAATAGTATATACAGTGTCATAAAAGAGAGGACACACATCCTGTTGTCCCCCCCCCCCCACTCTGGCCTTCCAAATGTACACGACATCTGAGTGAAATCATCACCTTCCTGACATTCACACATGTTGATAACCATATGCATTGTGTCACATCAATGTCTCATTTCCTCATTCTACATGCCAGTCCAGATGACATCTGGTTGACATTTTCGCTGCATCAATTGATGACACGACATTTGTGCAACATTGTGTAGCTTTGGTGACAAAAAGATTGAAACCAAAGTTTAATCTTCAAATGTATTTAATATAACTCAAATGTATTCGATTTCCACCTCATATCAAATGCCCCTTTATTATCAGATTTACCAAAATACTTCCATCTATTAACGCTCTATATTGCTTAAGGTTACAGGTGAGGTGGAGCCCAGACATCCTCAATTGACTTTGACTGCCAGCCAATCACAGATATCCTTTTCCACTTATGGACAATTTTCTTTTTCATACCCCTGTGAAGATAATAAAACCACACAAGGTGCAGGAAACATGTCTGACGTCTTCCCTCGTTTTTACCATATTGTATTGATTTTGGGTACATTACAGTTCACTGGGTTTGCTCCTCCTCGGTCCCTGCCGATTCATGTGCGTCATCCACAGGCCATATGCTGCCTCAGAACTGAAAAAAATACTTAGTGGATGAAATGGAGTCATACCTCTGACCTCATCTGATGTTTTTACCTTTCTGTGGGTGGTCAAGGGGAAGACACATCAGTGATCTGAGTCCATTATTGTGAAAGAAACACACACACTCACACACAATCGATGAGGACACGGCTCTGTGGGGAGACTGCTCTAGTGCCGTAAATGCCAATGTTCATTTTGCCGTTGTTTTTTGTGATGTTTCGACCGCGCGTGCATGTGCGTGCATGCTTTTTGTGTGCGTGCATGCTTTTTGTGTGTGTGCACAGCTTCCCCTCAGAGTAAACAGCTGTTGCTAGGTAAAGGTAGATTATACAGCTGACCCGGACCCGAGCTGTTTGCTCACAACCAGATGAGCATAGCTAATCAGTCAGTATGAGTGTTCACATGTCCAATTCACGGTGATTGAGCACATCTTCCACCTTTGTCTTCTTTTGTACATGTCAATTACAGCAAGAGTCCTTGTGAGCCATGTTTGTTTGCGCTCACTACACAGCTTGCTTGATATGGACTCCCTCTTTCCTTTGTGTGCTCATTCACGGCTCACCAGCTCCAGCTCAGCATCCTCATTATCAGTAGATCTCACTTCCGCTCCCGCCTGAAAAACATCAACAGACCCAAAGACGTTGTCAGGTTAAGCGAGAATCGACATCCTGTTGTATGTGTTGGAGAACATTTGAATTCATTCCCATTTACAGTATTTGTGCCACATTAAATGAAGAAAAGTGAAGCCATATACCATTTAGAAAATAAGCAGCGTTTTTATGACTTTTATTTTAGACATCTCCACTGTACTGGTAGATCAGTTGATCACTTTTCCTCCTTTGTCTTGCTTGACTTCCGATCGTGACTTGGTGAGGGTACACTGGATGAGGAACTGTCCGTAGTGCTGATCCATTCTTTCTCTTCTGATAACACTACATGATGTCATTTTACGCCCCCCCCCCTAAAAAAATACAGATTTCAATTTCACGTGAACGCCTCTTGTACACCTATTGCATAACGCATAGGAATTGTAATAATGATGCGATATATATGCTTTAATTAGGATATGTCTAATCAATTCATGAGGGATTTTTTTTATCTTTTTTTATTTTACTTGCCTCATTTAATCATGGCTCCTCATTCTGGGATATTTTTAGGTTCACCTCTAGTCTTCCCTTGCCACTTTCTTGTGACTCTATTGAAGGAAGACGCCCAATTGACGTCATAGCAAGTGTAATTTGACGTGAACACCCTCCCTCGTCGTCGTGACCACATCCGCGCGCATGCAGACGCACGCAAACGCTTAACCATCCCTAAGTGTTTCCTTGACGGAACAGAAACGCGCATTCCCATCCATCCACCTGCAACAGGGGAAAATAGAATTGGACATCGCTACTCATCAGAATAGATCAAAACAGTTCGGTGCTTGTTTTTTCTGAAACATATCCAACCTGCGTTCTGTGATTTCTTTTTTCTCATCTGGTTGAATTTCCTCTGAAATGGAATTGAGATGGAGTTCCACGGTGATGTGTTGTTTTCTCGCCATCCTCTCCTCCGTGGTTCCACGCTCCGTGGGGTCGTCTTTGATGGACAGACAGTATCTGAACGAGTGGGCCGTGGAGATCCCGGGTGGCCTGGATGCCGCCGAGGAGATCGCCCGGGAGCTCGACTACCAACTGGTCCGACAGGTAGGCACCACGGAGCATGTCAACGACTTCCTGAAACCAAATCACTCTTTTTGATTATTGTTCATGAATTCTAAATGGTAGATTTTTATTAGGACCCTCACAGAAATCCGAATTAAGTTTTCAGTAGGCTACGTCATAGGAACATTATATTTATTCTGCTTTCTTTGCTGAGCTCATTCGAGTGGGAAAATAATAGCTTTTATGATAGGCCAAAAGTACATTTAGTATTTACGATATTCAGCCATCTGATAAATTAATGGATTGAATCAATGTTTGACTCACAATTTGCACTTTGCTCATTAATGGCGGTTGGTTTCCTTAATTGTGTTCTTCAGAATCTCTTATTATCTCTTCGCTTATACACATTAGAAGTGGCCATCACTGGGTGATGTGTGGTCAGTGCGTGAATGAAACATTTTCAGCAGGGAAAACTTTTTTTTTTTTTTTTGCATTAAATTAGTCAGATCTTAGCCTGACATTTCTACATTCTGCTGCATTTGTTTATTGTATGCCATGATAGTCGTAGTTTCCCTTGATTTGTAGACAGTTTATTTTTATGTATGCTGACTACAGCATCAGGTGCATATGAACAATTAAAAAGTATTACTAAACAAAAAAAATAAATAAAAGGGTTAGTCACACACTTCGGGTATTTCAACTGGGCCTTTCCAGGATAATTTGAGCACACTAGAAAAACGGGTTGTGCAACACTACCAAATGAGACGAAATTCTCAGACAACTTCCCGGTAACAGGCGTGTATTTCTATGAAGAGGCTGATGATCACACTGGAAGGAAAATATTAACGATCCAAGAAAAAAAAAACCATGATTTTCATGCATCACCTATTTCTTTTCTCTGCAGATTGGGGCCCTGAATGACCATTTCTTGTTCAGGCATCGCAAACATCCCTCCAGAATGAAGCGAAGTGCCACGCACATCACCAGGCAGCTATCGGAGGATGATCGGGTGAGCGATGCCTCAACATAAACACAATTTGTTTTCTTGAACACAAAGTAACCTCATCCATTCCCGCAGGTGTTGTGGGCCGAGCAGCAGTACGAGAAACGTCGCGGCAAGCGAGCATCCATCGGCCAGTGCAGGGACTGCCCGGCGGACAAGCTGTTTGATGATCCCATGTGGAACCAGCAGTGGTACCTGGTGAGTCTGCGCCAAAGCCAAAAAAACGTAACCGCTCAACAGAACAGCTCAAATAACAAACAGACACGCAAGACAATACAACAAGCAGTCCGGCCAAAAGCGCCATTTGCCTAATTGGTTATGCTGTCCGAGTGGGGATGAGCGTGGCGGAGAGAAAATAATCCAACAGGATGGAACAGAGCACAGCAGATGTATTAAATTCCAATTTACCCCGAATGGGATTTTTGGCCCATTCAAGCCGAGATGAAGCACACAAAAATCGGTTATCACACACTTCACACATTACTAACATGTTCATAACGTCCCGACCGTGGTTTGACCCCTTTGGATGGTGTTGCTACAGAATCAGGGCTGTACTCATGTTAATCCATGATCAACACATCATACACAGCATATCAGATCAGACTGAGCTCATTAGCTGGGGAACATTTATTGTAAAAATGTAATGCCCCATAGTGCCTAAGTGAAGAGAGCAGAGGATGGTGACGCATGCTGGCAGATGTGACGTTTGCTTACATTAGAGGGGACGGAGATCTTTGTGTGATGGACTCAGAGAGCAGGAGAGAATTGAGCGAGATGCTATTATGCCCCTGAAAATGTAATCAGGGTGTGACTCATTGCTTGACAACATGGCTGTTTTTTTTTTCGGGGGCAAAGGATATGCCAGTTGCAACACAATGCACTTGTTTGACTTGAGTGTTAAATTAATCAGGCACTGGACCACACAAAAGCCTCAGCAAGTGGCTGCAGGAGTGGACGAGCCATAATTAAAAAATACAGTCTTGAAATGCCAAAAATGAAGCTGAAAAGCTTTCATGGGCTAACCTTTTACAACACTTGATAACATTCAAAGAGGCTTTTTGTGTTGCGGCTAAGCGACCATTGACTTTTTGTCCGCTTCGTCGTCTTCCATGCAGCAAGACACACGCACGTCGTCGTCCCTGCCCAAGCTGGACCTGCATGTCATCCCGGTGTGGCAGAAGGGCATCACGGGCAAAGGGGTAGTCATCACCGTTCTGGATGACGGACTGGAGTGGAACCACACAGACATCTCCGGCAACTACGTAAGATACTGTTTCCATGGTGACCGCCCCGTCGTCTCAGTCTGCTGTTTCCACAGCAACGCTGCTGGTAACACCTTGCAAGGCAAACACATCTTTTGCCTTTATTTGGCTTCTAATTTTCAATAGATGCTCTGATGGTGGCCTAGTAAATGTTTTGTGTGAGGGGAAATGATGTTTTACTTCTTTTGAGTTCCTTCCAACGTTGCCGCTTTTCAAAGCCAGTCGTCATCGTCTCACCGCAGCAATGAATAGAGACACTAATGGCGAAAAGCAACCTGTTTATCGAGCCATTAAGACACATTAGTCGGAGAGATTGAGTCACCCAAGGTGCTCACACTCAATGTATAAAGAGCCTCCAACATTTGGACTTTTTTCCATTTTACAGCTCAGCCGTCTCACATGTTCCTGTAGATCTTCTATTATTGAGTTTTATGTGGCAGCTCTTGACAAATGTGCATGGGATAATCTGATATCTTTTTTTTTGTTTTGCCCGCTCATCATTTGTCATTTTTATTCAAGGATGCAGCAGCCAGCTTTGACTTCAATGACAATGACCCTGACCCGTTCCCCAGATATGACACCACCAATGAAAACAAGTATGTTGACAATGTTCAGTGTTTTTTTTTTTGTCTTTTTACATATCCAACTAAGTTTGATAGCCCCATATAATGAGAAACTTTTCAATCAGGCATGGAACCAGGTGTGCCGGTGAGATCGCCATGCAAGCGGACAACAATAAATGTGGTGTTGGGGTGGCCTTCAATTCCAAAGTTGGAGGTAAGAGGCTTTTCTCTTTAGGTAATTGAGAAATTGGTGCACGTGTATATAAGACGATAAATGCTGATAGGTTGGCCGGCCCGCAAGGAACGTCTGACAATAAGCATCTTTTTATCTTGTTCTCGGTTCTTTCCACTCAGGTATTCGTATGCTGGATGGGATTGTGACGGACGCCATTGAGGCCAGCTCTATCGGCTTCAGACCTGATCACGTGGACATCTACAGTGCTAGCTGGGGGCCCAATGATGATGGCAAAACCGTTGAAGGGCCAGGTCGCCTGGCTCAAAAAGCCTTTGAATACGGCATCCAGAAGGTAAATCATTAACAGCTTTTACTGATCTGGCAAGATGTGACGCTGAGGTTCCCTCGAGGGCCTGTTTTCCACATTAGGAGCAATGCACGGTAGACCCGAGTGAAAACAAATATCTGACTTCTTGCTTCACTGCTCTGCCATTACCTTTCTTCAGGGCCGAGGCGGCAAGGGCTCAATCTTTGTTTGGGCATCAGGTAACGGAGGCCGCCAAGGGGATAACTGTGACTGTGATGGCTACACAGACAGCATCTACACTGTGTCAATCAGCAGCGCCTCCCAGCAGGGCTTGTCCCCATGGTACGCTGAAAAGTGTTCCTCCACTTTGGCAACAGCGTATAGCAGTGGAGACTACACCGACCAGAGGATTGTGAGTAGTTTATGGACTCCATCAGCAATTCCCAAACTTCACACCCTATGAAAACGCATCATATGCTCTACACTCCCTGTAAAACTCGTAACTCATTTAAATATTCACTTGAATAAAAAAAAAGATCATGAAAAAGTTTGAGTTGTTTTTCCACGTTTCTCCAGACTAGCGCCGATCTACACAATGAGTGCACTCAGACTCACACGGGAACGTCAGCCTCCGCCCCTCTAGCTGCTGGAATATTTGCCCTTGCACTGGAGCAAAAGTACGCAAATGAAAGATGATTGAGATTCGTTTGAAGAAGGGATCACTAACCCCGCTTCCTTATCCACGTCTCCTCTCCAGTCCAGATCTGACCTGGAGAGACCTACAGCACATTGTCGTCTGGACGTCAGAGTTTGATCCCTTGGCTAATAATCCAGGTTGGAAGAAAAATGGAGCGGAACTGATGGTCAACAGTCGCTTTGGTTTTGGGCTTCTCAATGCCAAAGCCTTGGTTGACCTCGCTGACCCTGCGACATGGAAGCACGTGCCGGAAAAAAAGCAATGCATTGTGAGGGACGACTCTTTCCAGCCCAGGTAGGTCAACGTTTTGAATGAAGCAGCCTTATTTGAGATATCCTGCAGTCGCTGATGAACTGTGTGACCCATTGCATCTGAACTCAGAAACCCTGCAACGTCTCAAACACGCATCCAGAACAAAAACAAAGATCTTTTCAACCATCTGGGTTATTAAAGACCCAGATGGTTGAAAAGATCATTGTTACTCGTGACAGTAACAATGAGGCTTAATCCGAGGGCATTCTTGGTGCCATGAACATGAATTGGAAAGTTGTTGTTTTTTTCCTCATAAAAATAAAAACCAACATCTGGGTAATTTAAAATGTAGGTCATGTTAATTGATAATTGTCAAATATGATTTGATTACTGGCAGAGAATGCAAAGTTGCCAACAAAACCAAGAAGCGTTTTGTTTTATTTTCCAACATTTGTTTGGATTATTTAGTGGACTTAATGGCAGCACACGTTGCCCCTTAGAAACTACCAAGCAGATGTGACGGTATTCCATCACCATTGACTATTTTTTTTTCTTTTTTTTTTTTTTTAATATTCCCTTCTATTCTAACACATTCCACAGGGATTTGAAATCAGCAGGAGAGACAACCATAGAGATTCCAACTAAAGCCTGTGCAGGACAGCAGGAGTACACCATCACGTCACTGGAACATGTGCAGGTGGAGGTCAGCATCGAATACACCAGGAGAGGGGATCTGCACATCACGCTGACTTCGCCAGCTGGTGAGACAAAGGCTCAGACACACACACATACACACACTGAACTCTCGGGAAATAACCATGTTGTGTGCGTTTTATTTTTTCCCAGGCACCACCACGGTGCTGCTAGCTGAGCGCGAGCGTGATACGTCCTCCAATGGTTTTAGAAACTGGTATTTCATGTCTGTCCACACATGGGGTGAAGATCCCTCCGGTACTTGGACCCTCAAGATAACTGACAATGTGAGTTTTAAACTTGACGGACAGATGACTATTAATAACCTGAAATCAGATTCTTATTCCTCCTGAGCGTGATGTTGTTTTGTTGTAACAGTCGGGCCGTATAGAGAACAAGGGTCGTATTTTGAGCTGGAAGTTGATTCTCCACGGAACATCCGAGAAGCCGGAGCACATGAAAAAGCCTCGAGTGTACATTGCCTACAATGCTGTGCAGAATGACCGGCGTGGTGTGGAACATATGGATGACATGATGGAGGTAAGTTAGAGCACATTTGAGACGAGATAACCAATTGACATTCGAGGTGATTGGTTTTCATCAGAATTTTTTTCTGTACAATTACTATGCCATATTTAATTCTTCAATTATAACTGAATTTGATGAATGAGTGTGCTGTGACACTTAATTTATTTTCAAGCACATCAGGTTTTGGAGCCATTTTTAATATTTGGTTTTTAACTTTGACCTATTAAAGCGTGCGTAATATTGTGTGTGTGTGAGAGAAAGAGAGAATTCTGAAGCAAATGATGTAATGGTTTAAATATTTTGGGGAGGCTGAACATGACGTAATTAACTTCATCTAAACAGTAGGGAATGGATTGAATGATTGGTTTTATGAAAACAAAATTTTGCCAATTTTGAGGAAGCAGAATGGATTTGTTTTGATTGATTGATTGATTGATTGTATATTTATATATTTATTTTGGATTTAACAGTGGAATTGTGTTAATATGGAATTGGGTGGATCAGTGGAACTGTATTTTTTGGTTTGAACATAGGCCATGAGCTTTGTTGGAGGACATGGTCATGTATATTAAATCTGACAAGTGGGCATAGGAAAGGAGTAATTTTCACCTAAATTATGATTGTTGGATTTTTTTTTCACTTGAGTTGTGCAAGGCATGTTTGTATATTATGGATGCTGTTGTGTTCTTACATTAGGGCCTTGAAAGTAAGGCATAGTGATCACGCGACGGACAATCTGGGGGGGTTGGGGCACCCGCCCTACCAGGCCCAGTGGGAGAAACGTCTCGCCATGCCGGTCCCAAAGGTTCCTATAGGCTGGATGACTTCAACGCGGAGAATGATATTAATGAGATCATCAAGTTTAGGGTCCACGTTGACTGATTAATATATAGATTGTTGATTTGGCTTGCTCATGTGCTCCACAGGTTTCATTGCTCACCATAGGGTACAAACTCAGTCCAATATGGGTCACATATTTTGTTGGATTTCTTTAGACTTGTCCATAATGCGCTGCACCACACTCGTGATCCCTGAAGTTAACGGCATTTGAGGGGGCTAGTCCGAGGGGGGCGGACCCCGAATATTGCCTTGTAGGGGATCACAAGCACATATAGGATTCTTGCATACACAAACATTGGTTTTAGGGTGTTATATCGCTGTGACCTTTCCTCCTTGCCTGGCATTTTCTTATCTATGGCACCCTTGGCACACATATTAGTTGATTCCAGTTAAGGCTGTGGGCTCACACATTGTCACACGGGCTAGGTTGAGTCACCCCCCATGTGGGTGGGGGACCAAGAGTAGAAGAGTACTCAGGGAATCCCAGGGGACGGGATTAGATTTACTTCCACAATCTTGCAGATTAGGCTCCATGGCTTCGTCTTGATTTTTCTGGCATCCATTAAATAGTTCAACAGAGATTATGCAGTCTTGTTCTCTTGGCAAAGATAAAAGTATTAGTGAAGTTTCCCTCTGGACTTTTTAATGTGGATTTTACCATGGGTTGTAATGTGCTCTGACGTTTCAGAAAAAAAATCCCCTTGTTGCTGAACATAACCCTTTATGAATTCATAAATATTACATATTATTATAAGAACTACATGTACTGTATTAATATGAGAACCTGGGCTGCCAGAGACAAAAACAAGGGAAAATTCAGAATCAGTGCAAAAGAATAATCTAAAATTTAACGTATCTTCAATTACAATATTTCGTAAAATAAAAAATTCCCACCGTAATTCAACAGTTTAATAATACAGTAGAGCTAAAAGACAAAAAGACAAGTGCATTATAACATAAAAAAATATATATATGTTTGACAAAATACCAAAATGTATAATCTAATACTGTATCCATAATCGCAAAATGGCAATCATTAATTTCAAAACAATCGAGAGAGCGCAACAGGAATCGGATGCTTTCCCTCTGTCATCACCAAGTTCTTTTGCACCACTTGACGTCATCAATGACATGTGATTCTATCTTTTTGATCTGTCCGGCGATGCAGGAAGACCCCACTCAGGCCCGTCCGCCTACGAAGACTAAAACGCAAGCCTTAGCTCCTTCTGGCGCCGAAAAGAAATCCCAAAAGCCAGCAACAACTCCCTACTCCCCCACACAGGCCTTGCTGCGTCTCCTGCAGACAGCCTTCAACAGGCAAAGCCTCAGCATCCAGCAGCCCCAAACAACCTGGGGGAGGCAGCAGCCTGGAAGGATGTCCTCCCTCCTGGCAACAAGAACCCCCCCAGAAAAGTTGTACCAAGCTTTGGACATGATCAATAAGTTCAGGGGCCCAGGCCACAATGTCTTCAGTGACTATAGTGATGGCTTCTACAGCAGCAAGCCGTACAGGCATCGAGATGACCGCCTGCTGCAGGCCCTGTTTCAGATGTTAGATGATGACCAGAAATGAGAGAGAGAAAGAGAAGGAGAGAGATTTGTGTTGGTTGGGAAGCAGAGGAACGTGGCAAAATAACGAAAGGAGGAAAAAAAATTGTGAATACAACAAAAAAGACCTCAAAGGTCTTTTATTCCGTTCTGCGTTGTCCCCCAAATGCTGCATATCCTATAATGTCCTTACTTTCATTTCATTCACTTTGGGCACTGATTCAGTTGGTCCATTCATCGTAATCCAAGCATGAAACTGCAGATCTCTTTGGTCTGCAGTGAAAATATCTACAAAAATATCTTAACTTTCTTTTGCATTTTTAATTTATTTTTTTAAAAGTACAATGCTGCATTAAATGAAATATTTTTCTAAGGATCCTCATATTTTATGAAAATAATATACTATCAAACCCCGACATAGTTTATTCTTTCACTTGATTTTTGCAACTTCAGCATGGATCGAATAGGAGCACTGCCGAATGGTTTTCAAGCTTTTGTGTATTTCAGTGATGTTTGTTTTGTGTCCATAAATTATCAAATATAGCTTTAAAGTAGTGCAATATTGATTGTGTCCATGAGTTATCAAATATATCTTTAAAGTAGAACAGTATTGATTAAGTGTTGGCACTACTCTGGTACTACTGTACCTATTTTACAAGACAGGATAGCCATCTTCACACAGTCACAACTTTTAAGTCAGCTTTTTCAAGTTAGTTTGTCCCGAGTGAGCTTTAATCTATTTATTATTATTATTTATTTATTTATTTGGTTGTCCCTATACTTCCATGTGAAACTGCCAGCCCCGCTTCTCTGCCAACCAGATGGAAGGACAAGGATAATGTTTGGGCCAAATGCTGCACTGTAAATTATCTTTAGCGTAGCCTAAATTTTGCTCTTTTATGTTTGTTTTGGCTAATGCTACCGTTCGGAATTGTTTGCACAAACCATTATTATGTTGCAATTTCTGTAATGGATGTACATAAATAAGAGACTTATTGTAAACTGCAAATCGACCTCCTGAGTGTGTGGATTTTTTTACATTTGATTTCTGCAGCAAAAACACTGAGAGGTTCAAGTTAAACAAAAATCCATTCAAATTGCATAAATATTTGGAATTGGAATTCAACTTTGGGCGTTTTGGTGTGCATGTCCTTTCTGTTCTTGTGTGGGCTCTTCCGTGTTATTTGCCCTGATCCAACTAAGAAGCTAAATTATTCAAAGTGCATTGCGGGCCATGTCAAGTTATTTTTAGTAGATGCCGCAGGCCACTAATAATGGACAGCGGGCTGCCAATTGCCCCGAATCCGTAGTTTGGGCACCTTGCCTGAAATAATTCAAGGCAGCTACTCCACTCGTTTTCTTTCCCAGAGATTCCACATGCATCTGGTTTCTTCGGGTTCGCCTCAGAAATGGAAACAAGCAGGAGTCTCTGGGAAACGGGGGAGGAGAATATTTTGGGAAAGAGAAAAAAAAAAGTGAGGCAACGAACGAGAGATGAAGAGTTTCTAAGAGTTAAGCAAAATAACCAGAAAGAAGAGATTTGGAGAAACAGAGTGGAAAGATAGAGCAAGATTTTTGGCATAGCTTTTGTGTGTTTATCCAGCAGCGGGTCACAGCATGGCGCTGTTCCCATTCTGCAAGACAGCCACAGGTTAGTACAAGTTAGTATTCGTCAGCGCTCTGCTCCACCTCCTCTGCTTTAGTCACATCTGCTTGACCTGCACGCGATTCACAGGGCAGCACGAACGGCACAATCTGCTGGAAACGTGTCGAGAAAACTAATGAGATGTTTCTTTCCACATTTGATGAATTCAAGACCTTTCCCGCATTAAATCATTTGACACGTCTGCATCTCCTTAACTGATCTTTGTTTTGTTCTCAGGCACAAGCTTGCAACAACTACACGTAGACTCGATTTGGGATTATTTCATGAATTTTAGAGACGCCGTTTTCTTCCAAATAAAGTTACTTTATACGAGGAGTGCAAACTGTAGATATTTATAAGCGGTGTGTGTGTGTGTGTGTGTGTGATAAGATCATTTAATGGAGCATGCCACATTTCCATGGGGAGGCGCATCTTGAGCAGTACATTCTTTTCATTCCACTGAAGACCAGAGTGAAGAACCCAGCAACTATGGTTGCTTTCATTGTTCTTTACTGTCTGCAGACTATTGTGTAAAAAAAAAAAAATTGTGCAAATTTGTGTGTTTATCCTCCAAATAGGAGCCGTCAGAGTGTCCAGGATACAGCTGCTCCTGTACTGTGTTCTACTGTCACTTATCATATGTAAGTGTGTTGCTCTACTCTGATGCTGAATTAGATTACTAAATGCATTTCATACCTATCCTTCAAGGGGAAATTCATCTTGGGCATCACCGTGGTTTGATGCTTAGCAAATCGTTGTGGGTTTGTATTAGTATTTCAAATGGGGCCTATGATTTGTTCCGTTTGAAGCTGGTTTCTTCCAGCTTCCACACGTTCAAGTATGTGTTTGATTTCTTCAGACTTCCTCCACGGGCGTAAGGGTGGTGGCAATGTGAAGTCCCCTCATCCTTACTTTCGCTCCATGGAACTAACTGTGGGAGAAGAAACGAAGAACAGCAACGCAGAACTACAACGCCCTGCGCAGACTCCTTGGGGTGCTCCTTTGGTTTGGGGTGACAACCGCGACTCAGTCAGCCGAAGGACTGAATTTGCACAGCTAGAAGTCCAGGTAGGTCTGCTGACCCTTGTGGTGGGACCATACGCCCAACACGTGAGACGTTTCATCTCCTCGGCGGAGATCTACTTCCTGCCTAGTCAGATGGTCACGTACTATATCCTCATCGATAATCCTCGCATGTTGGATCCTCCCATCAAGTTGGGGCCTGGACGACAGCTGAAGATACTTCCCGTCGCCGAGTTCCCCGGCTGGGACAAGTTGGTCTATCGTCGTATGCCCATTTTAGCTGACGCCATGAAAAACCGAATTGGCAAGGAGGTTGAGTACATTTTCTGCGCTGACATTGACCAGGAGTTTACGGCTCCTGTGGAAGAGGAAATACTTAGTGACCTGGTGGCCACCTTGCACCCCGAACACTACGGCAAGCCACAGACGGCACTTCCTTATGAAAAGGATGAAGACTCATCAGCTTATGTGAAGGAGGATGAGGGTGACTACTATTACACGTCCGAGCTCTACGGTGGGCTGATTCGCAATGTGTACAGAATGGCTCAGGGTTGCTCCTTGCTCATTCTGAAGGATCAGTCAAACGGCATGCTGGCCAGCGGCCGCGAAGAGAGCTACTTAAACCGATACCTGATCACTCATCGGCCAACCTGCGTTCTTTCACCAGAGTACAACTGGTGGGATTCGGGCTTGGCCGCGGACGTGCCTGAGAAGAGGCTGGTCTCGTTGGGAAGGCAATGTGAGGCATTCGACGCTGCGAAAAGGGAGAAGTACCGATGTTGATGATTTGTTTTAGTGCTCCATTCACTTTTGGATAAAACTCGTGTAGCTCTGACTTGGAGTGCATGAGATCCAAATTTGAAGCTCTTATCTCAAATGTAAACTATAAACATGGTTAAGGACAAGAAAGAAACTTGTTTTGTTTGTAAAGGCAGTCATTTTACTAGTGTGAGAAATATCCCTTTAAACGAAAAATTGAGCTCCCTATTAATGTCAGCCAGTCTTCTAGCGGCTTTGTGGTCAGCAGCGATAAGAGTCAACAGTGTCAGTGCACACTTTCCCCCCTCAATGGGCAATTATTAACTGGAAGCTGTGCACTTTCAAGGTCTTTAAATACCAAGTGGGAGGCGGAGAGTGGGGAAAAAAAACTGTCGACACATGGCGATGCTCAACCTCCAGGTTACACGTGTTTATCAGCTGCTGTGTCTTGACTGCAGCGAAAACAATAAACAAATCGTGTCCTGGTGAGCAATTTTTCCATAAAACATTTGGGCCTCATTGAAAGCCGATGAGGTACATGGCTTTTTAATGACAAGGAATAAAACCGTTCCTTTTTTCACCAATTCACATCTATTCAGTCTGCGTTTGTGTCCATGTGTGCTCTAGTCATAATGGGAAGCTTTCAACACAGCAGATGCTTCCTTCTCACTGCCAAGAGAACGTGTCCACGGGGCCCGATCGCCACGTGGAGTGAAGTTGAACTTCAGATCACTCCAAGAATCTGATTCCCGTTTGTCGCACACACATGCACACGCACGCACACACACTTGATTCATACTGAGGACACCCTTTCCTGGCCTTTTGCAAAATTTCAGTTAGGGAGGGCGTAGGAATACAGCTATATGCAAAAATAACTTGAGGAAAGCTGACACAATATTCTCTACTGTTATTGCAAACGATGAATGTGATGTAAAAAAATATTCATCTAGCGCTTTGTATTTTGTTAATATGTATTTTTTGAAACTTTCCTTCACTAGTAAGCATGACAAATGATGACGGTAAACCTGTCGCAACAGCCGCCGGTGATCTTTAGAGAAGCTTTTTCATTTGCATTCCTGTATATGATTACTCATGCTACAAGACAGCTAGGAATTTGCACAATTGTGTTTCTCAAAAGAAGAAGTATTGTAGAAATTGGCTTCTTAGTTCTATTTGAATAGCAAAATTAAAAGTGTTGGTACTGTTAAGCAACTTTGCATTATGAAAAATTCAAACATGCTACGTTATGTGGCTTTGGAGCCAATACTGCAAATTACATTTAAAAACAAATGACTCTCCAAATAAACTCACTAAACTTCACAGTTAAATTCCCAATAGCCTTTCTGTGTTTAATGCTTAACCTTGAGCAAAGAGTGAGTCTTTTTAACTTGTGCACAGTAGGCTGTGATATGATGAGACCTGTGAAATTATGAATTAAAATATGTGGATTTGAAATTTGTGCACGTCACCCACGATTTGAATTGGCTTTATTAACTCACGAGTGTGTTGTTGTTTTAAAGGGGGGGGGGGGGGGGTCCACATTAAACACATCTAAGCGTTTATGACACACGTATTGCTCACGCTGACTTTGAGAGCAGTGCAAGTCCCGAAATATTACAAGAAAAGTGATTAAGTTCTAGAAGTCTTCAGTCGTACGTCAATTCACTGAAATGATGAAAATACTGCGTGTGTCACTTGTCACGGGTTGGGTGGGGTGAAGATCCATGTTAATCTGTTGGATTCACAGAGGTCTTTCCACACCCAGCCTGAGGCTACGACACACCAAAACATGCTGACCTAATCTCTTGCATTGGGGGGCTGCTAGTAGCAGATAGTGGAGGTGTAGCCCCCTGCCATTGTCCATACTTCATATTATAACTGGGAAAGCACATCGTCATTATCGTATTGTCTTTTACGTGTAGTTTGCGTCAAATATCAGATCAAATTTGGTCAGGGATTGATGGTTTTGCTATCCATGTATATTGTAAATTGATTAATGGCCTGCTCTCTGCAAATTGTGGGTCAATCTCCCGAAGATGCTGGCCCACCGGGCATCCACCGGCATTTGCACTGTATGACATGGCCAGTTCAGCCCTGCTGGCACTGGCTATGGAAGTATTTCTTTTACATTCTAATCTATTTGAAATAGCTCAATAGATAGGTAATGAGTAGTATTCTTAATCTAGTACTCAAGTTTATTATAGAGCAAAGAATCAGAAAAAGATGCCAATGTAGCGACAGTGACAACTTGTGTGGCAGGAGAAGTGAAAATAGCAGCAACCAATGGAGAGGAGGTAGCCAGCGAGAGCGCTTGTAGTCCCTCCCCGGGCCGCTAAGGGCTGAGAGGGGAGTCGGTGTGCTATATGCTCCTGCCTCAGAGGGACGATGGTGGAGGCTTGCTAAACATGGCGGCGCTCTCCGAGGATGGGAGCTACGGATTAAATAGTGGCCAACACAGCGCAGACCGAGTTACCGTTCTGCATGTCAAATTGACCGAGACAGCACTGAGAGCGATCGAAAGTTACCAAAATTGCACGGTGAGTGAAATGCCATCGGATCACCGCTTTGCCTGACACTTTACTGGGAAGCCCAAGTGCCACGCATAGCTAAATGCCATTCGTTAGCTCAGTTGTTGGCAGCGAAAAGAAACGATCAAATGTCGACATTTTTAGTCTAGTATCACTCAATTAATCAACGGGGAACAATAAATCTGACTTTGTACGTTTGAGCCAATTGAGTTTTAAGAACTGACAAACGTTGTTTAACTAAGAATATCTTGTTTCAACTGTGACACTTCGAAAAGCTTTCGTTAGCAATCTGTTAGGGAGAAGCTTTGCTGTGTTGGACTGACCACTGTGCAAAGTGTCTAATCCATTTTTTTCCCCAAGTATTTATATTGGACAAAATTTTGCTTTTACTAACTTGTTAGAAGGTAGTTAATACAAGGGCGTAACCGATGTTAATACAAACGTAGTTTGGTTTTAAAAACGGTTTACTTGTGTTAATGTACTGTTCATAATTAGTATAAAGAGGTAAATTGTGAAGTTAAATAAGTCGATGAAGTAAATAATCCACAATTTAACCTATTACGTTCGTTGAATTTTAAGATTGTCCAGCCATTTTCCCATATGGTCGATGATATATTTGATTTTTTTTTCTAAAGCGGTACGTTGCAGGATAAGCTGGAGAGCCAGGCTGCTCATTCACTGACATGCTGCCACTTTGGAGGCAAGATGATGGAATAAAATTCAAGTTTGCCGAGTCATTGAAATTCTTTTACATGTCATGAGTATAGAAGCCTATTAATTGTGTATTTTTGTAGATCTACCTCTGTTTTATCGAATGTTTAGTCCACAATAAGTATGTATTTAGATCTTAAAACAATATTAGCTTTTGTATTCTTGATTGAAGTAAGAATCTGTTAACTTGGTGTGCTATTTGGGTTAAACTTAAAACACTGCCGAACTGTAGCTATATTTAACTTTCTAATCTTGAACACACACACGCGCACGGTGCTACTTCACCTAGGTATGACACAGGTGATCCAAGCTGGAAAGTGAGTTGTAGATGCCCAAAGTCTAGCTGAAGTCAACTTTGCTGTTACATAACACCGATAGAGCCCCCCCGTCAGGGCCAATGGACCCAAAGCTGATTGTAGTGTTCAGGGATCTCTCATAGGCATTTTTATGGCACTTGTATGTCACACATGAGACATCATTTGGATTTTGCCCCCATGGTCAAACTCTGTAGAGGAAAGGATCCAACATTGCAGTTGTGACAAACGGGGTCATTGCAAGGTTGAAGAAATTCTTTGTGGGTAGTGGATACTGCTCCGGGCCTAATTGGATGCGGTGATGATGGTGCGCACGCTGTGTTGGGGCGGCTTGCCATCTCTTGCTGACTGAGCAGACAAACCCGTCTGCTTTTTGTTTTTTTGCCCTGTGGGCAACGTGTGTTGTAGCTGGACCAGTGCTACAGGGGCTTTCTTTTTTACTGCAGATCTGAAATGCGATCAGAACTGGTTGGTGTGGGTGGGGGAGGGGGGAGTTAGTCAGGGGCTTGGGGAGTAGAAGTTTAACAACCGGGACATGGATCGCTCTGTCCCATTTAAAGTATGGAGGTAAGGTATATCTTTGCTTATCTCCGCGTAGGAGATGACAAGTCCTATAGAATGCAGCTGTTGTATAATGAAATGCAGATTGCATAAAAAATGGTTGACGTAACAGTTTTTGAAGTCTTTGCTCCAGCTGTGAGCTAGCCAGGAGTCCCAGCGACTCTCCGTCCTAACCGACTCTGCAATGCAGCAGCAAAGCCTCTGCATATTTGTGGTAGTCGACACCAGTCCAATTACACATAAAAAAACAAGCATTTCAGAAATAGCCTCTGTCAAATATGTTTGCTCTGACAATATGTGGCCATCAGCAGCAAAGTAGCATAATACCTTATTTTGGGTTTTATTTGTTTTCTAAAATGCTGAATATTTTGGAAAAAAAGGTTTCATTGCTGTTTGGGCGGTTTGCACGGTCTTCTTGGTGCCTCGGGCCCCGAGGGCTCTGCTGCCGAATCGAGATGTTGAAGTTCCTTTGTGTCAGTCAAATTTATTACCGTTTTTTTCCATAAATTTGGGTTTGTGTTAATAGTTCCTGACTAACCTGACTGAAAAGTCCCTGCCAACAATATTTAACTATTGTGCCCCCCCCCCCCTAATCTCTGCAGAATGTATCCTCTTTGCGGCCAACAATACAATTCAAGGGACTCCAAGGGGTAAGAATGTATTTAAAATAAAATGATTTTTGTTTGGTAGGAGCACACATTCATTCCTTTATTTTCTTGCTTAGTCAAGTTAATCAGCTGCTTAACTGTTTCTGTTTTAGCGCTAATCTATGCTATTAGTAGTCAGCAACTAAAGGCGGTTGCCCTTGTCGGAGTATTTATACAACATGTTACGAGAATATTTTGTGGGACGAAAACCGCATTTTAGATATCGACAGTCTAATGCTCCAACGCCGTTGATTCTGAAATGTCAGATAAAAATCTTCATCATGTTGGATTTTCTGAAATATTTTTGGGGCGGATTCTTTCAGCGCATTAAAATCCCCAAGACAGATTCTTCCTCTGCCTCCCACAATTTTGATTTCTACCTGTCTAACGTCGGCAAAGACAACCCTCAGGGAAGCTTCGATTGCATCCATCAATATGCTTCAAGGTAATGGCCCGGTCAACTCTTCTTGTCCTACCACACTTTTTGCCGGCAGGTTGTTCTCCTTCACACACTGCTTGCCTCATTGTTTCCAGCTCAGGGGCCTCTCACTTGGCATTATTGGCGACAGTACAGGACAAGGTCACAGTATGCGCGACCAATGACTCCTACCAGGTGACCCGGGAGCGTATGACCCAGGCTGTGGAGGACACGCGTGAACGTGGGACCAAAGTCATCAAACCTGGGGGACAGTACAGAGGCAAGACCCTTCAACTCTCTTCATCACACTTCCTCCAAAACCCTCCTGGTGCTCATCTAGTAGTTAGATGTCCGATTGACTCTCCCCGCTCTGCTAAACCCCCCCCCCCCCCTATTTTTTTTTTCCAGGGACTGAATAGGTTAAAGCTGACCCGCCTGACTCCATTCAAAGCCCTTATGGCTACTGACTATGCCATTCTCCCATCTCGGTCTTTTCTAGATTAACAGTCGGGCTGATAAGGGCCAAAGGTAGATGATGAAGCTGTTTGTGGTTCACTGACTCACCGCCTGCTAAACGCCACTTGTTTATAATCCACACACCAAATTGGAACATTTATTTTGCTTTGCATGGAACCATCTGTACTTTTTTTTTTTTTTTTAAAGTGTTTTATAATCAATTAACACAAATCAACTTTTGCAGTTTTGTTTAAATCAAGCATCAAGTTGGATTTCAATAGCCAATCGTTGTTTTTATAACTTCACCGATTTAAAAAATGCAAGGGCTGGCATTTATCTAGAGTAATGTCACGGCTGAAGGCCAAAGAAGACACAGACAAGATGTTGAATCGTACAATTGGAACGGTCCGCAGATTTTCATGGCAGTTAATAATTTATAGTTTTGGACGATCCTGAGCAAAAATCAAAACGGACTTGCCAGTAAATACATGGACCAAGGTCTTTGTGAGCGTTTTCAAGCCTTTGGCAGGCTGGCTGCGCAGGTGTTAGAATGCCATCCGTCTTTCTCATCACATTCCTGACATGACACTCTTGGGCGCTTTAGCGGCACAGCCAAGCTGGTTTTCATCATTTAAAAAAAAAAAAAAAAAAAACTTGTGTTTTAAGATGCACGTTGATATCCAAAGTAGGTTGTTAATTGGTTTGACTGCGTGATATATTATGACTAACAATCAACAAGGACTGAATCTTAAGCTGTGACTTAAACACTTGAGGAAACCAGCACCACGATTTAAGACCAGCCTTTACAATCTGCTAAACAAGCTTTATAAAAAAAAAAAAACTCCTTTGGCTCGTTTGTAGGGACTCTGGGGAGAGATTTGCATTAACAAGGCAAGATAGAAATTGGGGAATGTGAGGAACTGCTGACTTTTGAAATGGGGTGATAAAAAAAAGCTTGTTAGAGGCGCTGCTTGTTGGTAGAATTGGGGCAGTTAAATGTTGGCTGCAGAATAAGTGAATAGACGATCGACAGTAAAATATATATACTCTTTCATTGTTATTTTTGAATTATTTTTCAAGTATTTACATTTAGTCTCTGCCTTTGGGCGCAGCGGAAGAAGAAGGGGAGTGTTTCTTTCTCGCTAACCTTAATCTCATAAAGAGCTTTAGAATTTCATAATGCCTAAGCACCAGTCGGTGAAAATGTGCAAACAGCCTCCCTGGCTTGGCCACTTTCAATTTCACTAATGGAGACAAGTTGATAGCAACCGCTGAGCAAGATCAAGCGTAGCATCTAGAGCAGCCCGCTTATGTCAATCACATCTCTCCATTTCTAGGTAAGCAAGTACATGTCCGTAAACCAGCACTGTCGACACCTGAGGTGGTCCCGGAGCGCAAGCGGTCGACGCCCATCAACCCAGCCAATACCATCCGCAAGTGCCTTTCCAACAACGCTGTCTCCCAGCGACCATTCCGCGACCGTGTGGTTCACCTTTTGGCGCTCAGGTCCTACAAGAAACTGGAGGTGCTTGCCCGTTTGCAGCGGGACGGCATCAACCCGAAAGACCGCAACTCCTTGGGGACCGCCCTGCAACAGGTGTAGTAAGAAGATCTCTTGTGGCTTTTGCCTCAGTTATGCTGCTCAACATAATTTGCATGCACAGATGTGCGCCCACCGCAAGATCTTGATTTGACCGTTTTCACAGGCACTCAAAGCTGAACTTGAAACGTTCTCGGTCTTTACTAAACAGGTGGCAACCCTCAACCCCAAAGACAACACATATTCACTGAAGGACTTTATTTATCGTGACGTCCAGAGAGACTGGCCTGGCTACTCTGAAGATGAGAAGACCCAGGTGGAGCGTATCTTGACTCGGTAATTTCCTGCACCAACATCGACTTTGAGGATAAGGCACAGTTGAAACTGCGGACTAGCGAATTTTTGAAACTGACAACGCGGCTTCTCTGTCACATTTCCCTTCTTCCACAGCAAACTAGGTCTTCCTACTGAGGCACCCTCCTCAAACAGCTCTCCCAAAGACAGTTTATCGTCGTCCCCTCGGGTATATTTTGTCTCGAAAAACTCTCACGCAGACACACGCATGTTCGACCGTTCACAAAATATGTTTCTCCTGTGCAGAAGCGCCAGCCGGATTTTGACTTTATCGATCCTTTGGCGCCAAAGAAAGCCCGTATCTCCCACCTCAGCAACCGTGGGCCGGCCGCATCTCTCCCCTCATCCTCGGAGCGCCGCGAGGACGAGGGAAGCCCCAGCGCCAAATGCTCTTCTCTGCCCTCCAACGTCATCTTGGGCCCGCCCAGCCATCTCCCGATTCCCTCTCACCCTCCAGCGCCCTCTCACCAGCAGCCCAGCCCAGCCTCCAGCTCCAACTCCCCCAGCACCCCGGAGGGCTGCGGCACCCAGGACCTGCCTGTGGACCAGAGCTCCTCCTGCCGGGACCCTTCGCCAACTTCCTTGCCATCCGATCGAGTCCCGTTGCAGCGTTATCAGCCGCCGATCCCGGCGGCCTCGCCGAGCCCTCCGCCTCGCACCTCGCTCACTGTAACCTCCACTGTGATCAGCAGCCCTCCTTTGTCGGCCAGTGATGGCAAAAAGTTTAAGAAGAAGACCAAAAAGCACAAAGACAAGGACCGACAAGGGAAATGGACAGAAAAGGGCAGCAACAGTTCTCTAAGCGTAGTCGAGCAGGCTACGAAGAGCCCCAAATCGAAAAAGAGGCAGAATGTTGAGGATGAAAGAAGAGATGTTCACACACATCAAGGTACATTTCTAGTGATGACCTTCTAGAAGTACTGTCTCCATACGTATTTCTGATGTTCAACTATTAGCTTTTCAAAGGGCCTCACATTTATTTGAACCTCCTTTAAAATCTTGCGTTTCATAATTAATGGCAGAACGTTGAAAATTCAGTCTCAGAGTATTTAACGCTAACTTTTTAGAAGAGAAGTCTCTTGACTCCCAGATAAACACGGAGATTCTCACAACAACAGCTTGAGTTAAACCCAGGTATGAGTATCAGCCTCCGATCTGGGAGTGACTGTGTCAGTGTGAAAAAGAACAGTAACACCTGCGCTTGTAACTAAAAGCATTCCAACTGAAAGCCAACACCCAACTCTAATCGTTTAATTGCACTGATTAAAAAAAAAAACATACCTGGCAAGCACCAATTGCTTTAATCTTATTTTGTTGTGCGTCATTAGGTTGTGTGATGATTTAGTATAATTATTGGTCACATTTAGGAAGACACATTTAAATGTTTAAAAATCTTTTCAGTGCCAACTATTCAGGTAACGTCGACTCAAGATGAACCCTTTGTACTTTCCTTCCAGACTACCCAGAAAAAGACAAGAATCCGGGCCAATCTACTGTTTTCGAAGTGCCTGACTATGAACTGTAAGTTGCTCCATCACCTTTCAGAACTCACAAACTATGACAAGCGGCTCATCATTTTTCGGCTTTGTAGAAAGTACACATCACTGGTGTCCACGGAGCAGCGACAGCACTACAAGGACGACTTCAACGCCGAGTACGACGAGTACCGTCTGTTGCACGCCCGCGTGGAGAAGATCACCCGCCGCTTCACGCTGCTGGATTCCAAGTGCCGCAAGCTGGCACCGGGCACCAAAGATTATCAGGTCATCTTTGCTTCTGTTTTATTTTCACTTTGTCAAATGCTACTGGTTGATATAAGCAGCAAGCTCATATGAGTTCTCATGCGTGTTTCTGCGATGTTTCGTAGAAGGTGCAAGATGAAGTTGTGAAAGAATACAAAAAGATGAAACAAGTAAGTGAGCGAGCACATCTCTGATGTCCGGTTTTCCTCCGCAATAATATTTCTGTTGTCCCCGTTGATCGATTTGTGGTCTCACGTGATGTGCCCGTTGTGATTCCAGCACAGCCCAAACTACCACGGGGACAAACAACGCTGTGCGTACCTGCACAACAAGCTGGCGCACATCAAACGGCTCATAGCGGATTTTGACCAGCGCCGAGTCCAAACTTGGTGCTGAGAGTCCTCTCGCCACATCATTGATCAGTATTGTGAATGGAATGTCCAACTGGGATCGGGGGGAGGGGTCCAACTGGGTCTTATTTATTAACACCCTCACGGTTGGTGCGTGTACCGCCCTTCCTTATTCACTCTTATCCCGCTTTTGCTTCGTTCATTCCTTCCTCTTGCCAGCTTTGATTCCACAGGCTGCATTATAGCCTGAAATGTTCTGAGTCCCAATTTTAGCCCTTCTGTTTTGGCCCCCTTTTTTTTTTTTTTTTTTGGTTCCTTTTTCGCTTTCAGAGGCGGGGCAACATGAAAAGCGAGTGGGTTTGGGGGGACTCTTTATCTCTTTTCTTTCGAAAAACTTCATCGTGAAGCAATTAGAAGTATTTTTGAGTTTAAGAGAAACTATTAAGTTGTATTTAAGGGAAATAACATCTATTTATTTTGGGACTAGTAGTGCAAGAGTCCGCAGATTGCTTAACTTTTGGTAAGCAAAAAAAAAAAAAAGTTATGGGCCTTATGTTTTGACATTGTGAAGCCATTTTGCACATAAGATCCAGATATCATCTCTTGGCAAAAATGTCTCCTCTCCTGCCTCACTGGTGTGTTCTCATGCTGCTGGAGGCCACGTGATGCGAGGCCGAGCGCGAGAACCAACAGTAAGGATGTGTGAAGAGGAAATTAAGTGAGCTGTTGTCTATATGGATTGTAAATTGTTCTGGCCATATGGGGTGTTGAGAGGTAACTAAAGGTAAAGACCTCTAGGGGACAGTGTCCCCCCCTGCACCAATAGTGTTGTCAATGGTGCATTTTGGGTGCCTTAAGGTGTTTACGCTGAATGTTGGTGTAGGTTCACCCTTTTGGTGCGTAGTCTATACGAAGGAACACAACTGCCTGGCAAAGGCTGTGCGTGTGTTTGTGTGTGTGTGTTCGTGTGTCCGAAGCTGAAAAAGAAGGGATGTGAAACATGGAAGGTGTGTTACAGACTGTGCGCGTGCGCAAGAGTGTGTGTGATGGCAACAAAAAATGTGTAAAAACATGAGTAAAATTAAAAAAAAAAAAAAAGAAACTTGGAAAACTGAAAATGAAACGAAAAAAAAGCTGCTACCTTGTTTGACTAGCCAGAGCACTCGGGATCAATCTGGCTGGAGTAACAAATGAGACGTTTGTCGGTTCTGAGTTGCCTTTAGTGCTGTTATCCACCCGAGGGACAAATATGTATTTTCAGGTCAAATGTATTTTGATCATTTTGAGTTCTGCCGAGCATTGATGCTTATTAGTGGTATTCAATTCGTGCATTCTATGAAAAGTGAAAATATATATTTTGAGACTTTGTTAACAAGGGAAACGTTTACAAAAACTGTTCAATTCTTGATAATTAAACACGTTTCTAGTACACTTACGTGAAGTAGGATTTAAATAAATGAACGTGGGCCCCCATTACAAAAACAATGTTGCATTGGTTCGAACCACTTCAATGCTTAAAATTTAAAACTGTATTTTCTAGACTACCTGTCATTAATGGGTCAATACTTTTCTCCACCTAAACACAAGTAATGAGAGGAATTCAAGTCACTCTCTTAAAACTGGCACCACCCGTAATTGCGGTCATTAATCCATCATGGGACGGGTCAATTCAACTCCTTTCTTGAAAGTGATCATAAAAGAAATTGGCAGACCAAATTCTCCTCTTCCTTGTTTGTGAGAATACGTGGCCATTTTGTGCAGACAGAAGACTTGATTCATTTGAAGATTTGATTTCATTCTACCGGGTCCACTTGAAACAATGCGTAAGCATAGGCCTTTACATTCTGAACACTTATGTCGCCCCCCGAAACCAAAGAGATACTTTAATAAATAAATAAAAAGCTTGGAATGTTCTCCATTTTATGACTTATTGTTTGAGGAGGGAGTCATCAAGTCTTAAACGAAATAACAGAAGATTAAGCAATGGCCTGGCAGTATTCAGCCATGGTTTGAAAAAACAAACAACAAAAAAACAAGTGTATTTGGAATGAAATGCGATCCTGCTCAGCTGAAATTGTACAAGACATTTCAATAAAATCCACTTGGTTTTTACAAACATTTATTGTTTTCTGTCGTGTTATTTACTCGCGGTTTTTCTTGCAACGAAGCTCGATTCGTAGTGTCTGCACTTAGTCTTTTTTTTTTTTTTTAATCTCAGCAGAGCCAGCACTACAGTTTCACATTTTTATCGTTATATTGGGGTTCATTGGGTACACCACACACCACCAGCTGAGCCAAAGACGCCGAATAACTCCTCCCCCAGTCTTGCAGACTTTCACCTCAAACCCAAGATGGCGCAGCAGTTCGTCCAGGCCAAAATCAAAGGAGATAAAGTGGTCTTGTTCATTAAGCCTACATGCTCGTACTGTATCACGGCCAAGGAAGTTATGTCGAAGTACAAGTTTAAGCCGGGACATCTGGAATGTGTTGACATCAGCGCACGGCAAGACATGAGCAGCATGCAGGACTACTTCCTGGAACTCACCGGCGCCCGCACTGTGAGTCGTCTGCACAACCTGACAATTAGTGGGGTGAAATCAAAGTTTATTTTAAAGTTAAGAGAACTATGCTTTAAATGCCGGATGTTTTCTTGGAACATGACTGAAAATATATATCTGAGTCGCGCCGTTTACGTGCAGTACTGCCCACGATCGGCGTGACACAGCGTTTACTATCGGTTTACGATTAAACAACAAAAGTAATACTTTCTGGAGTACAACACGACCCATTGTTGTCTAAACAGGATTTATGTGCGTTTTGGATCGTTTTACGGTTTTGAATTTCCTGGCTGATATTCAACAAAATAGAAATTGCTGCAGAAATGAAGAACTCTACTATTTGTTTATTAAATGCCGTAAAGAATGTCGTATTTTGGAATTACTGTCGTAAAATATGCACATTTTCAAAACCTTTTTGTATGGTGTTAATAGTTTTTACATGACGATTAGAATGCATTGCGTACTGCACCTCGATTTTCAAACCAGATATTCAATTTGCATGTAGTGTGCAAAGTAGTGACGTCCATGTAAATGTGTTGCGCAACCATGAGTCACTAACTTACTTGCGGTCATTCTTTACAGTGCAGCATCGGTGGTTTTCTAGCTCACTTTAGTCTATTTTATTATGGGAAAGCAACATAATCCACGTAAACGAGTGCGAGATGCTTCCACAAGAACGTACTTTTACACACTTTGCCCTCAACGTAGTTAACATGTTCAGGCTTCACTGATAGTATTTGTTGATAGATGTCAGTGAGTGTGCAGTATTGCCTGACAAGTAACATGGAGTTGTCCAACTAGTATGACAAGACTGTAATTAATAAGGACAAAGAGCATACAATACATGGACATAGAAGTTCTAGATTAAAAATAAAAGATTTAGTAAAAATAAAAAATAAACATAATTCAGAGATTTTGGGAGAGACAAAAAGAGGCTGAAATTAAGCAAAGTATCGGTGTCATTGCTTTAAGAAACAAAATAATTTTGCTTTGGTTTATCAATGTTCATCTTTCATTCTTTCTCTTTAAAAAAAAAAAACCTAAGTTTTCAAACGTCGCAATTTGTGCTTGTTCATTGGAATTTAGGTTCCAAGGGTGTTCATTGGAGAGGAGTGTGTTGGTGGCGGCAGTGATGTGGCAGCGCTGCAGAAGAGCGGCCAACTGGAAGGAATGCTGAAGTCCATCGGGGCTCTTCAGTGACCCACGCTAAACTATCAGGTAGCAAAAGAGTTAAATAGATTTTTTGAAGCGAGTGAAAGAAAACAACAACCTGCAGTGATACCTGCATTACACATGCAGTCTCTTCATTTACTTACTGTTGATACCGTAGGCTTCGTTTTCAACAATAATTATAATTTCACATGGATTTTTAAATGCGTGGTAAATATGAATGTTTAATCAAGAATGTTAATTAAAACTTTTATGAAAATCATCAGTGATACAGTACAGGTTAAATCAACAAAAATACTGTTGGAATAAAAAAAAAGTATATATTACAAAAATAATTGCAGCACCAAATCATCATAATTTAAAATAGAAACTGATACAATAAATTATGTATCTAACCAGAGGCATTGTGGTTTTCAGTATACCAACACATTGATGGATGTGAATGTTTCCCCAAAGGTTTGTTACCCCTGATCATGCAAGTGTGACAAAAGTTATTGCCCGTCGATCACTATCCTGGATTTGGTGTATGCAGCACTCCAGTCTTTAGTACATTGATGATTTAATTCTCTGCCGATTTGAAATGTCCACGTGTGACACAGACTACAAGCTGAATGAATGCAATGTCCTGTAATAATCACATCTGTTCCTAGTGTAGATTGAGAAAGAAATCAATGAATATGAGCACAATAAATTGTCATAAAAAATGGTTGTGCCTCCTGTTAGGTTTTGCGAGTGAGCGCTGTCTTATTGGCAGCTTTACCCACCTGGCCTTCCCCAATGTTCAGTGCACCAATAGAGACACAAGATGCACATTTTTTTTGTGTCCACTACATGGGAGCTACACATCCTGACAGGACAGATGTCAAGTAAAAAAAAAAAAAAAAAGAAACCACACAAGCTTCCTTCCGCTTGTCAAGCCAGGTCGTTACCCGCAAGCGTAAGAAATGGCAAGCGCGAGATCCTGATGGTTGTTTGTCCATGGGATGGAGCCATTCATTGTCACAGTTTTGAGAGTCACAGCACTGCTTCCGATTTTAGAATCGCTTGTGTTTGTATTGGCCTTAATGGAATGAAGACAAAGTGTCATGTCATGGTGGTTATTAGGGTTGCAAAATGGTGGGAATTTTCCAAGTTGGGATTTGAGGCTAAACCAGTAATTTTTATTTTTTTGGGAAATTAAAAATAGTTGGGGGAAATGCAAGAATAATCCAGATTGAAGCAAGATTTCATTTAGATATGATGTAAGTGGCATGTATGTGGGTAAGGTGAGCTATCAGTTTTGTTTGCTTTTGCTTGAACAAAATGTTCCTTTTCTATTAAATTACCATCAATTTCAAGATAATTCACATTAAAAGTTTCCAATTTCCAAAATTCGCCGTCTTAACTTCCCATGGAAACTTTACACCCTTTTGCAACCCTAGCGGTGAATTCATGTCACTTCTGGACGCTTCAGGTAAAGGGACTCAAAATGTGTTAATTTTCTTTCTTCGTGTCGCTTGGTCTTTGTGTGCATCCAGGCGACATCACATGACGACGCAGCGACTCTTGCGTAATTTGCGTCGCCGTTGCTGGTACTCGCTGAGCTCCTGCAGATATCCTCTGGACGGCCACCGGAGCCGCTCTACCTGCTCACGCTCTTCCTCTGTAACTCACCAATGCACACACATACACACTAATGTATGCTGTACAAGCCAACATCAATTGTTGTATCGCATCCAGGAAGGTAGGGAATTGTTTTTGCGTCTTTACACTCTCTCTTGACCTTTGACTTTCCCTCGTGCCCTACAGTGTCCGTCCAAAGATTAAAATGAGCCTTGTGTGTATAAGGGATGAAAATAAACTGTAACACGCTGAACCGGCCTTTTCATCAGTCTCTATCTTGAGCGTCCGTGTTTTCCACTTTGACGTGATTGCGTGGCCAAGGTTGTTTACCGAATGAATGCTGGCTCACGACACATATTGTACGCACTCGCGGGATTTTCTGAGATTCACAAAACTTAATGAAGGCTTCGAGTGATGTCTGTATTCTTCTATTCTCGGGTTAATCACGGCAAAATAGTCGTGCAAATTGCGCAATGGGTGACGGAGTGTCAACCATTATTCAAGATTAATTTCCAAGGCACACTTTTCAAGATTGCTAGGTAGGTCTGCTTGTTTTATTATTTTAAAGGAAATGTGCATTGTGCCCAATGTATTTGCCTGGCCAGAGATAATAGGGACTAAGAAATTATGTAGGTTTACTCATCATTTTAAAAATGAAATGACAATGCACACTAACCTGAGAGCTCCAGGAAGTCAGGTTTGTGACTGAAGATCAGATAGTTGTTGGCAATGAAGTGGAGGAGCCACACGTAGAGCTGCTCGGCATTGTGACACTAGCGAACACAGGTGGAAAAAAAATCCTCAAATGCTGTTTGAACACATTCAGTAAGCGTTTTAAACTTCAGCAAACCATTTCCCCCCCCTTAAGATTATAGATCGTCAAAGCACTGACCTTTGCCCGTCGGAGGAGCCGAATCACGCTGATGCCAGTTGACGCCAGCTCCCTGCTGGGCATGCTCTGCAGGTAAGCACATACGCACACCTCGCACAGATGCTGCAGCCGTTTCACCTGATACATCTCCGCACACACCAACACGGCCATGGCCTGCAGCACGCTGGCTACCAACAAAAACAAAACGCAATCAAGTGTCAGTGCAGTCTGTCTGCCGCATGCTGCGGGAAAATTAGGAACTAAAAACAGTTTTACAATTTACAGTGCCCTCAAGTGGCTACATATTAAAGCGCATAAATGAAAACGTGGCCAAAATGTTAAGCTTTTATTTCTAGTGAAGCACCATTTATTGTGGGAGTTGTTTGCTGGACGACCTAAAAGATGTATCCATTTTGTGTACAGTCAAACTATCATTTTCATGGGTAATATTTCACATATAGCTGCGCACTTGTGTATCAACTCCTGCTTTAGGTCACCTTTCCGATGACGTCAAATATGCCGTTGATTTTGGAACACATGACGTCTCAGGCATTACGTAATGTCACGTCTCCTAACATAGCCTGACTGTTGTCACTCAACATTCTCCCCTAATAAATTTTAGGCTTCAGTGGGCAGGAGGCATCTTTAAAAAAATCAGGTTCCATAAGATGGTAAATTATGAAATTAACATACCGTATGTTTTCCAGTCAACGTGCATATCGTTTGTTATCTATACTGTATGTAATGTGTCAGGATCATGCAAATGGTATCCCTCCCTTTCTCCCTCCCTTCCTTGGTGAAGTAACCTTGCCTTACCCTTGAATTCTGGGCTCTCGCACAACAGTCAGCGGCTGCAGCCTCTGGAGGTTATTTTTATAGGCTCAATTCCTCATTCTCACAACTCAAAATGAAACCGCCTATTTGGAAACAAACCTGCTCAGCCTCCTTGAACAAAACGGCATCTTTGTTGCTTGGTTTTGCAGTTATAAGACGAAATTTGCCCCCCCCAACAACGTGTGACCTTCTAACGTCGTCATCACCGGAGAGAATAATCATTTGTAATTATTTTGAAAAGCAAAATGAAGTGTGACAGAGGGTCAACAAAAGGCACTAAGCCTGATCCTGTGCTAAGCAGATGAAGTTGTGAAGCTACACGTGGATGTTGTCGTGGCTAAATTTAATTTCATATTAAGCTAATTGCTGTTCTTTTTTTTTTTTGCTTCCCCCCCCTCGGGGAACAACACCGGCAGCATGTTGCGATCGCACAGATGGTTGATGCGACGTGTCATCTGTGCTTGGGTTCAGTGAGCGAGGCCTCCAGGAAAACACCGCAGCAGCACACTTGAGTCATTTTTCATCTAGCTTGGCTGCTTATTAATAGGAGGCTTTAAATAAGAAATCCACTGGTTGGCTAAAATTGTAACCAAAATATTTCATATTCATCACCATATAGTGTATGGTGGAATCTCTGAAGTTGAACGCAATTCGTGGGCAAACAAAGAACAAATAAATGGCGTGCGCTCGACTCAGTGGGGACTTCTAAATGCGTTATTCTCCCTGACTTATTTAAATTCAAACGCAGAGCCCAAGAGAGCTTGAATGAATAAAACATTAAGTGAAAGATTCAGCATACATACTCAATCGGAGGATTTAATTAGGGCAGATAAAGAAGGAGCGTAGTTTACATGCACTGAACGTACCGGGACAACAAGAGTCAGTGTAGAGGTACTCCAGGAAGGACAGGAAAGTGTCCGACGAGACCCCATGGATGGGTACCACCCGACTCCGGGCCTCCGCGTATTTCCCGCTAAACATGGCCGCCATGACGTCACAGCGTGCTACCAGCACTGCTCGGTGTGCCGGCAATACACTCCCTTAAAGAAAGACACACGCAGTAAATCGACAATGCAAGCGGTGTGAAGGTGTCTTTTGCAAACTGAGATTTGGTGACGAGCATGAGTGAAAATCTCATGACTAGTTTTCAAAAAGGAGTCATCTCAGACTCATTAAGTCAAGCTTTCTTGAGCTTCACGTGGCAGGCAGGGTAAAGTGTGTTGCGATTCAGCCCGAGTTACAACTCATGAGCTTTTCCAACGGGCTTTTGAAATCAGCAGGAAATAGTGACACAAGTGGCCTGTGCACAAGCCGTGACATTTTTGCTGAGCGCCATTCATAGCCACTGGCAGCTCTGCCAGCACTCAAACTGCAATTATTCCCGTAAAAACGAACTCAAGCACACAAAAGGAGGAGCGTCTCGCTGTCCTTGTTATCTTGTTATCGAGGAGTCCTTTAAAAAGGAGACGTGGGATGAAACATCTTATTTTCTCTTCTTATGGATGACCGCGCCTGTTAGCAAGCTCGTAATTCAATCAAGTATGATAAAATGTGACCTTCCTCTTTTGTGTGACTGCGTATTCATTTGGGAATGTTAATTAGTGCGTCAACCCACCCTGCACCATGAAGATGACATCCGAATATAGAGGGGAATTGAAGAGGTTGACGAGAGTCTGGGGACCCAACTGGGCTGCGCGTGCGCTTGGGGTGTCTCGGGTCCCCTGCACATGCACACAAGAACCCGAAAGAGAGAGAGAAAGAGAGAGAGAGCTGTTAAAGACCTGAGCTGGATGACAAGATGTTGCAAGGTATTTGCTATTCTGAACATTTACCTCACTCTCCCTAGCGGAATACATATGGCACCTCGGATAGTCTCGCATAGCGCTGGCTGGACACAATCGAATTGCAATGCCAAGCGCATCGAAACAGGCGAAAACTAGAAACCAGATGTTTCTTTTTAAATCCTGCCCATTGGGTGATTTAACTTCCTGGATGGGGTCCAATTTTTAGATACAGTTCTCGATGGGCTGCGGCGCACAGGCCACCTGCCGTCTTTCTTAATCTCACTCTAAATATAGAGCGAGAAGTCCTGCTGATGAATTTCACGCCTGATGTCCTGTATTAAGACCTGACAGATAATCTACTGGTGCTCCCTCGAGAGCAGGTCTTGTTTATTTACCGTTGATTCCCACAGTATCAAAGAGGTGATTATGCTGACTAATTATGTAAATATGCTAATTATAACAGTGCCGTGTCAAAACAAGATCTCGCTGATTAAGGCCAATTTAAAAGCATGTTGCAAATTAGAGTTACTGTACTGAATTTCTTATTTGGTAAAGAAAGACACGTAAAACTCTAAATCTTAAATGACCAAATCCGAAATGATGAAACCGACTTTTCTTTTTTTGGTTCTTTGAAGGAGAAGTAGCAGAAGAAACGCGAGAGGACAAAATTCAAACTCACCCTTTCTCGGCCAATCAGCGATCGTATGCGCTCCATGAGCTGAGCCACGGCGAGCGAGCTCTTCAGCTTCTCTTCCAAGGCCTCCTGAAGGTGCTCCCACTCCCACGCTCCTACAAAACATCAACAAATGCATCATCTGAACTGGTCATGATCATCACTTCAGTTTGAAGAACACCCTCATTGGTACGTGCATAATCTAATAAAATCCAATGCAAATGCAGCATTAAAATTCCGTGTTTAGAATTACAGTAAATTATTCATTTTTGCTTTTTTTTTTTTTTTTTAATTTAATCTTGCGTACAGCGGAACACTTGTGTAAAAGTGATCATCAGTCTGAGCCAAAAATATCCACTGCTTTTCTCATTTTCTGTTTGCCTTCATCCTGTCATGGATGTCTTTGTAGATCATCTGCTCGATGATCCGCAGCTTTTATGGATGGGGCCTTAAAGACGCAGCAACTGAAAGGTCTGCTTTAAGACAGAGGCGACATTTGAAATGAGATAAAAATGAAGAAAGAAAAATAACCCCCTCTCGGTCAACATCTGATAATCCTTTAGTGTGCAATATGTGATACATTTGCAGATCTACGTCCAAAGTAGACTGAGCCATTGACAAATCAAATGACTCAGCAGCACGCTTCAAAAGGAGGCTCAGTCTTACAGGGTTAGCATCAACCTAGTAAAAATCATGGCCTCTATGACACACATTTACACACACACACACACACACACACACACACACAGCGACAAACCAGAGCGTGAAATTATTTCATGGGGAGGGGATTTTTTTTTCCTCACAGACACAAGATATCATTCTGTGGGGAAAAATCTGCTAAAGTGACTATCCAAATAGCAAAGTCTTCAAACAAATGAGCATCAAACAATAGTTCTTGAGGCGCTTTTTTGTTTCCTTAGGTGATGCAAAATAAACACATACTACCTGCGTGGCATATGAGATTAGCCCTTTTCAACAAAACTCTCAAATGTAGCAATTCATTTATCGTTTGGTGTGCACAAATGAGAGGTTAAGTGCGCCAATTTTTTTTTTTTTTTACATTGTCTCGTTGCAGTGTTTTGAAGACATGAGACATTCATATTCTGCACTTGGCACGCCAGCCCCCAAGCTCAAAGCACAACACATTCATTGTATTAGCTATCCTCCATGCTGCACCTTCCTTCCTCATCCTCACTCTCTTCTATTTCTTCGCAACTTTCGCCTCATTCCTCCGCCACCTTCGTCGTCTCCCGCATGAGAAATATTCACAATGCACACTGCAGCAGCTGTCTTCAAGGAGCGAGCGCTTGCCTCTTCTTCATGCAGTCCTTCAAACAGACTCGGGCTAACCCTATAATCTGCTCAGCTCCTCGCAGTGCTTATGCGTTTGTGTTTCTCCTGCGAGCGTGATAGCAAATGTGAGCAATATAGGCTTTTCATCAATGTTTTGTTCCTAAACGCACAAAAAGGCTGCAAATCAGATGCTCGATTCTTGCACGACATGCAGTCTTTGAAGTGCGCCAAAATCTGACATACAGCGAGCGTAGCACTGCAGACTTTAAGCCGCCGCACTCTGAGAAGATTTTCATGATGCGCCGAGTACATCACACACTTGTTAAGCGAGGCGTCATGAGCTGGGAGAAAAACTCCTAGTTCCATCTATAGAATGAGAATGAACCAATCACATTCAAACTCATGTTAAATAAAGTAAACACGTGCAAACCGCCAGACATCACTAGAAGAGCTGAAATGTACTTGGGGCAGGAGTGTGCTGATTCTGATGTAACATTTAAGGTGTCATCAGTTCATTCTGAATGCCGCCACCTACCAATTATATGAGGGGGTGCACACTTATGCAACCACACTATTTTAAGTTATCTTATTTCTCTGCTTTGAAATATTGTTAAAAATCTAATTGAGTTTTCCAGGTTATGTCACTTTAATGGGTCTTACAAACACTTGACATTTGAACAGGGGTGTGAAGACTTTTTATATCCACAATAAGTCACGAAAAAAGTTACATTATTCTGACTAAATTTTATTATAAATTATATTTGGGAACAAATTCGATGCATAACTGGGTCTGTCGCTAGGTTAGTTCCTCTTGGGGGAAAAATGATTTATCTCATAGTTCAACAGTGGTTAAAAAAAAAAGGCATTTGATTAATGTTGAACTCTCTGAATAAAAACTAAACCGACTATTAAACACCTCTAATTTGACTAATTCCAGTTCAAGCTTCCCTTGACATAACATTGGACCAAACCCAACAACAGAAAACCCCCCATCTGCTGCCAAAGCACATTCAATATTTATTCATCTAACTTGAAACATGGCTGCTCGTTTGAATGTCAGTCTGATGATTCCGTCCACATTTCCAATTGAAGCAGACAGAGCGTGGCAACAAATAGTTTTGTAGCAGTTGGCAGGAAATAACAGAATCAGGGGGAGCATAATTGAAAAAGGCAAAAGATTGAACGAAGCCTTCACTTTCACGCTGCGCTTTATCTTTCTGAGCTTCAACCTCATTTCAGGAGCGCGTGTGTGTTCAAAGATTTGTGTTCTGCTTGGTGCTTTACCTCTGTAAATGAACATGAGCGTCTCCCATAAGCACATACACAGGAGAGGATCCTTCACCACCAGACGAGAGAGGCGACCAGCCAGGTGTCCCTCAGATCGAGGCATGTCATCAATTATTCCTCCATCCCAGGTAGAGACTAACGAGTGAGGGGCTCCGTCCCTCTCCCTGCAGACACACCGTGACTGCGGCCGCTCCCTGGCAAACAAGACAACATATGGCGCAAAGGAGGAGGTAAGCACCTGCTGGCTACAGATGGCTTGATGGTGTTTGACGTGGATCTCCTACCTGGTCTTGGGCCCCAGGAGAAGCTGTCGGAAATACGGGCTGACAGCGCAAAGCACGGACGCGTGAGCCCATCCCAGTTCTTTCCCCGAGTCCCCGGCATAGAAGGCCACGTCGGCAAACTGCACGCCGCGTTCCAACAACCACTGCATGTCTTGGGAGAAGCTCGACTCCTCCACGCGAATTGGAGGAAGACGAGCTGGGCAAGGCGAGGATGTGTGCCACAGGTAAGAGCCGTGCAGAGGAGGAAAGCAAAGTGAGTTTCTCTTCTCTATTTGATTATGTCGGTTTGGGGTCATGAATCAAGAAAATAGTTTGGATTTTTTATAGACTTTTTACAGAATCAGATTTGTTTTCTTGATTAAACAACATAAAGGGGACAAAATGGCAGAGCGGTGAAAGAGAGAGCATGATGGTATGTCTCCATTTACGCGTTGTTGTAAACTGCTTCCCCCCTGTCTTCTCGGCTTTAGCTGAGTAGTCTATCGAATGAGAGCGGGTGACACCGTAAGATATCGAGTTAAGCGACAAGCGGCAATAAATACGGCAACCCTGAGGGATCGCAAACTGTCAGTCTTTTTGTCAGATTATAAACACAGAAGCCAAGAAGATAGCGGATGGAGTAGTTGAATTTTTTTTTTTTTTCAACGCAGGTAGCTGATCAAAATGTCATCTAAATAAAGAATTTGTTTAATAACTGAAAATACAATAACATATTTGCGGTCTAATAATGTCTAATAGTGTGTTTTGGTCCTGAAAAAGAGATTAATGACTAATTTTATCTAATCCAAGGTGCATCAAAAATAAAACACTCAGTTGTTGTTTTTCTCAGTCGACTGTTGAAAACAGTCCAGACTAAAATTGATTTCTACTTTGGGTGCAATCTACCTCACACTTCATCTTGTTTCTAATTTGCAATTCAGAAAAATACATTTGGATCCAGACCAAAATTGAGCACATCATTTTCTGTAAGATTGAGAGATGATTAGTGAATAGAAAGGGAAATGAAAAATGAATCAAAACTGTCCCTCAAATAATTTTACCACATTATTGTTCTGACCTGGTTGTTCCAAGTGAGGCGGATGAAGCTCATTGACTTTATTTCCTCGTCTCTTTTCTGGCTTCTCTTTGGCTTTGTGTTTCAGACACTGAATCATGAAGTACTCCAGCTGAACAATACAGAAATACAAGGTACAAAAATAAGTTGTTACATCATCTGTTCTTCTCTTAGGGAACAAATTGCCCCCATCATAAGATGTACTATCTCAAAAATGAAGAAGCCTGAGGTAAGGAGCAATACGTGTGTGCGTGCGTGTGTGCTTGTGTGTACCACGCTGCCAAAGTAGCGACCCACGAACACATGGTTAAGTGAGGGTAACTCCAGGTAGGTGGCCCCGAGGTCCCGGGACAGCTGCAGACCTTCACTGTGAGGCACGCAGCTGCTCCAGTCAGACGCGCAAAGCGGACACGTACACGGAGGGCCCTCGTCTGTATAAAGAGATGACGGTTCAGTACTCGGCTAACAATCTTTTTATTCTCTCAGCGTGTCTGGTTCAAAAAAATGAATCAATTAGTAGATGATCTATTTATTGAATGAAGACAATGGTACCCTGCTGTGTTGGGCAATTTCCAAACATGTAATATCTGCAGTGCTATGCTGGCAGGAATCTGCCATGCTGAGCTATGTGCGGATGGGGGCGGGGGGGGGGTGAAATCTGACAGAAAATTAGTGGGATTATCGTGCAGGAGAGAAAAGGGACCACAGAGAGGCGGAACAAAGAACAGAGCCAGAGAGAATGAGTAGGACATTGCTAAGTGCTGAGGCATTTGATAAATCATAATGCTAATAACCTACAGGCACTCAGCCAAAAGTGTGTGTGTGTGTATGCGTGTGTCTGTGTGTGTGCGTGCGTGAGACTGAGTGCAAATGGGGGTTTGAGCGTCTGTCAGGCGGTGACTTGGCACATCAGTGTCGCGTTTATGACACGCGTGTGCCCTTGGCGGAATGGTTGTGCCCCTTTGCTCGCCACCGCTTTAACGCAGCCATCATTCTCTCAGCCTACTCTCAGCAACAACCTAAAAGACACCCCCCCGCCCCCCTCTGCCCCCATGCAACATCAACAAACACGAGTGCGCACGTCCCACTAGCACAACTCGTCTGTGATCTTTCGTCCGCGCTACACTGACAGAATCTCAAACGATGTTGAGCAGAGAAGCTAAAAATACAACTCTGTGCATTTGATTGGCTTTTTTTTTTTTTTTTTTTTTAACACTAATCACATTCTGTGGCTCTCAATGAAATTTAATACGTGCACAGCTGCCAAATCATGCACTGCTCTTAACTTGTGCACACAAACAAGAGAAAGGCAAAGTCATCAGTTGATATTAGGGCTGCAAACAATTATTTTAAAAATCAATGAATCTGTAAATGATTATCAAAAATAATTAGGAATTAATTTGCTATCAAAAAAGGGGAAAGGACTAAATATTGGCCAAAACAATGAACAAGTAAATATTTCGAAATGTCATATGTTCTCACCGTTTAGCCTCGCTCCAACTGCCACCAAGATGACAGGCACGCCCCAGTGCCTCAGAAGTGGGCGGAGTCGCGGGGCATATCCATTCCTGACTTGCTGGAAAGCCAGCTTGTCGGTCACCGAATACTTGATGACCAGAATGTCCGCTTGCTCAAGAACTTTACGGACGCTGGCCCAGTCACTGTCCAACAAATCCTGGAGACAAAGAAGGATAAATCATTTTAATGAACAGTTGGCTGTGATGACTATTATGAAAGTAAACTCAGATAACCCGAGAGCCATTCCCCTCAGAACATCACTTTAACATCTCATAAAAAATCACAAATGAGAGAAAATCTGGTTAAATTAACAAAGCTGGCAAAACCTACATAGTGCTCTGTCATTTGAAGAATAACAAAAGATGAGTGACAGACTATTGCCAGGCTAAGACAGCTCCATAATAGGGCACTTATACTGCTGCAAATTCAATTCAAAGTGCTTAAAAAAAAAAAAAAAAACATTCTTTTGGGCTAAAGTTTGAGGACAGCATGCTAAAATCCCTCGCTAAAACCTGCAATCAGCGCTTGGAAAGAAAGTGACCTTGAAAATAGATAATGATCGAACGTCTTACGACGCGCGAGCAGCGTACAAAGTAACCATATCAGTTTGGTGATACATTTTATGACTGACATTAGTTCCGTAAAGTTCTTTTTATCACACTGTGTGTTGCGCACGTGAACAAATCACCATCCATCAAGGGTTACAGTCCAAAAAGAGACATGGCTCACCCAGCTGGGACAATCTTGGACCACAATGGTGACATCACCAAAAACGCGTGAGGTGTATTCCATGAAGGCTGGGTTATGCAAGGTGCTCTCCAGTTCACTGGGGCCCACCAGCGCCCCATGGCCCAAGTAGCTCCACAGCAGCCCTCCCTGCAGCTGACCCTGGCCCATAATCTCCTCCCCTGGCCCAACGCCACCAGGGCACTCGCTCCCCAGAGCCACAATGTGAATGGACCTGTGAGGGAGACAAATGAGCCATGACCGAGTACTTCAGAAAGAAGAGGCGCTCGTTCCGTTTCCCGATCCTCATCCTTCATGTCGGTGGGACGGACAGACAAGCTTGGCGGTGGAATCTCAAGGGAGTGCAAACGGAGGTAAACAGTTATCTCGAGTACTTCATTATTTATCTTCTTTAATCATTTATTAGCCACCACTAACAAGAATTCCGCTTTGCAAACCGCACACTGGTGCTCACGTGTAATAAATTCATAAGCATGCCAAGAAATTGATACCAATAAAGAAGTGTCCTTGAATGTATAAATGAAATGAACGTGTAAATGTGAAACATCGGTAGTATTAGCACAGGTGTCTAGCTTGTGGACCAGATTTTCAAAGAACTCTCCATATACCAAAAAATAATGAAACAATATGCCTCCTAGGGCATTCGTGATGGAGCCAAAGCATGCACAAATTCCATGTTTTATTGCGTAATAATTCTGACTTTCCTTGCTGCATTTGTCAAGAACACAAACAATTGATATTGCATAAGATTTAAGCTGTTGATTTTTTTATTATTTTTAATTCAAATAACATTAATGTGATTTCAGTGTTTTGATTGGCCCCTCGGCAACCATCTCGACAAAAGAAGTTTGACACCCCGGAGACTGAACTTGAAGGTAATTTGTATGCACTTAATATAGTCTGATAACCTACCACATTTGAATTACCTCATGGATCGACAGACAGGCGGGCAGACAGACAGCCAGCCAGATAGACAGATAATTTGGTGGGGGTTCTGCAATTATGGGGAACCGAGGACGAAAGCGTCCTTATGTGACGCCTTTGTTCCGAGTTGTAGTCAGCAGCAAGCAACTTACATTGTGGTCGGTCACGGTGCCGTTGTTGCTCTACGCTGTGGAGCGTGTCCCGCTCACGGTGCGCTTACACGCCAGTCTGCGGCAGTCAGGCTTGCCGTTTTCCGCAGTGAGCCACGGCTCCGCTCCGCCGTTAATCGCTCTCATCGGCGGCTGGTCCCAGTGGAGCCCGGTCTCGCTAACTGGCATCCCCCCCGCCTCGCTCGTCATTCATAAAAGCGCGAGTCTCGACCCGACTGGCCCTGATCGCAAGCAGACGTCTGACTGCGTTGGAATAGGAAAACACAAGTTGACAGTGGCGAAGGGACGCAATTAACCCTTGTGGCTGAGAGAAGAAGAGCTCTGCGCTCCAATATCCCAGACCACATTAATGACGTCTGACGCTACAACAAAGTCTTATTGGCAAAAATATAGAGAGAGCGAGAGAGAGAGAGAGAGAGAGAGGGGGGGGGGGGGGGGGCGTGAAGCGCTCGCCTGAGTCAGCAACACGCACGCGAGGACTTGGCTCTAATTCTCTAATTTACTGATGCTTTGTGTAGCTTCGAGTTAATGGGGAAAGGTTTGTGTTGTTCACCATTTACCTCACTTAGGCAAAAGAAGCGCAATTTTTGACCCTAAATTGGACCACATCCATTCAGTAAACAGTATGCATTGTGTATAGAAGAAAAAAATGAAGTTGCATCAAGCTTTACACTGTGTAATAACAAGCCAATGAGAAAGACTGACTCTTTTATTACAATTTTAGTCATGCGATGGTGAAAATAGTTTACGTAATTGTGTTTTTTGTGCATTTTTTTGGTCAATTATCAGACTACTTATTGGTTAACTGGCTCCATGCAGAGGTGATGCGATGTAATGTTTCCTCATCCATTAGGAAGAGTCCGTCCCCTCATAAGAACCAGCCTCAGCCTCAGCTTTGGCCCTTTTCTCTTTGCCCTCCTCTCCTTGGAAGTAGTCTGACTCAACCCATCCAGGCATCGTAGAGAGCTCCACATAGACGTCCCCATTGGTTTCCGTCACTGTGTGGACCCGCTGCTTTACTCCTTTTGAGAACCATTTGGGCATTGGTGGGTTTTTGGTCTTGTCTATGGTCTTGCATAAACCTTCCCCTTTGGCGAGGGAAATCTTGTACTTGTGTTTGGGACAAATTATGCACAGCGTGCCACCTAACTCCTGTGCGGTGAAAAAAAACATGAATTGCGTTTTTACAGATGAGCCAAATGAAATACACATCACATTCTGTTTTTATTTGAAACAATTCAGCTCCAAGTCTCACCTCAATATCTCCAGTTTCCAGCTTTCCACCAGCATCTGTTAGGCAGGGTTAATAATCAATCCATTGCAGCAACAACACAATACTTGTTATAGTATAATAGTTATATATTATTTGCAATTTTGACTATAAATGATATTTATTACTGTATCAGACTTTGCAATGACATCTCTAAAGCAACTTGGTAGACTTCAGCCCTGCAAAAAGTGTACTCACGATAGCAGTAATAGTCCAAAGCATAGAAGCATCCTTGATGGTAGATGATCAGTACATCCCGATCATCTAGTGTTTTGAATGTGCGCTTTGCTTGAATCAAGTCGTCTTTCTTCCCCACAAAATAACGCCCCTCTAGTGGCTCCGTCTGCTCCATGGCACTGTAAAATTTGACAGATGTCATATTTTAGAACAGTATTTAGAACAGTGCTCAAAGTGCCCCTTTGGAAAATGTGAGCACCCCCAAACTCAAAATAGAAAATAACTCCACTATGGAGACATCACGAATATTGACCTACATTATAGAGACAAGTAAACCACGTTCTGTCATCCTTCCATCCCAAACTACTATCAGACTCATCTTCATGTGCAGTCGTTGTGACATTATTCTATAAATATCTTCATGCAGCGGAATCTGACCCCAAGAACAATTCATGTAGTGGAATAATGAGCGCTTCAGTGCAGGCTGTTTAAACACAGTAGTAGGAGAGAAAGTCACATGTAAGGAAGCCTCCAGCCAAATTGTCAGATGAATTACATTATAGATGAGGGAAAGAGCAAGAACTTACAATGTGATTTGGTCTACAAAAGGATTACCTCTTCAGTAGATCATCCTGCAGAAAGTGGTGTTTTTCAGAAAACCCTATGTTCAAGTGACTATTTTCTTTACAGCTTATTCTGTTCAGGGTCATGGGAGCATAAGGCTCAGACTGCATCTCAGTAAGTTACAATTGATCGAAATGAGTGGGAGCCGAACCCACACATGAGAGTTAGTCCAATGAACCACTACAACGTCATACAGTGTACCAGTTCATCTGTCTAACCAGATTTTTTTTTGCTCGAGAATAAAAATACATCCTTTTACCTTCAACTTCAGCAGCTCCTCCGTGTCCTGTGTGCCAAGCCGAGGAAATAAATGGCTGACAACTCCACACTGCGTGGGAAGGAGGCCCCATATTTGTTATCTTCAGACACACGCTGCTTTCAGTGGCTCTTATCAACACTCTGTATCACTCTCCTGTTTCCTCCATGCGCAACAGCTTTGGCGGTTGAATTTGTAGATGAAAAGTCAGGAACATATTGTATTATAGGATGATGATGATGATTATCATAATTTTTTGTTAAGCTCCAATATAAGCAGTCTTAAAGTGATCTACACTTTATGATAACCATAACAATAATGATGATAACACTTATTACTTATAATGATTTAGATATTTTTTAGGCATTTTATGCCAGTAATTTTGCCCGATTCAATGTGGACAACTTAGTAAATTAAATTTGCAAAAACATATTTCAGTCTAATCTTTCTTGAGCAAACTTTGGCCTGTAGCAATTTAAACAGATTTGTTTTCAAATTAGTAATTTTAAACGGACTCACTCAAATTTACCCGAAAAAAACATTGATATGCATAGAACAGACTGAATTTTATCTTAATATAATATCTATTATTTTTGTTTACTCGGTTATGAATCAGGAAAGAAACACATCAAACGTGTTTGTTTTTGAACGCTTTTTTAAAAGCAGAACCTTTTACATGTCTTAATACCAGTCCGGACTATTTTCAGGGCGTACCCGTGCGCCGTGTTTTCAAGTTCGCAAGAAACAAGCTACGACAAGGTAAACTCCGGTAGATGAACCGTACGTGCCATTATTCCGTTCTTGTTTTGTTGTTGTTTTTTTCTAATATAATCTGCTGCATATCCATTACAAGTATGCAATGTGCATAACACCAAAGAAGCTCCAACACTTCCAGTGCAACAGGCTCATTTATCAGACACCTAACGAGAAACATGATTACAAATCTACCTTTTACGAATACAAAATAAATTATTGCGGTTTGCCACGAGTAATTAAATTAGATTTTGAATTGCTGAACATTCTGTGATTATATTTAATATTTCTTATTTAAGTTTTTCTCTATTTTAGATTAGCACGGTTATGCTATTGCCACTCGAAGGCCATATTTCCTGCTAAAATGCAGGATCTTCCCTCGTTAAATGTGTTCGTGCAAATTTACTGTACAGTCCAAATAACAAGTGGTAGTAGTATCAGTTGTTGACGTTTTTGGTTATTATTATTTTGTGTAAATATTTAATAGATTTGTTTCCTCTCTACCACAAGATGGCGCTGCGAGCCTGTGGCTTCATTGTGTTCCGACGTCTTGCTAGTTGTGCTCCTCCACCAGACAACATTCAGTACCTCCTCTTGCAGACCTCATATGGACAGCACCACTGGACCCCACCAAAAGGTAAAATTAGAACATGCTTTACCCTCGTTGTGTGGTCGTCAACCATATTGCACTCTTAAAAACTGACTTCTCTGCGAAATGTCAGGGGAATCTAATGACAACCCAAACATGTTTTGAAATGTTCTTGAATTCCTCAGTTCAAATGCAACTAATTAGTTTACCACCAGGCCATGTGGACCCAGGTGAGGATGACCTCACCACCGCTCTTAGAGAAACCAAGGAAGAGGCGGGTCTTGGCGCAGAGGACCTTCAAGTCATGGAGGGCTTCCTGAAGGAGCTGCACTACGAGGTAAGAGGCCGACCCAAGGAGGTGCTTTACTGGCTTGCCGAGCTCCGGGACCCGGGGACGGAGGTCACTTTATCCAATGAGCACCAGAGCTACCGCTGGGTCCGGTTGGAGGACGCCTGTACTCTAGCCCAGCACAAAGACATGCAGGACACCCTGAGAGCAGCTCACAGATACTTAGAAGCTCAGCAGGACAAGCAGTGACACTAGCAGTTCTACAGTCGCAATGTCAAGTAACTTCACTTAACAGTCCTTAGTCCAGCGGGATTGGCAAATACAATGTAGTCTCACTTTCCAATGTAGTCGATGGCAAATTTGTACATGAGTCGAAATGTAATATCAATAGCCTCTCTAACTAAGAGTTTAAGACAATGAAATTGATTTAAAAAAACTGAAAAAAAACATTTATAGGCCATAGAAAATCAAATAAACAATTGCTAAGATCATACCTGAGCAGACCTTGTGTTCTGGTATTCTACATTGCTGTAGCATGTTTTTTTAATGTCATCATGTCATTTTAAGTAATTAGTAAAAAAAATTGCACCATTAGGATTTCACTGCTGTTTTTGTGCTAGTTCTACTGGCAGCGCTTACTCAGCTGTCTGCAAGGGTCTGTCCAATCATTGTATTTCATTTTTTGCACAAATTAGCTTTATTATATCCATCCATTTCCTGTACCACTTTGTCCCCACGGGGGTTGCGGGTAATAATATAATACATATATTTATTATTTTCAACATCCTCACAAAGTTAAAAACCATTTACCGGCTTGTGATAGCATACTGGTTTATTGATGAATTCCAAATGTTACCATGGCAACTGTGCCTCAAGTCAACCCTTATTTCAACCCCTCGGAAACCAACAACTCTTGTAGTGTATTTATATGACTTGTGGGCTCAAAGCAAAACTATCTGGCCACAAACAAAACCAGTGGCATTTTGTTTACAATGAAATCTTTTATCAGTGACACTTGCATCCTCAATAACAATAGCACACTAGTGGACAAAAAAGAAGAAGAAAAAAACCCAACGCATACAGCATTTAACATCAATAGATTTGGACACACACAAAGATGCAGTTCGATAGGTGCTGAGAAACCAGATGACAGCCTCATCAAGATCTCAGATTGTGTCAGTTGGGGTGGGTTTATCATACATTAATGAAGTACGTGATTAACCCATTTTGTCTGTGTAAGAGGAGTTTGGGATTCATTCAATTATCCATCAATAGAAAATGGATAATGAAGTACAGCAGCGATGGACTGATTGATCGATGTGGTCATAGACTTATGATTGATCAGCATTGCAGACTCAGATCTATTCATTTTGATGAAATTAGGGAAAATGGTGCGGTTTTCCAGAAACCACAAACATAATGGATTCTAGAATCCCAATTGGCCACTTCACTTTCATGACATTATCCTCAGAGTTGCTTGAGTCATTTCAAGACCGAATCAGGATGTGCAAGTGATGGTAGGATAGCTTCACATTCGATAGACACACGAGATACATCAAATGTTCTCATCACGAAAGGAAAAAATAAAACACCAAATGAGGGAGAGTACACAAGAAAATGTCAGGCAATGTCACAAAATCTGTTCTATTCGTGACCCCCGTTTGAGCTTTTTGTCGCGGAGAGTTTCCATAGCACAGGAGCGAACGATTCACTCCTTTGGTTTCACATTCAAATCAACCTGCGTTTCTTTAAACCGCGTGAAAATCTGCTACTTCGCTTTAATTAAAAAAAATATATATATTCAGCTGTACTTCAATTCCTTGGCATAAAATCCACCCAGATTTTCTAAATACCTGTGAACACATTTTAAAATTCTCCTGCACCGCAAACACAGAAAAAGTCTCGTGAGCAAACCTAATCAAAACCCCCGCCAGCGTCCAATTCAACACCGGCCGTGAACCTAAATGCACACATCACACGTTGTTATTCAAATACAAACCAAGCTGCATTTTGACTACCGTCTCGATCGACAGGCGACAAACTCAACTGCGGTGTGGCACGGTACTAAGCATAAAAGTGTCAGGGTGTGAAAGTGTAACATTTTTACATCAGTAACATCGTGAGCAACCTCTGGAGAAAAAAAAAATATCCTCAGCTTGAGTGGATTCTGGCAAAATGAAGCTTTAGTGGGGACCAACATCAACACTTGTAAACAATCCTGCCGTGGGATCGAAGCCGACCGTTTGCCCTCAGAAAACATTACAATAAAGAAAACCGGGTGACAGTCGCTTTTTCCACTCTCAGTCTATAGAGGCCCTGAGGTTTGAGAGGCAGAGAGGCTTGCTGAGAAAAGTCTTCAGCTCGCTCACCCCCTTTTGAGGGATCAGTGGTGATGGACGGGGCACAGCGTAGCCTTGTGTCAACACACTCTAGCATGGAAAAGGCAGATGCCAGCAAGATAACGGTCTCCCGGTAAATGAGTCGTTTGCAGTTTCACTGTCTATCCTCATTCCTTGAAAAATCCACACACGCTTAGGAGGACATTACAAAAAGTGACGAGTAAGATGGAGGGTGGTCAACACTACGGCAGGCAGACAGCAAACAGCGGGGCCCGAGAGAATGCGAGCGGGCCGTTATTTTCATCATTTATCAAATGCGAAGAGTGACTCAATTGGCAGCAATGTCAGTCAGAACTTTGACAATGATGCAACTGACCTCATATGCCTGCACGGTAAATACAAAAATATGATGAGGCGCCGTATCAAAAAATATTCATTTGAAAAGACAATAGTGCTCATTTGACACAGTTTTGGCTACCTCATTTAGCTACATGAGCGGTACAATAGGCAAGGTGTTGCAAAATTCACCATACGTCTGTTTTGTCAGCTTAGTTCGAATTATACTTGAAATGAAATAGAAAAACATTTAGTGTATGATGAATTTTGGGACACCCTGTATTGGAAATACAATGCAGTTCTACACCACAATAATTATTTAGTAAAATACCTCTCGACGGTGAGTCAAAACTGAGCCTTATTGTCTTATTTTGAGGGCAGAGCATTTGCCTAATGAAGTGGTCAGTAAGCGCACAAATTGGAAGCCGCTTTTCCACGATAAGAGTTCTTCAAACAAAATAGTCGTTTCACATCTTTGGAAGATGTAGTCTCAATTGCAAGACTGATTAGATGCCATGATGTTTTCATCTTAGTATAATTTAAAAATCATTAACATTACCAGGAGGTGGATAGAAGCAACGCCAAATTGTTTCTGCAATACATTTGTACCAGACCAAGTGCAAGCTGTAATTAAGGCAAACGGTGACTCGACGACAAACTTTTTAGTGAAAACTATTGGGGGGGACGTTATTTGACTGTTTAATAGTTGCTGACATTTTTTTTGGCAGTAGACTTATGGCCCCACTGTGTACGCACGCACTCACGCACACACACACACAAAATGAGGCAGGGGATGCGGACAGTCGTGCAGATCCAGATCATGACTCTTCGTTGCCAGAGTCATCCTGATCGTCATAACACCTGTTAGACGTCTCGCCGTCCTCCACGGAACCGACGGCTCCGGCTTCGCCTATAGACTCCATCTCGCTCTCGTCGTCGTCCTCCTCGTCCTCCTCCATGTCGTCGTCGTAAAGGTCATCGTAGAGAAGGTCCGAGCTACTGTCCTGGGAGGGTACCCTAGTCTGGACGCAGTATTCCGCCAGCGTGGTCGGAACTTTAACGCCGTCTCGCTCGGCGTCGGCCGCTGTGGACATCACCTGTTTTCTGCGATTGCATGACAAGCAAGTTACTCTCAGGTCTTCAATATCTCAGCAGGTCAGAATATGGTTGAATCGTGTACATGCAACCTTGCCTGATAATCTCCGCGTACTCTTTGTCCTTGCCTTTGCTGTCTCGCCACCTTCGAAACATGACTGAAGCGTCCACGTTCGCAGGGGAAAAAGTATTTGGCTCATTGAGTAGAGAGATGACGCTAAGAAGGATGGTCCTATTCAAAAGAAAAACAGGCAAAAAAAACGTAAGTCAATAATACCAACAAAAATAAGAAATTTAATATTACACTGTTCAAGGAAATATCCTTTACCTGACATTCTGGGTTGGATTCCATCTTTCTGACGGCAGCTCTCCGCTCTGTGGATCGTCAACTGGAGGATGCAGGATGGAGATGCACACGTCGCCATTCTGAGGCAAAACAAGAGGGCCCACATGAAGTATACCAAGAAGGCCAGAACACATGTAAGAAGAATACCTCATAAATGTTTGGGTGCCACATCTTGGTGATGAAACGGAAGGTTGGTGGTAAATACGGGTAGTCCACTGGGAACTTGATGTGAGCCTGGAAGAGCAATTGTTATTACAAGTGCTGCTGAATGCCGCAAATGACACGACATGCAGCCGTGCCGATTGCAACTCCATGAGAGCTGCGTTAGAACCAAAGCATTCCTTTTTGCAGTAGCTAAGATACGAGCACTGCGCTCCTCAAGTGCTGGTGCAAACTTGTTGAGACAAGAACAAGCACTCAAGCCTGTGAGGCAGACATGTTAGCAGCTAGCCCAGGGGTGGGCAAACTACGGCCCGCGGGCCACATCCGGCCCACGGAACCGTTTAATCCGGCCCGCCAACCCTGAACAAATTGTATTATTAAACTTTTTTTTTTTGGTCATTTTGCCTGCAATGACTGCGTTTTCCCAGTAGATGGCGAAGCGCTCGCCTGCGCATTTACTACCGGAAGCCGTGTCAGAAAGCTCGGTGCACACTCACAAGTGCGTGTACGTACTCAGTAGTACGGATTTGGCGCACTCTCGCTCTATTCGTATCAGTCCCGAATTTAGAGCGTGGGCTTTGACGACAGCGTTCTTATAATTCGCGCGCTGAGCTTTCAGATGCAGTTTTGCGCTAAAGCCACCCACAAACCTTCCCCTGGAATCCTTCCATTAAAATGAGTGGCCCGAAAAAAAGAAGTGAGTGCCGAATGTTAAAAAAGAGTGGCCAATTTGGCTCGACGTACGCGACGTGACGTTCAGCCACATCAACATCAACCCGTCACAGATCAAGGTAAACGGACCAACACCTCGGATCTCGCCTAAGAATTGCCACAACAAATTTTACTCCAGACTATGACGCACTAGCAAAAAAGGGACACCAACAACACTGTTCCCACTGAAAATGAACGGGAGGCTCTCAAGTTTATTGTAAAAAAATGCATTTTGAATATGATTTGTACACATAGCAGGGATTGAAACTAGCGACCATTCTCATTTTCAAACAATGCAGGATGCTCAAGGACATTGATGCACCACCTATTTGCGACTAATCTTAACCTGTAAAGTTCTTAAGGCTTACTTTAAGCAAGTGTTTCCCGTTTCCTCACCTCTGTTACCAGGTGTTTGCGAGTTAAAACTCTGCTCTGATTTTCAGATACCCCTCACCGTGTTGCTGTTTTGATTACTTTATTTGGATGTATGCTTTCACCGATTCTTCAAGATGATATATTTGGTCAGAATGTTTGCCGTTTGATGTGATCTCATAAAATAAACATCTTTCATTAATCTGACCTGCAGGCACTGAAGTGATGGAGATTGTTATTCATAATAACAGTGTCGTATTTTATGAGAATCACTGATAGCAGTTTTTTAGTGAATTATTATTTTTTTAATGCTGTTAATAAATGCATTTGTTTTCAAAAAACTTGTTTGGAATATCCATGCTTTACTACCTACTAAAGGCCAAGATCTTTTATGCAATGACCTTTACAGGTCGCTTATATGACTTCACACAACGCCTACGTCCATCTGCTCCTGGTCCGGCCCTCCGGTCCAAATTTAGAACCCAGTTCGGCCCGCGAGTCAAAAAGTTTGCCCACCCCTGAGCTAGCCCATACCAGTAGACACAAATATTCCCTTACCTTAAAGTAGCCTCCCTCATACAGGGTGTTCGGAGGCCCAAAGATGGCCACCTCCCAGTTGTAGAGATCCGACTCCTGAACCAGAGTGATGCGGAAGCCTTCCACAGGCTGCTCCTGAAGTGACTTCAACTCCATCATCAGGGCCTTCTGAGAGCTCGGGGTTGCCTGATGGGCCATGCTGATCCCACTTCTGAAAGAATAGAAGACCGTGTGAACAAGACCAAAACAAGCTTATGTTGGGGCCGTGTTATGTTTCAGAATTTTTTTACATTATTATGAAGCAGTGATTTTCAACCACGGTACCAGCGTCCTATTGTGACAGGCAGAATGATCAATCATTTCTCAACCATCACATTAAATCATTTAGTACTTTTTGTTCCATTATTGTTTGGGGTGCTGTGACATGTTGCCTAGGGAAACGCAGAGCTATGGCAGGCTAGTGAGAAAGAAATACTTGATGGCAAAATAAGCAACAATTTCACACGTTACACTATCATGTACTCTGTAAAGCTATCGAAGGTCTTTGATTGGTTCTCTGATGTAAATAAAAAGCCACATTAGGAAGACAAGTGTTTACCTGTTTTGTTGCAATGTAAATTTGGTTACAGCAGAGAACCGGAGAACAAAGTCATTGGTAGTGCCTGCCGGCCAAAGTGACACAGGGCGGTGGTGACATGAGCCGTGGATGTTATTCTCCTGCTTACGGATGATCCTCGTGTTGTGCTGCCGAAATTCTTTGTGTTGCCACTGTTGACAGTCTACATGGAGCTCGTTTCAGTGGAAGTCACCGTCTCACGTGGATCATTCTTGGGCTCGGGAAAAGCAGAGTCGCATTCCGTGACATGTGCCCGTGCAGCTGGTTCGGTTCGGGCAGGCGCTCCGCTGATCCCAGCTTGTTTGTGTTTGTCTCTGCTCTCTGGCTGTCTCAACTTCTCCCCACGTCAGCTAAACCAGTTAGCGAGCAACTTCGGTCAAACGGGGCAGTTCTTTCTTCTCGCTACCGTCCTCTCTGACAGCGGGGTGTTAAGGGCTATCGAATGCGAAGCTATGCCGTGGAAATGACAGAAGGTGAGAATCACCCTCAAGACCAACTGGGGGGTTTTGATCGATTTTTTATTTTCCTCTCAACTATGCTTCCGGTACCATTGCGCGTGTCTGCGGTGCGTCATCGACGTGACTTGCGTGCGCGCACTCGATGCTGAACATGGATTGTTTGAACAAGCGGTATAATGTTTAAATAGTATTCTAAAGTCGCTGTGACGATATCGTTTTGTAAATCCGTTATTTATATTTTGTAAATTATTTACTGACTTCACATTTTGAATTAAGTTTTTATTTCACGTGTTTCTTAAAGGCAACGCCATGGAAAAAGAGTTACGCGTTTGCTGATGAATGAACCGCAGTTGTCACATGTATGGAGTTTGTATGTTATCGCAATGTATTTCCAACATGCATGGCTACATACACGGCTTTGACACTGAACGCTCTAAATCACAGGTGTTAAAACCCATGGCCCACGTTCACATCGCATTTTTATTAGGCCTCTTGTTCATCTACTTCCTTGCTAAAAATATTTTCTCAAATAGCTTCTTCACTGAGATATTGCAAGCATATCTTTGTCACCAAACCACCATTTAAAATGAATTGAGCAGGCATGGGTGGGTGGCTATTTTATGCATCAAATCAAATTTAAAAAAACATGTCAATGTAGATTGTTAAAAAAGAAAATATTTAGTGCGCAACTTTGTATATGAATATGCACTGAAAAGACCGTAGACGCAGTTCATACTGGCGACCAAATGATGGCAGAACTGCGCTCCAATCTTTTGCAACCGCTATTGGAAAAGCCGAAGAAGACACGGAAGCTGAAAAAAATACCTGCCGTGTGACGGCTGAGTGACGTCAGACAGGAACCAGTGGAAGGGAGCCTGACAAATCAAGATGGCGTCCCTCGGCAGAAAAGGAAAGATATTTCAAAACAAATAAAAAACACTGGACTATAATTCTAAGTAAGACAGCACATTTATTAGAACAAAGTCATATTTGTAACAGCAAGACGGAGCAGATAAAGGTGAGAGCAATCTTTGTTTGATAGTTTTCGTTTCGGGGCGGTGGCAACAGTGTGAGTCGGGTCGGGCCACTTGCGAAAGCAATGGCTTTGGATTTTAGACTTGCCCCCAAAGCGTAAGCCATCAGACGTTTAATTCTTCGCAATTTATTTGATATCCTCGTCCCCACGAGGATTTAATTCAGCAGTTGTCACTTTATACTAACTGCTGATGTTTGTGATTTCAGACTGGAGTGGCGAAATGTATGATAGCTTAGCCGGTTGCTAATCAATAACTTGGGTGTTTCGGCTAATGTTATCGTTTATCTCTGTGAGTCACACTTTGTGATATAAGGTTGGAGAACAGTGTCATTTGCCGAAACATTACACGAATTGCAAGAACAGTTATGTGTTATACTTTATTCAATTAAAAGCAACATTCCACGGCTTCTATGGTGATACGTCGCTATGTCCAACTTGACTCTGTGTAAAGCATCACTGTTGTTAGTGTTTCAAACGAGAACATGATTGTGATGTTATAATGGTTACATAAAGACATTTCTAAGATCCTTTAACTCATGTGATTGTAGGATCTTCTGTGACCGTTGCAGTCACGTTAAAAGCAAATCGAAATTACTGCTGCGCAGTGTCAAGAGTTTCAAATGTTTTGCCCCTACCCCCTTATTACTGTTATGCCTTTTATTTCTGTATACTGTATCAAATATATATGCACGTGTATAAACAATGGTGTCTCTGTTAATTAAGGCATTGCTGTGTTGCATGACCAAATCATGGATTATGTGTGCTAATTTTCAAAGCAGTGGAAAAATATGCAAAGCTAGTTAAGAGGGTGAGTAGGAATGGGTTATTTGTAGTGTGCCCCATAGGGTTGAGAAATTCTGTGGTGAGTAGGAATGGGTTATTTGTAGTGTGCCCCATAGGGTTGAGAAATTCTGTGACTTTGAAGACGGAAACTTGCCATGGGAATTAAAGTGCATACATTTGGAATTTACTAAATTTACGGTAGGGTCATTGTGGTTGAGGAACCAGATTTTATGAAGGTACAATTGTTGATATGGTCATTACACCCATGTCTGGCACTTTGTTGGTATTATTAGGATCCGGAGGGGGGAGATCGGCTGCGTTTTTGTTCATTAGTTGAATCGATGGTAGATGTAATATATAACTCTGCAATTGTGTTTTTGTTCTTTAATGAAAGCATTGAATATAAGCGTATTTTTAAGTGTGTGCTTTTTGCATGGATGTCTACTTATAACAGAAAAATCATGAACGTTTTTATGCTTGAATATGAACAGAACTTTGCATTAATTCACATGAAATGTTAGCTATTCTTGTATTGCCCCTGGTATTTTCCAAATCCCCCTTTGTAACTCTCTTGGCACTTGATGTGTTTTTGCTATTCTTCAGTTCAAAATAGTGTAATTCACTCTTCCACAGCTTTTTTCAGGGAGCCTTACAGTGTGTGTGTGTCTTTTCCCCTGTACAGTATCTAAATGGCTACAAAGAAATCTTTATCGGATGCACAAAACAATGGTAAGGATTTAAGTCTTTCATGTTTAATTCTTTGTCAATTAGCTCATGTACATTGTTTTTTTTTTTCCCACATAGGACCTATTTGCTATCTTGATGACGTTCCCTTCAAGGTCAATGAAAGATTTCGCTGTCCCGCCAAGGTGGGGCTACCTGTTGGATTTTGTCTGCCAGACTGTACCTCTGTTTTGGTGGACACGCAGGTAATATATCTTTTAAGTCTCTTTCAAACTACATTGTCAGTAAACTGACAGGAATACCGAGACAGAACTTCTATTTACCTTTTCCTTTCAGACAAGTCTGTGACAATTGTTGTCAACAGGAATGTGAATGGGAAGTGTGTCTCTGGTGTTAAATTGCACACTCCTGACATATTGCCAGGGTGCTATCAGAGATGCTATCTCAGAAGCTCGCTAGCAAAACAAAACTTGACAACACAAACATACATTAGTATTTTACATACACAAAAGCGAGTTGGTATAAAGGAGGAAAATGATGATCAGTTTGTAATTCTCTTTACTGTGAGAGTGACACTGATGATGTGGCCCAACCACCGGCTTAAATCAGTTCGTGACCACTCAGAGCAATAATGAGTCAGAACTTGCTCAGGCACATTCCGAGATGTGGGACAGTAACAGTTCACTACGTCAAGTGTCTACACTTTAAAAATAGTAAATGTCTCATTTACATAAAATGAACATTGTGAAGTGTTCAAAATATTGCAAAAGTAAAAGATACTCAACAAATGAGCCCATAATTATCTCAAAATGTAACAAAACAATCATCAGCTGATGATTCCCTTTTCATACTCATTGTAAGAACTCTACGTCCATTATGAGCTAAGATTAGGCCGGGAGTTCTCAGAAGTTTCTATGAACAATTGCTCTCAACTCGAGTGTTGCAACAGTTGCTACGCTCGAGTGAATGACCACCAAATACTGGCCTCTGATTGGTCTATTGTCCAGATGCTCAATGCGTAATCACAACAATACCTCTACCAGAACTGTTCTAAAGCATGTGTAGTGATTTAAAACTTTTGGATATTAAATACAGTAGAAAACGACTCTAAACGTGTTCCTTCATGTCACCCATGTCCTCTTTCTGTGATGACAACAGTATGACTTCTCTCTGGAGAATCTAAGTATTCGCTGGGGGGAGGAACTGGCCGAGGCACGAGAAGCGGAGGCACGAGCCGAAGAGGGCGTAGCCCAACAGGACGCAGAAAATCAAGAAAGTTCGGCTCAGGCTGAGGACACGAATGGTGGTGGAGGGAAGAAAGGCTCATCTGCTGCTGGCGACCACGATCCTCCCCCACCAGCAATGAACCCTGTTTTGGCAGGATTGAGTCATGATGCTATACTCACTCCTCTGCCTGCCCCGAGTGTTGGCCCGAGGAAAATCCAGCCCAGCACTCCTCAGGCACATGGCCTCAACCTTGCTGAATTTGAGCGGGAAGAGGACCCCTTTGACAAACTGGAGCTTAAAACGTTGGATGATAAAGAGGAGCTTCGAAACATTCTCCAGAGCCAGCCTCAACCCGCTTCTTCGGTATCCCCTCCAGTTGGGTCCCAGCAAGGGCCAGCTTCACGTGGAAACACCCCGTCTCCTCCCACCAATGCCAGCCCTCCCATGAAAGCAGTCTCTGGCCATAAAGCCAACGGCTTGGTCGCCTTGATGGATATGGACAGAGTTGGGCAACATGGCAGATCGGGTTTGGAAGTGGAGGATAGGCCCTGCAACATCCGCTCTCTGAGTTTTCCCAAACTTTCTGATTCTGGGGACCCCGAACCAGTTAGGTACAGCTCACGCAATGCGCTCGTGCCTTCTCCGCAACGGAACCTACCAAATGGCAGCCCCCCGATCAAACCCAAGTCCCAAGTTATTGTTGACCCTGAGAAGCTCGACTTCTGTAAGGCTGGTGGACCAAAACAGGTGAGCGCCCGCTAACTTAAACTGGATGTGGCTGAATTGTACCATCATAGACGTTGATATTCTTATTATATTGATTCCCAGGTAAACTCGCTGTCGGGTTCGGCCGGGTTGCCATGTGGGGGAGCCTTGCTTAGCATGACCCCTGCCGAGCGCCAATGTGTGGAGACCCTTGTCGGCATGGGTTATTCTTATGAGGGTGTTCTTCGGGCCATGCAGCGACAAGGACAGAATGTGGAGCAGGTCTGACCCAACCGCCCAATCATCACTCACACACAATTGTGTCTCCCTTCACATTTGTGAGGAGAAGTGGTTTGGATAATGGCTGCTTAAATGACTGAAGCCTTTATTTTAACAGGCTGATGACATTTTAGTGAAAGTCAAATTTCCTTTGTCTTTTAGCTTTGATATGCTTTGATGGCTTTTATCTTGAGCACTTTCTGACTTTCTTTGTGGCGCCGTTGTGTGGCAGCCTTATGAGAGCCTATTGAGTTGCGCTCATGCCATCTGTGTGTCTTTTGTATACCCACTCTGTGGTAAAATGTTTAGCGTTAATTTGCGCAGAATGGGCTCTTTGCATGTAATTTAGTGGCTAGCGGCTACAAACTTAAACTGAACTATCCAACCTCCAATGGGCAAGACAAGACATGTCAGCTATCATACGTTGCCGGCGACAACTAATGTATGTGTATCAGAGTTTATTTTGAAGTTGGCCTTCTCACCGCATGTTACTGTCGTGCAAACACATGAAAGCATATACATTAGTTGCTGCGGGTGGCTTAACTTGCCTTAATACCAATTAATCATGCACCCGAGGGAGGGAAAAAAAAAGAAGCATTTTTTGGGAATTGAGGTACTCAAATTACTCGACTCATCCCTACCATAGTCGCTATGCGGTATTTTTAGGACTTGCCCCAAACCACAGAGATGTAGGTCCCCCACAACACCGGTAAGAAAGTCGAGAAAGGCTTTAATTTGTGGTTTTATTAGATTTACTATCATTAATATTAGCGTTGTAAAATGCGTGTGGTAATTTATTGTGTTCGTCTGAACATTTCCAGTTATTTGAAGCAATACGCCACTGAAAATTAATTGTCCTTTGTTTGATTAGTCAGCGGTTATAGAACATAACTAGTGCAAATATCAATGGCATCTGATAACCTAATGCTATTTACATTTGATCGATTAATATCTATCCACTGCCTAATGGAAAGAAGGACAATTAACCTACAGTGGTTTGTTGCTTTAACAAGAAATTGTCTGACATTGTGTTCTTTGTGTATTCAAGTTGTATTGACGTTATTAGTGTTAGGTGAAGACAGGCGAACAGGCAGTTGAAGTTACTGGGCTGTCTTCTTTGGATCCATGAAGGAACAGAAAAAAAGATCACAGTTTAAATGTAGGGCTGATTTACATTCTTGTATTCGAGATGGGCCCTAAATTTCCATAGAAACAAAGAAAATAGAGATGGATGGAAAATTATGGCCCAACCTGTAGAATTTAATTTGGATGACACCATGCACATTGAAACAATGTTCATGGTATTGTTTGTATTGCTTTTGGAATTAAAAAAAAAAAATCAGAAGCTTTCACACTCTGCTGTTTACTCGAGACTATGAATACACTGCTGTTGTAGTTCGCCAAATCAGAAGAGGGTAGACAGTATTTTCCGCAACGGATATGACGTCAGGGCGCTACGTGCAGAGAGCCCATTCAGGTACTGTCATACCTACACATTTGCCAAGGAGAATGATCTGGCATGAATGTCTGATAGAAAGTTGTATTATGCGCAATTCCCATGTAAAGATTTCAAGTTGGTGTATTGAATTTCCATCAACATTTATGGGACCCCCCCCCTCCCCTTTGCAAGCCTACACAGGAGTGAGTGTGACTATTTATAAATGTGCTTTGCGATTGACTTGCGACCAGTCCAGGGTGTACCCTGCCTCTCACCCAAAGCCAGCTGGGATTGGCTCCAGCTCACCCGCGATCCTAATGAGGACAAGCGGTTAAGAACAGGGTTTGTCAGATGGGATATTTGTGAGCTTTTAAAATTGTTTGACTCGAGGGGTTCCATTGTAATCTGCTTGATAGTCATGTGATCAGAAAATCTGACAGAACCAGCTAAAATCTTGTCCCGTACAATATATTTGTCATAATGAGCATGTTGTCGTCCAAGGTTCTGGATTATCTCTTCATCCACGGACGTCTTTGCGAGCGGGGCTTTGATGCAAGTGCAGTGGAGGAATGTTTAGAGATGTACCAATGCTCTGAAGAAAAGGTCAGTATTTTTTTTTTGTAACAGTGGTCTGATAACAAAAAAAAACTATTTCAAGATAATTTGTGTGATATTGAAAAATGCTCTTAAATAATATTTCCATCTCCTGTCTCCTCAGGCATTGCAGTTCCTTGAGCTGATGTCAAGATTTGGTGAGATGGGCTTTGAGCGGGAGGCCATTAAAGAGGTGCTACTGGTTCACAACAATGATCAAGACAAGGCGCTAGAGGACCTAATGGCTCGGGCTACGGCCAGCTGAGCCAAGCCAGTGAAGCAACCGCTGCAGAGCCCGCTTCCTGTTAACATCTCACACAGCCCCCCCTCCCTTTTTTCTGCCACCCCCCCTTAAATCACACCATGCCCTGCAACATGTGCTTGCCTTGGCTGTGGATGGGACAACTGGGAGAACAGTTGCTCTCCATGCTAAAACGGTATTGTTTCTCAAGCACTTTAAGACTGTGTGCCAAGAGTAACAATACTTCACAGCGGTGTTTCTTCCTAATAAACGCTGAGGTTAGGTTCCAGGAGCTGGTACCGCTTTGGTTTTGAAGACGGGCGAGGCGGACCTAGAAGAATTGGGCTATTGGCTTTGATGCCATTTATATTTGCTTCCACTTGGAAGTGTTGAACTGACTTAAGGTCAGGCTTTGGAGGAGGTTTAAACTCTTGAAACTGCTTAAAACAGCCAAGCTGCCATCTTCCACTGCTCAGTGCAGATCCCGTAAGTGGTGGAAAGGATACGGGGCTTTCTTGAAATTCAATCAAGGAACATTCTAAATACAAAAAACGGGATGAAAATCAAAGGCGCTCACGGTACCTTCTTTCATTTGTTTCCTCTGTTAATTTGGCCGCTTTTCATGTCAGATTCAATGGTTCGCTCAATTTGATCTCAGATTTGCATCATCAAACATTCATCATCACAACCCAAAAAAGTGACACGACTGCCCCAGGTTGCTCTTTACCTGCATAGGAACCGACCTGCTGCATGAGATTGAGGGTCTGCTCTTGATTAAAACAAAATCTATACCCCACTGGCATTGACACTTATTTTGTAATTACCAACTTATTTAAGATAGTAAACTGATACTTTAATTTGGACATATAGAGTTGGATATAATGTAAGCTATGTTAACAAAACTGACACTTTTAACTTTAATTTGTTTGCATAATGGGAAAGCATGGATGGTTGTAGGGGGATGCGCGTTGAGATTTCTGTTTTGTAACCACATCTTGCAATAGAGACATGTAAAGGAACCGGTAAATGTTCTCCGGTCTTAAAAGTCTTGCTGAAAATTTGGATGGAAGTTGGCAAGTTAGTAATTTTATCATTTTATCATTTCATCCATCTAATCAAACATGACTTATGTTGGTTGACTTGTTCATATGTTTTGATTAAAAATCTCATTCAGATTTGTTGCCAACACTTTTGTAATTGGAAGTAAGGAGGGGATAGGGGGGGCATGTGGATCTTAGTAATCATGTACCAGAGAAGAAGGTATCAAGATGAGATGAAGAGCAGACACACACACACAGGCAGGTAACCAAAGGTAAAATAGGCAAACTTCACAGCCATATCACCAGTCATATTATTCCACTGATGGTCCTTAAGCATAGTCTATTTTTCCAATTACTTAAGATAGAATGGCTAAAGTAGCTCTAAAATTGTTCAATTCAGCACTGAATTTTTCTTTTGGGTTTTAAACACTGCTTCATGTTCTTTGTGAGTTTGCCATGAGAAAATGAGTCTCTGGCCTAGTTTCCTTATTACAATTAAAGGTAAGCAGAATAAGTTTACACCACTAAATTGAGAGTGATTGGCAAAATGAGGTGTCGTTGGGATTTATAATTGGTTTTGGGGTATATCATCCAAAGTATTGTGTTGGTCCTAATGTATCTGCTGACTATCACAAATAGGATCTAAGGTGAATGACTTCCTGAACTATGGGTTGGAAATGTTGAATTTCTTGTGACTTGGGAGGTCCCAATGATTAAATACACAAATCATTTTAATTGTTTTGAGTTTCATTGGCATTTCTTGCTAAATGCTTGCGTGTCTTGTTCATCAACAGGAAGTATGAAATATTTTAAGTAAATTTAGTAGCTAGAAAACCCCAGATGTGTCATTCCTTCACTAACACTTAACACTGAGACGAATAGACTGTTGGGACATAACCCAACCACCCCCCCAGCCCCCCGAAAGGTCGTTAACCATATTATTTTGATGCTTAAATATAATTATTTTCTTTATGTAAAAGGTATATTTTTTAGAATGACTCGAATACAAAACACTGAAATAATCAACGGAAGATTATGAATGGCCGCGCGCGATCGTCGTGAACGAGCACGTATGACGGGCGCGTTCACGTGTGACCTTGTTTTTGTTGATGTTTAATGAGTCGGCTGCGCGCTTCTTGTCGTTGCTGACGCGACCCTCCCTGGGAAAAAGGACGCACCGAGGCTAGCGGCGCAATACTTTAGTGTTGATTTATAAATACACTGTAAGTTAACGCAAGTCAATTGCCAACAAGCCTAGACAGCGAGGCAACGTATCCCGTATGTAATCGTCCTTGCTTGTCACCGGACGCCGCCAGCAAAGGCCACAGAACAAAACTGTTTATCGACATTATATGATCCAACGTCCAGAGTCAGGTTTACCCTCCATGTGGGTGAGGGAATTGTGTGTGTCAGACTATGGCGAGAAAAACAGTTAGCAGGAAAAGAAAGGCAGGGGAGCCCAAGGACCAACAACAGGTAGGCGGAAACCGATAGATCTCACCCGCTAAGATATCAAAACTGATGTTAGCATGCTAACTAGCTTTGTGCTACATGTGATCGGATAATCTAATCTGCGCCAAGGGGCCAAATTGCAATGACACTGGGACAATCTGTGTTGCACAACCACTCGACAGCTAATGTCAAATGCATCAGAACATGTGCATTTTGTACATGTGCATGCGTTTATGTTGGCAAACGTTAGCCACATCAAAATGACTGCTAACGGTAGCCGAATATGTTGCAGGCTGATCAGTTATGAGGGGCTTGTTAGGATTTTAGACTTGCCCTGTTTAGGAAACAATGATGGGTGTCGCCTTTGGTGCCGATTGTTGCCCTTGAAGATGATTTCGAATTGTTTTAGCAGCCAGTTAGCGAATGGTCACGTTACCCCAAAGTGTAGATCAGATCTTGTTGTGGTCTAAATATGTCTCCCAAATCGAAGGACTGCATTGAATAACGTGATCAAATAGAGTGACCAACATAAATTAGAACACTCCGATAGATATATCATAAACGCTTTACTTTCAGAATATCTGTATATACATTACTGCACTATCTGATCTGTCTGTAAAGTTACAGGACTGGCGTCACAAATGATAATTTTTAAGACAAAGAAAAGCAATGCCTTTTCTACTTAAATGTGGGACAGATCAACCAGCATGTCTTTGTAAAGTGCATGAGAAGAAGCGATTATTGTTACAACTGATGGCTGCTTGCACCTGCTGACAATGCTCTAAAGATTCTTCAGTCAATTTAAATTACTTTAATGTTAACCATCTTCACCAACATTGTTCTAATTTCCTTACTTTTCCCCTATCAGCTGGGCTGGTGTCAGGCGCCATACAAGCGGAGTCGTGTCTCATGTTCTTCACGTCATGTGCAGTGGTGGCGCAGTCGCCACTCAGTGGTCTGCGCTCTCCGGGGCCGAGAGTTCCGACCTCAGCAGCAGTACGAATTGCAGCTCCAGCGGAGCCTGCGTGGCTTTGCGGCCGGCAGGCTCCCTGGCATCCTGAAGGAGAGGGAGTTTTCTCTTGGGCGCCTTAACAAAGTATTTGCCTCACAATGGCTCAACCAACAGCAAGTTGTGTGCGGGACCAAATGCAACACGGTGAGATGTTGGTCTAAGACCCAAATAATTTTTAAAGATTTGGAATGAATTATTATTTATGCATTATTATTATTTTTTAATCATTGTGATTGAGGTATAATTGTTTCACAACCAGGGGCCCAAATAATGTAACGTATAATCACTGATGATGGGTTCTTTGTATGTAAACCATAATACCTGTGTAATCAAATATTCCATCTTTTTTGTTTTTTTTTGTCTTTCTTCACAGCTTTTTGTAACCAATGTCATGACCGGGCAGATCACTCGGATTCCCATGCTCAAGGACAGGGAATGTCACAGTGGAGTCTCTGTGGTGGGCGTGGTGCAGAATTACCACAACACAGCCAGCTCTCATTCCCGGCTGGACCAGCAGGGCTGTGGAATCCATGCTATTGAGATCAACCCCTCAAGAACCCTCCTGGCTACTGGGGGAGACAACCCCAACAGCCTGGCCATCTACAAGCTGCCAACGCTGGACCCTGTTTGTGTTGGTGATGTGAGTTGCCCGATCTTTCTCAACAACACTTCAGACGGTTCAATTGGGGGAATCACTAGACTTCAGTTCTACGCAATGAATGCATGCAAACCTTTGTTTTGGTTTTCATGATGCTCCCTTGTGTGTTAGGATGGCCATAATGACTGGATCTTCTCAATAGCATGGATCAGTGACAGGATGGCAGTGTCTGGTGAGTTCTCTGCATGAATGACTGGTGCTAGAGCTTTTACACGAGCTGCACCATTATATCGCTTTTGTTCCTGCTACAAAGGTCTGTGGAAAAGTAAAAAAAAAAAAAGTACTTGACTTGCCGTAGGGGACTTGTTAACGCTGTATTCCAATTTCTAGGTTCGCGAGATGGCTCCATGGGTCTGTGGGAAGTTACAGAGGAAGTAATGAACCAGGCACAGCACAGCCAGAGTGATACGGCCATGCCCTCCTATGCCCACATCTCCCACCGAGCCCTCAAAGACATCCCAAAGGAATACACCCATCCGTACAACTGTAAAGTCCGTGCTCTGGCCTTCAACAACAACCATAAAGTGAGTCTTCTCTTCAAACAGTCTCTTGATGGCTTCTAGGCCTGAAGTCACACTGTGAGCTCGAGGTCTTATTTTTCCTGCTGTGGCTGATTTTCTTTCAGGAATTGGGTGCTGTCTCTTTAGACGGCTACTTCCACCTTTGGAAAGCTGAGCACAGCTTGTGCAAGGCAAGTTCACTGCACTTGTTTTTATGTTTAGGAAAAGACTAATGTCTGCATCAAAGATCACTTAATCCAGTCCTTGAGGGCCACAATACTACATGTTTTTAATGAAGTCATTAACTTTTGAATATCTGAGCCCGTCAAATTCTGCATGGCAGTACAAAGTGAAGAGGTCTCATTTGTTATCCCTCATCGCTTGCCTGCAGCTTCTGTCTACCAAACTGCCGCACTGCAAAGAGAATGTGTGTCTGGCGTACGGGCAGGACTGGTCCGTATACGCTGCCGGATCTCAGGCCCACGTGTCTTTTTTGGATCCTCGTCAGCCGACGCATAGCATCAAATCAGTCAATTCCCGAGAGAGGGGAAGTGGTGAGTGATTCCTCCTTTCTAAAGAAACCTGCCTCCTGCATCCCTTAGAAAATCAATTGTGTGTGTGCAGGAATTCGTTCGGTGAGTTTTTATGAGCACATCGTGACGGTCGGCACCGGTCAGGGTTCGCTTCTCTTCTACGACATCCGCGCTCAGAGATTCCTCGAGAACCCTTTGATCCCAGCTGGAGGGTACTGGAAGTGCTCGGGAGATGGCATCCTCAAGCTCACCACAGGGAAAGGCTGGCTGGTATACAATATTTGGACTATTTGGATTTGCAAAAACTTGATTCCATGTGATCCATACAATTTCACCCTCTTTTTTCTTCTTTCTTGCAGAATCATGATGAGACATGGAGGAGTTATTTTTCAGACCTTAATTCTTTTCCAAACGCCGTCTACACGCACTGCTACGACCACTCAGGCACCAAGTTGTTTGTAGCTGGCGGACCGCTCTGTTCCGGCCTCCATGGCAACTACGCAGGATTGTGGAGCTAGCCTCGTTATCCTCTGCGTCACTGTACGATGACATCCTCGTCCGCTTTTTTTTTATCCAAACAGTCCCTCCGTTCCTCTCCTCGTGCAACATCATCGTCTCTGTTGGACTCAGGAGCACGACCTTGCCGCCAACCACATCCCAGCTGTGCTTGTACATCTTTGTGAACGCATTGTAACATTCTGTCATCCCTTGTTCCTTTCTTTTCGTCCTTCCACCAAACCAAGCCTATTTTTTTTAATTTAAATAACATGAGCTAGGCATTTTCTAAAGCTACCAATGAGGAACGAAGAGGGGCTTTTTAAAACCCATAACCAACTGTAATAGTGACTCAGACCATTTGCAATTGATTTCATATGAAGTTGGGTTTAGCATGTAAGATTGTTTGTACGGCACCACATCCTTTGTAAGATATTAGAATGTTTTTGTGAAGATGTAACATTCGGTTTGCTTTTCAACTGGAATGAGTGGCAAAACTCAAAAGGGGGAGAGGAGAGAGGACTGAAGAGTTTTCAAGGACCTAACCTGTGTGCAATTTGACTTTTGATTGCTGGAACATTCTTCAGTTCAGTCCCAAAACACATAAACGCTCAAAAACAAAACTGCCGATGATGGCTTATTCCAATCAAAATTTGACATTTTTGGGAGATATCATATAGGAGAGAATTGCCATAATTGCTAAAAACAATGTTCTGTTGTTATATATGCCCTTTCTTTTCGATTTTGATTTGAGTGACATACAACTGCTGATATAATTTGTTTTACATGTATTTATTTTGCCCTTATTTCACCCTCATTTGAATGGCTTGGGGTGAACTAATTTTTGAATTAGTTTTGTTTTTCCCCTATAAACCTTTCTTGTTCGATCAGATTCGACCGCTTCCTGCAGTTTTGCACACTTTTTTGTGTTCATATACTTATGTCAAAGTCTGGTGTCAGCCAAATAGAGCGCTTTTTATTGATTTGGTTGACTTGCCTGTGATGCTGAGGAGGCTCAGTGTCTTGGGAAGAAGAACTGATAGCTCTGAAAACCTTTCATTCAAATAGAAGCATTATTAAGGTGCATTGCTCGGTACTACATGCACGTGTCACAGTTGTAAAATTTCATTTTCATGTCCTCGTTTGGTAGACGCAGGGTAGGCTTGAGTTCATTTTTGGCCTTGCTGAGTCAAGTCTTTCCGTGAAAGACTGCCATAGGCGATTAGTTTTTTTTTTTTTTTACATGGAATATTTCATGAGTGAAAAAGAAAGGAAAAAACACAATTACATCCTCAGTTTCAAGAAATAACCCCACAATTCAATGTGTATTTTATATAAATGTACATGTATGTGTGAAATACATAGGACAATTGTATGCATTTTTATGTACATTTTTGAGGAATTGTGTGGATTGATGTATCTAATAAGTGATTCCCTGTTTTTTTTTTTTTTTTATATATATACCAAACTCATGAATGTTTTTACTCGGACGCAATGTGTATCTAAGCAAAAACATCAGAAAAAGAAGTTATTGGATAATTAAAAAAAGTCAAATACAAAATGTAGATTAGAATGGTTGTCATTTTTAATGAGCAGGACTATCGCGTACGCACGAACCATTGAAAGTGGTTGATGTCACACAAGCAGAAGCAAAACAAGCATCCAACTCGGTCGCCTTAATCACGTGACCACCTTGTCTGCTGCTGGCTGAGTGAAGCGTGTTAGCAGGTAATAACGGGATTTTCTAAAACACGTTTTCGCTTTTTTTGCGCCCAATTTCAAAACGCGTTCAACTGTTTTTATTGAGTATACTTGGCGCACGTAGTCGGTCGCCTGCCTGGGCGATTTTCCTTCGTCGAGGCTGTGAGAGGTGTCTTTCGCAATTTTTCTGTTGTCTTGGTTTCCCAGCGAGCAATGTCGTGATGGGATTGTATTCCGCTCTAAGGCCTTCTTCGTTTCTTTCGATACACTTTGCCTCGTTGCTTGTTGTCTTACTTTGGATGCTTGTGTAATCGGCGTTTGTAAGATTGATGTGATCTGAAGATAGGGCAACTCTTAAACGAGCTGATTAGACGATCGATTGTTAGCAACTCTGACCAGATTTAGATAGCATTAATTGCTAACGTTAGCTTCACCCCAGCTGCCTCCGAGACTCGCTCGCCTGGTGTTAGCATGTTAGCGAGCCTGCCTCGCTGGCGAGGACAAAGAGGCCCCCCGGTATCCTAATCATCAAGCTTTTCGGTTTTATTTAACCGTGACGCTCCTACGACATGATTTTTCATCGCAAAGTCGAATGTAAATTCATTAAGTCACGCAGGGGCTGTAAATAAGTCATTCTATTTGGGTGACGTTAGCGTTACTCTAAACATTCGTCCCCTTGGCTGTTCTCAAATAAAGGACATTCTGAGGAATGTTGTAGTTTTGTGTGTGTATATTTACTCGAATGTCACCCCTAAATGAAACTCATTTACTTGGGCTTAAGTCAGCAAAAACAAACCATTTTTAATGAATGGCATTTAATCGTCAGGATCACGACAATAATAAAATCCCTAATATCGATTTGATTTGTAAATGATTGCTGCTGAAATGATTTTGTCAAGCATACGATTTGAAATGTTTCTGACTTAAATCAAGCCAGCTCCTTGGCGTTAGCTTTGTTCAGTTCAACAGCCAATGGTGTCACTGTGTTTCTACTGACGTCACTCGGCCGATGTAAACTGCGCTGCTATTGTTCTCGCAACTGTCAGTGAGCAGAGGGATAAAAGTTAACTTCGCCTTTACGTCGTGCATATTTGCTGATATTTTATTCTGTTAGTATTGCGCAAGAACTATCTGCTGGCGGGTATCAACATTTCATTAAGAATTTGCAGTGTGCATCCAAAATAACTTGTATGTAGTATTGTGTGCATTATGCCCCTACATTATTTCCTGCTGCAGAATGCAGGCACACACGGACTTTTATTTATTTATTTTTTATGCAAGTAGACACCAGGTCACTCTCCCTCCTTGACCTAGATATTCAGCAATGTTGTTACATCACCAGACCAACTGTGTCCTACTGTGTAACACAAATATGTTGCTATGTTATGCTGGAGCAGTGTTAACACAGTTGTGAGTTTTCTTTTGTTTCCTGTTTCCTCTGCAGGTTTTTCTATTTTGTACATACAGAGTTTTGTATATACTGTATATGATGAGCTCGCTGGGCAGCGAAAAGGCCCGGGGCCCTCGTGAAAAAGTGCCGCCTGCTGCCACCCACCCATCTCAACCACAGAAACAGATACAGGTGAGAGTCTGCAGCCACGCAAATGAAGGAACACGCACTTCAGAGCTTTTTTCCTTGAAATCATTATTACTGAGATTGTGAATAGTATGTAGAACATTTAAAGTAATTCATGAAGGCTTCCCTCTTTAAAAATAAAATAAAAAATAGGGTGAAGCGCTGTTTTGTCAACTGTAATATTTTTTTTTTTCTTGTGTTCCAGGCTACTGCTGAGCAAATCCGGCTTGCCCAGATGATCTATGATAAGAATGATGCTGACTTTGAAGACAAAGTTAATCAGGTACGGAATCATTTGTCTGACAATAATTTGTGTGAATGTTTAGCACACTGATGGAAGAAACCACTGACTCTTCTTCACCAAATGATTACAACTGTTTTTATCTGCTTGGTATTTCCCTAAGCTGATGGAGGTTACTGGCAAGAACCAGGATGAATGTATGGTCGCGCTTCATGACTGCAACGAGGATGTGAGCAGAGCCATCAATTTCCTCCTGGAAAGCACTTCGGATATGGTAGGCTTGTGCCATACAAATTTCCCTACCGTTTTTTTGAATGAATTGAAAAGCCTATCTGTTATTAACCAGCACCAAACTGCGACATGGCAGCTTCCAACTTTTTTGCTGCCGCTTTTTGTTTAGACCTCGTGGGAGACTGTAGGGAAGAAGAAGCCGCTGGTGAAGGAGGCTCCTTCGGAAAGCAAGGAGAACAAGGAAAACCGGGAGAAGAAAGGCGACAGGGAGGCGAGCAAGGGCCGTGCGTCATCCAACCGCAAGGGCAAAGGCGCCAATCGGAGCCGGCAGGGTATAGCGTCGCGATACATCTCCTGTCCCCCACAACTGTCGCCGTTGTCACCTTAATTTTGGCATGCGCATTTGTATCAGGTGCTGCTCGTCCTGCAGAAAATGGCGTGGAGGTGACACCAGTGGACAAAGGCTCTGATCGAGGAAGGAGGGCAAAAGGTGGTCGAGGTGAGATGGGAAATTTTTCATTCCAAAATAGCATTATACTTGAGTGGCTCTTGCCAATGTTTGGCTGATGTTTACGCAGGCTCGGGCGGTCGCGGGAGAGGCAGAGGACCAGCTACCAGCAGGTTCTCAGCCCAAGGCATGGGGTATGTCAAAGCTCACCCCATATTGGCAATTTATTATTTGATCACATCAAATAATGTATTAGACAGCTTCAGCTGAGCCTTTCATTGGAAATCTGTAACATGAGTCCCGCATTTATTATTTCCCAGAACTTTCAACCCCGCGGACTATACCTCAGAGGCGGGGACAGGGACCACACAGAGTGAGGCTTGGGACACTGCGGCTAACAACAATACAGATGAAATGGGTTTGTGTTGCGTGCAAGGATACAGTCTTCGTTGATGAAGGTGGCATCTGCTCAACCTTTTATTGACACCCACTGTGTCTTTCACCTTATTCGTCCCTGACATGTTGTTTACTTTTGTTTAGCTAATTGGAGGAACCCGGTTGAAGACTACGGACCCGAAGACTGGAGTGAGGATGTTAGTGTGAGTCTTCACGAAAAGTCTGTCAGCAAAATGACTGATGTTTACATCATATTGGTTTTTTTGGGGGGCCTATATTTGTTTTATGACAGCTCTCGGAGACAAAGGTCTTCACTTCCTCATGCGCGCCTCCTACTGAGAATCATATCACTTCTGGCCAAAGGTGAATAACTGACATGTTAAATAAATTACAGTGTGAATTTTTAATGCATTAAGTTTGAATCAGATTCCTTACACACAAAAGTCAGCTCGGGATTGTCGAGTTCACATGTGACCCACCCCCAAGAGCTTAAGCAGCAATTAAAATGGATGAAGCCAACTTTTTTAACTGCTTTGACCTAATTGTCGTTCTGTAGTCTGGACCTAGCCTCTCTGCTGCAGAAGCCTGTAGTGGGTGGAAGAGAAGCACCCGCCTCCTCCTCCACTTCGCAGAGTCTGGTCTTCACCAACTCTCACCACCATCCGCCGCCGCCACAGCAGCAACATCAGCCTCCCCCGAGCCGCAGCACTGCCGGTGGCACCAGCTATGCTCATGCTGCTCTGGTAAACCCAAAACAATAGTTAGAAAAAATAGATAACATGTAACTCATGCATTTTCCCTTTTCCCTGTGCCAGTCATCAGTTCTTGGTGCTGGTTTTGGAGACCTCGGGCAAGCCAAGAGGCCTGCACCCAGTGCAGGAGCGCAGATACTGGAACAGCTTAAGGGTCCGGGCTTGGGTCCTCTGCCGTCGTCCCAGGTGGCACATCCTGCCAACACCCAAGGCAGCCCTTCAATCGGTCGCCTGCCGAGCCTGGGAGCGCCAGTACCTCCACACTCTTCGTCCAGCTGGGACATGAAGGCGTCAGAATCAAACGCCACCACACTGACCTCACAGTTCAGCCGTAAGTTTTCTTGCCAAAGCCTTCAGCTGGGGTCTGACGTACAAGCGTGCCTCACTGTATGTTTGGGTGCATCTGCAGGTGAGTTTGGCCTCCAGCCAGAGCCTTCGCTTGTGCTGAGTCAGCTCATCCAGAGGCACAGCGGCCCCTCCTTGCCACTGGCGCGCCAGCCCAGTCCACCATCTCAACAAGTGGCCCCCGCATCCGCCTCCTCTGCTCCCCAGCACAGCGGCACGTTGGCGCAGGCGGGCCCAGTCGCGGTGGCTGCTGGTCCCAAACATTCGGGCGCCGGATTGGATGCTCACGGTTGCGGGACGTCGCAGCAGCAGCGGGCACAGCTGAAAGGTCAAAAACGAAGGATACCTCCGACGTCAAAGGTAAAAGTTGCTGACAATCAAATGGTGAGCGACAGACAGTTCAGGTAAATCTTAATGTTGGAGTGTGTAAACGTCTTTCTTGTGACAGATCCCCTCGACAGCCGTGGAAATGCCAGGCTCCACTGATGTCCCCGGTCTAAACCTTCAGTTTGGAGCACTTGACTTTGGCTCCGAGTCTGCTTTGCCAGAGTTTGGAGTTGTGGACAACGCTGTCAGTGCCGCATCCAGGGAATCCACGCCGGCCCCTGGCCTGGTAGCACCCGCGTCAGGACCAGGGACTCAGAGTCAGACAAGCATGTACTCCAAAACCCTCGGGTACTGATGGATATCATTGTTTTAAAATCGCACTGTTATCTCACGAAATGCGTCAAGCAAACGACTCATTCTTGTCTCGTAGTGAGTCACTGGGAAGCTCTCTCTCTGTCGACCTCCCTCTGCCCCTGTCGTCGTCTGAGCCGGTGTATCACACGTCCTCGACGGCACTCCCCAGTCTTACGCCCTCGTCGCTCGGTCCCGTCAGCTCCGGCACGCCTCCCTCGTCATCGCTGACCACATCGACCATCTCGTCCTGTTCCGTGCCTCCCTTCTCCACTGTGGGAGGAAGCTACGATGGCTCCTTGCCACCTCAAGCACGACTGGCCTTCTCCCAGAGTAAAGAAACGCCTGGACCGGTTATGGTGAGGAGAAATCAGATACAGAAGTTTATCATTGACCTCTAATGGGTTTAAATTTAAAAATAAAAACAACATTTTCCCCTTTATCCTAGAATGGTCTGAATGGAGTAAGGACATCTGCAGCTTTAGACAGTATGTTACCTCGCACAAATCTATTAATAGTTCCCTGTACATACAAGTTCTTTTATGCAAGCGTTGCCATACTGTGCTCAGTTTCCTCAGCAACCTCCACACCAAAGCCCGACTCTCCGTCTCTCAACGCCAACACCAACTGCGCACCGCCACCCTCCTCCCACTTAACCCCCTCCACATTGCCTGTGCAGAGCTCCAGCACGCTCTCCAGCCTGGCACAGGAGCTTCCCTCAGCTGGCCAGCTCAACGCTCTCAACAGGTGACACGCTCGCGCAATGACCAGCAAGCTTAATTTCATCGCTATCACAAAATGAATCCTTTGGACAATTGTTTTTGTGCTTTGTGTCTGCAGCCATGTCAACAGTCATTCCTCAGCTCTCGGCTCCAGTTCTCTCACTGTAAGGGCGTTTAGTAGCTTCTGGGGGGGGATGCCACTTACTGAGGCTAAATCTTGCTAACAGTATAAAGATACCAACAAGCACACTGTACGTGGGCAAACCGACTTTGTGTCCTCCTCAGTACACAAGTGTGGACAGCAGCAGCGTGAGCGCTCTCACTCCCGCCTCTACTTCCTACACGTCGTCGCAACCTCCGCCTTCGGCACTTCACTCGGTCCACAATAGCAGCAACAGTAGCAGCGGCATCGGTCACCTGGCGAACATGTCCGGCATGAGCAGCAACATGAGCGGCGCCGGCGGACTTCATTCCGCTGCCACCAGCGCGGCGCTGGGATTCGGCTCCAATGGAGCTACCGGCACATCCAACCTCTCTGGACCAAGGACCGCACCCTTACTGTCCTCCTCCACTGGTAAGCAAGAAAAGAGAAATGTGTGCTGGTAATAGTCATCGGGTCGGGTAATGTATGTTATTTTGTTAACAGGTAAAGCCCCACCAAACTTGTCCCAAGGCGTTCCTCCTCTGCTGCCTAACCAGTATATCATGGGCCCAGGGGGACTGCTCCCAGCATACCCAGTAAGGGTCACTGTGCAGTGTTTTTGATCACAGCAAAAACTTCTCTCTGCTCCTTGAGAGTGCTTTCATATTGTGTGACCGATGGTCTCATATCGCAGATTTTCACTTAGAGTGGTTTGTAGTGGTATTCTGAGCTATTCAAAAGATGTCCTCTTACTTCTCATGTGCACTCCTAAATAAAAATAAGAAAAGCTGTTGACACATCAGATATGAAATATATGTATCTTTCACAGCAGATTTACGGCTATGAGGATCTCCACATGCTCCAGTCCCGACTACCAATGGTGAGTCTTGAATCTTCATCGCTCCAATTGACTTGAGTAGTTGCTTTGGACCGGGTCCCAATCTTGTTTTGTGCCCTCAGCCCTCCCTGCAGGATTACTATGGAATCACATTCCCCGGCCCCACCGCCACGCTGTCTAGCAGAGACGGGAGCCTTGCCAACAACCCCTACTCAGGTAGAGGCGTACTTTGATGGTCATTGGCCACATCTATCTTCATCAAATACATCCATACTCCTGACAGCGGGCGGAGCTGCATGATAAGTCTGCCTCTGTGTTCAGGTGAAGTCACAAAGTTTGGAAGGAACGACTCCACCTCTCCTGCACCACCCACAAGCCTGGCAGCCCAGCAGCAGCCCCCACAGGGCCAGAACCAAGGCCAGAGCCAGCCTCAGCCTCCTCAGGCCCAGCCGCAGGGCCAGCACCACAGCAGTCAGCAGGCCTTCCTGCCTCCGGGCTACAGCTACACGGGGCTGCCTTACTACGCCGGCGTGCCCGGCGCCGTACCCAGCGCCGCCGCCTTCCAGTATGGCCCCACCATGTTCGTTCCCCCGGGGGGCCCGGGACCTGCCTCGGCCAAGCAGCACAGCATGGGTCTCAGCCTGGGGAACCCGTCTGCCAGCCCGTTCCAGCAGCAGACGCAACAGCAGCCCAGCGGCTACGGCCAGCACACCTTCAGCTCAGGTCGGTGACTGCGTCCCGTCGTTTTTAACATATTGTCCATTTCTGGTCAACAAATCTATGAGGGGAGGACATAAAAAAAAAAATAGTATTAAGTCTCAATGTTCAGGGCAAAAAGTCACATTTGCATTAGTTGTCAAAGTCGTTACCTTGGTTCTTTCCTTTTTAGGGTATGAGGAGCTGACAGCAGGACCAGCCGGAGTGGACTATAGTAAAGGTTACAATTCCTCCTCTCAGGCACAAGCCAAATCTGCTGCTAGCGGGCCCGGTAAAGGTAGGAGACACATTCAACAGCTTACCATAACTCCCCCAATTCGATCATTAATGTTTTGGGGTGTTGATCTCGTTTGCGGTGTCACTTGCAGGGGTTTCGGTGACATCCAGTAACTCCGGTGTGCCAGACATCAGCGGAAGTGTTTACAATAAGACCCAGGTGAGCCTCGTCCTCTATTTTACTCTCCAATCCAACTGTACCGAGTAAGTGAAGGTCCGTTGGGTTTGTACCAAGGCCGAGCATTTTGTCCACCAAATGCTGGGAGGTTTTGGTCACAAAGTTTCTGTATTTTCTTTCTTCTCGCCCTATAGTCTTTTGATAAGCAGGGTTTCCACGCAGGGACCCCCCCTCCCTTCAGCCTGCCATCTGCGCTGGGGGGTCCAGGACCCCTGAATCCTGGAGCAGCCCCCGGAGGTTATGCACCGGCACCCTTCCTTCACATCCTGCCTCACCAGCAACCACACTCGCAGCTGCTGCACCACCATCTTGCTCAGGATGGACAGGTAACACTTGCACTGAGCTGGTGAATCCCTGGGATGTATCACAGACCCACCTGCATGTTTTCTCTAATATGTGCATTGTCCCTTGCTTCCATGTTCAGGGTGGTCCAGGTCAGCGTGGGCAGTCCAGCGGCCTGCAGCAGAAGAGCCAAGTCAATAAGTCGAGCTACGGCAGCTCCCCCTACTGGGCCAACTGAAGTCGCTACGCTGTGTGTATATGCATGTGGGTGTGTGCGTGACAGGATTATCATTTGTGTGTGTGTTGTGCGCGAGAGTGCATGCGGCACACTCATGCGTCTGACTGATAAAACAATGGAGGGACAAACCATTTTACAACAGAAGCTAAAACACACTACCACGGCCTCTCCTTTGCTCTGTATATCCCCTTTTCAAATTTATGTCTGTTGTATGTAAAATATATTTATGTATGTATTTATACAGTATATATGTATTAGTAGAACATGAAATGTGGTTTTCTGCATTTTGTTTTGTTTTTTAATTTTGAAGGGCATTTTATTTAAAAAGAAAAAAAAATGGAATGAGAATGCTCAATCATGAAGTTGGTGAATATACTTGAACACAAAGCATCATGTGATGTAGATTCCTTTTTGTATGCATACATGAACTGAGAACGATGTACATAGAATCTAAGCATCATTTTCATGGCTGAGGCCATTTTTTATTTTTTAGAAGAAATGTTTTTGTAATTTTGGTCTCCTGCATCTGTGAATCCTTATTTGAAGTGTGACTTGAGTTGATAGCTTGATTTGGGTTTTTTTTTTTTTCTGCAGTTTTCCCTCCATCTGTCTGTCATTCTTCAACTTCTAATAATTGGCTGCTCACCAGCCAAGCCTTGATGTCATTTTAACATTGGTTTAAACCTTGTCCAAATTAAAATGTAAACTGTTTGAGTGACTCTGGTCTTGGTGATTTGTTTTTTTTTCAAAAAGTCAAAGCCTGCTTTGTTGTCAATTTCTTCACATGCCATGACACACAAAGAAATTGAAATTACGTTGCCACTATCCCACGGTGACAAGACATAGTACACAATATACATACAAGTAAACAACACAGAAAAATAAAAACAAGAAGGCACAAACAATGAATAAATAAGAGTGATGAATAAATAATAAATAAACAAATAATAAATAAGTTACTGTCTAGAGACAAAAATATGAACACTTGTATAGTAGCTCTCATGGACCTTTTATTTGAGATGGTCCCCTCACTAATTGCTTGACTATACATTTTTTTTTCTAAAAAGCCTTACTATACATCATACAGCATTTCCAACTGGCTGCAAAAAATAGCAAACAAAAAAAAACTCTTCTGAACTCTATAACATTACGTGTGGTGTCCCACAGGTATCGGCACTCGGACCAATTCTATTGAATATTTATATGATCCCGCAGTGGCCTGTTATTAGGAACACCTGAAAATGGTGGTGTACCTAATGGACTGTCCGAGTGACGTCACAGATCAAACAGCCAATCAGAAAGTGGGGGTGAGGGCGGGTGTGGCACTTTTCACTTTCATTTAAGCTTTGACCATGATTTTTCCCTAATGAAGTGGCCTGTTATTAGGTACACCTAAAAATGGCGGTGTACCTAATAGTGTGTCCCAATGACGTCACAGATCAAACAGCCAATCAGAAAGTGGGGGTGAGGGCGGGTGTGGCACTTTTCACTTTCATTTAAGCTTTGACCATGATTTTTCCCTAATGAAGTGGCCTGTTATTAGGTACACCTAAAAATGGCGGTGTACCTAATAGTGTGTCCCAATGACGTCACAGATCAAACAGCCAATCAGAAAGTGGGGGTGAGGGCGGGTGTGGCACTTTTCACTTTCATTTAAGCTTTGACCATGATTTTTCCCTAATGAAGTGGCCTGTTATTAGGTACACCTAAAAATGGCGGCGTACCTAATAGTGTGTCCGAATGACGTCACAGATCAAACAGCCAATCAGAAAGTGGGGGTGAGGGCGGGTGTGGCACTTTTCACTTTCATTTAAGCTTTGACCATGATTTTTCCCTAATGAAGTGGCCTGTTATTAGGTACACCTAAAAATGGCGGTGTACCTAATAGTGTGTCCCAATGACGTCACAGATCAAACAGCCAATCAGAAAGTGGGGGTGAGGGCGGGTGTGGCACTTTTCACTTTCATTTAAGCTTTGACCATGATTTTTCCCTAATGAAGTGGCCTGTTATTAGGTACACCTAAAAATGGCGGTGTACCTAATAGTGTGTCCCAATGACGTCACAGATCAAACAGCCAATCAGAAAGTGGGGGTGAGGGCGGGTGTGGCACTTTTCACTTTCATTTAAGCTTTGACCATGATTTTTCCCTAATGAACTGGCCTGTTATTAGGTACACCTAAAAATGGCGGTGTACCTAATAGAGTGTCCAAATGACGTCACAGATCAAACAGCCAATCAGAAAGTGGGGGTGAGGGCGGGTGTGGCACTTTTCACTTTCATTTAAGCTTTGACCATGATTTTTCCCTAATGAAGTGGCCTGTTATTAGGAACACCTAAAAATGGCGGTGTACCTAATAGTGTGTCCGAGTGATGTCACAGAAAAACCAGCCAATCAGAAAGTGGGGGTGAGGGCGGGTATGGCACTTTTCATTTAAACCAGGGGTGCCGACCTCCAGTCCTCGAGGGGCCGCGTTCCAATATGTTTTCCAAGTTACCCTCGTTAAACACACCTGCGTGAAAAGATTTTGTTCATTTTCACGTTCTGCAGGAGCCCAATTTTTCACACAGGTGCACTTAACGAGGGAATCTTGGAAAACATGTTGGAATGCGGCCCCGAGGACTAGAGCTTGACTCCTGTGACCTTTGACCATGATATTTCCCTAATAAAGTGGCCTGTTATTTGGTACACTTGAAAATGGCAGTGTACCTAATGGAGTGTCCGTGTGATTCCCTCGTTAAGTGCACCTGCGTGAAAAGTTTTAGCTCCTGCGGAACGTGAAAGTAGCTAAAACTTTTCACGCAGGTGTGTTTAACGAGGGTAACCTGGAAAACATATTGGAACGCGGCCCCAAGACTAGCGCTTGACACCTGTGACCTTTGACCATGACTTTGGCCTAATAAAGTGGCCTGTTATTAGGTACACTTGAAAATGGCGGTGTACCTAATGGAGTGTCCGTGTGATTCCCTCGTTAAGTGCACCTGCGTGAAAAGTTTTAGCTCCTGTGGAACGTGAAAGGAGCTAAAACTTTTCACACAGGTGCACTTAACGAGGGGATCTTGGAAAACGTTGGAATGCGGCCACGAGGACACCTGTGACCTTTGACCATGATATTTCTCTAATAAAGTGGCCTTTGACCATGATTTTGGATTATTTGATTTATTTAAAAAAAAGAAAAAAAACCGCCCTCATCCCCACTTCCTGATTGGCTGTTTGATCTGTGACGTCACTCGGACACACTATTAGGTACACCACCATTTTCAGGTGTTCCTAATAACAGGCCAGTTCATTAGGGAAAAATCATGGTCAAAGCTTAACTGAAAGTGAAAAGTGCCACACCCGCCCTCACCCCCACTTTCTGATTGGCTGTTTGATCTGTGACGTCATTCGGACACACTATTAGGTACACCGCCATTTTTAGGTGTACCTAATAACAGGCCACTTCATTAGGGAAAAATCATGGTCAAAGCTTAAATAAAAGTGAAAAGTGCCACACCCGCCCTCACCCCCACTTTCTGATTGGCTGTTTGATCTGTGACGTCATTCGGACACACTATTAGGTACACCGCCATTTTTAGGTGTACCTAATAACAGGCCACTTCATTAGGGAAAAATCATGGTCAAAGCTTAAATGAAAGTGAAAAGTGCCACACCCGCCCTCACCCCCACTTTCTGATTGGCTGTTTGATCTGTGACGTCATTGGGACACACTATTAGGTACACCGCCATTTTTAGGTGTACCTAATAACAGGCCACTTCATTAGGGAAAAATCATGGTCAAAGCTTAAATGAAAGTGAAAAGTGCCACACCCGCCCTCACCCCCACTTTCTGATTGGCTGTTTGATCTGTGACGTCATTCGGACACACTATTAGGTACACCGCCATTTTCAGGTGTTCCTAATAATAGGCCACTTCATTAGGGAAAAATCATGGTCAAAGCTTAAATGAAAGCGAAAAGTGCCACACCCGCCCTCACCCCCACTTTCTGATTGGCTGTTTGATCTGTGACGTCATTCGGACACTCTATTAGGTACACCACCTTTTTCAGATCAACGCGTACCCTCGCCGGGGAAGTGAACTATTCTTATTTCTTTGCGTCACGGGTTCAAATCCCGTTGATGACTTTTCTAATTTTTTTTTTTAGTTTGCTATTTTTTGCAGCCAGTCGGAAATGCAAACGAGACCTTTCGTTCAGTGTTTTTATTGAGACAGTTTTGGAATCAGGGAAGTTCCAAGTCGCTTGTGACGAATCTGCAGTCGCAAAACACAAAACTGCGCAACTCGCCTTACCATAACAGTCGTAACTCGAGACGGGGAGGGGAGTAAGATAACATGGGAGCAACTTGTAACACTGGTCCCGACCGACGAGCGCAGCCATCCCGGTTACAGGGAAGAAAAATATCCGACCCGAAGCGATCTGCACACGCCGAGGTGCGGTACAAGGCACCAGCATAAATAAAGTAGAGGAGAGAACACTGCTGGGAGGCTGCCACTCACCGCGGCGCCATACCAAAAATTGTGACATGACATGGTTCTTTTTGTTTCTTTACAATGAAAGCCTTACTATACATAGTATCTTTTAACAAAACGCTGTACTGTACATTCTCATTCTGTTCCAAAAGCCAAGTGTACATGATTGTCATTTAATTTTTAACAAAAGTCTTACAATACATGGTCATTTTTATTAAGAACTCTGACCTTTAAATTTTTTGAACAATAAACTGTGCTAAAAAGTTTAATTATGAACTATGATCTGAGTCTGAGTACTGAACTTTGAACTTGTTTGTATAGAAAACTAACTTTCCCAAAACAGACTTCTGTGCTGCACTGCCATCCATCAACGGGAATAAAGTAGTCCCATGGCACATTGGAACAAAAACAAAATGTTTTTGTAAAGAACTGAAGATTTATTTACATAAGTACAAGTACATTTTTCATAATGCAAGGCACGGGTAAAGCATCTGTACAGTCCAAAAAAAAGGACATGAATAAAGTGATCTATACACAAAAATAGTTCAGTCTGGAGTCAATCCATCCCATTCTTCACTACACATTTTTTTTCTTTTTCTTTTTCTTCTCAGACACTGGAGTTTCCGGGATGACTTCCACTGGCTCAGCTTCGATGACGCCCGACTTTCGTTTCTTTTTCTTCTTGGACGGCGTGTCAGTGTCCTCCTCAGCCTCTACCACAGCAGCCTCCTGAGGCTCAGACTTGCGTTTCTTTTTCTTGGTGGAAGAATCACCTGCTCCGTTCTCTGCAGCCGATGCCTCGTCAGCCTGGACTTCCACCTCTTCCTCAGCCGCACGTTTCTTTTTCTTTTTCCCGGGTGTTTCAGAGTCACCATTAACCTAAAATTAAGATACAGCCACTTTACCATTTTTGTATTCACGTAAGCTATCAAAATGAAGCGGCATGTATTTACGGCAAGTTATTTCAAATTGTATGACTCGCTTCAGTGATCAAGCCCACTGATTTGGGCCTGCCAATGGTTGGGAGTCAAATTTCTCTTGCATGGTGTTTTCTGAGACCGAACCACAACAACAGGTCAGACCTCCTATCAAACCAGCGCATCTGTTTCAGTAGGAGACGCAAGTACCTTGTTGTCACCATTCTCTTCTCCATTTTCAAGGAGCGCTTGCTTCTTTTCACGCTTCTTGCGCTTCTTTTCCTGTTTACGCATCACTTCAGCAGCCGTGGTCGCCTGTTAGAGAGCAAAATGTTCAACACTTTGTGGGTCATTACTTTGGAAAGCTTCAGAATAAATGATGTGTCAGGCTCATTAAATCAGTTTTAACCCTCAGTTTTTATCAGGAACAACTTGATCATCATCCACACCGTTAACTGCACAAGTGACGATAAGAAGTAACTGACCTCCTCCATGGCCTCTTTCATCACGTCGACATTCTTACGCGGTAGGTCGCCAGTCTCAAAGAAAGCCAGGCGCTCCTCCACCTGTTCACGCAGTTTGTCACCAAACACGCAGGTGGGCATTTCTGAAAGGAGGCCAAAACCCAAAATGAATGTTACCGAAGCAAGACGAGTTTCAGTAAATTTGTATATTTTTAATTGCTCAGAAAACACATTCTCAACATCAACCCAAAGGATGAATGCTGTTGACGAAAAATAGTAGCAATCATAGCAGAGTCGACACTAGAAGTATAAATGGGCATTCGAGGTCTCTCACCGGAGAAGCAGTCGATGCGCGAGGCAATGCTGCACTTGTTAGCCAGATATCTGGAGATGCGGCCCTTGTTCTTGGCGGCGGCGCGGCCGATGAAGGTCGAATGGAAGATCAGGCCGTACTTGGGGGTGTTGCCGCGAGTCTTGAGGGCTCTGTGCGAGATTACAGCTGCTTTCACACGGTGGGAGCGATTAACGTGAAATAAAGACTGATGAACCAAAGGCCAATGTTGACTTTGGCAATTTACTAAGCGCAATGCAGATCCTGACAAGGTTTTAAAAATGTATTTTGTGGCAAGCTGCTCCTCTAACCATTTTGCTTTCATCTATCTCAGTGTTGCATGTGGTTGCTCAGACTTTGGGATGCAATGGGGGGGCGGGGATCACTCCCGACAAGACCAAGCAGTCTTCTCGGGTCACCCCGCTCTGCTCCGGCCCAGCCCTGCCATCACTGCAACCACAGCTCTGCCCAGCAGGGAGGGGCGCCCCAGGTACCTGAACAGGGCCTTCTCCGCTCCCAGGATCTGGACGGTGGAGGCGGGGTACTTTGCCAGGTTGGTCAGACTGCCGGCGTGGGAGATGAGACGAGCCCCCACCTGGAAAACAGAAATACTGAATATTGGGAGCATTTTTCTTCAGAAGAAGAAAGCCCGGCAAGACAAGTTGGACCATCAGCACCGGAGGTTTATCCGCACGACCAGTCAGAGGATTGACAGATTATTGGTAAAACATCATTGGTCTCATTTGTTGTATGAAAGCAAGGAAATTCAAGGAGCTCACCACTTCTCCAATCAATGCAGCCAAGTTGGGGGCCACTTGGCTCATCTTGGAGCGCAAGTACTCTTGCAGCTCCAGACGATACGCCGCCAGAGACACCACGCGATTGGAGAACCTCTCGATGTTGATCAGGTCAATAGGCGAAATGTCCATTCCTGCACAAAAAAATAAAAACGTTCAGGGTCCATTCACCCACAAACTCGATCACCCATTTGTTAGTCACACACTGAATGCTAGCAACACGAACTGTTTCTCCCGACAGGATCCGCAGTGAGGATGACTGCCGCCACTACAGGTTTATGAGAGACTTTCTCTACCCCCTTGTGTCTATCACCAGAGACATTTGTTGGTCCAAGGTGGATGTTGAAGGGGCGTGGTTGTCAAACGCATCACATCAAGACTAACCCATTGAAGAGCGGGACGCATCGAGGATGGCCTGCGCCTTAGCGTTGTCCATGACCACCTCCTCCAGGCTCGCCACGCTCTCATCCGTCAACTCCTTCCGGTTACCGATGAGCTGAGCCAAGCGGCAGTACAGCGAGTTGTCTGGCACGATCCTCACCAGCTCGGGGAAGTGGTAACCGTACCATTCGCTGAAAGAGACAAATTTTGTTTTGGTTCTTCGTTACCCATCAGAGTTTCATTTACTTCCTCTGCCAGCCCAACGTTTTCCCCAGGAAATTTGTACAGAGGTTTCCAGCACAACAACTACAATATTGGGCGATTCACTTACCGGACACGCATGGAGAACGTGTTAATGTCCTTGTCGAGCTGATCCAACAGCGCAATGGACTGGATGATCATGTTGTCCGCCCTGTTGACATTAAATTTAACCTTGGCTCGAGAGTAACTGTGGCCTAGACCCAGCTGGGCCTTGGAGGCCGCCAGAGCTGTCAGTCCCTTTACCAGCGTGTGGAAATGAAGGCGAATCCCTGACAGAACACACAGGAAAGCAAAGCAAAGGTTGGATTGAATCAATTTGAGCAGTCAGCCATCACGTGAGGAAACGGCTGTTCAGATTTTCAGTATGAACCTTCACAGGTAGTCAGGGTTATACAGTTGCATCATAAACTAACCGAGTATTTTTTTTTTTTAAATGCACAGCGGAAGCACAAATTCAACATGTCGTCACAATAAATACAAACCTCTTGTTAATTCTGCCACAACACCACTGGTCTGGATGGAAAACCCAAATTCCTCTTGTAAGGCAGCACCAATTTTGGCATCTCCAACTCCCAGTGTTGCTTTCTTCTTTCCAGATTTAGGAATATTTGTCTCAAGGAACAACTTGAGGTCAGCATGAACCACCCCTGCAAAACGGAAGGACAATATTAAGCTTGACAAATTGACTGGAAAATTCACCCATCGCAGGGGTTTAACTGATTTTGTCCAAGGGACCACCATTATAACCATGAGGCAACTCGGGGACCACTGCTTTGGTGGAGTATTATCTAATTTTGCACCAAATGAGGATAAGTCTATACAGGCTATTTATTAGCACCTGTGTGTCTATTTTGGGAATTTCAACTGCATTTGACACAAGTTAAATGGGTTTATGATTTCACAAAATTAGCTGGAAAATGAACCAATAATTTTAATTAAAAAAAACAAGTCAACTATTTCCAATTTCACAGTCGACCTGCAATTCCTCCACGGACCACTAGAGGCCAGCAGATCACCAGTTGGCAATCACTGGTGGAGTGCATTCAATTTCATGCTGTTTTTTTCCATCCGTCTTGGTGCCATGTGGCACCACACTGCCTCTCACCGTTACGTTTAGGTATTACAGCAAACCTCTTGTTTGACAAAAAGTATTTTCCTTTTCCCTCCCCTACAAGTACCCTCAGATGTTCAGATTTATAAGGCTGTCAGCACAGTCATTCAGTGGATTGACAGATATGAAAACATCACCACATCTGAGTATAATAAGGCAATTACTGATGGGATAAATGCACGAGTTTAAACTCAATGCACGTTAACTTACCTTCAGAAACAGCATTTATGTTCTCCAGGGCAGCTTGAGCCGACTTAAAAGGGAAAAAGGCAGCCAGGCTCACCATGCTGTTGAATTTGGCCAGACTCAGGACACTCTGCTCCACCTGAAACACACACTTGGCATTGAGTCTTGCATGAACGCGACAAACAAAAATGTAGCGGGGTAATTCGACCTACCTGAGGTAGCAGCATGCTGATCTCCTCGACTTCTTTGACTGCAAACAACGCATAGCCGGACGCATGCTCGAACAACACGTGCAACAGTACCTTAAATGCAAATATTGAATCATTAACTGTTTCATCAATAATTCAGGATGGGTGTTGTTCTGGCTCAAACTGTTTCTTGGTGTTCGATTTGCTTTTGAGCCAAGCAATTTTGAACTCTCTGAAGCACTATGGATTTACATTGCATTATAAATACAATCTTCGAAAACTGGTTAAAATAAGTTAAAACTGGGAGTGCTTGATAAAACTGACCGTGTTCAAATGGAAACCCATTACAGATAAAAATATGCAAGACAAAAGTATATCTTTTGGACCACGTCGGTACACCACGTGTTAACCATGGCACCACGTGTGCAAACACTTTCGGGTGGAGCAGCTAACAGCTAATGCATGCTACAAGAAGTTTAAAATCTACACTTTTGGTAGTCATCTGAACATAAACACTCGAGTTTATATTTCGACAACATAAGAAGCTGTTCATTTACTGTCAGCGAAAGCGATTCTTTGGTTGAAAGCGACGTGACGCACATTTGCGAAAAGCCAGTCTGCAAGCGGCTAGCTTAGCTTAATAACTTAGCTCAGACGTAAAAGGCCTTGAAATGGCCAGATGAAAACGACGACTTCTTGGTAAAGAACATGCATTGCAGTAACTGCACGTCAACAATACTGAGTAAAACTAAGTTTGAAGCCAACTCATTCATATGTCTAACTTTTTTTTTACCATGATCGATGAATCTCAGCTGCACACGTAGCGTGTGCGTCCCGATGCTCGTCCTCTTGTGAAAAGACAGCACAGTCACTCTAGTGCTCGACGTCTAGGTGCCAAAATATCGCGAGACTAGAAACATCGCGAGATAGAATAAAGAAGCTGGTTTGCTGGTGCCACCTAGTGGTTGTATAAAACAACATCAAGGCGTTACACGTTACTCTAGTAACGAAAGGCATTACTAAAGAGGGCAAAACTGGACAGGAATGAAGTAAGCAGTGGCTCATTTCTTCAACAGACCGTATTGTATTGTTATTCGTGACAAAGTTATTTTGATATTTTTTCAACTAGTATTTTATTTATTTGACTGTTAGAACTGTGTATAGGCTTGCTCCTACATATGGTAAATTTTAAAGGTATCTCGTGAAAAATGTGTTTATCTTGTCTATTTGGATGCGCCTGGTTGATGCCGGGACCGCCTTGGATGCGCCTCGGATGTGCCTTGGATGTGCCTTGGATGCGCCTTGGATGCGCCTTGGATGCACCTGGACAACGCCAGGACCGCCTCAGGTGCACCTGGACGATGTCGGCACCACCTTGGACCACAGCATAAATAAATAAATAAATAAATAAATAAATAAATAAATAAATAAATAAATGATGGTTAAACACAATTGCACAGACCTAACATTCAGGAAGGGTAAATTTCATATAAGAGCTCTGACGTCAGGCCTACATTTCGTTTTGCCAATGCACACTACTTATGTACTTGACTCATTGGGATACAATGACGGTGTGACGTTTTTAGACCATTTCTGCAGAGTGTTTTCTAATACCTCACCACCTTGCAGGAACACGGTCAAGTGGTGGATTTGAGGAAAAGCATCATTAACTTCTGTAGCGTTGCAGGGTTTCTTAGGAGCACATGCATGTGAGCCTTTATGTACGCCACATTATATTACTGGCATGTCATAAATGTCACAGCATGTTGGCTTATTCTTAGAAGCAGATAATTTATGACCGACTTCTGAGGACACATAGGTACAACACACCTTCACACAGATGAGATGTAGTATGCAAAATTAAATCATGTTTTTCTGCAATGAGTTGATCCAAAAGCAAATCTGTCTCCCCAAAGGACAACATTCTTATACATTGAGTCTACCCAGCTCCCCTTCCACAAAAAGAGCCCAGTTAATGCGTAATATCTTTGTTTCCATGAGTCTGGATGAGAATGTTTGCGAAGGAGCCTGTTGAGGAGCGGATGTCAGGGAGGATGGTAAAATGCTGGGCCATCAGGAGCGCCTTGATATAAAGGCTGACGGGGACAAGTTCTCATTCAGGCAGGAGACGCTCTTCTCATCTTGTAACACGCTTCGGGGACCAACTGATCAAAGTTCAAACAACACGTGAGCATGCAACATTTTGTCGTTTATTTCTTTTGTCTTGTCATGATTGCCACAGGAATGTATTTCTTCTAGCGTGACTCTCCCACACAAGTGTTCGAGTTGATGAGATCCAATGAGCTTGTTCATCTTTACATTTTCCCAGCACAGAGCGGATTGAGCATGCGTGGAGCTGTTGCTGTCTGCGTGGTACTGGCGTGCCTTGTGGCGTTGCTGGTTGAGAGGACACAAGGACACATCACCTTCTTCAGTCCCAAGGAGATGATGCTGATGAAAGTAAGATGATTGGATTGTATTTGAATAAGTCATTTGAAACAAGTTTGGGAAAACCAGTTCATTAATCAAAATATTTTGTGTTTGGGTGTCTGCTCTCCAGGAGCGCGAGGGGAGAAAAGACATGGAGCCTCGGTCGGAGGACGGCCAGTTTGAGGAAGTTGCCGTCCAACAGCTTCCCCAAGTAGAGCATGGTGGAAATCCAGTGCGTGAACGACAGACGCCGCCCTTGTGTTGTGTAATATGAAATGTTAATTCTCTGTGCATGCGTACAGGACAAAACAGTGGACATCACCGTGCGTCTTTCACCCAAACAGCTGGACCATGTCGCTCCTGTGCTCGAGGAGCTCATCCATGAAATGTAGCGACGGTAAGGTACTTCACTGTTTCCAGAACTAAAATCTTTCTTGACCTTTAAGTGACTTCATGAACCAAAGATGACTCTCATGCAAAAACTTCAAAATAATAATAATTGGGTTGTCTCCCATTTTTTGTCTTTAGAGTTGAGTAGTGTGCTGGGGAACAGAAGATAAAAATGCTGTATGAATTCGTCAAAGAATGAATGCTCTTGTATTTTCTTTTAATATATTAGTCAATAAAGGGAAAAAAAACTGTTTAACTAAATCGAGCCTATGTTGTCTTTTCCACACCAACCTCAGACCTGTTCTGAAATATTGCGCAACAGTAATAGAAAATTGCAATTCTTTCTTTTTTTGTAACAATCGCAACAAGGATCATTTTTATGTAGCTCACTTTCATTTGTAATGCTGCCTTGATTTGATATTGATAAATGTCTTATGGTCCAAGTTTCAAAAACCCTGCTATTATCAATCAGATATTCCAAATGTTATATATACCCTTTAAAATATTTAAAGTTTTAAAACAGTATATAGTATATATAATGCAACTTTACAAAGTTTACAACTTTACAAAGTTGCATTAAATATAACTGAATGAGTGCTCGAAAGCCTGTGCAGTCACTTGAACAACAACACATGAACGTGGAGCTCCTTTCTGTTATCAGGAGAAGCATTGTTTCACAGCTTGGATGTCAGTCTTTCGCAGATCTCAAAGTCCTTGACTGCCAGGGCTGTGTCTCGGGCTAAAGGGGCGGGGAGGACAAGGGAGCAGTCGCTGTCAAAATACTTTCCACTTATGCCTTCTGCTTCCTCTGACACGGCGCAGTAAATGACGCTGACTGCCCCCTCCTCTGCCGACTGCGAAGATGGGAAAGCATGGTCAAATGAAAACAAACCAAAAAATCACTTTGAATGCTGAAAATTGACATCCAAGGCACTTACCTTGAAAAAGAACTGTCCAATGAGGCTGAAGATAAAACGAATTCTGAAGGGATAGTGCCTCAATATTCCCGTCAGGATGATACCAGGGTGGACTGAATTGGCGGTGACGTCTCCATGAAAATGACCCACGCACACATGCATGTAAATAAAATGATCAAAAGGTAATAAATAGAATTCAAAGTCACGGGAGCCCAACCTGATCCTTGAAGCCTCCGTGCAAACTCATTCGTGCAGATGATATTGTGCAGCTTGGTGTGATTATAAACCCGATCCAGCTCGTAAGTTACATTCTCCCCGTGAAAATGAGAGAAGTCCACTTCACCCTTTTTGTGGTTGACAGAGCTGACGGTGACAATACGTGCTGGAGCTGAGCGTTTCATCAGGTCTGAAAGAATCAGAAGGGTGAGGGAGGGAGGGAGGGAGGGAGGGAGGGGGGGTGAGTAGCCTGCTTATCACAAATAAACTTTTCTTTTCGGTTAGTTAGGGAACATTCAAACCTCAATTGCCACAAGCAGTAATAGACATTCTCTAATCGTACCAACTAGCTGGTTGGTGAGAAGAAATGGCCCCAAATGATTGGTTGCAAAAGAAACATCAAGTCCATCTTTGGTAATCTGCCGGGGTAAACCTATTGGAGGGAATTGAATATACGATTCACAATGTAAACAAAAATAAAAGACCCATAAACCGACACTTCCACATTCTTAGACTTTTTGGGGAGCTGGAAATGTTTCGAATGAATCACAAACATGACGTGCTATTTATATTTCACCTGATACTCCAGCATTGTTGACGAGGATGTGAAGGGCGCTTTCTTCCTCCAGAATTTTTTTAGTAAAATCTCTGACAGAGTCCAGAGAAGAAAGGTCCACCGGACGCACATGGACGTCAGGGTTTCCTGTTTTTGCTTGAATTTCTTTCACCGCTGCGGCCCCACGGGACACACTTCGACAAGCCAGAATGACACGGGCACCCCTGCGAGCAAAGTCCATGGCGATGAACTTTCCGATCCCTAAGAGCAGCGACAAAAAAACAAAACAAAACCAAAAACAGTAGCAGTGTAATCATTTCATTTAAGTGACGGTGTTGACAAAAAATGCAAAAGTTCTTGCATGCTGATACTAGCAAACAACACTCAGAAATTCTTTCACCTGAAAAGTATTTCTGCAACCAGTTGAGTGACATCATTTGTTTAGAATAGCTGGAAACAGCAATGTAAAACTTGCCAAGATAAAAAAAGTAGACTAGAGTTTAAAGCATTATCAACAAAACTGAGCATGATTTAATTTTGGTCTTTTTTTTTTATTTTTTCTAGTTCTAACATCAATTTGAAAACAGAAATGGTGTTTTGAAGTTGTTGATGGATGTATTTACCCAACAGGAGACGCAGCTTTCCTATGTAAAGCACTTTGAATTGTCTCGTACATAAAATGTGCTATACAAATAAACTTGCCTTGCCTAACTTTACATTTGTGTTATTATGGCTGGAAAAAAATCACTTTTTTGATCATGACCTTTAGGAATGTCTCATATAAGGGTTTGTATTAATCCCAAAATAATCATATTTGAGCTTGTCAACATATCTTGAACTTGTATAACAAATATTGAATTTGACATGGAATTTTTTTCACAAGATTGCTAACTCTATAGTAGCCATATTGGTGGAATCATGAGAGCCAAGCAGACCTGAATTGGCCCCTGTCACGATCGCCGTCTTCCCTTTGAGCTGCGTGGGACAAGCGCGTGGGTCCCAGGGTCCTCTCCGCTGTGAGCGCACCACCATCCACAGCAGCAGCGTAATTACCATCCACGGCAGGTGAGCGATCACATCCAACCAGCTCATTGTATCAGCCAGCGTGGTTGCAGAAGCACAAACGGACGAGTTCTGGTCCTCCGGCTGCTTGTGAGTTTGATGTATGACAATGTGGGCCAGTCCACAGCAAGTAGGCGTGACCACAGAGTTCTCATGACAAAGCAACCGTATATAGTCACTGATTTATTGAGGCTGTCGTAATTGGTTGCTTAAGATATTGACACCCAAAGTGGGAAGTTTGCAATTTTTTTAGGTCATTTTCATGTCCGTCACTATCTTTCAGCTGGTCATTGTTGCGTTAGATGCCATCAGTGGAACCTGTTGGGCAACGTCTTTGGTTATTGGTGGCCTACATGCCGCCCTGCCTACCTCACATGTGTGCAAGATTGCACTTTTATCAACTCAAGTCCAGCAGTATGAGATTAGGCTTCAATCGTTTCAAAGCCAAATAACAAACTCGCAAGCTAGGTCCACAGAAGAAGTGAACCGGCCTCTTTAATGTGGGTCACGCAGCTACACAAATGAGGCTGCATGCTGTAGAGGCAAAATCCGGTTTGCCTCACCTTATGTGATTATCTAAGGTATAAATTTGCACAGGGGTGGGCTAGACTAGGTGTTGGTATTTTTGCAAACCCAATCAAGCCATTTTTAAATGGGTTGTGGGTGTGAACACACCAGACCCTGCCCCTCTAAATGAATGGATAATTCTATGAACATTGATTGACATTTGATCTCTTCTTTACCACCACTGTGGTGGCATCCTCCAATAGACAAACACAAAGTAAAAAGTTTGAGCTATCATCAAAGATTTAGAGTCATTTCAATGTTTCAGTGTAATGCTACGTATGTACCGTATTTTCCAGACTATAAGGCGCACCTAAAAACCTGAAATTTTCTCAAAAGCCGACAATACGCCTTATAGTCCAGTGCGCCTTAAATATGGACTAAATTCCTAAATTTAAACTGGCCCGAAGCATTGTGTCATGAAACCAATCATAAGTGGCCCGCTGAAGACATTGAATCATGAGTCAAAAAGACTATAGATCATTATTTTGTGATTATAAAGTAATTTATTGCATCTGAAGTTGAAATAAAAAAGATAACATGGAGAATGATTTGGATTAAAAATCTGAAATGATGCATTAATGGTGCGCCTTATAGTCCGGTGCGTCTTATATAATAAGGACCAAGTTTTAAAATGGGCCATTTATTGAAGGTGCGCCTTATAGTCCGGTGCACCTTATAGTCCAGAAAATACGGTAGTCCTTGTCCAGTGATGTTAAGCAGATATTTCAAATAATAGTTTCCTCAATGGCCAAGTGTTGACGCAAAGCTATTGGAGGCCGCAGCTGTCTGTATGTCAGCGTGAGCATATCCGGGGGGCGGGAGGGAGAGAGGAAGATTGTGTCACTGCTATAAAGTGTGGACCCAATTGCACTGTTTGACGAAGACAGCAAGAGAGCGAGAGAGGCGCACACAGCTCGCGTGAAATTAGATCAGAGAACAGCGGCGCCTGTTGGGAAGGCGACCGTTTTGTATTTGTGGACGCATGTGGGCAGCATGTTAGTCCTACAAGTCTGAACTCAGGATTTAGCTTTATTTTTTCCAACAGTAGTCTTGCAAGACAAAAGAAGCGAAATGAGAGAAATGGTCAAACTACAAGAAGAAGAAATGAAGGACTTTGCACAGTCAGCAGATCAAGGAATCTCTCTGCGAAAAGCACCTCTTGTAACCCGAGCTTTTCGATTAAGGAATAAAATTGTTCGCGTGGGACTTGCTGAAACTCTTTGCACTTATGTGATGATGGTAAGAAGTTGTTTCTTCATCCTTTGTGATAAGATTGACATACTTTGGCAACAAGATATTGAAAAAGGTTTGGACATTGCTTTGATTTCGGCACATCAAGGCAATAATGATGATAATGATGAGCACGCTTCTGTTCTTGATTAAAAGCCTTGTGCCACCAAACACAAGTTTGGGGGAAGTGAGAGAAGATTCAATCTGCAGAAAGGTCAGGCAGCGGGCCACGTGGAGGGGGTCGCCAGAGTCACATGTTTTGTTTGGTGTTCCAATCGATGCCAAATTTAGAACAGTGAGTTACAACGTGAAGCCCAGAGACAAACATGCGACACATGTAATAAAAGTTAACACAACAGCAACAAGACATGTCCTGAGCTTTGGTGTGCACCCCCATCTTGTACTTTGACACTCTGCTTACGTTTTAACTTTAGGGTGCATGATTTGTGCTGGCGGATCTGCACATTTCCTGTTCCCTGAATGAATAGCTCAGTGTAAGCCTTTCAACTCGTTTTAATCTAAACGTCCAAGTTGGCGTCAGGGTTTTAAGATCAGCTTTTTTTTTAGCACTAGTTCAAAAGTGAGTCGTCAGTTATTTTGTCTGTCCTTAATCGTCAATCTGAGCAGTCTGGTTTCTGTTTCCAGGTGTTTGGCCTTGGTTCTGTGGCGCAGGTCACGACTGGACAAGGAGAATTTGGACATTACATAAGCATCAATCTGGGCTTTGGGCTGGGTGTTGCAATTGGGAGTCATGTAGGGGGGAAAGTTTCAGGTATAAAGGTTGCCTCATCTTCAAGCATAAAAAGATAAACGCTATCAGTGCCATCATGTGCTTTGTTATTCCACCAGGCGCTCATATGAACGCGGCGGTGTCCTTCGCCATGTGTGTCTATGGCCGCCTGGCGTGGAGGATGTTCCCCCTCTATATTTTCTCACAGTTTCTGGGGTCCTTTTTAGCCGCAGCGTCGGTTTATGCTGTGTATTACGGTGAGGACACACGAGATTGGTAACTGAGCGGTTTCTCCTTTCACACGACACAAAGGTATCGATTGCCAATTTGATGTGTTTGCAGAGGCAATACACGAGTATTGTGAAGGGAATCTGACTGTAACTGGCGTCAAGGCCACTGCTAGTATCTTTGCCACCTATCCTGCCCATTACCTCTCCTTCTTGGGAGGATTCATTGACCAGGTACAAGATACTGGATTCACACTGGAGACAAATAAAAAATGAGGTCTCGTCATGACTTTGATTGTGTTACTGCCAGGTATTTGGGACAGCTTTGCTACTGCTGTGCCTGTTGGCTTTGTCCGACCAGAAAAACAAACCAGCTGCAGCAGGCGCCGAGCCAACCGTCGTGGGCCTCTTGGTGCTATTAATCGGCATTTCTATGGGCAGTAACAGTGGCTACGCAATCAATCCCACCAGAGACATCGGGCCGAGGATCTTCACGGCCATTGCGGGTTGGGGGGTTGACGTGTTCAGGTATGCGGGGGAGGCGCGATAGGTACTCGGCCAATAATCATCTGTCTTTCTTGATAACAGTCTGAGAGTGAGGAGACGTGTAATAATTTGCTTGTTGATCTGTGCAGGGCCGGAAATGGTTGGTGGTGGGTGCCAATTGTCGCCCCGATGGTTGGAGGCGTATTGGGTGCGGGAGTCTACAAGGTCTTTGTTGAACTTCATCATCCTCCACGCTCAGAAAATTGCACTGGACCGATAGAAAGAGTAGAGAAGGAGACTGCGTCACTGGAAAAACAAAACGCTGACACTGATTTTTGTGTGTGAGAGGTTCCCAACTAATACGATGAGTGGAGCATGTCAAGCCAGGTGCACATGAGTAGCTGAGACATTCCAAAATTGCTTTGATTGGACGATCCGCTAATAATGAGGCAAACGTGGGACTCGCGTGTCTGTATCTTAGTTACTCGGTTACAATTTGCATCACTTGCTAAGCTGCTTCTTGGAGCTGAAAGAGAAATGGCACTCAGCTAAGGCTTATTATGCAAATGTTCAACATCCAGGAGTAAGACAAGTTGAAACCTAAAATATTTTTCTTGAAGAGTCAGCCGACTTTCATTAATGATGCAAAAGTAACTGGTCTAACTTTGGAGTAACTGAGTGTGACACTGACTTAAAATCCTACCTCCTTTAAGAGCCTTTAATATTATGCAGAGTAATAGGCACGTATTTATTATTCATTCAGGCAGACAGCAGTCTATGGGCAAAAAGTGAAAAGATAACCATGTTGGAATCACTTGAAAAATAGTTGAGCCCAAAGTTGAGCCAAGAAGTCTTATTGCTTAGGCGGCCACACTCCACGGGCATTACAAAGTGAATCATTATCTACTGTATCTTCCCTGTGAAGTTATGCATTTATAAATAGTACCTGTGATATTGATAATTTGACTGAGGGTTATGGTGTCAAGTATTGACAATGTGATCAAGGAATAGCAGCTGCATTTTATTATTAAAGTTTACAGTCAAAACAGACTTGTAATTTATGCATAGTTAATTTATTCTATATCTGGCATGGTAGATCATAAGATCAAGTTTTGTATAAATACGCAAAATGAAATTCACTGATTTTAGGTGGTCATTGCTTGTGACTTTCTTAAATGAAGTTTGATGGACACTCGTGACAGAGCCTCAGTTGTCAAGTACTGTCCGAGAGCTGCTTGAAATATCATCATCAAACAAATCCGGTTTTATCGCTTCGCTGTGCCAGGTCTTCCACTGCTGCCGGGGCTTTTGCTATTGCTCGCTTGGCTGCACGGTGCGGACGGCTTCTTCTTAGGCGTTGGTACCTTGGCTTTGGCTTTAAAAGCCTTTGTGGGATCAATCTTGTTGATGTGAACGTCTCCGGCAGAAGGAGTCAGGCTGAGCTCATTTCTGAAGGTCAGCGGCTGGTATAGCGATGACCACTGCTGCGGAGGGAACGACGGGTGTTAACACACAAAAAATAAATAAATTAAAAAACATTGAGAAACGAAAACAAGCAAGATTTTGATTTTCCAACACAAATCAAGTGTCATTACTTTGAATGAAACATTGTACTTATCAAAATGTATCTCAATTTACCTGGTGTATTAACTACTTTATTAAAACGTATCACTGATACAGAGTATTTTCAAAAGAACTCTCTTTGCTACCTTGGCTTGTGGACTGGGCCCATAAGGTGTAAAAAAATACTGCCACTCGGGCAGGCCCAGGTGTGTGATCATGAGGCGGTAGTAAGAGGAGAAGGTTGCGGTTAAGAAATGCCAGCTTAGCGAGCGGTCCAGAAACCAAATTTCACTCTGCTGGGCGACCACACCTGGAAGAAGAAAAGAATGTTAAATAAATTGTCAGGGGTCAGATATATTTTTGGACAAAGAACCTCCAAGAGCACCTGGGTTGGTGTTTTTGTATACCAAGCACACTTGGCCATTCCCGCCACATGAATCCAACTCAAAGATGCGGCTCCGAGAATCAAAATGTGGAGGAGTGGGAGTATTTTCTGACCCTGTTAAATTACAAAAATAAATTTGCATTATTTCCGGGTAAAGACGATTACAGAATTTGACTTATGAGTTTCACCACATTCTGCACTGCCCTCCTCCCAGTCTAGGTCAGCCAGTGATGGTGCATTTGGCAGAGAGAAAAATTGTGATGGCTGGAGAAGAGGCTGCAACCTTCCCACACTGTTAATTGTCATGCATCCTAAGGGAACACATTCATCTGAAGGAGACACAAAAAACATTACAAAATATTATTAGAGGTATTTGAATTGTAATTCAGTGCATGTCAAATCCCGTTTCCCAACATATACCGAGCTATGATGCATATTTTCAATTGAAAAAACACCACCAACAAACAAAAGTGTCACAAAACTTAAAAAATTATTAACTGTACTGCATACTAAAATAATGATGAGCTCAATTATCTCCAGAATTTGCATACTCAGTGTGAAATCTGGTTCTCTTTTGTTAATCTAAAAGCGATTACTTTTATATGAGTATCACACAATAGGGAATTTGTCATCTAACATTTCTGGCTTTTAATTGTTCTTCCACAATACATCGCCGGCATAGAATCGTTACCTACGGCGCACTTGACAAACTCACATAGCAAATTTGGGAATCACTGTTAGAATAATAATAACAGATTCACTTGCCGTCTAGTTTGACGCTCCAAGTAAGTGTAAAGCCATCTGTTGTCAGATAAAAATCTCGTAGGTCCTCTGGTAGAATGCAATTGTTTTTCTGCGGAGAGGAAACAGATGTTTTCTTAATAATCTGACATTTGATTGTTGACAATTGCATCTTATGGGTTGGGTTTCCTTCACCTGTTCCCATGAGAGGAGACTCCTTTTTTCTCCAGGCTCCCTCTCTGCGATGCGCACATCGGCAACATCAGGCATGTTCTCTGGTGCAAAGAGAATTACGATTTAGAATTTATTGTATGGAAGAAGCGTTATAATATACGTTACGGACGTTGCTAGTTCTGACGCCGCATCTAAATACTCACCAAGGATTCGCGTGATGCCCAGTGTAAGTCTTTCAGGCACACATTTGACCGACACGCTTATTTTTGTCTCGTCCATTTTTCTCCCAATAAAAATATGTTTTGATTAATTTCTAGAAGAGCAACCCCTTCGGGTTTGTCACGGTCACCAAGGTACATCAGCAGCTGGCAACGCCTTTTCTTCTTCGCTGAGAGTTTATGATGTTATACATCGCTGCCACCTTCCGGCGTCACTTAACACTTACAGATGCGCTGTTATTAAAAAAAAGATGATAATTAATTGGGTTAATCTATTTCATATTTTGATTAATATAATATCATCATCACGTCACGTGACCATGCGGTCTGCAGGAAGCGTTTGCGTCAGGATGTCTTGTCGCGTGGGTGCGTGTGAGGGGGGGAGCCTGTGGGGGCGGGGTCCGTGTGTAAGCCAATAGAAAAACGCCAGTTTGAAGACCTGCCAATCAGATCTTCATATTTGGCTAAGAGGCGGAGCTACATTTTCTTAGCAAGGTTTGGTTCCTTGTCACTTGCGGCGGTTGTTTCAACATGGCGGCAGTTGACAAAAGAAATTCAAAATCCGGAATATTTTGGGTCAAAAGTGGTATGCTTATTCATGTATTCATTTGTTTATTTACTTTCCACTCCGTATGGTTTTATTACTTTTCATTCTGCCAAGATTATATGCACGATCTTTTACAAAACCACAAGTAGTCAAGTATCAAAACAAAAAAGCAAGTAAACAACTCGAGCTACAGTATCGGAGTAAGGTTTTTGCTTGGTTCAAGTGCCTTGCTCAAGAGAAACTTAGCAGTCGCGCGGTCACATCTTGGTCACGGGTAGGGCTGCACGATTATGGTCAAAATTTCAATCAGGATTTCCTTGATCAATATTGTATTCACGATTGTTAAATACAATTACTCATCATATTAGGAAAAATATTCGTATTTTTACTGCACTACTTTGCAGCTGCAATATAAACTTAAATACAACATAAAACCTGAATAAATGCATTGTTATTTTAACATAAGTTAATGAACAAATTTGCCCAATAAATGTAAACTTTACAAGTGGCTAACTGAATGAAGATGCCAATTATGTTAACGTCACTAACAAGCCCAGATAAACGGTTGTTGATCTGCTTGACACAACTTGCTCTCAAAAATCCACCGAGTGCTGCTAGGAGAGCTCAGTTATTTAGGCACTTTAAATAGCACAGATGATCAGCTTCATTTAGTTGTAGTAGTCACAAGCCAAATTCTAACCCTAATAGATTAAATTAGAACCTTACTTTGTTACTTTTAGAGATTTTATAATCCAGAGAAAGAAATAGCTTTTGAACGTTTAGTTTTTTTTTTTATTATTCTATTGTGTGAAACTACTGTTCTTGTAAAAAGTAATTCCACTGTCTCTGTTGACATAGTGGCAGATGAGGTACAATCTCTGGTATTTGTTTCTGGTGAGCCAAAATAATATACGTACACTTTCTCAGACATTGTCAAACTCACCATGTTTTCTTTCTCCAATCGCAGGAGAAGATGAAGTGATCTCTTGTCGGCCAGGCGGCACAAGGACTTCAAGTAAAAAAAATACCAAGATGCAATCCAGGCGCTCCTCTGACTGCAAGATTGACATACCATTAAAGAGGGGTGGCAAAAAACAGAGCTATGTACAAAATGATCAATACAGTTCTGACGTTAAGGAAAATGTCTCAACCTTTGCCAGTGCTTCTCCAACCACTGACAGCACATCACCAGTAAGGTTTTCATCATTTTGTCATATTTGCAAATTAACTGGATGTAAAACTAAAACCTTGTTCCCTAGGTGATATTTGAAAGCATCAGTGCACAGAGCCAAGTCAGTCTGAAAGACCTCTGTCCCGAAGACAAACGTCGCATTGCAAATCTGATTGAAGAACTAGCCAGGTAGTTTTCTGATCAAATCCCTCAGAAGAAGCAATTGAAATAAAATCCCTCATGGCTTTTGCTTTCTTGCTTAGCTGGCTCACTTTTGCCTCTCATTTGATTTTAATATATAATGTATTGTCTTTTTCCCCCCCCTCCCTAGAGTGAGTGAGGAGAAGGAAGAATCTGTGAAGCGCCTGAAAGATGAACATGATAATTTTGAAAGCAAGATCCAACAACTCGAGCAACAGAATCTGGTTATAGCACATGAAAGAGAAAGTATCCTTTTAGATATTATTGACAAAATACCAGTGCAGTAGTCTGTGGCTGCAACATTATCTACATTTTGTGTGCAAGTATTTTTCTGTGCTGCGCCTGACTATACAGAACAACGTCCACAGGGGGCACTGTTGTCTTAGCAAAGCCATTGTGCAGCCGATGCAACTCTTGAATTTCTACTAGAGGCAGACAAATGGGGAGATTCATTTCAATTTTTTGACGTCTGCCACAGTTGTCTTTTGTAAGTGCTTGCAGCTTATTTGCCTTTGTGCACAAAATCAATTTCACGGTTGAAACAATGGCCCAAACTCGAAAGCATCTATTAAGTTTGGTATTTACTAAGAAGACTATTGTGTCTCTTTTCAATATGTTTTTGTAACCTTTACTTTGCGCATTGGATGTCAGTTCCTCTCCACACAGTGAAAGCCAGAATATTATTTATTTACTAATTTGAGGCTAACAATGTTATTATATTTTATGCTCCCCGCCATCTTCCTTAAAATTCCACACAGGTTAACGCACAATAATCAGTTGCTGCAAAATATCAAGAGTAATTGACTCTGCTGCTAAATCGTATGATTGGAAATGGAAGTGTGCTAAATTAGGACAGCGCAGCTCAATTAAGCTTGCTCGGGCTTGCAGACTTGGCATTTACACCAAAGTTCTAAACTCCATTAAAAGGTATTTGCGAGAGAAAAATGTTAGGTTCCCGGCACCTCGGGGGGGGATAACGTAGTCTTTTAAAGTGTGAGCAAGAGTCATGAACGCACTTCTCGGGGATAAGGTTTTGCCACTTCACAGAAAGGTTAAGGAGACACCAAAGGCAAACACACCGAATGAGAGTCTTGTCAAATCTAATTCCATTACGCCTTAGCTTATCTTATCTAACCAAGGTTCAGGGTTGACGGGGTGTAAGAAATGTTGGGCTATAGTTTAGCTCTAAGCCACCAAGGATGAGAGAGGAAAAAGTAACCTTGATATTTGGGTGTTCAGCTGACATTTCGAATTGAAATGAATTCGTCTCGGAAAGAAGCGACGCTTGCGTACATTAAAAGTAAGTACGCTGTTATGTGCCGAGGTCACCGTGGCGATAGCGCTCGACAAAACACAGCAGGAGACACAACTAGAGAAAAGCCAGAGGCTGTGGAGGGTTGGGAAGCATTTTACCTCTCTTCCAATCGACTACCAGATGTGACTGCAAAATATTCTGACTGAATTTGACATACTTTCAAATCTTTTCTAGATTGCTTTTATTGGCTTTCTTTATGAATCGTTTTGCTTATTTATTTTTTTTTGTCTGTGTGACTTTGCTGCGCCCATTTTCTTTAGGTTCAATTGTATTTACAAGGTTACGCAAGTTGTCAGCTTCAATTAATTCACCATCATTGCTTCCTTTCCAGCTATCAATCTCCGCCCCTTTCTGTCCTCTTCAGGCTCAATCTGTTTGATTCGGTGTGCTAAAGTAGGCTTTAGAACACCCCACCCCCCCAGTGTGCAAATTTGTTCCTCCTTGAGGTGGATTTCATAATTTCATTCAAGCCTCAGCCTGACAGGAAAGTGAATCATTTTGACAGGCCTCTTCAACCCAAGCCCTTGATTTGGAGTATTTTGGGAGCAAAGGGGGGAGGAGTAAGTCATTGTCGGCAATTTGCAACTATGATGTAAACAACCGGGCTTGCCGAGTACTGTACTTGGCCCTTGGCCGTTGTCCAAGGATGTGGACAAAGTCTGTTTTTGTAGCATCTGGCACAGAAGTGGAATCTTGTTAGTATTGCTCTCCTTGGATCAGATTGCCCATAGTGCTTGTTGTCCAGGGACCGACCGCTTGTCCCCGTCAGCATATTAGCATGCTTTACCGACAGGATCCTGGTGCACAGCGAGACATTCTTCATTGTGCTTTTTGTAATATAATTATATTTCATTCAAATGTTTTGGCATTTAAACACCCATGCATTTTGCAATCTCGGTGCGCGCGTGGTGGCTGTGTACGCATATTCAGTATCTCCCCCCCCCCCTTCCAACACACTTCCTTATTCATGCTGCATAAATAGACCTCCTAGCAACGGTTTACATGATGTGATGTCCTTGTGATGTCCTTTCATCGTGCAAGACTTCCATAGACATTATCAGTGCTGGAGGGGAGGGGGGGCTCCATAGTTAGATGGAGCATTCAATCAATGTGTTTCCTTTCCTCACTTTTCTCCCAGTTTATGGAAGCTGCTTCATTGCATTTGTCTTGCGTCTGCTCCTCAATTCAAAGTTGTTTCCCCTTCTCTTTCCTTCCCCTCCCGTTTCATTTCCCCAACCTGATTGAAGTCCTCTAACAACCAAAGTGTTTCCTTATGGAGTACTCTGCCAACTATTTTTTCAATACGACTCCACTTTGAACTTTGATTTCCTCTTAATATCTGGGCTTTTTTTTTTTTTTTAAACGGATGCTGAGAAACTCATCAGCTGGGGTAGCAGGGCCACCATCATAAAAATATATGGCCTGGAGGAAACACACTTTATGGTCAGCTTGGGTGGGAGTGTGTGTGTGTGTGCACGACTTGCTTTTATTGTAGCGTTTGTATGGGGGGAAATTGTGCTCTTGTGCCTCAGTGTGTGTGTGTCCTAGAAAGTCAGAGTAAGACGCAGGTTGATTATTGAATATGTATGAGTTTGTCTGTGTATCTCCTAGTCATTATCTTTGTATGTGCTGCTGTGGTGCGATGGTGCTACTGTCATTAGTGGGCTCCTGGGGCGCAGCAGTAGTTCCGCTCCAGATTAGTTTCCTTGTATCTGCCAACTCTCTGTCTGGCAGAGAGCCCCTGCCCAGCTCAGCTCAGCGCAGCATGGATCGAACCAGATGGTGAAAATTCTGTGCTCTGACACAAAGTCTGATTTTTCTAGCCCCTTTTTTTTTTTTTTCCTTTTCTCTGTACTTTCCTGGTCAAGCATGTAACTGCGCAAATAATGGTTTCATATGGGTTGTCTAGTAAATCTAGCCACCGTCTGTCTTAATCCCCCCCAAGAGAATCGTTTCCCTATTAAAACGACTGATCTGCATACAGTGACCTTTTAAACGAGGCATTTTTAAAAGCAACGTTGGCACGCCAGTTCAAAAGACCTTTCATGAGAGCATTCTTATTTTTCCTTCAGGAATCTAAAAACCCATGTTAGTTTTTGACCCACAAGTCTCATCCCTCAGTGATGTCTATCCCTTAACCACCGGCGCGCCAGGCCTTCAGCAGCAGTACAGGGAGTGTCAGGAGCTGCTTGGGCTCTACCAACAATACCTGACTCAGCAACAAGTAAAGCTCAACCAGTCCATCGCTGAGCTTAGCCAGGCACAAGCTCACTATAAGGTACGATCCTGTCCAGCATACTCAGTGTGCTGCTAAAGGGTTCATCGAGACGTCATGCAACAGCTCATTTATATTTAAGCGCCAAAATAATGTCCATCAATTGACTGTAGCATCCCCCCACCCCCACCCCGAAGTCACTTGCTTCGATATGATTACACCACAATAAAACTCTCTCAAGGTCACACTTGAGAAGGGAAGACACTCTTCAGCCTAAGCATCTGGAGATGGAATAGATGACACGGCCAAACCTCATTGTCCCACTGTGGCTCTGAATAATGGCTGTTTGCCTGCTCCCTGACCCTTAGCAAATGAGTCACTCTCTCCCTTCCCTAGTCAACTATAAGACGAGCTTTTCCTCCTTATGTTTATCTCATAATGTGCCTGACCTTGGTTTACCTGCCAGTAATGCTCAGTTGAAAATTGGCCTCTTAATCTTGCCGCCTCTGTCAGGTCTGAACAGGATACGGGAAGCGTAATAGGACACTGCACGTCGTTGCAATTATACGCACTGGAAGAAAACGCACTCCAATTACGCATGTGGGGAATATTTCTACCCGCACATCTGCACAAATTGAGTGAATGGTTCATAATTCAACACTGACAAATTTCACTTTTGGCCAGCTCTAAATTATGCTCCATGGGTTATAAAACAGTCTTGCCTATCTTGGCTGAAACACCGCATTAATTTTTTGGAAGCCTATTTTGCTGGTCAAAAGACATTCATTGGTTTTCTTGTGTGTCCAGGTGACGAGCAGCGAAGAAGCCTTTAACGAAACTACTAGTCAGGCTAATGGCTTAATGTTTGATGGCTCATACCTCAGTCTTGCTGCTAGTCAAACACATCAAGCTCAAGTCCACAAGAGAAGTGGCGGAAGGAGAGGAGCCTTGCAACCTGTCACTATTCCGACACCCGCTTCCTATTTTAGTAATAACTGTCCAGATGCTGGTGCACAAATCAGTGAGCATCAGATTCAGAGAGGAGAATTTGGTTTGCAGCACTATCGAGACAATGGCTATGGCATCCAGCAACATAGAAACGGACATTCCCTTGAGAAAAGCTGTGAGAGCACCTTAGGCCAAAGGTACGGTTGTTCTGAAACTGTTTGTTCACTCCTTCTAAAATTTAGATGTCGTTTAAAGTATAAAATGTCTGTTATCAAACTAGTAGTTTTCCATACAGGCCACATGCAGAGAATGACTCAGCTACTGAGAAGGAAGCTTTGACCAACCCTTTACATAGTTGTGGGGACTGGGAGGAGAAGAGGCACCAGCTGCTGCTGCAGAAGATGCAGCTGGAGTTGGAGCGAGAGAAGCTGCAGGCACGTCTGGCTGATCAGGAGGAGCGGCTCAGCAGACAGAACCAGCAGCTGTGCCAGTCACGTCTCGACTGGAAAAGGTAGGGTCCAAAAACCTAAAAGGGAAAAAGTTCCTTTTCATAGTCTAGCAGTAAGTTACAAAATGTCCATATAATATTTTCATTTAATACTCACACATTCCAAAACTGCTTCTTGGGTAAATTAATGAACATTCCTGCAATCAAAATGAGGATAAGTAGGATTAAAGAAATTGAAGAAGGGATTTTTAATCACAATATGCTTAAAGGATACCGGCACTAGGTATCAGTATCAGTCTGATAGTGGACGGATTTTAATGGGTGAATCATCTTCATACTGGTATCAATCTGAAAAAAGTATATTGTATAAGATAATATTGAACAACAGTATTATGCTCTGTGGCAGAACATCAGTTCCTAATTTCAGTTCCTTCTTGCGTTCATATTAGGCTTCAAGAAGCATGTCAATCCAAACTCAGCAGCTCTGTCACTAACAATGGAACATCACAGCCAGACACCCTTCGTGGCCAAGATTTGCCCTCCAGGTAAAGCAAGTTGTTGTAAAAGCTCCATATGACCATCAAAGTCATTCACAGAATCAAATTGTTGAGGCCTGCTTATGAAAATGGCTGCTGATACTGTGTCTGTTGCCTGTCTGTGACAGTGAGAACCATCCAGCGCAGCAAAGCTTGCATCACAACTCTTCACAAACTGCTTCTCGGGAAAAAAATGTTCATTTTTGTGGTAAGTTGTTACCCCCCCCCCCCCCCCTCCTCCAGTTAATCAAAACGCTGTATTGATACTTGTCACAAACCTGACATGCCACATTCGTTTCTTTCACCAATTCATTTGAGGTAGCGCTAATAAACATGCTTCGGGAGAGTATTAGCACAAGTAAAACTTGGAAGGCGACTGAACAAATGTTCCGGCTGTTACATTTTTAAGGGCCAATCAGATCAACAAATAGGAGGCACCGCTGCCAAATAGTCATTCATATAGTGCTAGTTTGACAAGCAGCCAGCCATTTTGTGTCAAAGCCTGTCAGGAAAAGAGTGAGTACCTCCATGTCATCGCAAAGAGCTTTCAGCACTCTTATTTGCTCTTTTGTTAATGAAAACATGTTTGCCAATTGTGATTTAAAAAAAAACAAAAAACTACTGGAACACAAGGTTTAAGACATATCTGAATTTTAGCGTGTACATTTCTTGACAGATGCTACAGCGCAGTCAACAAAGGACACTGCCACGTCCCCTGTTGGGTTCCCCGCAAGCCCAGCCGAGCTCATCGTGGAACCCCAGATTCAAAAGACATCTGAAAATCGGTAACCTTTCTACTGGGCGATAATGTAATCCAGAAAAGCCACGTTATCACATTCTAAACGGGGTTCTGCAGAGTTTCTATTATCCGGGGTAAATCATGACACTTAGTTCAGCTAACTTTTCGGCTGCGAGATGCTAAATGAAGCTTTTAGTGGGCTAGCTAGCGCCGCGGCCAGTCTGTCAGGAGTCATGCTGCGTTCCATTAGTCTACCTGGCAGGGACCTTGCAGCAGGTGTAATTGAACAGACTTCTGGATGCACACACTGCCCTCCCTCCTTTCTCTGCAACAGTAATGAGACAGAGAAAGCAAGAGGCAGCAATGTTAAAAGCAAGTTTGAAGGGGTGGGGGGGTGAGCGCTTGAGCATTGCACAAAAGGAAAATAAGGTACCCTAGCTGCTGTGTAAGATGTTCTTCAAGATAAACAAGGGTATTGTACTGAATACTACTCACTGAAATTTTTCATACAGTTCCAAGGACATCTCGGCCTTTTCGATACTTTCCCGTTCTTCTCGTGCACCCCGCTGATGACATTCATTGATACTCGAAGCTCAGCAGCCATGGCATGTGCTCCTCTGGCCAAACGGTTTGATCATTGCCATCATGTTATTGAAAGTTGCAGCATGGCCTCGGTTATTGTGAGAGCGTTCTGTGAAAGGAGCAAGTTAATATGTGGATGGAATGATGCAGCTTGGTGATTTTCAACAATTCATTTCTACTTTACCTAGCAACAACGACGTGCCCCTTTGGGCCATCTGATCTAAAACCGTTCCATCTTAATGTGCAAATTACCAAACAAAGCTCGGGTTAACGTGAAGCGACCTTATTAATCCTTGCTTGAATTCTGTGCCAGTTAGTAATGAGACAGTTCCATCTCATCTCCATCTCGCCTGCCATTACACGCACGCTATTGATTGGTTGGGAAATTGACATGCAGAATCTATGCTTTGGCCACGATTTTTTTTCTTCTCTCTTACTGTTTGGACTGCAAATGAATAAGGGCATCGGGGTGAGACGACCATCTTTAATGAAAGAGTGCAGCGAGCGTTAGAAGCGAGGAGGCATGCAAAGGATCGTGGACATATTTCAAACCAAATGGGAGGAGCACTGTATAGAGGGCCGCAAAGAAGAAAACTGTTTTATTAGACTTCAAATCTGTGGCACGCCATAGACACGAGTTGCTAGCACATTAGCCTAAAAGTAACGATAATCATTATAAAAAATGATGACGCGGTATTCAAAATACTAAAACTACTCTGACTGAAAGAACATCTGCTCTTGCTCATGCTGAAAAAAAAAAATGCAGGCAACAGTGACAGATTTTATGAAAGTCCCTTGAGCTACGAATCTATTAATATCTGACTGCACCTCAGAGTATAAAGTCACAAAGTTAAAGCCTTCCGAATCTCTACTGGCATTCTTTTCTGCCTTATGCCACCCGCTCTGCCCCACCCTCGCTCCTGTAACACTGACCAAACTGTACCCCCCCCCCCCACGCCTTGTTATAGATTGTGCCCGCTGTTAAGCAATGCATTATTCATTACCAGCATGTCGTTTGTTGATGGATGGCTGTTTGAGAGCTCTGTCCGTTAAATAAATCAACAAATAAAAATGCAAATTCTCACATTTCGCGAGACGGAATCTAGCCAAAGTCCCTCCCCCATGTTCCCGCTCTGTATCCACAAAGCTGCATTTGCTTTCCATCTCTCAATTTCTCTCTCTTGGCCAGTCACGCTCACTTTTGCTCATTTTCTCCTGTGCCTGTTGACAGGCAGGAACCCAAATGAGGAAAATACATTAACTTACTTCAGGTTATGTCACTCATTTTTTTTTTTTTTAAGAAAATCAGTTTTTACACTTATCTTCCCTCAGCTAACTTGACCCTGATAAGCTTTCTCTACTGTCACTCAAACATGTTCACACTCGAGTTCATTTTCCAAGAAAAACTTTTAAGTTTTTTTGCGTACTTCCTCACAAAGTCAGAAAGTAGCCGTCGCAAGTGAGTCGGAGCAGTAATATAAAAGGCTATAATGACCTTCTGACCTTAAGTGACAATCGTATAGCGGCCATTTTATTTTCGGTTACTTTCTATGCTACTGGTGCATGAAAAAAAAACCCAGACAAGTGAAGTGCGGGAACGACATGGTAATTTTGTCTCGGGATAAATGCAAATGAAATGGCAATTTAACAAAAGTTTTTCCTCCTTTCTCTGTGGCCCTGAACTAAATGATCCACAGCGCGGCGTTTGGGGACGGCCCCAACAAGTCTATGCCAAACGCGGTGCTCACCTCAGGGAGCTGCGCGCAGCTCTGCATGTGATGCAAATGGATGCGACTTTAAACGAGCAGAGAATTATGTTAGCAACTTCACTGGAGCATGCTTTAAAGAATTCATGTTTTGTATTTGGAATGGTTGTCCTTCCACTGTGTATACGTTGAATAATTTATCAAGCCAGACAGACTGAGGGATTGAATCTCTATTAGCCTAATCTTCTTTGTTTTGCTTTATTTATTTCACTGCACATTCCCTCATTTCTATTCCAGGCATCAAGGCGCCAGGTTCTCCGATTTTCCGTCCCTCTCATGCCGACAAGAAACGGTGTACTTCTGTTGGAGCGCACCGGTGGTTTTGGCTTGTTAAAGCCGCTTGTTAGGAATCAGTCCATAATTCAGCAATGTAGTCATTTGCTTTTATATTAATGGTGTTAACACGCAGAAGGTAGTTGGCAATATTATATTATAATAGCACACAATTTCTACATCCAAACTGGCTATTTGGCATTTCTGGTGCTGGTACCCTCAGCTTGCTCACCTTTTTAAATTTGAGTTTCGCAGTCTGGCATTGTGTGTGCGTTTCCTGTTGTTAGGACAAGGATGCCGCAGCCAGGAAATGCCCCCTGCAGACAAAAATGTACTGTACGTTGAATCGAATAACAGCAACATTCTTTTTTTTCCACCCCCAGGTTTGACTTCTCTGTGGTTGAGTTAATAGATAACTTTAGTCCCATTGCGGCACATGAGCAATGCAAAGCATCATCTTGGTCATCCCAATGTGGACCAGCTCTTACTGCGCCCAAACCAATCTGCAGAGGTCTGCGTACTCCTGCGGTGCCTCATCGTCTGAATTGCCTGCAGGACTTGGAAGAAAGCCAAATATTGGAGGATATTTTTTTCATTTGCTGACAAGAGGAAGCGATTTTTTTTTTTTCAAGTTCCACTTAGTTCTTTTAATTTCAGTTTTATTTTCAATTCATTCAGTATGTTTTTGAGTGAACTCACGTCATGTCATATTTTAAGTCCAAATAAATCATTCGTGGGTATATTAGTAATGTACTTTTTTCTTTGCCGTCTTGCCTCTGTGGCAATATGGAGCCATTGGCTGCCAAGTAACATTACGAGGAAATGTCAGTGACCCAATTTAAAACAAGCACACCCCTTTGTCTCATGCTAGCACACATTGCAAGTATTATAGGTGGCCAAGTCACATGCAACAGCGTTAAGATTGGGTTTTCGCTTAAGTTTTTAAATTTCGTTTGGGCAGAAGCTGAAATGGATTACGTTTTTTCAAATTTCCTCTCATCTCCACAAAGAAGATGATTTAAGATTGCCAGTATTTTGAGTTGAGTCATGGAGCAACTGATACTCATATCTCAAGGCATCACTGTTGTCTGAGGCTCTTAAATAGTCTCCTTAAGCAAACTGGAATACTTGTAAATTACACTCAGCAGGTCTTTCAGACAACGGTTATCCAGCATGGTATAGTTTTGCCCAAAAATTACGCCACACAGGACACTTTATTCTAGACTGTGCTTTATTATTGGCCTAAGCTGAGACGCATCATTCATTTTAAAATTACAAAAAAAGGAGTCAAGGGAACAAGAAATTGGTGCAGTCTTTCTTGAGAGTCAGGGGCAAGAGCCTAAAGCGCATTGGCCTATCAGAAGCTTCAGGAACCTTGCAAAGCTGAATTATGCAACATTCACCCCCCCCCCCCCCCCCTCCCTCTCCATATGTGCTGAAATTGGGAAATACATCTCCATAGTAGGTTTTAAACCACATGATGCCTCTCCGGTCACTGTAGAGTTTAGGGAAAAAATTATCACAGCACATAAAAATGACAGTAAATCAATTTTGTTGGGATGAGATAGTGCAGATTTCATTGACTTTTGCTCTTGGTAAAACACAGTTGAACAAGATCAGAGCTCTGCCAAACAATGCGACACAAGATGCAGAAAATGGCAGGAAGGAAGTGAAGTTATTATTTTTTTTTAATGACCAAAGTGGTATTTTATATCACAGATTTTTCTTTGTTTCTAAAGAATTTTGCTTTTTACATTGCAGAAGCTCAATTTGATCTCAAGGCAAACGTCTGATTGTACAGTTAGTTAACGAGGGAGCACTAAACTAGAGATTACATTACATAAAAAAGAAATAAAAAATAAAAAAAAACCATTAGAAGACCTCATTTAATTTGCATTTTTCAAAAGGAACCTATTATACTCATTTCCGATTCTATATTTTTTACTCTGATAAGATCGAAACCAGGTTTGATATGCACATTACTATTATTTACAATATACTGCATAAGTATAAGTCGGCAAAATCGTCATAATTCCCCTTTAAACCAACGAAGCTATCTTCCGTAAGTTATAAACAGAAATGTACATAAGGCTTCGAAACACGGTAGCTGACTGCTTTCCGATGTTTATGGGAAACAGGGAATTGAATAATCAATGTTTTTTTTAGACTTGCAACATATGAAGAGGTAATGTGATGGCAATACAAAGTGGCACTTTTAAGCAAGACCCCTCGGTGGCAAAAATAGAGCTCAGATCTTGAGTCAAACGGCATAAATAAATAAATAAATAAATAAATAAATAAAAATAAATAAAAATAAATAAATAAATACAACACAAATATTCAAATCTGTCTTTGACATCACTTGGTCAATAGGAGCTGTTATCTCCATCTTTCTAAGAAGTGCTGAAGGCGCGGTCCTGACGACAGGAACAATGATCATTTGTGGACCACAAGAGTAGTGTGGCCCATGCATGTCATATAAAAAACTATTTGGTCACGTACCAACTCATAGAAAAATAATGCCATGAAAGCATGCATATCATCTCAGACATGACTTGTAAATAAATACAGAAATGAATAGAACCTATGAAAGTATTTCTGTTATAAAATAGGTCAACGTGTGTCTAAGCTCTAACTGAGGTCAATGCTGTCCCTGACTGTTTTCTGGATAAATGCCTTGGTCAGGTCCTACATTTCGCACTGTATCCTAGCAATTTTTTTTTTTTTTTTTTTTGTACCTGGTTTTAATGAGCATTACCATGTTTTCATTCATATATATTTTTTTGGAGTATTTAAAGTACTTTATCCAGTCCTTGTAGATAGAAGTAAAAGTCCTATAAAATATGCAAACCTATGTACAGAGGAGAACAGAGCAAAAAAAGAAACAATTTACAGTATATTCATTGGTTTATGTTTACATATCTATATATATATATTTATATTCAGACTTCTGCTCTGTCCGGTGTTGTTTTAAACCGTTAGACATTTTTCCTTTTGTAAACGTGTAGCTTACAGTTGTGGGCAAATAAAGATGATGTGCTTGGCATTCTACCACATGTGGCTCAGAGAACTCCACGTCAAGACGCTTTTTGTTTTTGCATTGCAGTCAAAGCGGACTCACCACACATTCAGTTGATTGGGTTTAAGATGCCAGTTTTACTTGGTCACGTTGGTCCTTGCCATGCTCGGGATAGTATTATCAGCGCAACCAGGGCGTCCTCGGAAGTCGAACGAAATAATTTAGCCTCATTGGTTTTGGCAGGTAAAAAGTCAATTGTTCAGTCAATTGAGCTTGTTGTAATGTGGAATAATGATCCATTTATGGGCAAACTAGTAACACCAGCTAACAGGAAGCATTGCCTCCCAGTGCCTCATAGCCTTATAAAAATTCACATGTATAAATATTCAGTGCGTAATCTCCAGCAGCTGCATGGCCAATAACTCTGGTGACCTTTTGTACGTATTCTATATTTTACTGTTACCTTCAATTGTATTCCAAAGTAATACGAAGCCGACCTTAATGGTACAGTCACTATGATGGATAAACATTTTATCCCCGCCACACTTATTGCTACGCTTTCCATTTGATATTTTATAGTATTAAGGATTTAGACAAGGTTCAGATTTAGATAAGGTAGCATTTTCTCAGAGCAGGGGTCTCGGTCCTTTCTCATGTTTATGTGAGCAGCTTCCCAAGTAAAATAAAAACAGCCAGAAACCACTTTGGTTTAATATGATAGCTTCAAATAAAACTAAGGGCTTTTTAGCACAAAATAATAATAATTTGGTCAGAAATGGTTTGAAGAAGGAATATGCAGAAGTTGTCTCAAAGACTATAATTTGTTTTTACCACTTTTTTTTAGACTGATAGCGGTCCGATATTCAACACCGATACCAAGTACTGATACCGCAAGAACTTTTGGTACTTACAATTCCCCTCTAAAAACAATGACGGATAATTATAAAGACCTACATATCCCAATATAGCATTCTTCCTTCAAATTGCATGAAATTATTGACAATATTTTATTCTTCTAATTTCCAATTCCTAACCGTAAAACAGCCACATGAGGCTGAAAACTGCACTGATACCGATGCCTCGAGTATCCCCATTTATTTTAAAATTACTTTTACAGCAACCAATAGATTTTGAGCCCCAATGATCCAAATTGAAAATGATCATGGGCCCTCAGAATTGTCATCACTATTCTCCACCCAATGATTTCAATGACAGGCAATAGTTTATCCTAAACCATGGCAGAGTAGATATATTCAAATATTCTTTGACCTTTTTGCCAGCTCTAGCAATAGCGCGGGAATATTGGAGACCCCTGCTCTGGAAGGATATGCTTCATGCCAAGAATTGTCGCTGATCAAGCCATTTATTGCCTAAGCCTACAAACTCACATTAAGCCTAACTTTGACTTCGTCACAGGTGCCTCACTTGCAGCTTTGCTAGTTAGTAGCTGTGCTCGCATGTTTGAATAATGCCCACTTTGATCAAAAGCATCATGTGAGTAGAATATAGACATAATTGAAAAGCTCAAAGACATGGATGGAGCGATAGTGGACATGCATTGAACCTCACTACACAGCTGAGAGATATGGCGGCGTTTTGACATCATAATAGTGCGCTGGCTGCTTGAAAAAGTATGTGTGGTTTCTATTCTTTAATTTTGGCGAGAGCACAGTGTTTGATGGCAGATTCTGCAGGTGGCAAGGCACACCCAGACATAGTGACAGCCCGTACGCTACATGCATTTTTTTACCGAATGCAAGAGAGAGCTAGAGTCGCGAGACGTTTTCATTTTGGTTCAAGTTTCAAAGAGACGTTTGTGTGTGTATGTGTGTGCGCTTGCGCGTGCAAAGCATAACAGATATGTTTGGAATAGACTCGAAGATAATTGTCCTTTTCCTCTAAAATACTTGAGCCTGATTTTTTTTTTTTCTTGAAGCCTGCTACCGAGATGTGGCTTTTTGCATTTTCAGACAATATTTACAGTATCATGTGCATTCCCACACACACACGTATCCCTTTAGCAGTGCCATATACTGTGTGTCAGCATATACAGTAGGTAATCAGAAAAAGGAATGCCTGCAGTTTTGGGGAGCTGCCAGATTTGCGATTCATCCCAAGCAGAGCAATGTGTCAAACTCCAGCAAAAATACTCCCCCCTACCCCCAAATAAATAAAAACAACAGCTCAACATAGTCAGTAGCTGTTCTATATACACACACACATATATCAAATATGTGCATATAAGTACATATGTATTTGCTTGTGATTAATATCTTGTTTATCCATATATGCTGTATATATGAATACATTTTTTTTTTTAACGCTCGCTATACGTATGTATATATGTACCGCAAATATAAACAAGTTGATATAGATCAAAGGTTTCTGATGTTATTCTATCTATGAGGTTAGGATGTTAAGTTAAAAAAGATAAGGCTGTGATGCGGAGCAGCCCCTTCCATGCACTCTCTGTCCCTCTCAAGACAAAATGAGGAGAACAAACAAATAACAAAAAATTGGGGTGATTGTAAACTAACAAAGGGAGAGACCCCATTTGGTCATCTGAAATAGTTTTGCCTGTATTCCAAAAGCATATTGGCAATATATATGTATATATATATATATACACACACACACACACACATGTGTTGTATGTATATATATATATTGGAAATGTACACTTCTTTTTAGTACAACTCTTGAGCCAGTTGAGATTGGCTGAAAGAGTTGGAGTGGTCCAAGTATATTAGAACTACAAGTCCTCAGCAATAAAAATGTTTGGTCATTTGGTCCCTAAAACAACTAAGGAATGACAGGTAAGACTCCCTGGAGACCGTTGCTATGGTTCTCCTTGGCAATGGTATCCCCTGGAAACGGACAGGCACTCCGAAGCTAAAGACAGTCATCCCAAACCCGAGCCAATTCTTTGTCCTGATAATATCATATTCTCTCTTCTGGAATTTGTTCCTCTGTGTGTCAAGTCAACCGGCCCAAAACGCAAACCAGACCAAAGAAAAATATCTCCTTCAGCAATTCAGTTTTTAAAAAGTTTACATTGTTCTTGTTGGACTTTTTGACAGCCGTTGTTCCCTTTAAGAGTTCATCGGGGTTGGTCATTCAAAGAGTTTGTGACTTTTTTTCCCCGTCATTGTTCAAGTAAAAGTTTGCGTGGTCCAAAAAAAGGTAGCTGTCATTCAAGCAGGGTTCCGAGTGGAAGGATGTGTGTGTGTCTGTGTGCGTGTTTGTGTGTATATACTGGATGTGAAGAAGAAAAGGTCCAGGGGCAAACCGAGGTGGTACAAATTCTCACTGAGTTTTCAAGTTTTTCGTACATCCAAAAGGAATTTTCCATGACTCTGACAAGGCCTTCTTGCTTTCTTGATGTCCTTTCCTTCTGAAGCAGCCTCAGTGTTCCAGATGTTGAGTTTGCATTCTACAGCGGGTAGCAAATAATCAACATATAATTCAGCTCTACAAAACCTGGAAAACAAAACAGACAGAACAATTTACGTCAATGCAATTTGCGTCACAGTAATTTGGTGCTGACTTGTGAGTCATTTATGCTAAAAGATGTCCTTGTAATATTTTCTTAAAATTATGTCTATGAGTATTGATCATTTTCAAAATAAAAGGAACACACTGACAAGCATCTGATTTCATCATGTCCCGATTCATGATTCCGATTTCCTATTCACGTCTGTTTTGAGGTCTCAAACAAAAACTATTTGGACAAAGTGAAACTCACAATGACAGACGCATGATGTGTTGAGATGTCAACATGTATGAGGAATATTTTTTTGTAAGGGAAAGAATGGTGACACATTCATGAGTTTGCCCCATTTCTCCTGCAGTGCTTCGCCTTGGGGACACGGTCTTTATATGGATCAGTTAGTTTGTGAGTGCGTGATAAGTTGCCCTTGAATTAAGTCATCAGCGGTGAATGAACGACACAGTCTGAACTCTCCATCATGCAGATGAAGGGAGGAGACAAAGAGGAACGGCACAATTACCCGCCTTCCAAGTAATAAATGCCTTTTCCTTTGGAGGCAATTCCTTCTCTCTACAACATGCCGAAGCTGTTACCGGGGCGCTCTTTGAAAAGTTGCTGCACCAAATGTCATCAAGTACAGTTTGCTTTCACAAGAATGACAATGTCATAGAGACACAGCAGCTGTATGATGATTAAGCATTTTAACCCATGCAGACAAAAGTATTGGGTCATCTCGCCAAGGCACCATACAGGCAATGTGTCTCAATACTTTTGTCCATTTGTTTTCCAGCAGATGGAGCTTACCGGGGGACTACTGTCGCTTCCGTAGTCATCAGTCCAAATGACAATAGAGAAATTAACATTTAAAAACGGCTGCTTGAACTCTCGGTGAGGCTACGTGGTTGTTCTTTACAAGCAATTTGCGGATGATCCGCTTTTTATTAGGCCTCTGCAAATGTTTTATGACATTTCTAAAAGGTTAGTGAAACCACATCAGGCACTTTCATAAACGGGCTTGCAATGCACGTTCGCTTGAGCACGTAAGCGGTTCGGTTAATCACCCATCAGGACTAGCGGGACCGCAAATGGTGAGCTCCAGGTCTGACCTGTCTTCCACTGTGTGCGACAGCTACCCCGGCCACCGTGGATGGCAGCGGCTTGCTGGGGCCGGGGCTAGTAAGGGCGGTTTGCGTCCTTCGGCCTCTTCAGCTGCACCTTGAGTCTTTTCATGCCGATCTGGAAGCCGTTCATTGACTGGATGGCAGCTTGGGCGCTGCCCGGGTTATCGAAGCTTACAAAGCCTAGGGAAAGGGGGGAAAAAAAAAGAGAGCAGCACAGGTTAGTTTCAAAGATGATATCAATGTATGACATTCATCGATGAAGCATTTGAATTGAATCGTAGCTGTAGGGAGTCATCGCTGCGTGTTACAAATCAACACGTTTCCTATAATGCTACCAGGAATAAAATATATGACAATAGTATTAGAACAACAGCAACGGCAACAACGAAAAAAACAACGACGACAACAGGATCACAATATTAAGAGAGTAGCATGCAAGCAAAATCACAATATGAAATGATGGGGTTGAAAGTAAAACCAAAATAATCGACACAGTTGTGCTGGATTTCAATCTAATTGCTGGCTGTAAGATCTCAAAATCAAGTGAAGTACAGACTGGACACCTCATTAGGTACACACGTATACTCTTAATGAGAGGATGTCATTAGAGTGTACACGTGTACCCAATGCGTACTAGGCATCGATGTGTTCCTTCAAGGGTTCTCTTCACAAATCTCTTTGAAATATTCAATTATTGTCCAATATTAATTCATAATCATAAGATCTTATTTTAAATTTGGACTTGTGCTTGCACAGCCAAGACAGCGGTCAAGCTGCATCACAAAGTAAGCCAGAATTGAATTATTTCACATGCAGGATCTCTCATTTGCACAACTCTACATAAATCTCCTTTTTTTCCCCCATTTGGGTTGAAACAGGGAGGTGCTGGGAGGTTAGCAAGGGGCTGCGGTAAAGAAAGTGATTAGTAAAAAAGAATAATCAGAATAAATAATCTTCTGGTTCTGTTAATTTTTACCCACCAAAGCATTTACTTTGGTTTGTCGCTCGATCCACAAACACTTTGGAGGAGATGACATTACCGAATGGCAGGAACATCTGCATCAGTTCGCCATCCCCAAACTCCTGAGGGAGGTGGTAGATGAACAGGTTGCAACCTTCTGGCCCTGCGCGTGGGAGACACAGAGACAGAGACGGAGAAACGTAGGGAGAGACAAATCGTGAGAGAGGCCAAAAACGGCAAAGGAGGAATAATATAGTTTGGACACTTCATTAGGTACAGTTAATGACATCCCATATAAGTGTGGGATCATCCGGGTTAGTTGTTATTTTATTGCGCTTGCAGTGCCAAACATACATAAAGAGATACTGAAAACAAAATATTTGATTAATTTGTTTAAGTCATTATTTTTTATGTGAAATTAGTTTTTTTTCATCATTTAAATCAGTAATATACAAACAACGTGGCATATCACAAACAATGAGAACACGAAATGTAAGGCACAAGGCACACAGTAGTGAGTAAATCGAGATAAGTAGTATTTGTCTTGATATACTTTCTGTGACATTTTCAGGTGGTGTGCCGAGAAATTTTCCAAATGTAGAATGTGTGCAATGGTTGGGGGACATTTTATTTTATAATATATCAAACAAAAACCCCATCTTGTTTTCGTATTCCACAAGAGGGCAGCAAGGCCACAGTCGTGCGTAATCTTGCTCCTAAATTGCACCTAACAAAACATTTAACTAGCCAATAATCATCTCTAGTTTTTATTCTAAAATATCAACAGATTTCATACGTCATACAATCTGACCTCTGCATTTCAACCGTCACAGCGAAGCTGGCAGCATACACACACCCTTGATGTCACTGCTCGTGAATGTCGACATATGTCGTGGGGGATCAAACCTGCGGCTTTTCAGTGACAGTCCACACTCATAAACACTCCATCACCACAACTGAAATTCTGTGATAAATTTAAAACTCTTCTCCAAAATGTGTGCTATTTTTTTTGTTGGGATCAGAATACAAGTAAACACATGCAAATATTTGTGAGTCAAGTGTGTCAAACAAATGTATCAGATTTTAATATTAAATATTTGAGTAGTACTACTCAAATATTGCCTGTTTTACCTTCTCGTTGCTGCTGTGGGATGATGGTTGGTGGGTGGGGGAAAGCCTGGCTGATCTGGCCATATGCGGCAGGGTAGGCTGCTGAGGCACACACACACACACGAACGCACAAACGCCGATCAGATAACGGTCGTGACGAGAGCACATTGCCGCACAGACACACACGCACGCACTCCCGCGCACACACACAAACAACATGATATACACTAGGGCACAGCAGGCAATCGATCAGATAACAGACAATGGAGTGTACATGTTTCACACTCACGCACACGTGCTATGAAAAGCGGAGAATAAATTGATGTTGTACAGGCGTGACACTTGGTTACATGGTGAAAATTCAAAATTGCAAATGCAAACAAAGAAAAATCTTTATCTCCTTCACGTCTTTCTCCGTCTTGTACACACACACGCTCATACATACACACACCTGCATACTGCTGGACTCCCGTGTAAGCCTGCTGGAGAGGATCAGCTGCAGTGGGACTTTGAGCTGCTCCAGAAGACAACACAAAATGATGGATGGATGGATGGATGGATGGATGGATGGATGGATGGATGGGTGTGGACCAGGGTAAAGGAAGAAAATGATACAAAGCAGCAGGGAGACGAAGCAGAAATGAAGGAGGGGTGGTTCAGAGGAAGGTGAGAGTAATATATAAAAACAGTGGGAGGGAAGTAGGGTCACAACATGATGGAATGGAGGGAAGAGACAAGAGAGGCAAAGAAGTTAGTTCTCAGTGTGAGGTGCTGATCTCTCCCAATGTGCACGAGCTTAATTGTTTCCTCAAAAGACGGGAAAAGTTGCCCGATGTTTGGGGAGAACGTGTCCTCAAGCTATCATTGAGTCAGATAAAGATAAAAGCAAATGTAGCAATATCTAATGAAGCGGTTATATATGTGATATAAGGCGAGGAGAGGATAAGATGGAGATAAGAATGAGCAAGAGCACTACCTTCAGATAGAGAAGAGAGAAAGCAGCCACCCTGTACTCCGAAACAACTCCTTGGAGCAACACCCAAGCCATTTTTCTCAGAGTCCTCCCTAAAAACCACTTCTTGCAATACTGGGGAAACAAAACAAAAGACATGGCAATTTAATAGCTTTCTTCCTCCTCATAAACAACAACGAAGAGCGTGGTAGCCAATCCTGCTCACACAAGAATTTAGAAGGATTTTACCTGGAAAGTAATACAAGTTTTCGCAAAGCCTTTTTTTGTTTGTTTTGTTTTTAGAGTTCGATTTCAAACTGTGCAAAAAATATTGGCCATTTACTATACGTTTTTGCAATTAATGCTTTATAGTTAAACACAATGTATATAATGCATTGAGTGAATACATCTTTATTATATTAACTGGAATAATCTGGAGTTAGAGTTTGAGTTAGGCTCCACATAGTTTCTGCTAAAGAATTGGGTAGGCTATTTGTGCTAACGTCCTCTATTTAATGAAATTATTTAAACAAATTTGGGGAATTATTGATGAACGTAATGAAAATAACTCCATTGAAATAATGGGGAAATAGCAGCCGTTCTGTGTACGTTGGCCCTCTCTACAATAAATAGCGTTCCCTCCTGAGTAAATTTGCATCATAATTCATCATAACAGTGGATAAACTTCCTATACCTCTGAGAGTGGATGCTGTTCTCGCAAAATAAAATATCCTATTTAGTACAACTATTTTAGAAAGTTTTTTTTTTAATTAATCGTTGTTTTAATAGTGGGCCAAATTCTATTTCCACATCCACTTAGAAAGTGTCAAAATAATTGTCTGCTGTGTACACATTGAATTTTCTTCCTAAAATTGTGCTTAGTTAAGCACACATTGTAGCTCAACATAAAGTTGCAAACACATAAATGCTGACTGGTTTACTTGGTTTTGTATGAAAAGCATTGCAGTCTGTTTTAGTCCAAATAAAATGACTTGACATATTTTTCTTTCTTGTATTGTTAAGCTTAAAGTCATGATGATCACAAGTCCCTGAGCTCTTATTCCATTTACAAACTATGGGCTGTTGTTTTATTCCAAATTTACCCGGGTAATGGTGTATCCCATTGGTGAAGACGGCCTCTGCAGGTGGCTGTCCATTTGCTTGAGGAGGCGGCATCCCAGTAAAACCATTGACACTAATAGGGGAAGGGATGCTGGTCACTGTGGGGGCACTGATGCCTGGAGGAGTGCTGCCACCTGCAATCGGCAAAGAGTAAAATCAGAGAGGGTAACAGTGAGTAACTGTCTATATTCCCCCCCCAAAGACATTAAAGAAATTTCTACTTTGACCAGCCCCCAAGTAACTCTTGCAAATGTCAGAGGGGGCGGTCCAGTGGTCCAGTAAAGACATTAAATGTCAAGGCTGATTTCCTATCACCCTTTGTGTGATACAAGTGGATGCAGATAAAAGTAAACAGTTGATGTTAACACTGTACTGTGAAATTTTATTTTTTTCCATATATATTTCAGATTGTAGTGATCCCAGGAAATGAATTTAGCTGGTATGAATTAAAATATATCTTTGACTGCTGTTACCCGACGTGGGCGTGAGCGGTGCTCCGGGGAGGCCGTTGATGGTGGCCATGTGCTGCATCTGGGCAGCAGCAAAGGCAGCCATCGGACTGAGGTAACCCCCCTGGCCTACAGATGCCATCAATGCGGCCTGCTGCTGCACCTATGAGCAGGAAGAGACTACTATTAAAATGATTCTCGAATCCATTAAGACTTTTGGTAAGCAGTTTCAGTTAAAAAAGCATTTGAAACAGCGTTGGTTTATCTTTATATCGAACATTTTCTCCCAGTCCAAATGGTGCCATGTGAATGTGTTGCAGAAATATGCTAAGTGAGGGCCTTGCCTGAGCGTAGGCTCCGTAGGCTCCAAACTGCAGGGCCATAGGGTTGAAAATGCCCATCTGACCAGCCATCTGCTGCATGCGGCGAATGGTGCGCTCCTTATCCGTGTCTGCGAACTTTACCACCAGACTGGATGAGGCACCCTGCGTATTCACACACACACATACCAGGCAGTAGGTTAGTAAGTACAGATGGGAGAATGACATCACCTTGTGTCCCCTGTTGTACACAAAGCGTCTATTTTACTCCTCCCAAGAGGTGAAAAGTAGTGACTGGAGAATGGTGAGTCTCTCTCTCTAAGCCAACCAGCTTCAAAGCTCTCCGTCGCCCCCGATGTAGCTGGCTTGGGTCAAAGGCAGGGGACACTTTTCCACAGAGGGATGAATAAAGTATAACTTTGTAACTTTTAGGAGGTAATTAAGCTCGTTGCGATTCACCTCTGCAGATTCACCTCTTGCCACTCACATAAATCTACAAGCTGTCACGCATAGCTACTCACAGGCATCGTCTGGCTGCCGTGTAGTGAACTGATGGCCGCCTGAGCTTCGGCGTGAGACGAGTATTTTACAAATGCACAGCCTAAAGAGAGAGGGAGAGAGAGGAGACAGTGAGCACGTGAAACACAAAGAGCTGAGGACAAACATCATGCAGATCCTTCGCAAAGGAGGCTCAACGTTGAATTTCGCTCAATAGGCAAGCTAAACGTGGTACTTTGACATCATTAACAACTGGGACATCCTCTGACGGGACTTCAAATGCCACCGCAATGGGATGTGGCTTAATATTGACAAGGCCTGTTGATGGATTTGAATGATCAAGTTGCCAGTAATTATTGAGCTAAAGCCCATTTAGTGGACTACGCTAGCTGACGGAGTCTCGTTAATGGAGCTTCACGGAGGCGTCCGAATGATCAAGCCCACTGTAATCATCAGGCTTAGTTATCAACAGGCCACAGCATTGGCGGCTAAGCCCCGTGATAACGTCAAGCACTGTGACAACACGGCAAAAGGCCATTTCACTGGCGTGATACGAAGCCCGACAGCTTGGAATGAGCTCGACTTAGTTTGCCTTTTTCTCCATGCAGGTTGACTTAAAAGGTTAATTGGGTTCATCCGAAATGACTTGACTGATTTTACACCCCGCGAACAAAGCACTCCGATGACGTTTACGTCGGAATCCATCGACAACCTCTCATCGACAAATAACTTGGCTTTGATGAGACGCAACATGGGCTGCTTGAAGAGAACTTTGCAAAGTCACCAAGTCCGAAAGGCCAAATCATTTCTGCGCACTACCCTGTGACCAAACTCTACTGACCTAGAGTCATAAATAGCTCCAAACTCACCTTTGCTGTTGCCATCAGGACCTCGCAGGATGGTGCACTCCTCGATGCCGCCGAAGGACTCGAAAAGGCGTCGCACGTCATCTTCCGACTGCTGCTTGTTGAGCATGCCCACAAAGAGCTTTCTGTCTTCTAAAAGGTACAAATGTGTAGGCATGAGGATCACCAGATGTGTTTGTCCTCAGGTCAGGATGTGATTCATTGAAATTCAAATTACATTCCAAATGAGCCTTTCCAGGGAAATAATTTATATTGAGCAATACATTATGGTTGTCAAATGTGCCAACACCCGTTTGCTGTAAATGAGAGGGCAACTTGGCACAAAGACATCACTTGAGGTCTTTGCAGGAAAAGTTACTTGTTTGTTAATCTGCTACCCAAGCCGTCGTTACACGCGCCAACTCCATTCTTCTTCTGTAATTGGGGTCATTTAGCAGAAAGCGTCAGTCGACTAGACAGCTCATATGTAATACTTTTATTGATTTGTTGCTAGGCAAATAAAATGCGAATGTTGTGTGTTTTGTCTTTTTCGTCTCGGGATGTTCGCACACAAGTCACGAGGCGGGCGATGAACGTGTGTTTGTACACAACGGCAGCAGATGGCTTGTGTGTCAGCCAGTCTGTTCTAATGTTACGTTCTCGGATCCCGGCTTTGTGGAAATTGATGTATACGTTGGGAAATTAATGAGCCTTGGTGCAATCGCCTTGCGAATGCGCCCTGCAAATTAACGTGCGTGTAGGTGCGCGCGTGTTTGTCTGTGCGTGCCAGCGTGCTCACGGTCCGTTCCCCACAGCCTGTGCCTGACAGGGTGTCCTTGCCGAGTCAACAAGACTAATCTGAGCTCTGGCCTTGCACCGGAGGAGGGGAGGGGGGGGGGTTGTTTACAAGAGCGGGGTGTGCAAGATGCACATATCCTGAAATTCTGCCCCCCCCCCGCGCACACACATACACGTCGGCTCCCCAGGGAAGGCACCAATAAACATGACATCTTTCTTTGGAAAAGGGCTGTTAACACACGCTCACACACATTTACGCGCACATATTCGGCCGGAGAGCAAATCAATAGACACCAGGAAGACTTAAGAGTCTCGATGCAAAGCTCTCTCCCGCACCCTCTCTCGCTTTCTCTCTCTCTCTCACACCCACCTAGTAGAGCATGACAAAAACTCTCATTTATTTCCTTCTTTGTTACACCCAGCAGGAGCATTACCGATATCACCAAACAGCCATAAAAGAGTTTAATCTACATAACACAAGCTACAATTTGACGTCTTCAATTTCCGTCCTTCCATTCCTTACTTTATTTGTCCACGCGTCTATATTTTAGATGGGGAAATGGCGCCTTCCGTCAATATCAACACCTTTATTAGACACCTCTTTGCTTGTTGCTACTTGATGAATCCTGATTGAGAATGTGAAAGACTGCAATGTTTCCCTGAGAAGAAAAACTCTGGGATACTTAAGTACTAAACAAGACAAATAAATAAGGGAAATCGATTAAGAGGATTCAGGGGGGTTGAGGATGAGCACTCGGGGAGGATTCAAAACAAAGGTGCAGAAGCGTCTCTTCTGCTCCACCGGACCGGTCCTCCACTTAAATGAAACGGCGAGCCGTGTCCGACATTATTTTCCCAATCCATCTCATGCTCTAATTCTTCACTTTTGTCTCTTTGTCTTTGTTCTCTATTAAATAATTTATCGGCTGCAACTGTAAAGTTTGAAAGCCGTCTACTCTTGTTTGATATCAAGCGCAGGTCACTGCATTTCACAAATGTAGAAAATGTCACCAAATACCAACTCAAAAGTTCATCGGTTTGATTCAAGGAAACATTTTTGTGTGTGTTTTTGATGGGATTTGCAAACAGCGCCATTCAAGGGACAAAAACAAGCGCCCCCCCTCTCCTCCAAAGCATAACATGCGTGTGTAGTATGTGTAGGCCCACATACCGCGTGTGTGCAATCCTCGCATATGATGAAACTCCGAACGAGGAGCTGAAGGCCACGTTGGCCAACATTGGCGAGGGCAAGCTCTGTTTACATAATGCGTTCTGAATTCTAGAGGGTCTGGCCAGGCTGCACTGTCAGGCCGCGTTGAGGTACGGGCCATTGTGTAATGGGACAAATAATGGTGAGGCTGATTTGTGCAGGCAGCATGTTTGCGGGGTTGGACTAAAGGCAGAAAGTCAGAAAGAAAGCAAAGAAAGGAAGCCAAATGCGTTTACCTCCTCGACTCTCGCTGTCTGCTGGCTTCACCTGGATTGGTCTGTTCATCTATATGAGAAACAGACAAACAGAGAGAAATTCGATCCAGTTAGCAGTGTGAACTTTTTATTTTTTTCCCCCCATCCCGCCTAAAAATATTTTTTTTTTTAAAAAAGAGAATCACTCAGCCAAATTGGTGGTAAAGTGTGTTAAAAATCTCCAAAGCTGAAGCACTTATAGCCATTGGGGGAATAGCTGGTTGGGAATATGGGCTGCAAATATTATTTGATCTGAGATGAAAGGCAGGGGAGGGCTGGAAAGAGAAATGAGGAGAGGGATGAAGGGAGTGAGACAGGGAGGCGAGAAGGATAGCAGAGAGCTAATTCTTGCTCAGCAGATCTGCGCTAACTGTCATCGTTGAGAGGACTTCTGCCAATATGGACTTTGTACACTCACCGACCACGTTTGACATACAGCACCTGCACAAAATCCGATCTGATGCCATACCGGCATCAAAAGTTCCGCTATTGGAATAACACTCGGTTTTGATTCCATTACTCGCCTCTTGCATGGAGGTTACCACTAAGTTTTTTTTATTTTTTACTGTCAGTTTGTCTTCCGCAGACTTGCACAAAAATTTCCAAAGCCATTTCTTTGCAGGAAGTAGGTCCGGAAATAACCTTGTCGACTGTGATGTAGATCCTAGTACAGTTATGGAATTTTCATGAGATTGTTTCAAAGTTCTCTCTGAATAATGTATCAGTCTTAACGACAAAATTGAGGCATACGCGGGGGGGGGGAGAAGATCCCTGACATTTCGACTATTTTGTAGTAAGATGCAGCAGCAACAATATCAATGACAGCAAAAAATAAAAATAAATCACTACTCGGGTAACATTTGGAGTTAAAGAAGATTTTTATGTGGTAAATGAGAATTCGACTTTACATTGTTTTGGCCCAGCAAAATAGAAAGTGGATTATTTTTCATGAATATCTTCCCTCCCATTATTTTCATTTTCATTTTATTGTCCCATATACAACCGGAAGATACCCATTCAACCAAATAAAAAATCACTTTACAGAATCATTTGGGTTTAACTGGACATTCAGGTAAAAGGTTATGACTGCATAAATAAGCACATACTGCACGCATGGTGAGAGGCACCACAGCACGCCTTTTGCCTGTTTACAAATCATAGGGACACACGCGCACACGCACGCACACACGCGTCCCCCAGCAAGACCTTTCCACAATGTCGGTCCTCCTGTCATTTTCCTCCTGCCTGTCAGACATTCCCTCCGCCTCAGCACCCAGCTAAACGCTCGCCTCCAATCAATTTTTAATAATGCCAATCGCTGTGCTGCCAGGAGGAATGGTGGAGAAGAGAGCAGAGCAGAGGATGCGGAAAGGGAGGAGCGGGGTGGGAAAAGCGTTAGCAAGCAAAAGGTCAAGGTTCTGCGTGATGCAGTATCAGTGTTTTGTTAAATGTCATTAAATCCTTTCTTTTGAGTTTGCTGATACACTCATCATTGTAATGAATGGTTCAGATGATTCGACAAAGCCGAAGCCTCGGGGGCAAGGAGGACGCGGTGTCACCATGCGACGCAATTAATGCTCGGACCTCCACCCCTTTCCTTTCGTTATTCTCTGACTCCTATTAAATTACATCATTCATCATCACGTTTATTTAAAACAGAGTTACCCATTGCTTCTTCACCCTCATCTCCTCCCTCTGTTTGACAGCCAAGAGAGCCCTATTAATGTTTTTAATGCGCCACCATGCATTATTTAACAGACTGGCTGTTGATATGAAAGAAAAAAAAAAGGCGGGAGGAGATAGAGAGAAGTGGGAATGCAGCGAGCAAGTTAAAAATGTGTAAGGGTAAAGGTGATAATAAGAGGGGTGATAGGGGGCAGAAAACAAACTTATTTGAAACAAAGGAGGGAAGGCATTGAGGGAGCAAGGATTTAAAAAAAGGGAGCTATGAGGACATAGATCAGAGTGTGGGTCAAGGTCAGCATGGCACTCATGGGCATAATCTTGCATATATACGAGTGGTTTTATCGTGACCTCAATCCGACCTAACCGTGTTCCACTGGTTTGAAATACAAGCGCTGGTCTAACCACAACATAATAATTCCCGAAACCAGAACCAGAATCTAGTAACTCATAGTCTGATCAATGAATCCCATTTAATTTATCCTCACTACTTACTTGAGCATCAACACTTACAGTGCTGCGCTCATTAAGTTTTACAAACAGTTCAAAACAATGTCAAGTGGTTAAACTATTATTTTCTTTTGCCACCGAGAGCTGAGTGGTGTTTCACGGCCTCCCCGCCATTATCTCAGCAACATAAACTGCTTCAAGGTCACTTTTATCATCCAGCCCATAATGCAGGGTGAATTAGCACCAGCCCACTGGACAACAGATCCCAAAACAGTTGTTAAAAGTGGACGCTGACTTGCACTGATCGTTCCTTGATGACGACTGCAGAGGTGCTTGCCAAAGGCAGATGGCACTATTGAGCAGCAGAACCAACTGGAAGCATGCAACCTAAAGCTGGCGTGAGGATGGAAATGCACATGTAGATGCACAAACATATGTGCACATGCAAAAGAAGCTTACGTGACACGCATGCTTATACGCACATTGGACGAGAGTGGAAAATCACAACGGGCTCATGTCTCCAAGCAGCCATGTAAACATTCAATATGTAAATATTCCTATATGTGGAAGAAAATTGGCTCATCTCTCAGGCAGCCGGCCTCATACCTCACACGCATTCTCCTGCCGTCTCGACTTATATGCAGTACTTATCGTATGACCTATTCATTCATGCATGTGCCTGGTGTGCCGGCAACACGCACGCAAGGAAGGCAGCCAGGCAGGCTGGCAGGCAGAGCTCCATTGTTGCTGAAAGTCCAACTCAGCAGCCTTGTGTTCCAGCGGCCTTGGAGCGGCGCTTGATGGACAGCTCAAAAAGAACCGCGTCTCCACAAACGCACGTACGCACACAGGCACACGGGCTGGTCTCGCTCCTCTGTTGATTACGTAACTCAATGACAGTGCTCTGCCTCGGCGCTGCCACGGATTCTCGGCTAACTAGAAGCTGAGGGAATACATGGTGTGCATGCAGTCTGCTGCACTGTACCAAACTGGTGAGTCATTCTTCTGAATCAGCCTGGTAGGGCCAGCGAGGCCCAGATGATTAACTCCAAACAATGCGGGATTATAGACGATGCGTTGTGCCCTGACATGGGGAGCAATTATTCCAAGTCCTTGATCTATGTGTTGTTGCTGTATTGACTTCAGTCTGTTCAAACCACCGCAATTATCTAAAAACACGGCAACAAGCGACAACTTTGTTGAATTTCTATAGAAGAACTTGTTGTGTTATTCTGAGAATTGATCTTTTTTTGGTTGATGATCATATCCCATATTTTATATATATATATATATATATATATAGTAACATGTATTACCCAATGTGAACCACTTGAATTAAACACAAAGCTGGCATACTCACAAGAAGCCATGACACATTCTGTTTTATGAATGTCAACAAGTTAATGGTACCTTCTGTTATCTCATAGAAAAACATTTAAAGGATGGATAAACAAATATACATCCTTTGTAGTAAATACTTGCAAATATTCCCCATGGCACTCCTGATGATGTCTCCCGGCACACTAGCAGTGGTTAGGAATCACTGCATCAGGACACTGCACAGTTACACTCACAGAATATGAAAGTAAGCTTTACAAAGCTTTGGACAGGGGGTGGGATAGTCTCATTTTCACCACTGTCTAGAAGATGTGTGCTTTTGAGAAAGAAAGAGAGGGAGAGCGAAAGAGAGGAAGAGAGAGAGAGAGAGAGAGACAGAGAGAGAGAAGCAGTGCAGCCCAGGTCATTTCATTATCACAGTGAGAAAGCACTCCATGGAAGTCTCTGGGGAAGCAAGGAGGGCTGCCTTCATAATATTCCTCCTCTGCTATTGTCACAACTTGCTCTGTCTGTTTTACATGCTGCAGTTGCTACTCTCCCTTCTTAAACAGTAGCTACTGTCTATTAATTTATTGTTATCCTTACTTGGCTTTTGTATTCTAATTCTCTTGTAAATGTTTTTAAATATGTTTTAGGTCTACTATGTGAGGAAGTATGTATTTTTTTTTTCTTGTGATAAATAATTATTGCGCAACCCTGTTTGCCACGTATGGAGGGATAAAGCTTAACCAGTCTGAGGCAGGATTGACACAAAAATTATATTGTAAACACTTTTCATAAAAATGCAACACTGTGCTGCAACCAATCAAGTCCCAGAAGTATTTGGAGCAACCCCCCCCCGCTGCACCTCTGCAGTGCGCGGAGAGAAACGAGCCTTAATGTGACTAATGGAACTGGAATCAACTAGTGCAAGACGGCAAGACTATTTATTTTTTATTATCCATGCACAAGAAGTGTCGAATGGAATGGCCTCATCTCACAGCAGATAGACTTGACGTGGCGATGAACTGAATGTGACACATATTCCTCCAAAGAAGCCATTCAAAGCATCACATGACATTATTAATGTCAAAGCATCAAATGTTGTCACACATGTGACCAACTAGTGTTTTCAATAGAGTTCACTTAAGGTTTGTGAATATTTGTCGGCATCTGTTGAATGGTGCTAATAAAATAACAAACTTAGTCAAGTCAAGTAATGAGTACAGTAACTAAGTTACTTTTTCAAGGCAACTGCTGGCCTCAGACTAGCTTATGATACAATAAAGACTTTTATGAATACCTCGTTGCCACTTCCGACATCTTATCTCCGTGAAGCAGAATTTTCTACATTGACTGCGCTCAAAACAAAATTATACAGTCGACTCGACACAAATAACCTACTTCAGGTGTCATTGTCTCAGCGCAACAGTGAATGAAAAATGCAGCCATGGCTATATTGTGGGCCTGCTTGCATATGCTGCTGCTCCCACATCAGCGTGTCTCCATAAAGGCGGATAAAAAGGAAACACCGCCAGATCACAAAAGGAGGCAAGACTGTCTATCCAACCTCTCTGATCATTACTTATTCCTTCATCAAGACGGTTTCTGGAAGAAGCTCAACAACACGGCCGATGAGATGACTGATTAAAAAAATCAATGTTACAACCTGATTGAGCATTCATGGGAATATTGTTTTAAATACACAAAGTGATGAATTGTCTGGTTTCAATTCAAATGCATGGAAATGACTGACATCAGACTCAGAGCAAAGGTGTCTCTCTGACCATCGCTTGATCCCTGTTGCACTCGAAGAGACACAGCTAATGGAGGACAGTGGTGGGTCAAGAAACAAATAGGCTGTGGAGCAAAACACACTCGCTCTCACAAACAACACAGCCTTATTGCCAACGGTTACATAATTAGACGTGCGGCACCTCGCAATCAACAACTCTGCCGGCCTATAGCGTCGACTATAAAAAGAAAAGATCTATGTGCGGAGGCGGATGAGGGCGGAGGTGCCGAGCGAGGCGGCGAGAGAAAGAAAAAGGCAAAGACGCAGAGAATGAAAAAGTGTGAGAAAATTGGTGCGAGAATGAAGGTGTCGCTGAGGGGGCTCGGCAAGCTCGCACTTTCTGCGTGTGCGTGCGTGAGCAAAGCGCACCTGCGCGTGTGTGATTACAGGAGTCGTAAGCTTCAGGGTGTGTGTGTGTGTGTGCACCTCAGCGTGTGTACGTCTAGGTGCTGGAGCGTATGTAGGCTACACTTGCAAGGGAACAAACTACAAGGACGAAATGTGATAGAGTTGGCTAGTAATTGAGAGGAAGAGAAAGAAGAAGAAAAAAGGAAAAGCTAACTGGAGAACGAGAGCAGAGGACAATTTTCAGCCTCTAAGCTCACCGCATCGCCTGGGCTTTGCAGAATATAGTGAAGATTAGACCAGATGAGAAAGCCATAAATTCTACTTTTCTCTTTCCAGCACAGAACATAAATCACAGCTCTTACTGGCGTTCCATCACTGGCTTTTTGCTTTTCACTTATCTAATGAATTAAAAAAAGAAAAAAAAAAGAAAAACAAGTTCAACACTGTCATATTGTGAACTCTGCTTCCACTTTGAGCTTCGCACAACTTTTGTTCTCCTCTGAAGCCATCACAGATGATGAGAGGCTTTTCCCACGATTGCCGCAAGAGTATTCATGAGATGCTCAACTGTACATGCGGAACAGTTACAAAACGATAAAAGCCGACTTGAAGGGAATGTGCATTAGGAAAGATTCTTCAAAACGCATGCACTTGCAAAAATAGCGGAAGAAAACAACCACGATTCATCTTAACCATATGAATAATTGCATCCATAAACACAAACTTGCAATTGCAACATTAGAACTTGGTAGGCTCCAGTTTTCACTTTGAGACGTGCATGTACATCATCGTTCTGAAGGCTCAAGAAAGCCGAGGCAAAGTCAGCGTAGCGTGAAAACAGAACAGAATCGCCAAAAAAGGCAAAGATGGCCACGGCCTTCGGAAGATCAGATTGCACATTGATTGAAGGAGGCGGAGAGTAGCATGACAAGATCACATAGCGGCATAAATCTGCAGCTGAGGGGGGGCAGAACGACCTTTTTAACAGCTGATTTGGTTCTAAAAATAAACGGGTTAAGCAGTTTATACGATAGCCATCAATCTGACTCACGCCACAATGTGACGTCTTTGCATGGTGTCAATTTTTACTCAGCACACAACAATAATTCCACCACATTGACATTCATCAAACTTTTTGTGTTTCCATAAACTTTTTGATTATTTGTATTTATGTTGGGTAATAGAAGTTAAAGTGAAAACAACAGAAGCATCTTAAGTACAAATCTATGCAGTTTAAGCGACTTCATCACAATATTTGGCAGTTTGTTGCCATGATTACGAAGTAAACAGCGGCGGATATGACAAGATTTCCATCTCGTGCTTTGGCAGTCTTTACAACAGGCACCCCGCTGAGTCAGCACAAAGCTAAATCTGTTGTGAACGAGATGAGGAGGATTGACATGAAAACATGCATTCCTCTCATTTATTGTATTCCATCGTTCTTGCTTTCATCTTTTGCGTGATGTGCTCTTTTTAATTTCCAGCCCTGCTGCAAGTGGAAGGTTTGCTTGAGGATGAGAGGAACGGCAAGAAGAGTGGAGGAAGAGTTTTGATGTCGCCGCTCTACGAGGTTCATTCCAGGGGAAAGAGGAGGAGGGGGAAATGTGATTTCATTGATAATGAAAGAAATCTTGCTTCAAATTGAAACGGTATGGGATCACCTGCTGAATTTCACTTCAAAGGAGGGCCTGGGAATGAATAGAAATGATGAAGGGGGCTAAAATATAATGGGAAAGATGCTGGGAGCTGAATTAAAAAAAAAAGAGATATATAATAATTGCTCAGTTCACGTTGTGAAAGGGATCTTTAACAAAACATTTATGATCGGGGATGATCTTTACAAGGGCAGAAAAAGTCTTGCATCCGATCTCACTGGCTATTACAACTCTTAACCGAAGCCAATTTCAAGCCATATAAAAAAGCCCCCCCCCCCGAAAATTGCTTCATTTCTTGATACGAATGAAACGTAACAATAGTTTCTTTGTGATTCTGGATTTAATTCTGTTCAAGAATAAATAAAAGCAGCAAGCACAATTACAACTTTCCACGTTTGAATGATTGCGTGCTTTTTCAAGGGAGAACTTGTCAGGCTGGATTTGTATTCCCGTTTTCTCCGACAGGGGAGAGCATATCGATTCAGCGCGGATCGCTGAGATGCATTCAAATGAAATGCAGAGTAACATATCTATATGAAGTTGCCACATAATGCAAAAGTTCAATTTGTTTAATGAAAACTGGGGTATTAATCATGAAATACTTCCCCCAAAGGAGAAATATCAATAAATTGCCCAGAAAAAAAAAATCAAGTGGTGTTGAAAAACAGAAATGCTTCCCTATGCTGAATGTTGACAGTGACAGACATTTCAGCCAACTAATCATTTAATGGCGCTTATATATCACCAGAATAATATACGTATAAAATAGAAATATATAAAAAACTACAAGAATATGTAAAAAATATAAAATACATAAAAATATACATAATAAAATTATCTAAAACGTTTTCACGGACAAGATGAAATACATAAAATATATATAATAAAAATATATAGAATATATAAAATGTTTTCACGGACAAGATATAATGCACAATGTTCGGACCCTTCCAAAATTATTGGAGCAGCTTTTATTGGAGCAGATATTTGGGTTTCAGATCAAAAAATAAATAGCATCCAATTTCATCCAAAACAACCGTTCCAATACTTTTGGAAGGGACCGTATATACTGAAATAATGTTAACTCCAACTCAGTCCATTAGGGAGTTGCATGCAGTTTCACTTCCACTTCCAAATGTCAACCCCCTCAAACATCCCACCACCCGGAGAAATTTCCGCACAGGCAGGACATCCCGCACGTCAGGGCCAATATTTTAGTCTGTACGGCAACGTTACGCCGCTTATGCAACTCAGCAGTGGCGCTGCCTTTATTTTCATTACCTGTCAGGCTCGGTATTATGTCATTCTTATGACAGCGCTAGCCAATATGTCAACCTCTTTAGGCTGAGTGCATCCATCTGTGTTACGATATATCTGGCCGTAATATCTTACTGGCTGTTGGCCAGCGAGAGTTGCTACTGCATGGCACCATATCTTCGCTTCTCCCTTCCATGACCCTCGCAACCCCCACATACCTAAAAGATCATCCACATAGTGGCTATAAGAACAGACCATTTATACTCTTGCCATCGTTTAAAATTCTCCCCATCTGCCAAGACAAGGGAGTAGGGGGAAAAAAAATCTATAGCCATCCAAGTTGAGAGACAACCCAAGTGACTGAGGAATACAGTAGTGAGGCCAAATGACTGATTTCTGGCAATATCCCCCCCCACTGCAGAGTTAAGAGGACCCGGTGGCCCTTGGGACTGGCCTGTCACAACTCGAGAAACTCCTCTGTTGAGGTTTTCAGCCAGCTCCCAGGGGTGGTTTGCACCACCACTTACCACTTGAAACAAAAATCAATGGCTTAATGATCCAAAACAGGAAATAGAACGAGAGCGAGAAAGAAAAAGCAAGTCCCTAAAACAACAAAATGTCTTTTAGCAAGGGACATTCTGTCCTGGGCTTTCATTTGTTTGTTTGTGTGTGTGTGTGTTGAAAGGAATTTGCTAGAATGGTAAGTGAGTGTATGCGTGTGTGTGTGTACATGCACCGGCAGCTTTGAGAGAGTGAGCTTACCCTAGCTTAGTGGCGCAAAACATATTGATTTATTGATTGCCTGTTTCACCCTCTCGCCATCTCTGGCTCTCTTTCTCTCTCTTGCTCGCTCGCTCTCAGCCTGTTATAAAGCCTCGTAGGACCGGGGGCTGCGGCGGGAACTTAAAAAGCCATGCGGAGGAGAGAGAGAGAGAGAGAGAGAGTCAGCAAAGGAGAGGGAAAGCGAGGGAAGTGTGTCCTATCTTCGAGTTGATCCAACAGCCTTTTAACCAGGGACCCTACATCATTCAGATTTATGGACGAAGGTCACGACCAAATCAAAACCTTGACCTATCTGTGAGGATGCCGATTTATAAGCACCCCATCGTGGGCGTTGGAGGGGGGGGGGCACTTGGCAGGGGCTAGTATTCTTCTCCTTGGCCCCCGCTTCCCTGCGGAGAAAAGTGGATCCGGGCCTAGGAGAGGGTGGCTGTAATTTGTGATTAGCCGACAGGTTGCGCTGAATGATATACAACCGGCTGCTTGAACTCTCGGTTCAAAAGAATGTCACCGTCCCGGGCCACATTAAGCTTGCTGTCTCACTAAAGTGCTAAGTCATAACAGAGCTCCAGTAAGACCTATGGTAGCAGAAATAAATAAAAAAAATCAAAGAAATTAACTTAAATGCAAAAATCCACCAGGTAAGAAAGAGCAAGGTCCATTTCCATTTTCTCCTTAACAGTTGCTGTCGAGTCAACTTTTTATCCTGGAGTTGAGGCTGCCGGGAAATTAGGCAGTGACGGGTGGGCCTGGGACCAAGCTTGATCTATTCTTAAATGTGCAGCATTGGGAAAATGCAGTTACAAACCAGAGGCGGCACACAGTCTAATCTAATAAAGTTGAGGTGGCCCATGTGGTGAAAGCCTGCTACTCCCCTGAGGGAGCCAAGTCTGGGCACAAAAAGCACTGCGGCGCCCCCTGTGGCACCGACTGACCCCCACTGGCTATATAGTTGCAGATCGGGCCATGTGCTGTATCACATTTACAGTTTAGAGAAGCCAGTTGATGGTCGTGAAACAGTTGTGTGAGTGATTGACTGAGCACCAAAACAAAATATCTTGATGACAACTTTCACTTACTGGCAAATTTCAGATATATTTGTCCTTTCTCTTGAAGTCATAGGCTGATTTGATTTTTTTCCCCGACATGGTAAATCAAACCAGATCGAGAGGTTATGTCGTCTGATCGAGCGCTGGCCAACTCACACAATTTACTGCGTACGCAGAAGCCAATATTTGATCAAATAGTAATTAAAATCACAATAATTGGAAGTGACGCATCGATGCCGTGTCTTTGCTGATATTGAAGGAAACAGAGATGTGGGGTTAATAGCTGTGTGACACCAGGACAGGTGTAATCCTATTAAGTGGAGCACATACCACAACTGTGGACTGAGATTTATACGCTGTATATATTACATATGTGATAAAATTACAACTCTGCCATATACTTTTACGCTAGCCTTTTTCCTGTGATGCTAGGAAAACTGTCTATCTCAGTTGATCCGCTTTAAGTAAATGCTGCGGGAGATTTATGTTCTTCCCAACGCTCGATAAAAACCAAAGAGCTGGGAATACGCCTTCCTGTAGTAAGACACATTTTGTGCAATTTCTCATCCAAACTGCGCTAGTCAGTGCCCATTAATGTCAGTGGCCAGGATGGTTATTCATGATGATGGAAATAAATCATTACGTGGTGTTAAGTGGTAATTAATGAGTTATTTACCTCAAGTTTTATATCAGAAAGGAGGGATGGGTGCTGAAATAAGGCTTAGGTTGTTGAACTCCCACTGCAGATATTTTTCGCTACATTCCGTGCCCTGTTCTTCGAGTCATTCTCTCAGGAAGGCCGGTCCTGAGGAGACGAGCAACGGTGCTGAACTTAAAGACATTTTCTTTTACCGTGAACTGATGACCAATGAGACTTTTGGAGATAATTTAGTGAGCCTTTCTGCTGCAAGTCAACAATTCTTAATCGTTGGAGTTCTTTTTTCGCGTGGGTCATGGTTCATGATCAGTCATGGGGCAGGGCAGCTTGAACCAACACCTCCAATCATGTCACACTGATTGCACTCTTAATTGACTGACTTCTGAGAAGTCATTAGCCTAAGGGTCTCAGATCGTTTTTTTTCCCCCCTCACCCTTCACAGTGATTCTTGCAACAGTCTATATAACAGAGTGTAAGATGACTTTCTAATAGAAGGATTATAATGAGTACATGTGGAATAAAAAGAAGAGCCACATGAAGTTATTCCTTATACGTGACTAAGACAAAGATAACAGTCAAAATGAGAAGTACCAAAAATACCAAACAATGAAAAAGGGGAACGTGAGCCATGCACTAAGCGGCCAAAGAGCTCTCGCCGCATGAAGTTGCTCTCTTGGCCCCTTGCCTGAGCAAGCTTGTAAGGTGTGTGCATCAGCATACTTGACACCAGCCAGAACTACATGTGCATTTGGCAAGCCGCGTGCAAACGTAACATCGCACGGTATCGAGGCTGTCCTACTTTGCGGCGTTTCTCTCGCTCGCCTCTTTCTCTACAAGCACTCATTAACAACGCTTAAGTGTCAACAAACAGGCAAGTACCTGAAGGATTAGACAGTCTATTCGCATGGGGAGCAGATCAGCACTGAATCATCCCCACCAGCCACCGCAACATTTTCCCTGAGAAATTAGAGAGCTGAAATTGTGCTTGTGTGTTCCATAAGCAAGACAAACTCATTAGGCAAAAAAACTAATAATCCAGTCTCAGAAGATAAACTTGTGTCGTGTAGCTCGCAGCATGTCAGGATGTAAAACTACTTTTACTTACTGTTTCTGCGTTTGTGGCCTTTAATGAACACTCTCATGATGTGATGATGAAGATGAATGGACTTTTCGGGTTAGGCAATTATAGATTAGAGCTATTTTTGCATTTTTTGGGGGGGCTTTTGAACACCCATTAAAAATAATGAAACAAACAGGTTGGGGTTTTTCACAGTCCCGTATCACACGAAAATAGATCCGCTATTGCCTTGAGTAAATGTTGACATTCAGAATTAAAACAAGAGTCATTGGTCATATTTTTAGACCTTGACACAGACAGCCGAAAAATAAGGGAAGCTGTTTTTGAAAGTGAAAAACGTCATTTTTTAGGCATTACATTTATTTTGCATCTCTAGAAAAGATGTATTCTGTCTAATTTATTAATAGTAATTGTCAGATGTGTCACACTTGTAGGGGATGTGGGTGTCACAACAGCAATAGGTGTCAACAAGTGGTGTCAAATGTTAGTTTTTCTAGTATATGCTGAGGGCTACGAGAAAATGAATGGTGGGTCGGAAATGGCCCCCGGACCATATTTTGGATTGTCTACAGAGACAAAATCAAAAGAAAACTCACTCGCTCAAAAACTACAAATAATTTGTATATCAGTATACGTATATACAGATTTTGGGCCATTGTAGGATTTTATTTGCACATCCCAAAGAGCAAGTTAATTGCCAACTCCCTAGTCAACCACTCAGCTCCTACGTGAACATTCACTGTTAGATGATCCCCCAACCTTCTCACCTGTCCTCCCCCAACTCCCCCGATTGTCCCCCCCCACACATCTTCCCTCTGCTAATGAGCATGGTAATTATGGCTGGGCCAGGCCAAAGGGAGGGGAGGGAGAAAAAAAAAACGAACAGGAGAAGAGGACAAGAGTCTATACTGGCTGCTCTGCTTGCTCTAGATAGCAACTCTTTCACTTTCTCTCTATCCCTCGCTCTCTGTGACACATAGCCCTACGCCTAATTAAACGCCTCGGAGGGAGAGAGAGCGAGAGAGAGAGAAAGAAAGAGAAAGAAAAAGAGAGAAAGAGAGAGAGAGAGATGAGAAAGAAAGCAAATTTTATGTCAGTAAAGAGTTTGAGAGAGTGTAAAGTGAGAATGATGCAAATGCAGAAAGGAAGAACGATAAGAAGCTCTTGATGGGATGCAGTGTGGTGGGGTACCGGCGGAGGGATGAAGGGGAAAGGTGGGGAGATATGCTGTGTGGGGTGGACAGGTGAATGCTTAGTGAAGCTGAGAGATAGAGGAAGTGCAACGGGAAAAGAGAAGACATTTTTAGAGCGGGAGTGGGGGGTGGGCGAGTGGGGGGGTCAGGTCTGACGGAAACGAGAAGGGATGAAACACTGTGGAAGAGTGGATGAAATGGGATTACTAAAATGTATGAAAATTATAGCAGAAGCGTGATGGAGTAGCAGCTCTAAAGAGAATGGTGTCTCAAGATGATAACAGTGCATCCTCATTGTGCAGAAGAAAATAAGAAACGCCTGGCTAGCACCAAATACAACACACACAATGAATTCAAAAATCAAGGATGTATTCTACATAGCAAGCAAGATTTTACAAGCAGTGTGCTAGTGTTTGTCCATCCATCCAAATTGACAGTTGTGAGGTCAAAGGCAGCGTACTGATGTTGGTTCACCATCTCTGTTATAGTTCATCTTAAGGTGTTTGATGGGCTTGATGTCAGCGCTCGCAAGTTCTTCTACACCAAATGCATCCAAGTATGCTTGTTATTGACATTTTTGGGGCACAACCATCCTCTGACAAAAAAAAAAAGCGTCTGCCACAAACTGTTCACTGTCGTCATTAGTTCAGTGAAATGATGACATAATCCAACAGAATGCTCCTGATTTTGAAACAAATGTAAAGCCAAAATATACCTTTAAAACAGAGATTAAATGACAACAGGCTGTGGTACTGTGCCAATTAGAGACTCGCTATTGTGAATAATTAAGCAGGCTAATAACGGGACAATTAGGGATGTGTAATTACATTAAGGGAACACGGGGACTAGTTTCAACGTAGTAATGATGGCATGCAATTAGGGGGCCAATGTTATCTCCAGGATCATATCCATAATTCATCACCACACTTATTTGTGAAGCCTAAAAATGATGTGGGGGGGGGACTTATAACTGGTTATCATATATTATCTTTGTAAAAAAACAAACAAACAAGACCCTCCAGTTGATGAGTCCACTCTACATGATACTTCAGAGGGGGAGAAATTGTTTCTCATACAACTGAGAGCGACGGAGAGAAAACAAAAACAACTTTTCAAAGATTTAATTAAATAACAAAAGCCCATTTATCAAGAGTCAAGCACAAGTCTCAACATCTGGGCTGTGTCCAAATATAACATTTGCGTGTTTGGAGCACTGGCAGATTTTCTCTGTGGTCTATCTCGTGAGAAAAGGAAGAAACACATTTGCTGGTCTCCAGCATGCCATGCATGGAAATGGGAGACAACAAAGATACAGAGATGACAGGAGAAGTGGCCCAGGGACCTAAAAAAGATCTTTATTGTTTACTGCAGTTGACTTTGAAACTTGAATAAGCAATACCTTGTAATTCTTCATGGAGGGAGATCCAGAGAAGAAAACCAATATAGTGCATATTTGAAGAAATATAAATATGTTGTCATTATTGCTGACAATGCATAAATTGAGTAAGTAGATTGTATGTGTGACAATACTAACTACAAGTATATAAGTTTTATTCCAACTAGTAATTTTGCCTGGCTTTTTAAAAATTAATATTTATTATTTATCTAATAATATTTTATTTAATATATTTTATTATATTTATTTATTTATTTTAATTATTATTCAGTGTATTTAAGATGGCGCCCTTCCACACAGCAAATTGAAAGCATATCTTCCGAAATGTTTGTTCAGAAAACATCCAAAGTCGCCGCAAACCGGCCAAATGTTGACTTGTCTCCCCTCCAGGTGTGTCAAACCTGTGCCTAGTTATAATTCACATGCCAGCATTTATTTATAAACATATTTGTTTTCTGAACATCTGTTTTTGTAAGTCTCCCACCGTCCTCCATCGCCCACATGGAAGGTTATCTATTGTTGTTTTAATAGACTGCGACGTACGCGTCGCAAATTACCTGACGATTATTTGAATGGGTTGTTACTTCTTAGAAAATAATGTTCTGGTGCACACTTGATGATGGCAACAAATAAAAGACCAACTGTGTCGATTGCGTGAGTTGCGACAGTCACCGAGACAGAACGCATAAAAAAACAGAGCGGCCATCTGCGGGAAAAGCTTACTTAAAGTATAGAAAGACATTATCCATAGGGAGACAATTGTACTTGTTGGAAAAGCAGATGTCTTTGAGATTAGGGAAGCTTTAACAAGCCTTTTCCAACTGCAATGACGACTACGCCACGCAGATGTTTCACACTTGGTTTGCGTGTCCACATAGGGCCTGGTTTTATTTGCATCCGGGAGCATCGCGAAGCACTTTATGTGACAAACTCTCCGTAAGACAGATTTAGAAGGGAGACCACAACTACTACGCCAACCCCCGGGTTTACTCGTGCAAATATTTGTGCCGCTGGTTGCCACTTTGATATCTTATTTGGGATTAAGGTCTCTTTTCATCCATCTTGAGCACAGAGGACAAATTGTAAAGGATCGATAGGAAACCCACTCCAAAAAGACAAAAGCATTGACTTCCACCCTATTAAAGGTGTCCCTTGAATCAATAGAAAGATAAACAGGAATAGTCGAGGATTAGAATTTAAGAATGTAGCAAGGTGAACAGGCAGACATTTTAATTATTAGCGCGCAAAGGGATCGCTCTGCACAGCAGCCATTTAAAGTCGAAATATATGCAACTTATGTTCCCACTAAGTGGCCCTGCAAGAGCCGTGCCCAACCTTTAAGTCCTTTAGCGCTCCGGAAGATGTGTAACCGTAAATGAATTATTGGTCGGCATGGATCCCCGCCAAAGACAACCTTGCGGTGGAGCGTGCTTGCTAATTGGGACTGAATGTGCTTCAGGGCTAACACAACAATGCACGCATCACATCTCCATCATCCTACTGAGAATACACCGCTACCACATCCTTGTCGTTGCTTACCTGAGTAGCTTTATAGGATCTCCCTCATGCACTCAAAAGACTCGGGTCAAGACTCAGATTTTTTTTTTTTTTGTAAACATGGTTCCACTCCCTGTTGGCAAAATTTATATCTCACTATGTTTATAACAAACACATTAGGCAACACCTCCACCATTCTTCCCCATTCGAGTGCCAACACAACACAAATGACACAAACGAAGATGAAAGCCAAATGCCATCACTTAGTTTGAACAAAACAAACGTTGACAATTTTGGATTATAAATGCTGTGTGCTTTGCTTGGATGTGTTTTCTCATTAGTGAATAAAGACTTAAAATAGGTGTGAATGTAAGTGCGAATGGTTGTTTGTTTACATCCGATTGGCCGACAACTGAATTTCTCCGCTGGAATAGGCTGCACCAAATTGTAAAGATTTGTACTTGATATTATTTTTCAGCTAGCCACACTGTAGTCCATATAATTGGATTAGCTGATGTAGCTACAAAAAATGTAACATCCTAAATTGGTAGGAACCTTAAATAAAAGGTTTGGTTTCATGCAACTCTAACCATCAATCATTGGCAAATTCAATTAAAAACTGGATACAAAACATTTAGTCTTCCCTGTAATAGAGGATCTTGTTAGAATCCTGTCCAAAAACATTATTAAAGGTTGTTTCAGAATAGGTATAATCCATCAAAGGTCCACCCCCCCTCTTCTGTTCTGCCCCCTTGTCTGCTTTGCTGCTGTAATCATTTTCCCCTCCCAAGTGTGACATTCATAAAGATGCTGTGCGGGATGTGCTACCCAAGTTGAAAACAAAACATTAGGTAGACTCGTGAGCAAAGATGTTCCTCAGCTGCCTGCACCGTTGAATCAATTGATTGACATTAATTCTATTTTTAAATCGATTTATTCGTGGATTGATAGAACAATTAAATAAAAGAAATGAGGTGAATGGTTGGGATATTTCTTTATATTCAAATACAACTGGCATTGGTCCTACTAAGAAATCTGCGAGCTAATTGTTTGGAATGTTGCCAGTGAAATGGTTCTTGAGAGTATTGTTTGTTTTTGGCCACAGCTGTTCACTCATTTGAAGACCGGCTGGCAGTAAAGAATCCCTTTTTCAAAGTTTCAAGGGAGCCTCGGTGGAAATACTGTTGACTCGCTGCCTTCACAAGTATGCTAACAAGCTGTCGGAACATACAAATGTTATCGGCACCCTCCCCTGACAAACTTTGCCTGCCGCTCCATGTCCTCTCTCGACACTATTTTCATTATGAAACTGCACATTTTCATTCGCCGTGTGTCACTGGCCCTTGTCAGATATTAAGAAAGAGTCGGAACACACGCAAGTGCTGAAAACCAGGGTAAGGCGGGGTGGGAAAAACAAAAAACAGAACATAAAACAAACATTATTTGACTGTTTTTGTGGCAGATTTGGTTCAGACAGTGTGATTCCCTTTGGATCTGGGCGAGTGCCGGCAAGGAGAGGCAGTGCAGGGAGAGAGACGGGGAGATGAAGTGAACCCAGTCAGAGCGATTGTTCTTTCATGTGTGAGGGTGACAAAAGAAAAGAGTGGAAAGGTGCATGACAGGAGGACATTATGCAAGAGTGAGATGATGTGAAGTGAAAGGGAAAATGGTAGCAAGAGAGCAAAAGAATCGGCTGCGTGTTGCTGATTCACTAGTCTTGTAAATCCAATGTTAGTCCTAAAACTAAAATTAGCGCAGCATGGTCATGATCATTTTATACTTTGCTCAAGGACTGTTGTTAAAAGATTGTTATCGAGGTCCGGTTGCTTGTTCACTTGCCTGACTTGTATGTGGACGTAAAAATAAAGAGTAGAAGCAAACGTATTGGAAGCTGATCATTCGCAGAGAAAGAAACGGTTTCAACTCTTCTGCATTACGCAACCTAAAATCAACTTTCTCATACTGACCAAAAGGGATGGGCCAATATTAGATTTGGGAGGATATCCATGAGTAAATAAAACCATTTCCCAGTGTCCCATCACCAGTGTGCTATTTTAAGAACAGTCCTGTGGGCTACTCACATTGTCTTTGGGGCTAACTAGTATCTTCTGGCATCGTAATTTTTTTTAGGACAATACACAAGTTGAGGAGTTGCGCTCTTCTGTCATTTCCCTGTAACTCCTCACCCCTCCCCTCCAAGGGCTCATTACCACCCTAGTGACCAACGATTTTAGCGGTTATCAAAACCTTGACCTTTAAAAACCATGGTAAACTGTCCTGTGCCTTCTAACCAAATACTAGTCCAATGTACCACTGGTGTGTTTCACTCATATCTGTCTCCTGATGAATGTAACACTGATAATGGTTGCAGTCTATTACAAAACAGAACGTCAAACTTTGACCTTCTCAAATCACTTCCCGTATAAAACAACAGATGCTGTGAATATGGCTGCTTGTTTTCAAAAAAGGAGGCAGAAGAACATTGAAGATGTGACACCCTGACAGTTGTTATGCATTCAGCTCTTTGACAGGTGAATAATAATAGAATGGAGGCCCGAATCATGAGGCCAGCAAAGATTCACACACGGAGGACACACACACCCTGGAGGGTGAGTCAGAGCAACGTGTCTCACACACACACATAAACAGTCTCCCAGCAGAGCTGCTGCCAGGTTATATAGAGGGATGGAGTGTTCTGAGTTACAGCCTGCACAGTGCAGCCACTCGCCACAGCAGCACCATACAGAGTCCATAAAGCATGATGGATGGCCCATCATCATTTACCACTTTGGTGACTTCTCAATGCTGTCACACCCCACCAAGCACATGCCAAAGAAGCCACGCATACAGCAATAGAGACGGGCACACAAAGGCGAGAACAGAAAAACGGCATCGCAGACAAAGGGGTATTTGCGAAGGCAGAAAGTGAGAGCGAAAAGGAGAGAGAGCGTTTGATGAAGGAGTGTTTTTCGATGTTTGCCTCAATGAATACACGCCGGGTCACGGGCAGCGCATGCGTACGTATTCATGCTGTGGCGCGAAAGAAGAGAACACTTCCCTGTCCCTTTTCTCTTTGGATGACAGCAGCCCACACACGTTCAGGCTGTATTTGGAGCATGTAAAATCTACTGTCTCCTCTGCTTTGCTCTTCTCCTCGACCATATCACACCCGAGGGAGGGGGAGAAAGAGATGAGAGGTGAGAAAGAGAGCAGATTTAGCAGGTGAGAGTTTAGATGCCAAAGCAGGTGAGATATCAAATGTAGCGGAACGTTCACCGGCGGAAAAGACACTCCAGTCGTACAATTCAAAAGTCGAGGAGAAAAAGACGCCGTCATTCGTGACGCTGCGGGTCATCACAAGACCGCACTTCGAAGAGCATCAGAGGATTAACTCTTGGTTCACTAGGTCGAGGTGAGGTGAGGATCTTCATTAGACTGGTTATTCAACAGGGAAGTACTATTTTGTCTCTAGCTTGTAAATAACCAGACAAACAGTAAAAAAAACATGAACTTCTAAAATTTTGGGGGTGCTTGGATTTGCTTTAAGGGTGCAAAAATGGGCTAGACACGCCTCTGGATTCCAGACACATGACATCAGTTCTTATGAGAATTGGGTTTTTTTCCCCCCTAATGGTTATTACTTTATTTTCACCCTTATAAAAAAATAAACTAAAATGATATCTGATACATCACAACGTTGTCATTTAAGTCAAAATTATTTCCCTGTTTTTTTAAAATATAAATGAGATTTAACAATAGAAGAGTGGTGAGAGGATACTGGAGCAAAGACACCATCTCTGGACAGTTTCTATTGATCGCCACCCAGCCCACATCAGCACAACTTTCCCAAATTGCTATTGAGAAGTGACCTGTAATGCAATTACTGGCCAATGCGGGGCCTCGCTTGCCATCAATTATTAAAAGCTCCCCGAGTTGTGGCCCGCTACGCTGGCTTTGTGTCATTATCACATCTGCTGGCCACAAGCTCACCAGCTGCTACAATGCCGTCTGCAATGAGATTTCCGGGCAACATTTTCTTCTCTATCCAGCTAATTACCCGATATGGCCAAATCACGAGAATAAAATGATATAAATAAAGTTATGGCTTTACAGCATCACCGGTAAAATTGTGATGGGGAAGGAAGAATGCACAATATGGCTTGAATGCTGATTGAACTTCTCACTACTCCTTTTGCTGTTTTCGCACAGCATGACAAGTTTAGTTGTTCGTAACTGGGAAACTGTTTGCCATGACTGTCACAGTAAAAGAAAAGGGAAAAGAAACAGTACAATAGATAATTGCCATTTTTCTTTAAGCTGACACAATCATTTTTCTTTCCGCTGCTCTCGTTATTGAAGTCTTTGCTCAAACTGGAACAGTATTTTTTTTTTTTTATAGTCGCCGTCTAGCACAGCACTTAAAAAGCACTGCAATAGACTTTGAATGTCGAACCAAAGCCACATTATCATCAGATTAAAAACACTTGATCTGCTTTATTCTAAAAGTCTATAAAGCAATTTTGGTAAACAAGAGATACCTAATGTTAATTGTCTCAATAAGGTACATTAAAGCTAATTGCATTTTAATTATTTATGCTATGGGTGAGGGAAAAAAGGCAGATCGTCGACAACTCACAGTGAACTTTAATTTCACACTAATAATAGCGCCATCTCTTTCAATCCCTCATTTGTTAACTCGAGAAAAAAACTCGCTGGAGGGTAATAAGGCTGATAGAAACTGATGGGGGATGCAAAGAACAACAAGCTGTGTAGCTTACTTGAAATTGCATAAAAGAACTTCCCCATCTCTGCATCGATGACAGGAGAGGAGGCAAGATGTGAATCACAGCCCGTGAAAAGAAACTTATTGATGGTGGACTCAACATGGTCCACAGAGCACAGTTTGAAGAGAAAAAAATAGATTTTGAGTGTGAAATATTACCTTTTATTGTTTTTTTTTTGGGCTATTATTTCTGCTTTGACATTATCATGGACAATAAATGAACGAGACACAACAATAAACACGACTCTTCACTGCTGTCACATGCACAAAGAATTTGGAGTTCTTGTGTCATGGGAATTTTGTTCATTAATTCCAAAGAGTAAAAGTGACATCATTTATTCTAACGAGAGACGACTCCATGTGTTTCCTATATGTACATGATTCTTAGTGCTAGATTTAGGGGGGTGGGGTGGTGGGGGGGGAAACACATGCAACTGCACTTGAAGTCTCCCCACATAAGAAAGCGTGAATAAATTGCTCATTTAAAATCGACACTGGGGAGTCCATGCCCACACTGCACATTTTGCTCTCCTAATGAGATTAAACAAACTGTCTCGATGATATCATTACACATACCGTAATCTAGCCCGGTAGTGTAAAGGTGTATAAAGTCGCATATGGCTCATCAATCCATAGGCCTAAAGGGTACAATGCGCCACTTTTGAAATGAGTCGTACCGCCGGACTACTGTAAAGAGAACCTCTAGACGTATGACTTTTTCTTCATTTTTCTCATTACAATCTGCTCAAACTCCACTTGGTAATGGGAGGTTGTAACATCAGGCCTAAAGCTCAACCACAATGAGGCCATTCAGATGACAGAAGATGGCGTCTATACTGTACAAATCTTTGGCGCTACGATTGAAGCACTTCCGTCGTTTCCTACTGCGTTGACTGGTTTGACCAAAAAGAAAATGTTGTTAAAAACTGCAGAAGCTATCAAAGCTCCTTAGCCTCACAAATGCAAGAAGTAATGTTCAAGTAGTATAGCAAGAAATAAACCCAATAAAGCAAATGAAGCCACATTCCTTACAGATTTACATCAGGAATGATTTGGGTTTAAGGGATGTATCGGATCATAAGAGACAGTTCTAACTGCGTTTGTGTTATTTGGGGCCCGCCACATCTGCGTTTCAATTCATCCCAGAGGTGTTGTACAAAGTAGAGGTCATGGCTATTCCATGTACACACCACTGAGACATTATAGAGCTGCTGTGAAAATAAGATTGGCTACTATAGTATGAAACTGAAAAAATAGTCCATATAATGACAAATAATCCACAACAAATTAAAAAGTACAATCTCAAACTCCTTATAACTAATGATTTTGTCATAAAAAATATATGGCACATTTAAAACATTATTTTGTAATTTCCCTTTTACAAGTTTGAAGCCTGATCTCCATTAAAAGAATATCTCATCAATAAAAGCAAAGGCAGTTGTTGGAAGCGGTCGCCAGTATAAATTCACCTCCCTCCAATCTTACTAGCCGAGAAAGGAGGGTGTTGATGCTCCAAAAAACGGACGGCATCACAAGTTTACCAATTGACAAGGGATTATCATTCCCAACACCACTACAAGGCAAAGCTGACTGCTCTACCAGATGATAAGAAGACATGAAAGAATAAAGGGAGATTCCACCAGTGGATACAAGAAGAAAATCAAAGACTGCTTTCAGAAGTTGGAAAGGGAGGAAGGAATTGACAGCAGCGCCGACTATACTCCGAGGAAGCAGCAACTAAAAATCATTATCTCTTTTTTTTCAATTGTATTTTATGGATGCATCGAAACACATCACCGCATAGTGCTCCTCTTAAAACGCAGATTTTATTTGGACACTGGCTATTGTTTATTTATTCCCTCTTGGCAGCACTCGTAACTGTTGACTGGTAATAAATTACCCATCGGGTCTTTGGCTGTAAAATGATGTGTGTTCTTAATAATGCGCACATACTTATTGTTGCCAAAATGGCTTCATTGTATTTTTGGCCGCCTACGTTTCTTCAATCACTCCGCTACCACGTTCTGTCAAGGGCTGGATTCATTAATTGGAGCGTTCCGTGTGGCAAACGGTTTTCTTTTGGAGAAGGGTGATTAGAATAGTTGATGGGAGAGAGCGAATGGATGATTTAGCTCGGAGGCCTGTGGCATTTTTCATGTGGACGCCCCGCTATGACCCTTGCGCACTGCGCCACAAATCCACTCTGACAATTGGGAGTGTGTAACTTGTACACACAAGGTTGGGACAAAAAACACAATCTGGTGCCACCAAAACTCCCATTCACCCGACTGGCAAGTATCGACCAAACTGATGGTGGTGAGACAATGTTGCCATAAAACTGGGTCACAAGAACCAATCAATGTCATAGATTTCTTTCGCTGGCATTATCTCAACTGGGAGAAAGGCTGCTTCTGGTGGTGCTGGTGGAGGAGTCGTGTTGGACGAAGAAGGAAGCAATCAGTGGTTCCAGAGGCACCTCACTAACATCAAGCTTGGCTTCATCAAGCTTTTTGCTTTCCCATCTTTTTTTCTAGTATGTTTGCCTCCGGGCTGAAAACAAGAACATGTATGTGCTCTACTGCATGCGTGTTGATTGCATGTGGGTGCACCGTATGAAATGACACATTGATTCACAGTGTTCCATATTTTATTTTCGTCGGGCTCACGATTACAGTATGAGTCAATCGACTCTGTATTACTCTCTTTCTCTCTCTCTCTGCACTCTCTTTCCATGAGTATCAGGTTGTTCCGTGAAAGTGTTTGTGAACAGATTTGTATTAGTTATATGAGAAGTCTTTGCGGTGTGTGTGAGTGAGCATTGTGTCACAGTACAAAGTATTTATTGTATCACAAGCGTGCACCTCTTGTGTACCACGTGTGGGATTGTGGTGAGGATCCGTCCATCCTTCCGTCCGTCCGTCCGTCCGTCCGTCCGTCCATCCATCCATCCATCCAGTTTGAAGGGATTTCAAACTCGAGTGTGCTGTTAGAAGTTCAATGGCTGTTTTTTTTTTTTTTGTTGTTGCTTGTTTACCCTCAGTATCACTTGGCACACACACACACACGCATGCACACACACACACGCATGCACACGCACTCACACACAAACGCAGAGTCTTCAGTATTATGTGCTGCGCTACACGGGCAGCCTACAGCCGTGCTTAGAGGCCATTTCCACTAGGTGGGTCTAATCCCCCCTACTCTCGGCTCACCTGGCAGCCACAGCAAGAAGAACTTTTTGAATATAAAGGTTGGGAAAGCAACTTTGATAATAAAAAGCGCATCAGGTTGCGAAGTGGAGGGGAAAGAAGCTTTAAGGGGAGGAAAGGGATTTCATTTGCAGGATTCTGGTTATGTTGGTCTGAGAGAGGGGATTGATGGAGGCTGGAGGGCCAGAGAAAACAAACAAGGTGGAAAAAAGCAAAACCGGGTAAGAGTGAGTGCCATTAGGATTTCCTACTGCCTTTCTTATGCAAAATCACCCAGGTTTTTGGTTGTATTTGTATGCTTGTTTGCCTCTAAGATTATACACATTTTACAATAGTTACTGCCCCCTATCGGACTGGAGTTGACCAGTATTAATGGCATACTGGACTGACTTCGCTCTTTTTTTTTTTTATCATTATTATCAGCAGTACCATTTAACCAAAGGCACAGAAGTCTTCAGTGCTTCCCTCCCTTGTGTTTTCTACAGTAGTGCTTTCTACTTGTTTACTTTAAGTTCACCCTCAATCAATTACAAAATTGAGAGTGTGCTTTTCCTGGCAAAAGTGGTGCTAATTAGCATTTGCCTCTGCAGCCAAGTTGATTGCAAATGACTGTACAAGTTGATCCACACGTCCATTTATATGCTGTGTAACACGCCGGCACATTTGTAAATCATTTGTACATTGACTGTTGGTATAAACTACAAACACATTTTCCCTCAAACAATGATGAAAAAGGCCAAAACATCAGTCACAACAGATGCGTGAACGCAAAATGGCATCCTGGTTTTGACCAAATATTGAATCTCTCTCTATGTGTCGGTGGTCTCCCCTACCGTTTCTTTCTGAATAATATGCCATTGGGAAGTGGAAAAAAAAAAAAGCTGAAAGCACCGATCCCCACTCCTCCGCTCTTCTCGCTGCACGTCTGTGATGTCATAATCACTCACATCAAAGGCTATGCGCTCAACACGGCGACTGTCAGCTTCCCTAGAGGCGTCATTAAAAAACGAACACAGCAAAGCAAGCCAGGCCTGACACAGACCTATCAAAACTTCCTGACACACACGTGTGCAAGTGTGCACGCTTGTGTATAAACTTGGCTTGCATCTTTCCACAGAAGATGCATCTGCATGTGTCCCACCCGTGCACACACTGTACATACTGACACAAAGAAATAAATGCATACATAAAATGTATAATACTATATACTGTATCTAATCCCCCCCACTGAATTGAACATCTAGCTCCTCCCTTGAGAGCGTCAAAAATCCCTTCTACTGTCACGCACCGATGACAGCTCAACATTCATAAGAGATGTCGTTCACGTGCGTCCTACACGACTGCTAACATCTGCAGCACGTGAACATCTGTCGAGGAGACACGCTACATGCATGACGCGCCTGATGCGGAGCATACACTTAAATGTACAAATAGCCGTCATCTACGCAGCCGCTGGGTTCTACCCTCCCCGTCTTTCTCTCACACACTCGCCCACACACAGCTGCTTGGAAGCAACACACGCGGGCGCGCACTCATTTACACAAACGGGAGGAAGGACTATAAATAGTTTGCCTATGATGTGATGCTGTGTGTGGTTTCTCCCTGTGGGGTTCTACGTGTGTGTGTGTGTGTGTATGGGTGTGTGACTGTCAGAGTGACGAGAGAGGGAGAAGCAGGAGGACGGTAAGCGAGAGGAAGGCTCTGCTCTTGTCTGGTGCACAGCCAGTGATAAACACAAAGTGACAGGCGTGGCAAAGATGGTGAGTCCCCTTTGATTTGAAATAAATGTCAGGCATTTGTATGTGAAAAATGAATGCGCAAGTGCCACCATGAATCCGGCATTTCTTGACTATGTGTTGTCTTTGTCTTTGCTTCCCGGCCCGCATGTAACTCACCCCCGGAAGGGTCTTCTGCTCGTGCAATGCATTCTGGGCTTTCAGGGCGGACTCCCTGGCACAGTAGGTGAGGAAGGCACAGCCTGAAACAAAGCAAAAGGAAGAGATAATTAGAGCTGGCGACAAAGAGAAACAGAGTGAGATGAAGGAATGTGCTCCAGCAACCTTCAGCAAATGGCCCAAAACAACAGAAATGCTTGTCCCCATTATTCCAATCACCAATACGGAATTTTCCGAGCACAGCAGCAATGGAACAAACGGAACATTCCTATTGGCGTGAGCGCAGTCAAGTCTGCACTGAGAAATTAAGAAGAGCGATATCTGCTGGCTTGCAGATTTGTGCAATATGCTGCGCGAGAGCTCCTCTGCCTGAGAAACACGTCAGATGTGACGGAGCTTCCCGGCTGCCAGTTATCCGTTCGCCCATCACGCTCTTCAGGCTGCTGTGACACAGATAGACATTTTCTCTGACAACTCCCCCCCCCACACTTTTCTCTTCCACTTTTCATTTGTCCAACTCTTGGCTCCATATGTTGTTCCTAGATAACCCAGAGACCGTGGGTTTGTTACCACCTGGGCTGACATGTGGGGGTGGAAAGAAGATGGAGACGCAGGAGGCGAAGCAGAAGAAGAAGCCGTGGGTAATGTGGAAGCCTCTCCCTCGCTGTGACAGCGAGGAGCACGCTACTATCCGCAAGGCTGACAGCCTGTCAATCTCCACATCTAGGGAAATGATTTATGGGGATGACAAATAAATAAAACATGTCCAACATCACAATGGACAATAGTGACATGATTCAATTAGACACAAAAGAAGAAACATTTGTTCTGAGCCATCAAGAACTGAGCAGGATCCTTTTATTGCTCATTCTGGTTCCCCACTACGGTTTCTATTGTTGTAAACAGACAAATATCTGCTTTGTGTTAATACTTATGCAACTTCATTTTCATGCCTGGGCAAGTCAAGTTGGGTGTGTTCACTCCCACAACATCGCAAACGCCCCTTTCTAGCTGAACCTGTTGGCAACTGTGGACATTGCGGCTACCCCTGCGGAGGCTTCGTCTTTAACCTCAGGTCTTGCCTAAGGCAGCTGCTCTTGTCTGTGTTTTTAATTAACAGGCCTCTCACTCATTAGGCGAAATGGGAGTTGGCCGCCGACAGCTCGGCAACCTACTCGTCCTCTCCGGGGCCTGTCGTGTTAGAACGACCGTGCATGTGCCATCCCCAAGGAAACGTGAGCATCCTTTTCACACAGACACTTAACTCCCACATGTACTTTTTATTACATTAGGTAGACATGGAATGGAATAGAAATAGAAACAAATAAAACAAGATATAAAAAACTTTTGAAAGCAAAAACAAATATGAATGTAGAAATACTATGAACTGAAAAGCTTTCCATCTTTTACTGTGTTGCCATGCACATTGACGTGCTCAAATGCAAAGCTGCTCATCGAGTCTCACGTATACAATGCGTGACAGTCAACACACATTCAATTTATCATCATTGTCACCATCAAGTCCGATACTGGCAGGAGCTTCAGTATCTAACTAAGACCCCAATATAGGCCCAGGAGAGAGCGATAAGCTGTTTGTTTCTGATGTCAATGTTGCCAATTTTGTTTCCCTTCACTTCAAATTCAAATCAACTGCAGTGCAGAGGGGATCTGAGAGCATGTCTAATGTGTGTGTGTCTGCGTGTGTGTATGCAGAAAGCAGAGAGTAAAGATGGGATAAGGGGAAAGAAGGACAAGGAAGCAAAACGAAAAAGGGGGAAAAAAGAGCCTGACAGAGAACTCAGTATGGGAGAGCGAGAGAAGGGAAAGTGGAGATAAGATCATGGAGCTTCTGTGAACACCATCCCCCTGTGTCCTACACTCGCTGCTTATCTCAACTGGCGCAGACACCCCAAAGGGACACATACCCACTGAGGGGGTGAGAATAAGGGGGATGGGAAAAGATAGGATGAAAGAGAGGAGCAAGGGAATGTTGGATGTGATGATCGGAGAAGTCGGGGTCCTGCGCTGAACTTCAGTGGCGGGAGCTAGCAAATTACGGAAGACTACGACGAGGTCAGAGTTGCATTTTCAAAGGATTTGCGTTGCTAATAAACTCAGAATCGGCTGTAGTAATTTCTACTTTATATATATATATATATATATATATATATATATATATATATTATTTTTTCCACGAGTCACTGAGAATGTAGTTATTTTTCCGAGCTATTCAACCACTTATCGGAAATCATCTGGCTCGATTTTAGTAGCTCGGAATGTCTTACGCCATCCGTAGGCACTTAGTTGTCAAAGAAGGGACATGTACTGGATAAGGAATAGACTCTACAAAATCATATTGGACTGAAAGAAAGCGGCTTCTATTATAGGCCTTTTCCACCTTATATCACCAGAGAGACTATCGCACTGAAAAGTAACACCTTCCAGCAGAGAGAATATGTCACACTTTGATGACAGCGTTGAGATGAAATGAGGTGATATGAAAGTTTGCTCCATACTTTTCTTTCAATGCATGTCCATGCAAATGATGGAACACTGATAAAATCAGTTTTACAGTGCACATTTCAGCCCTGGAATGACAATTGCCTTATAAGCCATATGAATCCCAGTGCATGGCTCCCTGAATTAGTGCTTCACACTATTACTGGACACGTGAATTACTTTTCGTTGGCAGGATCCGCCTCTGCGCCACCCAAGAGTGGAAGCTAAGGGACAAGTTATTGCTGAGAATTCTCTAATTATCTTGCGCCCATTAATTCAAGGATTGTAAAGAAGCTGACATAAAAAGTTCCCTCCTCACACTCTATCCTTTTATTCCCAGCTACAGATGGGGAGAAACTCCCAGTGATCATTTAAATATTTTAGAACATCTTGGTAAAAGCCTCAAAAGAGTCAATAGCGTTAAACTTTTTATCTGCTGCGCAGCTGAACTTCCTCGTTGCGCGGCCGTGGAGCACTGCCTTAAAAAACTTTGTTTGATGTTGACCAATTTTAGGCTGTCAATAAAAATTTTCTTTAAAGAGGTGATAAACATGTTCGTAAGACGGGGAAACTGCATGCTAAAGAGATATTGAATTATTTAATTAGAAACTACACAATAAGTAGTTTCATTGAATCTGTATAAGTAGGTCACACACAAAACAAACAACTGTAACGCAAACACAACTAAGGTTCCGATTTTAATTAAAAATGCATATCCATATTTGAGTTGTTGGGATCTGATATCAGGCTAAAAAACAAAACAACTGCTCCCGTGAGGGTTAGTAATTCAATAAAGTGAGCAGCAGTTCCTCATATCCGCTTCACCTATGCTGACCCCTCCGATCATTACTCACAATGGTGAATAGATATAAAGGATGGAGGCTATTCCAGGGGACAAAAACCTTCCTACTTTCTGCCCGTATCACCTGAAAATCTTAAATTGCCAGCTGTAAAGGCTGATTCAATAACTTTAAAGACCACGATATGAACTTGGGGATGAGCAGTGCATTACGATATGTGTGAATAGGGAGCCCAAATAAAGAAAACTTCAATTACAGCTCAGAGCGCACTACATCCTTTTTTTTATTGTGTAAAACTTGGCTTGATATCCAGAAGCTGTTGCCGTGACTAATGAACGCTGGTCCTAGCTATATGATTTCAGCTGGGGCAGGCAGAACTAAGGGGCAGTATAATGAACGATGAGGTGAATTCATTTATCGTAAAGTGCAACAGCGGTCGCAGGTGGCAATATGCAAATTGCTCGGACATTGCTCCATGAAAGTCACCCAGGGAATAAGACAGAAACTTATTGTGCAGGTGAAAACTCCAATTCAGAGTGCTTGCATCTCTCCAAATAATAATAATAATAATAATAATAATTCTGAGCTCAAACAATCCAAATCAGTAGAAAATCAATCATCATGCAGATTAATTCTACCATCAAAGGTTGGGACTCTCCTTGTAAAAATCACAGTGAAATGGCTATTTAATTAGCTGAAAGGTATTAAGCAGCAAATTAATACAAAGTTTATCCATGGATCTGCTGTCCCATTCCGTGCATTGAATTCTGCAACAGGTTGCTTCGAAACAAATATTCACAATCCAGCCAAATTCTGGTCATTCAGGGTCTCAGTATACAATATCGGAAAATATCCCAGCTGACTTAGTGGGAACACTACAGCCTAGACTAGTTGCCAGGCAATCACGAGACAGTGTGAGAACAGATCCCAGCATCAGATATGGGCACCAGCACACTAACAATTACCATCACGATAACATATAGGAGGATTATAATAAGATGTGATTCAGTCAATGGCTTCAATCTCGCCTAATTGTTAAAGACCAAAATAATTTCTCATTAGATTTTGCGATGACATGTTCACTTTCAATGCCTGTCAGCTTTTGGGGACAGAATCCAGATGATACAACATTGGTGTGTATTTTCAAAAAAGAAATTATGGGCTCACTCATTCCTGAGAATTTACCATAAAATCTGGGTTGCTCTATCAAAAACTATAGACAGGAAGTTACGTGAATAACCCAACCAAACGCAAAGTGACAGAAGAACACCCTCGAAACGGTGTGTGTATGCGTGTGTGTGTCCCTGAAGATAACAAGTGGCATCTCTCGCCCTGCTTTCCAGCGAGGCTGTCTCTAAGCTGTGCTAATCGATTGGCGAAGGAGGAAAAAGGGCGAGCTTTAATGTGTTGCATGTGAAGGATTTACTGGAGAGCAGAGCCTCGGAATCAATGGACTAGAAAATGCATCATTAGGACAGTGTCAAACACACACATGCACACCGAACCTACATATTCTCCCCCTTTCTCTTCTCGTGTTCGTCCAGTGAGGGTTGAAAAAAGGAAAACAAACAAAATGGACTTGAGTGTATGTGTGGTTTGAATCCTCATGTTGTTCAACAGTAGGCACAAAGCTCCGCTCTTCAAGACAAAGAGTACACACACGCACGCACACAAACACACACAGACCCACACCCATATGCACACACTTTAGAGCGGTGGGATTTCATAATTTTCTTGCCAAACTCATTCAAGCTGTTTTCCACGGGAACATTTCACTGATCACATTGGTCATTGCCTTTTCCGAAATAAATCATCTTTCTAGTTGGAGATGATTTCTCCAATAGGCCTGCTGGGATTGAAAAAGACCAAAATAGAAACGGAGCACAATGAATGGCATTGCTCGAATGTTGACTCACGAATGATTTCGATCTCCAATAGCTGTTTGTGTGTCCAACAATGAGGCGCATACAAAAGAAAATGGACACTTACGTCAATTCGAGCATTGTAGTTTGAGTTAAAGTCACTTGAGTAAAATGACTGCATTTCGTCAAACCGTTCCATTACTTTTGAATCTCTCACTGGTGCACAACTATAGTTTGTATCGCAAGGAGCAAATGCTTGATGCGGGATGATGTGACAAATCTGGTTGTGAGTCACAAAAATATGTTTTCTGTACGAGTCTGCATGAAGCTGCTTTTGTCATTGTGCCGTGCAAACTTTTTTTTTTTTTTTTTGAATGGCCCCAATTGTCTCATTCAAGAAACCACTTCACTAAAGAGATGACTCAGCTGCCACCTGGACTTTGACACCTTCTATAGTGTCATACTTTGTGCTTCCCCCCTATGGCCTGGATCTGCAAAAGAAATGATACTAGGTCAATAACAACATAATAGTTATGACACAAAATAAGTTTGAAGCAAAATGTCATCCCCATAAAATCTTGCCACTTTTCATCACATCCCAGACTCGGGTCTCCTCAGCGCTACAAACTCGAGCCATAAAAGTTTTCCTTTCTAGCTTCCTTCATAATAGAGCAGTCAAATGTAAACGCCCGTCTCTGACCCAATTAGAGGCAGATGAACAGATGGATGAACGGTATATGTCAGGAACACATGCGGTGGGTCGGGCCCATTACTCAAAAATCTGTCGGCGGAGGAATCAGACGTGTCAGGGAGAACACAAAGTCTGGGGCACGGGAGCGCTCGCATGTCTTGTCCCCTGGGTAAAACACTTACAGGATAAACACTCCCATTAATATTCTTCTGTGCCGCTCGGCCGGCCCGTCTTCTCCTTCCCTTTCCCCCCCTCGTCCTATTATCCCGCCTCGCCGGACATGCCGTCCTGTCCCGTCCTGTCTCGTCCTCCTTGCCGGCGCGCGAGATTGAGATGAGAGGACGATCTGAACCAAGAGCGGGGGGGAACATGAATCATTACACTTCCTGTTGGTACACGCCGTCCGGGGGAGGAAGAGAGACGATGCCCACAGGGGCCCGATTGATTCCGGAGATTTAATTGGGTTTATTAGCCAAGATGTTGGGCCCCGCGAGGAGGCTCCCAGAGGCCACCGGCTTCCCTCCTCCCCTCCCCTCCCCCTATGCTCTTTCTTCTGAAGGAGAAATCCTGCGTAATTGTTTTCCCTCCATCTTCTATGTCATTGTCAGATGGGTCCTGCGGGATTATTAGCAACCCCAGGTCCCTCAATAATTCATCCAGAGCTATTTATACACAGATGGAGAGTCCTCTAAAGTCTCCCCCAGTGAGCTTATCTGACGCTGAGACAGACAGAGGGAGAAGGAGAGAGAGAGAGAGAGAGAGAGAGAGAGAGAGAGAGAGAGAGAGAGAGAGAGAGAGAGAGAGAGAGAGAGAGAGAGAGAGAGAGCGATGGAAAGAAACAAGGCTACAAAGGGAATGCAGGCGAGCGATGGACAGAGAGAAAATGGGAGTGACACACAAAGACAGTAAGAAGGATGGAGAGAGGCAATCACAAAAAGAAAATGCAAAGAGGAGCAAAGCGAGTGTGACAGTGAATAAAAGAGCAAGAGCCGGCGACAACGTTTTAGGTAGACACAATGACAACGTTTGCCGTGTTTGAAGGAGAAGCTCGGCCTTGCCAAAGTGAACAAAAGCACCATCCCGGGAATAGCATCCCCTCACAGAACACTTTAATGGATTTTAATCTTCCCCCCTCCCCTCTTTTCCCCATTTAACACAATTAGGATGTTTGCAACGCTAACATGGAACAGTAGTCGCTCGCCATAGTGGAAGGACACATGAAAGGCATTCGAGCATTTCCATACCTCCAGTAAACACGCTTAGCCGTCGTCCGTCCTCTACCATGTGGCAACGAATAAAACCAACAAAGCATCTCAGCCAGCCGTGTCTTAAATCACGTCATCATTTACCAACACAGCATTAACAAGTTCGTTTATTGGGATTACACAGCCAATTAGGTAGCTTCTATTTCCGGATCGGGTCGGTCATGGTAGACCTACCGATGATTGCACAAGATCCTTTCAATGGCGAACCTTTATGAGTTGTAACAAAAGTAAAAACTGCCCAAAATATTGAATATATTCTTATTGAGCTACAAAAAAAAAAAAGTATGACATCACTTAATTATACTGTACAACTTGCTTCATCATGCTCTTTATCTTGCGGTGCATTTGATCCGTTAGTCGACGATGTAAACTATCTCGTTTTCAATTTGAGCAGTTGTGGTAGTAATATTTTGAAACATGACGCTGGAAGCCATCTTTATCGTTTTTCTTGCTGTGCTCGATGAGAGCGAGAGAGAGAGTGTGTCTCCGTATTATTGATGAATAAGATGTAAAGGAATCTCTCTTTCCCGAGCTCTCTCCCTCACACACGCACACAAATTGTGCGCCGGGGGGAAGCCATATTTATCAAATAATGAATGTTCACAGAATGATGTGGATGCAAACACACACGCACACACACACATGCACCTATACTATCCCCCCCCCCCCCTTCCCATTTCTCTCTATACCCTCCATGAAATCATTCAACACCAAGTGAAGGATTGGAACTGTATGACCAGGATTCCCATCTCCAGTTCTGTGATTAAAGAACCAAACTAATAGACTGTCACGTTGCAAACCGGGGCAGAGAAAGGCAGAGATCTCAAAAACCATTAAATTGCAAATGTCCAATAATTTGCCAATGGCTTTGCTTCCAGATCTGAGTCGTGCATTGCCGAAGCGCTTTAAATGGTCAAACAGGAACCCAGCTGAGCCCACCAAGCAGCTAACCAAGCGAGCCCACCAGCGAGAGAATGCAGAGATGCAAGACCTTGTTTATTTTCATACAGTGAAATTTTATATTGCTCTCGTTCAGCTGGGACCCAATCTCGGACTGAAAACACCCGAGAAGAACTCAAGCGCTTCAGTCAATAACCCTTTTAAAACCAGAATATTGGCAGTATTGGGGTTTATGAAGGCCATGTAAACATGTGCAACGAAAAAAAAAATTAAGTCACTGGATTTAATTGGAGATGACATCAATGACTTTGTTGGACCAGCATCAAAGATTTAAAAAATCAACTGCGGTTAATTCCTCCTCAAAAAAACATTCCCTAAAACACTAATCCACTTATTAATCTATTCTTGCTGTTAAATCCTAAAACAAAAATTCATGACCTAAAAAAAAAAAGTGTGTCGCTTAATAAGTTACGTAAGATCCTGCTAATATGGAGGGCACACTTTGCTCCCGGGGTGTCCGAGAGCAGTGGGGGTCTAATTCAGCTCTCTTCCAAAGAAGGTCATTCTCCTTTCTTGGCCCATGATGGCCGGCGAGTGTAGCACTTAAATCTGGCAAAACTCAGCCTATAAATTACAGCAGAGGGCAGAGAGGTCAGAGCCTGGCATGGAAGTAGGCCAGAAGCCATCAATCAGCTGGGGCCAGCGAGGGCCACATCTGTCTCTGGGACACCCTCAATCTTTTCTGCCTCCTCCTCCTCTTCACCCCCTCCCACTCCCATCCCGCCTTGCACTCACATTGTCCAATCTCATTTCCCGACTTTCTATTCGACTGTCTGCCTTTTGATATCGCACCCCTCCTCTCGCTAACTCTCTCCCGTGGATCTCCCTCACCTATTTGACGTATTCTCTTACATCACCCAGTTTCAACGTCTCCTTCCGTCGTTTTACGCCCTCTTGCACCATCTCCCTCTGCAACGATGTGTTTTGCTCTATCTGCTCTCCAACCAGCATAATAGAACGAGGCCTTGATGTAGCTTCCCTAATCGGGATGCCGATACGGTTGGGATGATAATATCTGATCTGCAAAATGCCTAATTTTGGAGGAGAATAATATGATTCCGAAAGCGAACGTTTAAAATCAGCATTCAAAGCTCTTCTCTTATTTATTTATGGCATAGCTAAACTCCAAAGATCACAGATTTCTTGTGAAGAAATTTACAGTCAAATATCAAAAGCTGTTGTGAGTTGCTAAGGTCAGATGTTCTTCTCGCATCTGCTAAAAAAGAAGTCATATTTTAAATGAAAGTTGCTGAGTCTGGGAGTCCAAAATATGCAACGTGTTCTCACTTGCGGTGAATAGGGCAGCCCATAAAAACAACAACATTATTTTGTTCAGAAGCCAACACATTTTTGCAGCAGGTTGACTTTTACATTGTATGTTTACTTTTGTTTTAATTTAGGGTCAAACATTTGAAACCAGAAGCCTTTGAAAACGTCTGGCTGCCTTACAATACTCATCTTCCGAATTGCCTTTGGTTTTGAATAATTGAGTGGGATCTTTGGAAAGTCCTAACCCTCATCCCCACCTTCTTCCTTACAAGTCAACGTGGTGCATCTTTAATTGGAGACATGAAATAAGTATGAAGAGACATGGTAAAAAAAAAAAAGAGCAAATCGGTGAACGCCGCAAATCGGCTTTTGCGTTACAAACCCATTGAGGATCGAAGATGCTAATTGTTAATCCACAGACAGCAAAGAATAAGTGTGGTCTGATCACCAACATGCATTCTGTTCTGTTCTCATTCAGCCGACAGGGCTAGCAATGTCACTCTAAGTCACAAATAGCCATTTTGTGGACAATAAACATCAACTCAGCTTTTCTGGAAATGATCAATCTTTCCACTTGCTTACCTCTGCATCTAAAATATTTGACCATAAAATCTGTGCAAATGAATTTTAAGAGTCAAAATGCCTCGGATAAAGTTCCAAACAAACACTGTGCATGACACGGAGGGTAGAAAGTAGAATTATTGCTCGCTGGACGTGAATTAATGTGCCAGTGACACTGTTAGCGGTGACAAAATGAAGGTCTATTTTTCATATTACTGCTGTGTCATGCCGCTAGTTCCTCATGCAAAGCTTCTGCAGTGCAGGGCTGCAGCAAGAGCCAAATTCATGTGCATAGTGAGGGCTCCATCTGCGCTTGCACGTTAAATATTCATATTACTATTAAACATAGACAGTTACAACTGAGCGTTCCTCTTTAAACTGGAAGCCTGCACAGTTCTATTGTCTGCTGTATAATCACACATACACTCGAAGCATATAGAAAAAGACAGATGACAGATGAGAAATGTTCCGGGAAAATCTGTAATGCAATAAACAAACACACAACAGTGACACGTTCCGTAATATGCATGATTAAAAAAAAAAAACTGGTTTCAGTTTTCAAGGCTGCACAAAATGCTGCGAAGAAAGTTGTCCATCGAGAAAGTGAGATAACAAGCCAGATGACAGGAATGGAAAGTCAAGAATTATGTTCTGGTTGCTCTGAATGAGTTTTGGAGAATCCTATTTAGCAATTTATGTCATCAAAAGAGCAGAACTTTGAATACAGTGCTTATTTAAACTGTCATGTCTCCATTTGCTTTTTCCAATTTAGACATAAATAAATGCAATCACACAGAACAAAGGTACGGCTCCAAAACAACTTGTAAGACTTTCCCAAGTATTGCACACACAACTTCGACAATCGGTACTGCAGACAGACGGTGTGCGAGCAGATTACAAAAGATGAAGAAAACAAAACAAACATACGTACACCCAAAGTGTCAAATTGTGACAACACAATGCAAAGATGTGATGCAAAAACCTGGGAAATAGAAACTATGCCGAAGGACCATTTATTAAAAATGCTGTGGGAGGGGGGGAAAAAAACAACAGAAAAACAACTTTTTATTCCATCTACTAAAACATTCAACGGAAGCAACAATAGGAACGCAAGAGTGGGAAGCATATGGAATACTAAAGGCCGAATGTTGATGAAACACTGATTTCATTCTAAAAACGCTCTGGGCTATTGGTTGAGCAGTTTAAGTGAGCAGAATAAAAACAATTTGCAGAGTAGGCTGCATAAAACTAACAAATCAGTAAAAAAAAAAACAAGAAAAAAACAAGGGGGTCTATCTATCTACATCTGCGCGTCTCCACGGGTCAGAGCTTGCCAAGTAGCAACATTAAGTAGACACTAATGCACAAGTACACACGGACGCCGTGTGATCTTTGAACTAATAACATTACCGTAATTTTCGGACTATAAGTCGCACCGGAGTATAAATCGCACCAGCCATAAAATGCCCAAAAAAGTGAAAATAAACCCCATGTATATGTATATAAGTCGCTCCTGAGTATAAGTCGCCCCCCCCACCCAAACTATGAAAAAAAACGCGACTTATAGTCCGAAAATCACGATAAATGTTTTCCGTGAGTGAATTAAATGGCTTTCCTGGATAATATAATTTTCAAATTGCGTTCACCAACATCATCAATATGTGCAACTAGTCAGTCTTCATTCTGTCTTACCAACAAAGGCTGAATACTAGCAAATGTAGATTAGCATGAAACAGTGATTCTCAGTGTGCATTTTGATTCCATTACTGTCTACTTGCACTGGGGCCGAGTGACCAACCACACCTCAATATAGTTAAAACTGCTCCGGAGTGCAACAACTTGGCGATGCACATGATCATATTTACATCAAACTGGGACGCCAGCGCTCTCCTGAGTGTTAAGATAGTTTTGCATGCGGCCACCAACTTTCCTTTTCTGAGCTTAGTCGTTCCTGCCTCACAGTGTGCAAAGGTCATTGCTTTTAAAGAGAAGAGCAGTAAGGTCAAAAATAAAGGGAAGGACCTCGTCTCTGTGACAGGCGTCATGGCTCCACTCATGCTTTTAGCATGCTAATACGTGCAGGAGCGCCATTTTTTGTCTTTCTCTTCAACTGCTCATGTGACACGAGCAAATCTCTGCTCGGCCGTCTCACAACTGACCACAACGAGCAACTGAGCCACTTCTCTTTATAATTTAGCATTGTTGTATTTCCCAATTGCTCCGCCCTTTTTTTTTTATTATTATTCGGACAATTTTGAGCTGTTCCGCGGTGTGCCTGGTGAGAGCAGGGTGGCGCTGCCGGTTACGTGTACTTTGGTAAGTAGCCACGTCCTCTGTGACACATGTTGCCGTCCGTCCTCCCTACAAAAACAGCCCAAATCGATAGTGATGCATCTAGAAACAGGACACAAAGTGGAGTCTGAGCGTGCATTGTAAGAGAAGCCGAGTGTAGTATGCTGGGAGGAGTCCACACGCACACACACAAGGCTCCCAAAGCAACTGCAAGAGGAGATAGAGAAAGATCCCACAGAGAGGATGATGCAACTGGAGTGAAATTTTTCGTCCGGAATGCATGCTGCATTAACGTAGACCTGCAGAACACACACACGCGCACACACACACGGTTTTTGTTCGAAGGCAAATTTGCTTTTATCCTCCTTTCTGCAGATGGCACTTCTCTAATGGTAGCCTGTAACATCTAATTGCCTGCAATAAAACACAGCATGAGTCTTTCATGTTTTTGGCATCATGACTTCCTGGTCTTACCAAATATGAGACGCCCCGTAATCTGTTGTGTGTCTTCTTTTCTGGCATTTTCATGCAAAAGAAGATCAAAATATATTTTAAAAAGATAGGCAATCTGAGAGAGATGCAATGAGAAGCTTTATGAGCTGTATCAACTGCAGTTTGGAAAAGACGACTGTCAATTACACCATGCGCCCACTCGGCGTTACGAAATACGGGCATTGTCTTTTAGTAGCTCTGTGTGAATAAAATGAAATTGTTTTCGGTTCTAACTGTAACATTTTGTTGACACCACTCACCGGCTCAAAAGTGAAGTGGTGCGCTCGAATCAGACTTTGCAACACCGACTGAGTGAGCCCGTGAAACAGCAACAGTCGTTCATCCATGGTGAGACTTTAGTCAAGTCGTGCGACGCTTGCCTCACGTCATCACCGCTAATCAGCTGCATTTACATACAATCCTCATCAATGGGGTCTGCAGTTACGTCCCCTCATTGAATGCAAAAGGCTTGAAAGCTGCCGCCTATCTTTGCTAACTGTGTGTCTCAGCCCGCTGTGCTCGGTAGCTGCAGCAGCGGCAACAGCAGCAGCAGCCGGTGACCATTATAAATGGCCTCTATTAGCATGGCTCGGTCGCAGAGGGGAGAGAAATAAAATCATTGAGAGAATGTAGGCCTGCACCGCTGTCCCAGTCCCCACTCCCAGACTCTGCAGACCTCTACCCCCCCCCTCCTTCCCAGCCCCTCTGTTCCAAGGGGACAGAATCCTAAAGACTAGATTACTAGTGATACATGGAGTCATTATGGGGAGGGTTATGGCAATAGTATCACAGGCGCGGCTGACAATGGCTATAATAGGGGTCTCTTTCTTCAGAGGCAGCATTTCCATAGGGATGGCTGCTTCTTTAGGCTTGTTGATACTGTAGAACAGGATAAGCAACATTTATTACCTGCGGTGGCGAAAAGCTTTGGATCAGTGAACTGAAACCGAGCTTATTTCTTTGTAAAAGTGCCACCTTGTTAATCTAAATAGGGCCAACTGTATCCCAATGTGAGGCATGACATGTTACTAAGCACTGTTTTTTCTTTTTTTTTTTTGGAAAAAAAGAAAAGAGGTGGAGCAAAGTGGAAACACTCGACACGCAAGTACAGTTTGTGCCTCATAACGAATCGTACATGTACACTCTGAACCAGCGTGACTTTGATCGGACAAGATGATGTGAGCGAGTGAGGACGCTATAAAAAGCGTAAAAATAGTTGAGTGTTTTAACACCTGTTCCGTAAACTTGCAATTGCATGCAATCTACAAACACAAACGGATTTCACAGCAGTGATTTGGTTAAAAATAAATGTCAGATGTGACTAAGAAATGAAGAAAAAAAAGAAGAGGCTTTGGAGCACATCTAAACATGATCACGTATTTGTGACATTCGCGCTTTGGCTTATATAGAAAGTGGCTGGAAGGTGTTTAAGGTGTGTGTAGGGAATGTGAGTGAGTCAGGCAGTGTAGCTCGTGCCTCCAGCTAGTTAAAATATGAGCACAGCGGGGACCCGCTAATGAAAGCGGGAAGCAGGGCCGTATATCGCAGTGAGGAGACAGTTCTTAGAATCAGCTGGTGAGCCATGCCTATAGTTCGGGAGCCAGTGCTGATTAACTGTCCAACAGGGGGTCTACTACAGCTGTGCTATTAATAAAATACCCCCTTGGTCTCTTTTGTCCTCTCATGCCTACATACCCTCAGAAATAATTTGTATATATTTACAATTACCTTTTAAGTTATTCGGCATGAAACACAAATGTTTACAGGACAGTTTGAAAGGAGCTTAGAGAAAGTGATATTTTTTTTCCTAATGTACTTTGCTCCCCTGGGAGATGTCCTGCAGGTACAGTGGATCAATTACTGACCTCTCATTAAATGGTGATTTGCCTTCCCTTGAGAGAAGAAAATAAAATACAAGTGGGAAGTGCCATCATTCCTGTTGCACCTAAACAAAGACTAGTCATTAATATTACACCACGTCTAACCACTTGGAGACATTTGACATCACTTAATGAGCCATTAAGTTAAACCAGCCTAATTAATAGCCACTGTAAGTGGATCCGTGCAATAAAAAAAAGTTAAAAAGTAATTTTCCAAAAAGTGTACATTTAAATTTATAATTAAATTATGGACATACTTTAGTTGCACACGGGAGCGAACGGGAGACGCGCGCGCGCACGCACACAAACATGCACGCACGCAAACTATACACAGTGCTGCAGGCAATCAAATACAGCCTCCAGCTATTGCAACATGAAAACGTGAGTTTAATGGACTGGATTTAGTGGAGTGAATGAAAGCACATTTACAACCGCGTGCATACAAAAAAAAAAAAAGGCAGTCGGCACGCATGTTGTCCTGACAAGTCCAGCTCGTGTCATTTTGTCTTTTTTTTTTTTTTTTTACATGTCACGCTTTCAGAGTGGCGCTCCTGACGCCCTCCGATGCCGAACAAACGGGTCTACTGTGGACCGTCCAGAGGAGCGTCACGCACCCACCTTTGTGCATGCCCGTGAAGCGGTCCTTGAGCACCGTCAGCTCGTAGATCTTGCCAAACTCCTCGAAGAGGGGCCGCAGGTCCTTCTCGTCCAGGTTGCGGGGGATCTGACCGATGAAGAGTTTGATGGCATCGTGGTCTTTCATGGGGATGGTGGCCGGGCAGCCCACCGAGCTGTGGTTGTGGCTTAATCCGTTCACTAGCCCGTTGGTGCTGGCGGAGATCACCCCGACACCGACCCCGTGCACCGTGGCGTCCACCTGCCCGTTGGTTAAAGTTGCCATCGTCGTTCGGACCGGCCAGCGAGTTGAGGGTGGCTTGCAACAGCAGCAGATGTCAATATGAGCGGTGGCGAATGAAAAGGCAAGGCGCAAGTCTTGGTCAAAATTCGCGTCCGAAAGCAAGCCGCACCAGAGCTGATTGGGCTCTCGTCCTATCAAAGCCAATAATTACATGGATGTGAAAACACATGTAGCGCGCGGCCAAGTCGCATAGCAGAAACGCGTGATGCCGTTTTGGTCCCGATGGAGTCTTTTGATTCCTTGTGTTTAAGTCCTACTCAGAAAGTCGTTCATTGATATAATAAAAGAGAGGAAACAGAGTGAGTGAGAGTGAGTGAGTGAGAGAGCAAAAGAGCGAGCGAGAGAGAGAGGATGGGGAGGCTGAGGCAGAGGGAGAGGGAGAGAGAGAGAGACTAAGCGTGTTCACTGCCTATTTACACCCACGTTCCCTCGTCCCAGCTTCTTGGCACCTTTTTATTTTTTGCATTCGAGTCGCTATGGGTGTCTTCTCGGTTTAATGGCCGACGCAACTTCTGCCGCGGTGATGGGGAGGTTTTAGTAAGCAAAACTCGCTATAAAGTTGGCTCGTGTCAAACGCAGCTTCTCCGCGCCCCCTTTTTTATTATGACAGGATCGAATGGTACATTCCACTGAGGGGAGAGGGTCTATAAATAGAGAAATATAGAGGAAAACGGTCCTTTGTGCTCCTGCTCAGTAAGTGAAAAACTACACAATCACCAGAATACGTCGTGCTCACTGACGTTGCATTAATAATGCTACGTTCAATTAAATAGACAATGTGGATGGTGCTTTTTAAATCGCATTTCAGAGCCTTTTTTAGTTGCCTGCGTCGGGATACCGGACAGCTCCCTGGTGCTGAAACGAACCCGTTACACTCCAGAGAAGGCGTTTTGTGTTCATCATCGCTATTACTTCACTCTTTGTGTGCCATTGTTCATAAAAGATGAACGTGGACGGGTCGATGGGTACGTTTAATGTGTTTTTCCTCAAGCCGTGTGCATTGAATGCGTGAGCTCCCAGAAAGGGAAAGTCTGTGAGCACCGCCGAGTGGCGTTAGGAGGGGACACATAAGGGTGGGTCGGAATATAATGTCTGCCATATTCATTTTCAATTATGAGATTTGTTTTTCGTGTTTTTAAGGCAATCATTTTAAAACACTCCATTAAATGACCAATAGCTACTCATTGAGTTGTAAAATTCTTTCTTTGTATTGGTACTAATGCTTTTCGAGCAACAAATAAAAAAAGAGTGAGGATTTAATCACCGTGTCAAACCTATGAACGTAAATATACCTCATATGATTATTGTTTATCACCTGTAAGTTGTGTTAATGATTATCTCTGCTCAAATAAAATGCAATATATAAAAACAAAAACATAAAACGTCTTTAATCTAAACAAATGTATGGCAGTTTGCATTTGTCATATTTGGAAAAACTGTACACACCCAAATGGAACATTGCGCGGTTTTATGTTTGAGAAAAATGTGCACGTCACACACACGCATGCCCACATTTCAATATGAAGATGCAATACGTCGCCTATATATTCACGCAAAGGTACACAGTGCAGTGTAAATAGTCCAGACACATTGATCCATTGTCCAATTATGAGCAAAGTGAGTACGTGCTATACTTTTGTAGCGTTCTTTATATCAGGAGGTACCTCTCTACTGACACATTAGCCAAGCATTATATAACAAAAGCGACACACTAGGTGCCTCTCTCACCTATTTCTTTCTGCTCTTCCGCCAGCTAAATGGCCCGGTAATGTCATCTCGTTTTCACGGCATGACCGGGCCCCAGTGGGGCGGGGGGAACTTTGCTTTCTTTGGCATGACACCGTGCTCTGCTCTCCAAGCTTTCCCTCAGGGCCTCGAGCCATCCACCATGCACCGCCGACTGGCTTGCACTCAAGCCTGACGTACCATTGGCAATATTTTACCCACAATGCGGCGTAATAGGGGAACGTGTCTTTTAACGTCTTTTTTTTTAAACATATCAGGAATATTTGGTCACAGAACTAGTTTGAAAATCTTAATTTCACATGACATAATTAGCCTATCGCATAGAACCACACATAACAGTGTTATTTTTGATACCTAAGGAATGTTAAACTGTGAATAAGCGGGATGAGGTAAAGAATTTGGCCTTGGCTAGAACTAGTGGATATCTCTGTCCATGGCACTCGAGTATTCTGTCTGTGGTGCGAGAATAAAGAGAGTCTGCTCCTCTGTCCATGGTGATGAAATAAGGCGCATATGAATTCCTCTGTCCGCAGTCCCCGACAAAAACACACTGTCCATGGTGCTGAAACTAAATTGTGTGTTTTCTCCTCTGTCCGGGGTTCTGAATTTAGCCTAGCAATGTTTTTCTGGCGATAATAATGACATTGTGTAAACAAGGTCTAGCTGAATACATACAGCCAATTTGACACTTTCAATAGCCCAGCCGGACAGCTATCTAACATAAAATTGTCAGGAAAATCTCGACACACTGAATGACCACTTTTTAGGTACACAATCCCAGGAAATGATAGCAGTAAAACGATGTTTCAAAGCGATTCGGAAGATGAATGAATGTTAAGGAGCTTATTTAAGGTGAGCTTGTAGGTTTTAGTTGGCAGACTTTCCTGGGAAACGTACGGAAGGAAGCAATGAGCTGTGTCTGTCTCTGGCCCCTGCGGTTACAGCAGGGCTGCATTGGAAAGCGATTAGTGCGCTGACATTTGACATGGGTGGGCGTCTGCGCTTGTGCCGAGCACCGGCTGTACAGATCAGCTGTGCTGACAGCTCCTCTCCTTCATCGACTCTCTGGCCCCAAAACACAGGCCTCTTGACAAACACAAGCTTCTGTACAACGTTGCCCAGACAGCAAGTCTTATAAACAAACATGTGTCTGAAAGAGACACATGTACACAAATAGGAAGGAAGACAGCTAATTGCCTTAATTAGGCTGCACTTTGTTCCTTGCGCCTTTTATGTCATGAGCCATGCGGCCTCTCACACTGGTCTGACAAGGGGAAAAAAAAAAAGTGTCCGGCTGCTGTCTAAATCATGCAGCTCAAAAAACCCATTTCCACTACAACAGATCAATTCTACAGAGAGATCACAAGGTGAGTTGACCTCTGACTCCGGGCTTTGTTGGCACACACTGATGATACTCTGAGGCCGTGACCTGGTTGTCAAGGTGATGTGTCACCTCCATTGTAGATAGGTAGCCATTTTGAGGCCAGAGTGTCTCACTCCAAGGAGCCATTAATTGCTCCAGGGTGGAAAGGGGGCCTCACAAGAGAACGTGACAACACCTGGTTCTCGACTAGATATGCCCCTGGGCAAAGTAAAAGTCTCGAGTATGGAAGGAGCGTGCCGTACGTGACGGTTTGTGTGGTCTATAGTTTTACAAAAGCGTTTTCAAGATATCCATTTTTTGTACTTTTTGTTGTCTTTTATATCATTTAAAGTCATTTTGTGTATCTGCTTTTAGAGGTCTGAAATGTTGAAAGACCATCCTGGACAACTTTCATGTGAATGGGCAGCAAACATTGTTTCACAAACGTATTTGCCTTTGTTTCATTGCCATATTGCAGTTGTGAACGTAGAGTTTAAACATTTTTTTTTGTCCCCTACCTTTTGTTTCTGCTGGTAACCCTTCTGGCAGTCAATCTTTGTTGACACGCTGCAAGAAATGACTCATGTACTATTCCGCTGCCTGTGATTCTCTGTGGTACCACTGTGTTTTCCTCATTTGCTGTGATGCTGTTGGCATTGGCTTGCCAGAAGTCTCAGCTCCAACCGCCACCGTGGTCTCATATTATTCATCATCTCATCTGTGGAAAAAAATAATGTACAACTTATTAATGTGACCAAACAACAATCAAAGAGTATCAAAGAGAGTAAAAGATGACAGATTAATACTAAGAGATCACATGATAAAGTGACACGAGAAGTTATAAATTGCTAGCCCCGCCCATGATACAATATATTCTTGGTAGGATGTCTTTCACTGTGTTCAGGCGATGTCAATGTGTAAGCGGCGTGAATAGAACGGTGAGCATGGATGAGCACATTTTAGCGAGATTGTTCCGACTCACAAACACACGCGTGAAAATGCAACGTGTGCATGGTTGCTCTTCGAGTTCGATTAGCATGAGAATGCCTTCCTGATGAAATCGGGACAGAGTTGAATGCAAGATGAGTAAGAGGAAGAGGATGGGGTGGGTTCTATGCGTGCCAGTCTGCCAGTCTTCTTCCCTGCCAGGTAGCGACAGACAATGTAAATACCACAACACCGATCTTTCCAGTCTGACCCCAAATTTGTTTCCAGCGTGCTTCTCTGAACTTTAACTCCGTGGCCACATATGTTCCTTTACTCAGCATGTGGACTCAGCAGGACAAATTAAACTGCGTGTTTGAAAAAGACACATCCAGAGTGAAGAAATCCATCAGGCAAAAAGTCTGAACAAGGCTGCAGCGCCTGTCCCCCCAGCTTCTGGCAGGCTGGAACACAATGGGGCTTCCCGGTTACATCTTAGCTCAGGTACGGAAAGGTCGTTAATAATGAATACCAAATCAGCATCTGAAAAAGGTTAGTGTTTTCAAACACCGCACCCTCATTTTTGTACCTCCCCTCGTAGCATTTATTATAGCCTTTCCACTTTCCCTTCACTGTCACCCCTTTGTGGGCCGCGGCTTGGTTCTGCATCCGTCGCCGGCAAGAAGGTAGATGAGAGGGAAATGGCCGCCCGGTGTGATTCATTCACAGGCCGATCAAATGTGATGGCTGATGGGAAGTGCCACTATGTTATTTGCTTGTCCGGGACCCAGTGTCACTCTGTGAGGGTGTCATGAAATGTAACAAACGGACGCAGTGCTTCAATGTGCACTTTTCTTTGATGGAGTTGAGAAAAAAATTGTTCTGAAATTGATAGATGTGCCTGTTGCCTTACAGAGACTATGCGACATTTCTTAAGCCACCCAGAACATTTCACAAACACACATCCACATCTTTTCTGCTAATAAAGCACCAATGCATTGTCACATAAAAAGAAGTAAGCAGTGTTACAAATAGCATTTCATAAAAGCATCTGAGCAGAAGGAAGGGGAATCACTGACAAGCGTGAGCGTTCAAAAGCCATTCGCCTGCTTTCTCTCCTCCCTTTGTTTTCCTACTTGTGCTCATGTAGCACTCATAAAATCCTTTTTTTTTTTTTTGCAACAGTTCGTCTTTATCGTTCCTTCAAGATGCTGCACGCTTGCTCATAACTTCTCAAGATTCTTCTGGAGGACTCCTGGAGGACATTGGGGGAGGGGTGTTATGCTGTGTGGTTGTGACCACATATGTGTGCACCACATGGTTGCCTTCAGGGAACCACTTGATTGGATAGGGTGCTGGATCCTGTCGCCTATCTCTGAACTCTCCTTTAATCTGGATATAGTAAGCCCAAAGGGAAAGACACATAAGGAGCTGACTTCACTATTGCCTTCTCTCTCCTTCTTTCTAACTCATTCATTTACAAGACAAATGTGAATCTAAAGTCAAAATGGATGCAAATTATTCTGTAGTAGAAAAAAAAATGGTTTCGTTTCAGTTGCTAACATGAGCATCGCGCTTTCATTGTGGAAACCTTTATCAAGAATGAATCTGTAACTGCAACACAACGAGCGTTCAGTTTGCGCTTCAGACTTGGTCGACATGATCCCGTACCTGCTCGAAACATGATCTTGTTATGGGTTACTAACTTCAGAACCAGTGGATCAGAATTGAAACGAAAATCGATCGGCCGACCTCGCACCGCCAGAACTCCAGAAAAAGTGTCAGGGGTAAGACCAAAATAACATAATTCGAAAATGAAATCAAAATGAAATGAAACGAAAGGAAACAAAATGCCATTATATGTACTTTTCAAAAAAAAAAAAAAAAAACCTTTTTGTTTCTTTAATTTATTTGCATTTTATCAAACCTACAAATGTGTCAGATCATTTTGCTGGACCCTGTATATATAAAATCTGGACATTTGTGACACCTATATACATATATATAGGTGTCACAAATGGAATATATATATATATATGTCCAGATTGTGAAGATGAGGACCACTACTAGGCATACATGTGCATGTCCGCGCACAGCTGCACACAAATGGACACAGGTGTCAGGCCACTCTAGCCAGGCGACCTCTCCCTTTATGGTAGAACCTCATGTCATGCACAAGCAGAGACAACACTTCCCAGGGTGCATCGATCTCCTCGACGTTGCACTACTTGGCTCCCCCATCTCAAATACAAAGGCAATACACCTGCCTGCAAGTGAGGCTGTGACACAAAGCCTGCAGGGAACAGATGTCTCGGAAGCGTGTCCTGGAATTGATGCTTCTGTTTCCATTCATTTACTATATCACGTCGGAAAAAAAAGAGGTCCATTTCTTGCAGATACATGCGGAAATTCAACTCATAAATCTTGTTTTGTGAAGATGGAAATATGCTGATGGTAAATTTACCATGCCATCATGACCACAATTCATATCTGTTATAAAAATATCATAACTGTTGAACTGACTTGGTGATGGACTTTGTTATTTTTTTTTTACCTGAACCAACTGTAGAATGAGGCTCTTAATGTCACCTTCTCATGTCACAAGAATCATTTAACGAACATGCCCCGACCGAGCTCATTAGCCGTTGAAAATTAACATTGCGTTTGCTTGAATATTTCAAAAGAAAGTTAAATTAGGCAAGCTAATGCAGTCGTCAACAAAACATCATTAGCTAAGTGAAAAGCTGTCACATGGAATGCATGGATGTATTTATATTAATCTCAATCATCGTTGGTAAATGAAGTGAAACTAGGCGAGCGCACATATTAGGGATCTCCGTCTTTTATTTAGAAATGAAGTGACTGACCTTCATCGCGGAGGTAAACAGAAAAAATGAGACAAGGACAAGGTAATCCTGTCTGTCCTCATCCTATGTGATCCCGCACACACACAGGAAATAGATGATGATGAATGCATCTTCAAATTTAACACTCAGAGACGGAAAACAAAAGCTTCTAAATCACTACAGAAGAACTGCTCCGTTGCCAAATTGATGATTTACTGTAGGTGCTCCACATTAATACAATCACAACAAAGGGGAACAAATATCATCTCGTTGCGGCATGGCCGTCTGGCCGCCCGGGTAACTGGCCTGTTTTATGTCCACCTCCCTGACATCATTTTTCTAATCCAAACCCAAACGTCAATAGTCATTTCAGCCACTTGGAGAGACATGCAAAGTGTACGCATCTCGGTGTGCAGGGACGTGTGTCCTCGAAAATCAACAACGCCGGCAGCAACATCAAGGTGTCAATGGTGGGAGATTTAAATGGCGTGTCGGAGGAGATGTTGATCATTACGCACATCAAGTGTTGAGACGCTTTTAGGCGTTTTGTTTGTCTCAAGGCAATCAACGTCTTTTGTTGTATTTGATGTCTGAATAATGAACGATGTCGCGGTGTCGTGCAAAATGAGAGGATTTGTCAGTATTTGCCATATATGTTTTTGAAATTGATAAAAATATACTTGAATTGCTCATGAGAATGATTAAACATGCAAATAGTGGAAGCTGATGGACTTAGTGGGCGTAGCCAAAGTTGTGTTTGCCAAATATGCAAAGCTGCCGCACAGTTCATTTGGCGTGTTCTGCAAGGACTGTATGCAAATAAACCAATTGAGCACATCATGTGATTTATGAAACTTGCGACTAATTGCGATGGCTGTTTTTACGTGTTTAAGTATCACATTTGAAAGACAATAATGATGACGGAATGCAAGTAACATTAGAATCGACGGTTACTATCTCCAATATTTTGAAATGTCAGAAACAAAAAGTTGGAAAATTCAGAAAGCACAATGTGCTGGAACTGGTTAGAAGATTGATAAGTACAATTGTAAACACATCTTACACACAGACATAAATACGGAAAGGTTTGCACAGCCGGTAGTGGACAGGCAGACAGCAGCACAGAGCCTGCATAGAAGATAAGATTCCAGGGTGGCTTCACTGTGGGCTATGGTCTGCAAGCGCACACCGGCCTGGGGCAGAGGGGCGGAGTAAAGGGAGGTGGCTGGAGAAAAGATGGAAGGGTGGGACGGCGTGGCAATGGCGTTATCAAACTGGTCCAGGGGACAGTTTGGGAATAACATGTCCCACTCTTGTGATTTCGCTTCAATTGCGAGACTGAGGTAGCGAGACAGGAGGTGGGGGGGAAAGAAAAACTGAATAGAAATCGGAGGGGGGAAGCAATGCACTCCAGGTTTGACCAAAATTGCATCCACCAAACTGCCAAAATTGCTGTGGCTGATTTTGCATTTTTGGGAGGAGAACATAGAAATATAGTAATTTAGTGCATGTATTGTGATTTGTGAGAAGAAACTCTAGAGACTGGTTTTGCATCTAATAATAATAATAATAATAATAATAATAATAATAATAATAATAATAATAATAATAATAATAATAATAATAATAATAATAATAATAATAATAATAATAATAACGCTAATTGTATTTAAATTGTCGAAGGCTACAGAATGGCTGCCTTTTTATTTAAATCCTTCCCCACAATGTCTTAATGTCACAGCACTGAAGGAGCGCTTCCTCAGCCAGACACATGCCCCAAAACAAATTAGCCAGTTTGTCGAGGGGGGAGGGTAGGGGTCGTAATCAGGCGTCAAGAGGTGGAGGCCCTTGAAGATTAATTGGAAATGGGCCCCCAGTAAATGTCAATGGCATCAAGGGTTTGTACAGCTCTGATTGACTCTATACACAGATCCTCGTGCCTAGGATAACCTTTCTCCTGCAGTGACGTTGCTGACACTGCTCCTGTATCTCAAGATTGAGGATGTGCTGGTAAAAAAAATAAAAAAGAACTGCGATAAATGAAGAATTTAAACTCATTTGACAACCTCCTTCTTAGAATGCAGATTTTTTATATATCTTTTTTTTTAGGCTCAGCTATAGCTGTAATTCAAGTTTCCAGGCGCCTATTTTATCTGAGAGCATCCGACAGGTTTAAAGGAACATTTTAAAGTGCTTGCAACAGCTAAGAAGATGACCGTTGGTATTCTTCTTTCAGGCTTAGGGATTTTCACCCCGTCCAAATCCACTGTGACAGTCAATCGAAGCGTGACAGGTCACCTGGCTTGGATGGCACCAAAGCAGCGCTGTAGTGACAAACACTGTCAATATATTGACTGGATGTCAGAAAGTGGGAAAACACATTATCTTACACGAGCCTTGTCACCCATAATCTCGACAGCGCCTTTAATTCCACGGCTGTTTCCTCACAGGCCTGCAAATTTCTGTTACTGAGGCAGAAAACATCCACTTCAGACGATTAGACGCTTCAACTGGCAGCACGCACAAAGTCAACTGAGCATCGAGGCAAGATGACTAATGAAGAGGGAGTGACAGAGGAGGAGACGGAGAGCTACTTCAATTATTTCGTAGATGAAGTTTAGCACCCTGAAAAACATTATCGAGCCAGATTTTTGCACCGAGCAAAACGAGAGGAGAACACGCAGCGAAACAGAATACAAGATTTGTAGGATATTTCTCTTTTGGTATATCATCAGCCAATAATATTCTCAAATGACTCCAAGGAAATTTACAAGATAAAAAAAAAATTACAGCTTCCCTCCCAATTGAAAACAAAGGCAAGATCTTGGAAGAAAAATTTCCAAAAGTTTCTCCAAGCATACTTGCACTCCACATGAAATAGCAACCAAAGTTGAAAGACAAGTTGGTAAACAAAAGAAACGACTTGCAAACTATTTTCCCTTTGATATTCCAGATGGATCCTCACCGTCAGATTTGTGAGCCAGTGCCAGCGACATCTGCATTTTAGAACCGCTGCCAGATATATTACAAGGAGAACTGGAGCAGAACAGCTCTCTGGCGATGCACCATGGACATTATGCAAATACCATAAGAGAACATATTAGCTAGTCTATCGGCTACCCTCAGAGATGCGCCCACCAAATTGTCTCAGAGGCTCAGCGTGAGCCGCCACTGAGCTGTGGGATGAGTGAATATAAATCAGGGTGACATAGCAGTCGTCTTGACATTAACTGCTCCTTCCCCACTTTCCAAACACATCCAAGTCTCGGTCTAAACAGCAACATTTGTGTAACCCATAACATCATCTGTGTAAATTTGGTGATGGCGAGGAGACACTCGAGCGTCACAAATATGTCGAAATGAAGACGCATTCATTGTGAATAACCCAAAGCAGTTCATTGGAACATTGGCTCTAATGTCCCATTACACTTGACGTGCATAGAAAGCGCATCGGAGCACAAGTCAGAATGGTTGAGGTAACAATGTTGACGACAGCATATATTCCCAGTAATAGCCTTGTTGTTTGTTTTTAAAAGAGGCTTTGCTCCCGCATGCCATTACGGCGCTAATGATATACGATTGTCATCTTGCACATTGGAGAGCTAATTGGGCCTCTGTGATCACGCCTAATGGCTTTACCAGGGAATTATTGACACAATGATGTGGGCTGACATGCTACAGGTAGGTGAATAAATAAATAAGCAACCGCCCCTCACCCCTCGCCGCCCCCCCCCCCCCCCCCCCCCCCCCCCCCCCCCCCCCCCCCCCCCCGGCCTCTTCCACCCGGATGCGAGGCTCGTCAATCTTGGCAACTGCCTCTGGAGCAACCCAGTCAGTTAACATTTTAGAAAAAGGCTGGCCATTAATAATAAAGGCATATTAACATAAGTTAATTCTGCTGCGGTGTGGGACTCGCTGGAACAGTTATTAAAGTCCAATTTGGCCCCATTAATAATGCATCCACCTTTGACTTTCTGATATCCAGATTATGTGGTATTACTCTGGCGATACATTATTTATAAACCCCTTTCAATTGGGGACCTTGATGACTTCTAATTGGTTGATGGTGGCGCCATTAAGTTGTCCCTGATGAGACTTGTCAATCAAGGTGCGTTCTGTCGACCTCACTTTCCAACACGGACGCACACACAGCGGCGTGCCAACGGTGTGGGACGGCGACGCGGTGAGTCATCCACCCCCCCAAAAATGGGAGGGGGGGAGGAGGGCCTCGACTCCTGCCCGTCACAGCCGTTTGAAGGGAGGCTAAACAGCATGGGGCTTGCTGTTCGCCAGGCCTGGCTTTAAAAGTTAATGGCTCCTCTGCTATGCTGAATGACACTGGAAGGGTGAGCAGTTGTCATGCTTTCATCGGCCGGGCGCCTCTTGTCAGTCACTCACTCACACAGACGGACGGACAGAGGCAGGATATACTCGGGGGGGTGCAGTAGGCACACGACTTCCAGCTGAACAAACACTTGTGCAGAGGTAAGCACATTATGGCGGGAAAACAACAAGGCTTTCATCTTGTAGGGCAACTTTTTCGAGGACACGCGATGAGGTGTACAAACAGCGAGGATTCTCGTGTCCCTCACAGCGTCAGGCCATTCCGATCGTGCTGAAAAAGCCGTTCTGTCAAGCGTGAAAAGCGCTCACTGCACGCGAAATCAACATCATGGTGCATAGTGGTCGCTGTTTGAACGTAAAGCTGTCACGGACATCTCTTTTCAGCTTCACGTCCTTAGGAACTGAAACTTAATTTCATTCATTAAACTTGAGTTTGAGCTCCATGGAAAAGGAATTTGGCATATAAACGGGACCTCGTGTTGAATTTGGCAAGCACCTCATCCCATGAGCAGCAGTGGCAGCATCTGTGCATGGCTGACGGATATTCAGTTGCTCTGTTAACAAGCGACTAATACTTTACAAGTTCCATCCTACTCTGGAAAATACTAATAATATAATAAAATATATAAAATAATATAGTCCACATGCCGTGCAATGTGAAAAAAAAAATCTTAAATGTTAAGTAAATGAATTACACCGATGCACACAATATATTACGATTAATAATTCCTGGGATATATTTTGTATAATGAATGCTCATTTCTCATGTTTAATCAATCACCAATAGTTTGTTATGGTCTCATTGGTGCCACTCTGATAAAATGTTAGCATCAATATTCATACATGCTGAATATTCATGTCCATCCTTGGCCATCAGTATGCCTGGTCGGCTGCATTAGAAGGCCAGCACTTATAATTGGCAATCTTTCCCTGTTGCTTGACAGTACAGACGAGTCATTTCCTTGCATTCAAATCTGCGAGTCGCACAAAGCCGTCTTGTCAACTTTCCACTTCATTACAGGTCAAGCAATAGACTCATTTCTCTCAGGCGCGTCGCTCCCATAATTGTTTTCCACCTCTCCTTTCATAGCCAATTTACATTTGCTTCCTCGCCGAGTGTAAAAGAGACAGAGGAAGGGGAGATGAAAATGCTCCCGCTTTTCACTTCCACTCACCGTCCATTAACGACTTGACACACAGAACGCAAAAAGTAATATGGATGTTGCTCCCTGCACGGTAGCATTTGCTTTGAGGCATATGATACAGTATGTTGTAACTGAGGCGGGAATTCGATAGAAAATTATGGTGTAGGACAGATGAGAATAGAATGAGAGCTGCAGAGGAAAAAGAAAAAAAAAAAGCCTGCAATGGCCCATAAGCCACTGTGATGGAATTTACGACTATATACAATTCTATAAAATGTTCATATAAAAGTGATGAAACTTATGATCAATGGAATGATTGTGTATTTGGAGATAAAATGAAGATGATGTGATGGAAGTTTAGCCTACTTCAATTTGGAGTTTATGTGTAGGAAAGCTGTAAAGATGATATTGAATGTATTAAATGTCAAAATACTGTGCTCAAGTAATCCGGGACACGTCTGGAAACATTTGCACAAGCAGGCGTGTAGTAAGCTTCTTTAGTTTCATCGTGTGCTTTTAGCACTTTGATAAAGATCTGAGGTTAACACAAATAAAAACAATAAATAATATTGTCATTAATTATGTATAAAAAGCATTTAAAAACTGACAAGACAATGGCTAGTAATCACACTGCAGTAATTCTTCTGGAGTCCCCAAGCCTTTAAGCAATCTGTCGGAAAGTTTCTAATTTTTTAAAATTCTTTCTTAATTTTTGTTCATTTCTTTTTGCAATTCATCCATTCATGTATTTTTTTCTTCTGGGACACTTAATGACGCGTTAACGTGGTAAACAAACAGAGCGGCGGCACCTATGGTGAGCACGTTTACATGCAGGAAGGAGGTGACAAGCTCAATTGCAGTGCGCACCAACATTGCACTGGATTGCATCAGCAGCAGCTTTAACTGCAGAGGTCCTCTAAAAGCAAACCTGGCAAAGCAAGGTTGACATTCTAGCACGGCGGCGGCGGCACGTCCACTTTTAAAAGATTCCCCTCGCCAAAATGATTGCGAGAAGGTGCACAAGGGTTTCATGTCATGGCATTGCACAGTTATTCTTCATGTTGCATGAAGTGTTACTAGCTGAAGTCAATTTTGCAAAGCGTTTGTGATGTCCAAGATTTGCATTTGTTTTATAAATATTCATGCATGAGAGCCTTTTACCGAAGTCGATTGCTATGCTGGTTAACTTGTGAGAAACATCAAACCACCGTCGGAAGCTTTTTTTTTTTTTTTTTTTTTTTTAACTATGGTGCCCAACCACATGGCTGTTTTTCTGGTTGCACCGCTGAGAGACCTTCACAAGGCCGAGCATTTAATTGCTTCTTTGCGGGGGGCGTCGTCTTAACCGCGCCGCCGCCTTGCACCCTTTCTTTCGTGGAAGAAAGAGAGAAATCTTAGAGACACTGGCAAAAAGGATTTCTGCTTATGCTTGATCTCCCCTGCCGAGTTTGTCAAACAAAAGAAGATCCTTTAATTTGGTCGCAACAGGGGCCTTCCACTAGGCTCAGCATCTCAGAAATTCGGCTAAGAAAAGTGATTTCCTTCCAAACGTCCCAAATAAGTTGCGTGACCTCATTTGGCATTGCACAGCAACCTTCACCAGTTTTTCAGGAGACAGCGGCATCATTTTCTTTTGCTCCCAAACAGGGATATTCAATACCAATTATTTTCAGAATTATGCCAGTGCGAGATTAATCTTTCAATCACCGTTTAGTGACATTGTAAAAAGACTAAATACTTCTCTGAAATTGAAATGACCTGACTTGTGGAATGTTTTAACAATGATAATGGGGCAAGATGATGTGAGCAAACAGCACTTGCCCAGCAGGAGCCCAAACTCAGCAGGGAGTTGGAGGTCTCAATGTCTGTGGAGGATCTTGATCCCCTCTCATCTATCTCCACTCGTGCCAATGGGTTTGCTCATTCAAAGCATCTACCCGACTGTGAGGAAAGCAAAGTGGTTTCTGGTTAGTGCAACACCTTAGCATGCCTTTGCCATGTGTTTGGCATTGTGTTGACACAAGTCAGGTGAAAAAGCTTTTGTGAGATATCACCAAATTCAGCTGTTTAGAAAATCAGCTTTTTTTTGAAAGGATTTGTCTAAAATTCCACTTTAAGACTTTTTATACATATGGTGAGTCTAAGAATAGTAGTAGACAAGATTAGGTTTTCTGCAAGAGGCCTTTCTCCACGATTATAATTTCCGGACTATGAGCCGCACTAGCTAAAATCCAGGGAAAATCCTGTTTTGTTCATATATAAGCCTCACTGGACTATAAATCGGAGGTGTTTTAATGATTAATTTTCATATATGAGAGAATATGCACAAATCATACAATATCAACAAAATCATAAAGACACAATGGACTACAAGTCACAGGGTTGAAAACTCGGCTTATGGTCTGGAAAATACGATAATTCATGTCAAAACCACCTAAACTGACTCTTTCCCTCAAATTGACCCAATCGGAAGCTTAAGAATCCAAGCTCAAACTCAAACTCAATCAAAATGTATTAGCATTAATCCCGTCATTGTAGCTTCTGACAGTGGTGTATACATTGGGAGCTCGTTAGAACAAGTAAATATCCAAACGATTACTGTCGCACCAAGGCATAATCCGTTTCTGTTTGCCGTTCTTAAGCTTGATGAAATTGAGAACTTGATCAGTAATTTTCTTCCTAGTTTTGCAAGGGACAGGTGGTTCTCTGTTGCTCTTTTTGTGGAGTTAGCATAGTATGAGTTTCTATTGTCAGACACATGAGCTTGGATTACAGTCCAAAGCATATTCATAAATTCAATAAAGAGATATTTTACATTTTCCACTTCTTATGGTCCGTACCAAGTAATATCAATGTGAGATAGTGGTCCAGAACGAAAATCCTGGTTGGCACCTTTTAGAAACCGCTGAGGGGATTTTGTTTTTTATGACAAGGACATATTTGATTTAAACGATAATTTGCTTGAGCTCATAGACAAAAAACTGCTGGTGCACTGTCATACCAAAGCTGTGGACAATTTTCTTTTTACACACCAAATGTGCAAGCCAAAAAGAAAATCACTTAAAAAAAAATTACCATATATGTATGAAAACTTGCTTCGTACTATATTTGATCATTTTGCTTTTTCTTCCTTTTCTCATCGCTGTTCATCTGATGAATATAATTTGTCATGGTGACTGAGAGAGGAGATGGAATAAAATGTTTACTTCAGGGGGGGGAGAAAAATTCTTAATGTATTCTTTTAAAGGAATTGATGCAGTGGCACAGGAAAAGATTAATTTATCACGCCATCAAGCACAGGAACAGCTGCACAGAAGCACGAGTGTAAATTGCAAGTCTACGTTACAGATGGATTTCTCTGTCTGCTTCTCATATTGAGATGTAGCGTGAGAGAGAAGTTGGTGGGAGGGGCGAGGGAAAAAGGCTTGGTGGGGGGGAAAAAAAGCAATTTCAGTCAGCCCTCTTCCAAACTTTGTGACAGGGGTAATTTTGATCCATTAGCTCTCGGCTGCTCGTCTTGGCCAATTTTCCATCATTCTCGGGATCCGCCCCAGGGAGAAATTCCTTTGCTCCTAATGGAATCTATTATCATTGTTATTATCATAAGGAAACACACTTGTTGGACATCCCCCCCAAACCGATCTTACATGCAGTTGTGGAGAGAAAAGATGAGTCTTTTCTTTTACGGGAGTTTTAAGCATTGCTTGTGACTGGACATGGGCGATAGGCCAAGAAGGCGCCCAATATAAACCCGGAGGCTGTCAGGCAGGATGAAAGGAAAAAGCTTGAAAGGGGGTGTGGAATGCTGGAGCGATGCACCTGGCAACCCGTATCATCTGCTGAGGACTTTGGCTGCAAATCTGGGCTCGAGTGTAGTTTTTAAGTTGTAATTTCACCATTTACCACAAGATGGCAGACATGACTTAGTTGCACACTCATAGTCTTATACTTCCCTCTATTTCAATGTGACAAGCCTTCATAGTTTTTTTTTGCGGATTTGGACCGATATGCTGGAATATCACAGTACGGCAGTAATAATACAATTTTGACTTAGTTTATTTTTGAGAAAAATTTACAAAATAAATTCCTCTACTTAATGTTGGTTCCCTGTTAAGAGCAAATATATTCACTATATTTAAAACCCCATTTGTATCTCAGAAAATGCGCAGTGCCATGTGGTTCCACAGTAGCTGTGATGAAACAAAATGTGGCTCCCTCCAACATTTAAGTTGCCCATTGCTGTAAAATGGCCACAGTCATAAATGCTATGCGCTTTTTGGTCCACACCTGAGAGCAAAATTCACAGTACACCTTGTGGCAAGATTTCTGTTAAGGCCCGTCTGTCCTCCTTCACCGCTGACCACCTACACGATGCACAACTGATCTCCACTGTGGTCCTGTTGCTGATTCCTCCAGACAGATTAGAAATGGCAATTATGTCTTATCAAGATAGAGGGTCAATAAAATATTGAAGCAACAGTGTTTACGGAGATTATGCCTCCAAGTGCCAGATGGAGATTATGGTCCAGTTCAAATTCTAGTTTAGCCCGAAATAGCGCCACTGTTGAATTATGGATCACACGGTGAGCTTGTGGGAATGCAACAAAAGATAGCGAGGTAATCCCAGAATGCTGACAGCCCTGAGAGGGAGAGGGGAGATGGGGGGGTGCAAGCTGATAGGACAAGGAGGGAAAATCTGTTGATGGGTGAGGAGTTTGGCCTCTTGGCTTGGTGTACTTTTTAGTATCACTGAATGATCTGTAAAAAGAACCATTTTGAACACGTTGCTCGCATTTAAGTATTTTAACGACACAATGTGTTCGCTATCAGATAAGTGATGGTTCAGTTTACATAGCGCCGAGTTTCTTTAGCAAACAATCTCATTCCAAAAAAAAACTGGCTCGAGGTAGGGTGTCAAACACGACTTTGCAAGGGGATTAGTTTCAGTGGCCCCTCCTATAAAATAAAAGGTACAACGATGCTGATTCAATCAATTTCGAGTATCTGTCGTAGTTCTCATGTAATTTGCTTTTCTCAATGAGAGGAAATATCGCTTTTAATTAAATTTGTTGAAGCTTTCTTTTGAAGGTAGCATAGGTGATGGAACTCAATTATAATGTATTAATAAAAAAAAAGCAGGAGTAAATAACCTATTATACTGGAAAAATGTCAAGCTCATGAAGCTCTTATCATTCCTGTTAAAAAAAAAAAAAGGGAGAGCAGCTAAAATTGAAAATGATGGTGCAGTCTTTGGGAGACAGCCTGCGATTTCCAAATTATCATATTTTCCGAGTCAATAATAAAAAGCTTATGATCGTGCTAGCTATGCTGACAGCCTTTAATAAGATAGGGTTGTTGGAGCGTAGCAGAGCGAGGGCCCACGCTGTTCGATGCTTTTGCACACAAATGAATGGGAATGTGTGTGTGTGTGTATAAGTGCACCAACCTGAATAGTATAGAAAAGTACATGTTCTGTGTGTACTTGCTTGTTGTGTGTCCCATACTGTATGCAGGAATCACATAACATTTATTGTCCACTCAAGTTCAAAAAGGTCAAACTAACAAACATATAGCTTTGTTATTTATTTGTGTACAATTAGGATAGAAATTAGAATAGTTTCTTACTGTAAATTGAGTGGGCAGTTGGCTCAGTTATATTTTTGTCAGAAAGCATTGAACTTGGGAGATTATTGGGAGGTTTCACTTTGAGAGCATGGTATCCTAATCTTGAAAAGTATACCGAAGTGAGGATTAAGTTTGCACCAATTCCCGCTCATTCCTCCATGTAATCTTTTAATATATGTCACAGTCATATGAGTTGGCCTACATTTATATCAATTCATTCATATTAACAACTATACATCCCCCATTGGCCGTAATGTCCCACGGTGTTCCCCAAGGGTCTGTTCTTGGTCCCTTCCACTTGATCATAAATCCCTGCCTCGGAGTTCAAACTATCTCATATTATTGTTGCTGCCTCACAATCGAATTAATATGATTGAAGCGCCATTAATGGACCTGCCACTCCGTGACGGTACCAGGTTATAAAAAGCAGATGCCGTCCTGTTTGTTCATAGTGAAAAGCGGAGACGAATCAGAAGATATTCGTCAGGGTAGAAGAGGGCCGGAAGAGAAGATTTGGAAACGGTCTGTGGCCTTATCGTCTTCAAGGCTGACAGGAAGGTCTGAGTCTAAAGCCCTCTCTCATTAGATATGCGCGCACATTAGCGGGGACGGCTGTCTTGCTAAAGGTCAGGGTTGGTGGATGCTGGGACGACAGCGAATTGCGAAGCGCTGAGCGTCCAACCTTTGGGCTCACCTCTTTGAACTTCAATCATTTTGGCCGGGGCTTAATAGGTCCCCAGGGAGGATCAGAAGCAGAAAAGGCACAGGGAGGGTGGGAGGATAGGGGCGGGAGGGGGAGACTTAAATGGGACATCACGCCACCTTGACATTTTAATTAAGACTCTCAACCATTAGCATGCCAGAAGTTGAACTGTTGAGCTTATGGAAAAGCAAATGACAAGTTGGAGGTGTGTGTTTTTTCTTGACTTCATGTGACAGTGTTAACAGAAATGGACATAATTGCTGGCTGCATGCACATACACTTGATAGCTTTTCCTCCTGAGACATATTTCCATTGTGATGGTTTGTTGATGAAGATCTGATCAGAACATGTCAAGCTGCAGCTTCTGTAGTGTGGATATTGTTTTAGACCAGTCCAAAATATAGACAAGAGCGCATAATAAAACAAATATTCTTCAAACTATAACTGCGATTGTCTTATTATTAATGGTGGAGTAGTTTCCATAAAACACAACTTGGTCAAGAGATACTCTCATGTCCGTTTCCCATAGTGAAATTTGATTTCCTTTTGAGAGACTGAGAATGTGACCCAGATTCGAGGATTGATGGACGCAGAGGGAATCTTAACCTGACTTGTGGTTTCCCACAAACCTACAGAGTGCTTCACTGCCATTCATCTCAATGGTTTGATTTTACAGCCTTCAACTTTATGTTTCGGAGCATGCCGACCAGTCTGTCAGACCCATCATTTCTGCCAGAGAAACAATTCAGGCAACACAGAGGAATATTGGAAAATGATCTACTTCTCAACCCGGTATACTAAAACACAGTTGAAATAAGATATCATACTGCCATATGGAATATTAAAGCATGGATTAAAATGGCTTTCATAGTTTTCAGAGGATTTTGTGAGCAAAGTTTCTTTTTCAAACGTTTTATGAAAGAATGGTAGGGGAGGGATATTATTGATCTGCAGAGCCACCTGATTTATCAAAGAGCCTGAAGTTCAGAAAGAAAAGGAACGATATTTGACCCAAGGGGTTATTCAGCACAATTTTTCTTCTCAAAGTGCTATTCTTCGAAATGATGACAGGTTGAGCTGTTCCAAAATTTTTCCCTTTGTTACCTTTTGTGAGTTCATTGGCAGCATGGTTGCTCTCTGGGCTCTCTAACCAGTGATTTGCACACGAGAACAGTCGTTATCGTCTGCAATTAAACACAGACCCAATGGAGGTGTCACTCCTGTCCGACATTAGCGGGACTAAATCTCAGCTCATAGAATTCCTTGGAATGCATCTTCCACAACCTTAAAACTCAGCTCTTTCTGACTCGGATTTTGTTGGTCAAGTATAAAACAGTGAGAAAATCTTAGCGTTAAAAAAAATGAAACTAGGAGAGAGTTTTGCACCGGTTTTGGACTACTGATCAAACCACAACGGCTCATTTTGATCTTTAGGTCCCATCCTTTATGTTGTCTAAATTAATTGGTACTATCTACCAAATTTATGTACCTTCTTGAATCTGCTGAGTGGGCTGTAACAGTCCTGTGGATATCCTCTTCCAGTGGGAGTCTACTTTGTTTCCTTGCAGCGTGATAAGCTATCAGATAATGATGAACCTGTGAGACAAGTGGCAGCCAACCGCCTCTGCTCCGCACCAAGAGTTATGATGCCAGCCATTAACGGATCAGCGACACGGCGGTGGAGGAGATAAGTCCCTGAAGTCAGGTCCTGTGGCCCACTTTTCTGTTGACGACCCTCCCTTTCTCTCTTTTTTTTTTTTTTGCCTCTTCGTGGCCTAAAGCACAAACAAACACTCTTTGTGTGCTGAGTCTTTTATGTTACCACCGAGACTCGCGCAGATCATTTCTTTTGGCCTTGTAGTTCAAAGCAACGTCGTGCCCTCTGCCCTCTCGCGTACTGCGCTCCGAATCCTCGCATCAAAGTGCATATTGAGGTTGTGCTGTTATATGGAATTCTTTATATTAAAAGTGAGCATCTCTCTACTTGCTTTATGTACCAATTGTATGTACTTTTCTGGACCTATACAAGTTTTTCAATTTCAAGCTTATAAACATTTGTAAACTATTTTGTGAAGTAAAATAAACGTGAGTATAATGATGTAATATTCGGTAAGCTATCAGCTCATTCCTCATGCAACTAATTTGTAAAACCACCTCAAGCAAAGAGAAAAATAATTTATAATCCAGCGCGCCAGAGCTGAACGTCTGAACTAGCTTGGGCTCTGTGTAAACGGGCTTAATCAAATGCTTTACATCTGCCGGTGTCATAATTCCAATGAAAGGTCATTACTAGTTTGGGGAGCAGTTGTGCAAATCCCCATCAAAAATGAGAAAGTAATTAGTTTGCACAACAAAAAACAAAAGGGCTGAAACACGGCTGCACTGCGGGCTATCTGCTAGATAACTCTCTTAGCCAGACACATTTCGTAATTAGTTTTTCCCGTCTGCTGGGATATTCAATAACCTGCAGTTGGAATGATGGAAAAAGAGATAGTGACTTATCGCAAATGTTTTTTTTTTTTGCTTTAAAAGAAAAAATAAAATAAAAATATACATGTATTCAGAAGAAGAGGATTAAAATTAGAATGAGTGCTTGTGTTTTTGCAGGTAAACATGAGATTGGAACGTTCCCTGTTGGATTTATCTGAGAAGACTATTTATTCCACTTCATTTCATTTCCCCTGAAGTTCCTTTTTATATTTTGGCTTGCATGAAAGAAAGCTAAATATCTTTGAGGGAATAGAATAATGAACAGAAAGCAAAATCATTACCAAGTGTCGGGAAACCATCCAATTTTTTTTTTTTTTTAAATCATGAAACATTACAGAAACTCAGCTCGGATTTAAGATACATTTATCGTCGTCTTCTTTTCTCCACTCTCTATAAAAAGTAGATTTATTCAGTTGAGTCACCTCTTGTTTTTCCTCGTATCTTGTATTGTGAGAGTACTGAGAACAGTAGATCTTTCTGTCTATTTGGCCAGTTGAGTCAATAAAACAAACCGAGTCGGAATGAGAGCCAACATTTCTGTCTGGATGTGTTGTTTGTGGCTCCGGATGGAGCAAGACAATGGATCTTGTGGGGCTGATGGACAGATATGTCGGTGCATTCTTATGTCCACAGTCTGTGAGATGAGATTACATTTGACAGCTTGTTTGTTCTCATTCCACCTGGCTGGAGACATCCCCCGGGCCACGCTCCACTACATGACACAGCTGAGGACACATACACCGAAATAAATCCAGGCGTACATTAATTAAACTCATTTAATGAAAGAAGTACGTAAATACCAGGTTGGTAGTTTTAAAACTTTTGGATGTTTTCTTTGAACTGTACATTGTAAACCCGTCAAAGAAAAGCTCCAGTGATTTTAATATTTTCTTTACAAGACGTAAGGGGATTGTTTGTGGGGGTGAGATTGTAAACAGGAATTAAAGTCAGCTCTCAAGCACGCCTGCCATTCAAGTATCATAACGGAACCCAAACATTAAAGTGATTATCACGTCACCTGCTCTCTTTGACAGCATATTTCCGTTTACAATTGGAAGCTGTCCTCAGCCATCTTCCAAAAGCAGCTAAATGAGGGTCCTTTGGATTTTTTGGAATGAATTTTGAAAATTGGGATCAATTTCAGCTTAGGTTTTTGATTGTCTAAAATTTTGGAGGACTGTAACTTTGTATGAACATCCGGAATAAAGACTATGAGCGCAATGACTAATGAGATTGTTTCTATCACCCTGCCAAGAATGCATGTCCACAAAGAGACATCAAACTGAATCAATAGGCTTCGAATAGACAGGTCATTAAACACTCTTTCCCTCATTAAGTCACCAAGCTCAGATTCCGGACACACACAGACGGACGGCCATTCTGCAGATGCAAGAAACATACAATCCGTACAAAAGCTGCCACCAAATGTTTCCACCTTTCCTCAGAAGATGGACAGCTGTGACAAATGGGATGTCTCACCCAGTGAAGAATGTTTCATTGGTATGTTTCTGGAAGGATAGAATTTGTGAATCCTACAGAAAAGCACCAAAGTAGATTACCATGATGATTTAAAAAAAAAAAAAAAAAAATCACACATAAAAAAACATCAAAGCCCCACCTGGGTCTTTCTTAAAATATTTTCAAAAGGATTTTTTGGAGGTTAGGATTAGCCCCTCTAAAAGCGAACATTTTTGTAGCCGCTTTCTCTTTCTTCCTTTTGAGAGAAGTTGGAGCGTTTCAAACCATTTCGTCTCATATGTATATATATATTTAAAAAAAAAAGACTGCTCACACTCTTCTACCGTTCAAATCCAGCCGAGAGAGTCTCGGCAGCCTTTTAGAAGATGCCCAGAGTTGCTGGCCACTCTGCACTCATGCACACTCACAAAGCATATCATTAAACATAATAGGGTTTTTATCACCCACTGTCAAGGAATACCGCTGCATTTGCATTCAAATTTAATTTGCCATACCAAAGCGCATGCATCCAAGAAATCTTCCTCTCTGCACCTCTTTTCTTTCCCTCTCAGCCCTCGCTCATTCTTTTATTTTTAATATGATGAAAGCATGGGAGCATAAACTACCGATAGCTTTGGAGCTCTATGCTGTTGGCTTTTTTAATTCATGATACTGTAGGATCGTATCGTCACGTAAAATTAGTCAACACTATTTTTTCAAAATGGATTTACTGATTAACTTACTTTATCACTGTGACAAAAACATACAGAAAAATAATCAAATTGCCATTTCTAAAAGCAGAAGGAAGGCAGTAATGTGAAATAGCCACGTGATTCTCTTCCTTCCCTTTTCTCCTCCATTCCACAGACAAAATATCCCCTGTAAAAGCTGTCAAAATGTTTACCCACAGGCCTTGAGGTCTCTATCTGAGGCCTGGCATCTAATAAAGAGAATTGGCCTGGAGGAGGCAGCACCTTTCCTGCCAAATGCCCCCGACGAGATTAAGAGGAAAGAGCGGGGGCGACAGGTCTCCAAGGGACGCCAACTCATGAGGCAAATGGCGTGAAGGTTAAGGAAGTAGCGCAAGATTTATTAGAAGAAGAAAAATACTTATTATAAATATATAAATACTAAAATAATAATACAAACAATCTTCGTTCTTACCCAAAAAAAATAAGACCAATAAAATAAATAAATAATGATAAAAAAGATGTTAGCTGTATATAATATGATTAGCTTTTACTTTGAATTTCTGTGGCTTTTTTTTAGGACACAGGAACTGGCCTCAACTTTCTTGAATTAAGGAGTGTACCATTACTTTTCTCCAGTATGACAATGCTGAATGTTTTTCCTCCCACATCCAAGCTTTTTTTTTTTTTACACTAGTGTTGCACCACACCTTTGAGAAGAAAAATCCTTTAATCTCAGGTGTTTCTGCAATAAAAGAGCAATGTGATTACACCTTGTATCTTTACAGAATGGGGGGGAGGGGTGTTGGGCAAGTCACATATTTTACAGCCTATAAGGAAGCTGTTTATATTAAATGAGAGCTGGCACTTGAGGGCCATCAAGTTTTACTGTGATCTTTAAAATGCACAAGGAAAGCGAGACTTGAGCCAAACGCTGGCCTTCTCCACCCACAGACACCAAAACATACATGCTGTCTAACGCAGACAAATGTGTAGCCGTGTATACTCCACGCACACACTCCACAGTGGGGACCTCAATCCAATTAACGTGATTATTAATTAAAGTGTGCGCCCGGAGGAAAACCAACCGAGGCTGATGGAGGCGGCCCAAAGGGGGCGTCTGCTGAGAGATTTCTGGACTCACTGCGGAGGCAGGTGATTAGGCTGCACACCTAAGTGCATTTCCTGCCCGCACACACACACACACACACACACTGAAGCATCAATTTGTGCACAGTCCATATTTGCATTTATTTACCTTCCTCTTCGCCGTTGCTGTGCGACACAAGCACACACAACTTTAAAAGACACTCACATCCTTATTATACATTCACACCGAATATGCATTTGTGTTGCAGTATATATTGAAAGAAAGATTGCATGATATGAAATTAAGTGGGAGAAAGCAGAGCGCTAACGTAGACAGGCTTCATCAGTAATGAGAACTGGCAACTGCTTTTGGGAAATTTGCGTTGAGATTAGGAGGAAGTGTGCTGCTTTTGTTTGAGCGATGTCACTTGTGTTTGTGTTAGAATTGATATTATGGGAAGAGACTTTTGAAACAAAGTGTTTCTTGGAGCGTTATCTATCCCAAACTTACCAAAAGACATAAAAAAGAACTGTGAGTGAGCAGAATTCTGATTGTGAATGCTCAGAAGACAAAGCATTTTACTTTACTTTCTTTCAAAAGTCCTTGTCCAGCATTAAACATGATCGCGTGCGATGAGGGACGGCGTAATGAGACACAGATTCTTCATTTTTTTTTATCCACAGTGCTGAATTAATATGTTGGGTGACCTCCCGACCTGCTGATTTACATTGCATTACAAAGAACATGGGTCGTAATAAAACGTTGACCAACGTCTCGGCTCCCCTGACTAACCAGCTAATGCAATTCGCAGTATGCTGGTCTCCTACTGGGGCATTTAATGAAAATAAGAATGTTGAGAGAAAATGAGAGAAAACCGCTCCGAAATTAGTCGGAGAGAGCTTTTAAGGAAACAAGAGTGTAGTGGGGAAAAGGGCATAATTGAAATCCCACACAGAGGTCTTTTTACAAAAAGCAAATCTTCTTTGGGTGGTAACTTTTTTTAAATGATGATCACGAGGCAGGGATTTCAGTTACAATAGAAAATGTAGAACTAACTGCGGGGAACACAGAACAAAGTCGGATGGCAACTTTTTTTTTCTTTTCTCGATTGTGAATGCTTCAACTACAAGTACGTCTTCCGTAGCTGATCGCATGGCAAATATAGACAACTATTCAGACTCATAATAAATAAATTAATTTAAAAAAGTGTTAAAAAATGAATATTTAAAAATAAAAAAATAGAATGAAATCCTTGTTTGTTTTATGTTGACTTATTGAGAATTGCAAATTCAAGATTTCAAAAAACTGTTTGGAAGAGGAGCAAGCTGAATAGAGGTGCGATGTAAGCTTAACCACACAAGACAAAAGAAGATGCAAAAAGGAGCACAGGGTTGTTTGTAGACCACCTCCAAAAAAACAACACTGAAATAAAACAACTTAAAAAGAACATGAAAGAGGAAATCCTTTCATGGCTGGAGTGGAACTCACTGGAGAGAGTTATTATATACACTGTGAAGGACACAAGAAAAGCTGTCGGGAGCTTTTATATTTAGAAAATAAAGTATTCCAACGCAAAAAAAAATTAATTATCAAAGGCTGCTTGCAACAAAACCTTAACTAGTAAACAGTGCGGTCAGTGAAAATAAAATTACAACGATAGCTTCTTTATTGGAGCTGCAAATCTTTGTAGCGTAAGGAAGTGGCAAATTCATGCATCCCTGACTTCTTCTACTTTCTTTTGCCGGTAGGCAAATATTGTGGGTGCATTACTGCCACCCTCTTTTCATTGGCAGTAATGCGCCCAAAACATTTGCCTAACTGTCAAAAGGAGGTCAACCTGATTAGGGAACAGAGATTCCTGCATGGTGCCAGTCTGAGCTCCAATTTTAATATAAACAAGTTCCAACTGAATATAAGGATCAGTCAAAGTATGAAAAAGAATGTGATTTATAATCCGCTGCAGAGAATACTGCACTTGCAAGAATTGTAATGAAGTACAAATCACTCAAGTTCTATGTGTCATAAGCCATAAATCCCCTGCACTTTTCCTAAAAAACAAGGAGAAATAAAGAAAGGCGAGCAAACCCAGTGTGTTGCTAAGTTGGAGAGTAAATAAGACTGGATAACAGCTTCTGTCTGTGTGTCTCTTTCACTTTGTAAACAATGTGACTGAGGCTTGGGCGGGACCCTGGATCCCAAGGTTGAGGAGGTGTCTGCTGATTGTTGTGGACGTTTCCTATAGAGGGGCTAGCACCTGCTCCAATTGTGCGCGCACATGCACAAGCGCGCGCTCACACTCCTCCGGGAGCAGGTGGCAAAGCGTACATGGGTGATGCAGTAACCAGAAAAGTGATTCTTTACTGCCACCCACCATCCTATCTGAATCAAGATAACCTTCCCCGAGCAAGGACACAGACACTGTCTGACCACATCAACTCCTCCTGGATGGCTGAGGACGGTCGAGGAAGGTTTAACCCAAACTGTCCTTACAATAATTCCAAGAACTCCACTCATGATACTTTATAATTGTGATAAAATTCCATCTAATTATATCATTATGGTAATGGAGTAGTGCAATGAGAAGTTTTCAGAAGAATTTGATTTCCTAAGAAAATGTTCAGACTTTTGGGGATTGTATTTCTTATCGAAAAAAAAAAAATGAACATTTTACTCAAATAAGTGTCTTTACTGTGAAAGTCTCATTACTTGTGAATTGCGGCACTTAAATGATCTAAAGTGCAGAAGATGTGTGTAGAATGTAAAACCCGGGAGAGCAATAAGAGTCGCAATTGAGTGCTCTTTAACTTTCGATTCTCGACTAACTGACTGGTTAGATGTCTGCCTCACAGTTTTGAGATTTGGGGTTTAACCCTTGGAGTTTGCATCTTCTGCCCTTGCTTACATGTGCTTTCTCTGAGAATCTTTTCCTTTTGCATGTTAAGGTATTTACTCCAGTAAACATTGAGAATTCAAGATTCAAGAGTTTTTATTCTGAATGGCTTCACTGAAGAAAATATACAGCAGCTGTCATCTGTTTTTTATTATTGTATTTAACAATATTAGTTGGTTCATTTGAAGCCGTTTATATTTATTTCCTTTTTTTTATGTTCATTTAATGTTTAATTTTTTTCAATGTATGTGCCTTGCAATTGACTGGTACAGGGTCCAGCTTACTTTAGCAGTCGACAAGTTCTTGCACGCCATATAAGTCAAACTAGACTGGTCTCCTAACACAGTCTTGTGTAAAGGGTAACACCAAGTCAATTTTCGACAAGTAAGTCTGATAAAACATGTATAATGGGGATTTGTTTGGAAGGAATAGGAAGGGAAATGTCACATGTGATCTGACATTCAAATAAGACTTGAATACATTAGGGAACTTCTGATTTAGCTCCAACTTTAAATAAAGGGCGTGCACTCAAGTGAACCAAAAACTCCCCACACAATTCTTACTTTCACATCGTCAAAACTTGCTTGACATTACATATACTGTATATTTTTTGAGAACAAATATTAAAACCTCACTACATTCCAGACAATTTATATTATTTAAAGAGACCCCGCAGAAATTCTATTGACATTCCCTTTTACAGCTGTATTTTTATTTTTATTGCAAACAAGTCTTGCTTGAGATTGAACAATATACGTTGCTGGATATTGAAAACCCTTAAAAGTCTTATAGAAAAAAACAAAACAATGATAATGGAATTGAAAAAGAAAAATACAAGTCTTTATGATGATTGCAGAAGTCGTGCATGGGTGTGCGCTGCATTGTGACAATAACACATAATAGAACTGCCACTGGCATTTATTTCATGCTGTGTTTAATTCTGCAGGAATAATGATAAAAGGAAACAATCAAAATGTGTGAACACAATAAAGACAGCTACAGAATGGGCTATTGGGCCCCCACAGGGAAAGATTGAGCCCCTAACTGAGCCTTCACCGAATAAATCACGGCAATCGCTTTTGACCTTCGGTGAACCCCAGCAGCTCTTCCAACCTTGCAGGGTTTTTTCATGTTCACAAGAAACTGAGGAATCACAATTGTCATTGCGTCCTTTCAGTATTCAGACATTCGCATTTTATAAAAAGCTGCAAGTTTACACACTTGCCTCGTTTCGATTGCGTTCAATCATCCGCGTGTATAATTACCTCGGTGCATTGTAATCTTTCGGGACCAAAATGTTGCAGTTTGACAAATCCTTCATTTGTATTCAGTTGCTTCTCAAAGCATCAATTGTGCTTTTGCGCACGTTGCCGACCAACCGTCATCTTTCCTCGTCCACACACACACAACCACACTTCTCAACACTCCTCATGGAGCTACACAGAAGTGAAATGTGTTTGATTAGGTAAGCAGGGATGCTGGGATTGCTAGTAATAGCTCAAGTTCCTGGAAAGCTCCACAGGCAATCGGAAGTTATCACCGCTAAAGCCTGGTACAATACACAAAGATTTAACACGTCTTCACTATTTTTAATCGTGAGAGGTCACAAAAACTGCTCGATATATCTCAACATAGCACTCCAGATAAAACTTAGAGCAACACTCATCCCCCATTCAAAGCACAAGTCCGACATGAACATATTTGTGAACGGTCTTCTCATCCACACTTCCATATGATGTTGTTATTTTTCTCATGGACTGTTCTCAGGCTTTTGTTTTGTGAGTGTGTGTGGGGCGGTCATATTTCTTTTTCAACTGCAATCATTTTAACAAAACAAAGCAATTACATCAGTGCATTTGACAGTGACAGTTGTTTCCAGTCGTTTACTCCATTAGAAAAAAAATGGCTATTTACCAAACAAATCCTCAGGGACTTTCCGCTTTCCCAAAATTATGAGCGCATCTCATCATCACTCAACCAGTATACAAATCCCACAATGCCCCAATGCCAGAGGGCGACTGTTTGAACCAGTGACATTTTGAGCCTTATTACATGCTCACAACACAGCATAACAAACATGAAGACCAATTTTGTTTTTTCTCTCTCTCTACTTCTGCCTCTTTGCTGTCTCCCACCCCCTGCCCCTCATTGTATTTGGGATTGAAAATGAAGGTTGGTGAGGAAGGCTGCTGTATACAAGGAGATTAGCGCCATCTAATAATCTCCTCTTTCAACTGGGCCAGCTTCATATTCCCAAATTAAAGTGGAGTGCAGAAAAAGGGGCTTATAAAACATTAAAGAGCCTCTGGCTCCATCACGGTGTACGCATCCCACTGCTCAGCCGTGCTCCTGGGGGTGTGGGGGTGGGGGGACCTGCAGAGTACTGTGGGATTTGCAGTGCTGGAGTAAACTAAAGCAATACATCACCCAGCAGATCACGCCCAGGGAGAGGGGCCTGGGCCAATCATTTTGAGGTTAAACAATGTAATTTGGATCTTGTAAGTGCAATTTATTTTGCCTGTCAGACAGAGGCAATGAAACATTTTCGGTTTTTCCTCCTTTCTTGGTGAGATAAAAAGGGGGATGCTATTTGGGAGTGAGATGGAAGATGGGAGATGTCTATGGCTATTTGCTTGTTTGTGATCAAATTGGGGGCGCTTAAAAAGATATCTGGAGAGTTCATCTTGCGTGGATTACAAACGATGGGTATTACGAAAGTTTAGAAGCGGAATTAGGATTTTTCATTGATTTTTGCAGGTTGTCACCATCACGCTGTCATCATGAAAGAAAGAGCATCAATGTAATCCTTTCACCAAAGTCATCAATGCCAAAATAGCACAGTAAGCAATGTGAATATCTTTTGAATGAGCATCTATCTCTTAGGAAATAAAGTATTATTTCACTAGAGGAAGAATTAAGAACCAGAACAACATCTGACACAAATACTGTTCTAAATATCGTGATCCCTCTGATATGGTTTGGATTATAATGTTTAGAAGAAAAAAACTCCCACAACCTCATCAAATTGAATCACTTCTTAGATGCAATGTAAAATTTCCACTAAAATAAATTGCCTTTTTGCCCACATCAAGCTGTGAGAAAAATCTGCCCAGTTATCGCCACAGAGACATTACTGGTAGTCTCACAAAGAATGAGATTAAACACCCTCTGAATCACCGTGGGAGATATGCTGCCCGCTGAAACAAAGCCATTTGAATGTTCCCTCCAACTGGAGCTGATATCCTCTTGAACATACATTTTGGTTATGTCTCTTAATGTTCTGATGGGGTTGCTACCGGTCAGGAAATCTCCTGCAGTTTAGAGGATTAGAAGATACAAAGTGCTGCTGGTGGAAAGAAAGAGCCGGTCATTTGAGCGATGCAAGTGAATTAAGAGATTAAAACGCTTTAGAAAGACTGATTATAATACCAGAGGGGGTTGGAAATGGAAAGACAAACCTTGAGATTGTATAAATCCATTGTACTTTTATCTTGTGTGATGCCTATTACGTAAAAGGAACGCTTCATTAAATGTATTCTTATAAATGTATTTATATATATACACATAAATGTATGATAGTAAAACTGAGTTCCCCAAATTAAATTGACAAAATTTAATTATCAACATAATTATCCCCAAACCCATAAAAAAAAACATCACCCTGGCATCCAAAATATGGATTATTTAAACTATAAGGAGTAAGAATGTATTATTTTTCAGAGGAAAAAAAAAGTGTCATTCTCAAAAGTAAACTTTTATTTACTTTGTGTATCTCATATAGCTGAAGGTCACATTGGAGATTGTATGGAAAGATTACAACATACAACTAAAAGATATGAAGTTTTTGATATGTAGCATTATTTTTGATATGCAGGAATTGATAATAAATATAAAAAGCGTTGCCAGCCTAAAGTCTTTCTTCCTTCTGAATATGATCACTATTTCCTCTAGTGCGGTGATCCCCAACTACCGGTCCAAGAAATGTTCGTCAAAGCAATAGTGGCAGAGATTATTCTGTAACAAATTGATCCAAAAGTAGCTCGCCAGGCGTTACCATAAGAACAAACGGAATGAAGAAGAAAATGTGGAAAAAAAAAGAAATGGAGGAGAGATAGGGGGGATGGAAAGTGCTAGCCATTGCAAAGTCTCCAAACAAAGAGGATATGTGAAGCATGTACCTCAAGCCCTTTTCCCTTACAAGAAGAAGCAGTAAGCACTTTTCTCACCCTCTTCAAGTCACATCAGCACTTTTTTAGTGACGCTCCCAAGCACCACATCCAGGTGAGGGTTGTACATTGAGGATTTCTTTCTTTTCCCTATCAGTATCGTTCACTCCTCCCTCATACGTTCCTCTTGCTCACCCTGCCCCGGCTTTACGCTTCCTCTCATCCTTGGCCACTGTCTCTCCTTCATTTTACTCCTTCACTCACTCTGAACAATTCTCTTTTGGAATATGCGGCACATTTAATATCCGTTCATTTGCTGCAAAATCAATTTGTGTAGGGATGTTGAATTGAAGTTGACTAAAGTTTGACCTGTTTGTTGTACTAGTTTGTTTTACTTTTATGTGCAATAATGCGCCGTATAACTCGGTGTGCCCTATTTATGGATATTTCTAAAATACACCTGTTCATTGAGACTGCACTTTATAATCCAGTTTTCAATACTTTTTTTTTTTTCAGCCAGAAAGATATTGTAAACTTTATATTTCTACATTTGACTGATCTTACTAATTCTCATTACTAATAAGCACAACTAAATACAATGTAAATTCTATAGTCTGACACAATCCCGTGCGGGTTGACCTCCAAGTTCTAATTTCAAGGTTATCGCACATTATCTTCGCTTAGGAAATAACATAGCTGTAAATCATATTTCATTTAAATCCAATATTGAAGTGGAATTGTACAATTTCTAATTGCCAGTCAAATAAAAACAAAACTATGGCTATTTTTCACTAAAAATATTGACATTTTGTTTTAGAAAGGGGCTTTGTAAACAGAAACATGTTTGCAGTATCTTAAATATATATCTGTGACATGCAAATTCAGTTGAATTATGTATATCTAAATTATAACGTTGCCATAAGTCGCCATTTGCAGCGCCTGTGTGAAAAGGCAAAGTGAAGGCAAGTGAATACACTTCCTGAATGGCTCCGCAGCAGACCTATTCATGCGACTGGAACACCCCCGACTGTGAACACCACTTTACTCGGAAAGTGAGGCTGGGGCACAAATCACATTTTCTGCACAATTAAAGCAGGGCTGTGGCAAAGTGTATCAGAAGCTGCCTCTCCACGGGGGGCTCGGGGAGGGAGACGGCAGCAGCCCTGTGCCCTCTCCATCTCCACGATGACAAAGTGATGAGATGGTTTCTCCACCATCATTTTGGGAATGTTGTCGCAGTGAGTGAGTTGAAAATGACCACTTGGCTCTGCCAGCCTTCACTTAAAGCGCCAACCTTCTTGAACAGGAAGTTGATGACAACTCAAAGTGGATAGTTGCTTAAGACAAAAGAAAATCTGTCATTGCTGCTAAAAAGAACTTCCAACTGGAAAATATTTACAAAACATTTTTGTGGTTAATTTTATGTGACACAATAAATATCTACATTGCCGAATCACAAAAGCTATGGTTGATGTTTCTTTGACCATTTGTACAAACTTTTGTGTGGCTGAAAAGCAATTATGGCGAGCAGACAATCATTAATCAACAGTAGGCCCATTTCCTAAATTGAGTCATGATGCTTTTGGTTTTGTTGAAGATGCGCAGGAGACATTTGTCACGAGCCCAGAGTCATAGGGATGAAGGATTGCTTAATTACAGTATATGAATGATTAACTGAATGAATCCATCAGGATACTCAAATCAATTTTGAACAACAAAGTGAAAAGAAACAGAAGGATAACCCAAGTAAACATTAAATCCAGTTTCTAGTGATTTTGCTTTTTAGAGAAAAAGTATTCAAAGCTACTTGGCCCTGTGTGAAAAATAAATAAATACACTCCCTCCCTTGTTTTTGTTTGGCTAAAAAGCTGATATAAAACATCTGCCATGAACTGATTTGGTCCCAAAACTGCAACAATAAATTTGATCAGTTTTGTTAAAAAAAAGGGAGAGAGGAAAAAATGAGCCAATTTGCAGCACTGATGGCAATTTGAAGCTTCTCGCTTTTATGCTAAGAGCTTTTTGTACATGTTGAAAGAAAAGCATTGCTAAAAAAAAAAAAAAAAGTACGTGTTTGAGTACGGTGTTCAATTGACATGTGTAAAGGGGGAGATTAGAGCGTGAATCACAAGCACGTCTCGGGGCCGCCCTGAAGAAAATGCATGTGACCCAAGCATGAAGAAGTCTGGGGAGCTGTCTGCTGAGATCAAATTCATTTGCAGACCACAAGTTTGGCGTGCAAACACTCGGCTGACATGAACACAGTGGCTGAGATTGGATTGTTACTGCTGCCTCTCTTCCTCTTATCGGCGCGGCTCAGTGTAGATCCGCGATTCAGCCTTGTCGGCAACAACAACTCTGCGTATCAAATCAAGAACAGAATGGACGTGAACAAATATCCATCAAGGGAGGGATTGTGTTTGTTGCTTGTTCAGAGGAATGTTTTGCAGAGTGGCATGAGTTCAGGAAGCATGAGAATGAGATGTAGAAATTGCCAGGAATTGCCCCCCCACCAACACACACACACCACCCACCACCATGCTTGGTAACATGGCAAGAATTTGGAAATGAATTACAAAGACAGCTAAATGGCATCCATGAAGTTCTGCAAATCCACTTTCTATTGTTTTCTAGGGGCATGCTATCACAACCACACTGTCCCTGTGCCCTCATTAAGAACATTCAAAGTATAATGCAAGGGGGGGGGGGGGGGGGGGGGGTAGCCTCAGACTACTTGGCATTTGTTAAGATGGACTCCACGTTCATTAGAGCCACACCTTCGCTACCCCATTAGCTGTAACAACAATGACCTATATAGACACACACAACAAGGTGCGGGCACATATTTTTCAAGGACAATAAAGTAAGTCTACTCCATGGTAGGAATTATATTTTGCGTATGGGGCCTCTCAATCTATGAGAGGGACCGTCCACACTATAAAGCAGGAGTGTCAAATTTAGCTCGCAGCATAATTATATTTGGCCCGCAAAGACAAATTGAGCATTGACTTTGTGTCAATACTAAAATTGCAAATTGTCCTCATTTTTTTAAAAAAAAGCAACAACAGATGTTTCTAGCAATTCATATTACTAGTCTTCTTTTTAAAAATTCGTACTCGTCTCGGATTTCAAAAGTCGTTATTCATCAGTTTGTTCTGTAGCCTATACTGGATATAATATGAGACGCTCATACATTTATTTGGGTTGACAGTGATAATGGCCCTCCAAAGGAAACTATGACTACGATGCGGCCCACGACAAAAATGAGTTTGACACCCCTGCTATAAACCACCAACTGCCTCTCTGCATCAAAGGGACATTGGCGCATCTAATCTATTTACTTTTTAATACTCCCCCATTTTTATTGGGCTAAATCTTGTCTTATTCCAGCTATTGGAAGAGTGCATGGTAGCAACAGCAATAGCTCGTACCCAGAGAGGATAGTACACAGCACGCAGGCATGATGGACAGCGTCATAAAGTTGTGACTGAGGCTTCTTTATTTGTAGCCAGGCCTGGAGTGGAGGGACAAAGCAAATGTATGCGACTGGCGAAACCAAAGATGGCCACATGTTGAAAGAGATGGAGAGCGGTGAAAGAGTGGAACAGGTCACGCCCGCGGCTGGGTAATAATCTCAACATGCAACGGGGCCCAGAGTGCAGAGCCGGCCGCCGTCGCTTTGCGCGGCTACGGCTGTCATGTTTCCGCCGCCTCCTAGCAAAAATAACTAGCGCTGGCAGAGTTGGTGGCCGGATGCAAGGAGGTGCCAGTGGCTATAACAGCAGATATATCGCTTATGAGATCAGATGTCTGCAGGGCTGGAGGAGCCATGAGAGACTGACGGCGAGAAAGAGAGAGAGAGAGAGAGATAGATACAACAGTCACATCGGGAGGAAATTGCTTTGCTGCCACAAGCCCTTCGGTAGTAAACACAGCAAGTTAGTGTGTGCGGCAGAAAGTGGATATAATTGTCCTGACATGGACATTGTTTCGATGGACAGAGGGAGTGAGGAGGCATGAAAGAAGGGTAGGCGAGCGGGGGCTTGAATTGGTAGCTGTGAAGTATGGATTCAGGAAATTGGCATGGCGTTCGTTCGCACAGTGCCTGGGCAAAAGTGGCTCAACAGCAAGTCGAGAAAATTGTTTATGAAGCTTTCCATCCCCGAATCTAAATTGAACGCGGACGGCTGCAGTGATGTTGGTGGCATGGGCTGGCTAAAAAGCAGTCGATGGGAGAGAAAATTGGATGGGAAACTGTCTTGGGGAAATTGAGTTGAATAGGAAAGCAGCCAGTTGAATATATGGAGTGGAAATCAGATTCAGCCCGGGATGGGATGACTGCAGACCGTATTCGACGCCGGTCCTCTCAACTGGCACTTTAACACCTTTGGTTATGCACATAATTCAAGCAGAATGGATGACACCATCATTTGGAGTTGACGCAAAATAACTCTGTATGAATAGGCAATTTTGCGGTATAGGGGTCATCCGGTGAGCGGCGTACTGCACAATATGGTATGGTTGCGAAACCGGAAAAATAATAGAGCAATCAAGCATCATCACAAAATAATACTCTGGGGGCTATTGGGAGAAAACTGTTTCATGGAGGAAGTTTGGGTTCCTCCTCTAAAAGACTAAGATCCCCCGACTTCAAAATCATCGCCTTAGGTCCAGCCTAAGAGAATGTGAAACTCGGGTTAAGGTGAGAATTGTTAAGGTTCATGATGACTGGGGGATGTTTTGTCGTAAATCTTCGTCTGTTTTTTTATTTGCTAAAGTTGTTTTTTATATGGATGAAATCATTCGGTTCACACCGTGTTAGTCGAGAGGTTATTAACGATTATCAGTGTCTTCAAATACATGATAAAAATCGATAATGAAATAATAACGTATAGTTAGAGCTAATTTGAGCAAAATTGTTGTTTCAGAACATTTTTTGCATTAATTACAATTCGGTTTCGAAAATATGGGTAGTTGCTGGTATTTATTTAAATGTACCATGAAAGTTGATCAAGAAACAATTACGGTCATACAATGAGGGCGGATGAAATGAAGCTGCTCTCTGTGATTCAATTTATGAGAAAAATGTCATCATCAAAACTGGCAGAAGATACTCTTATGTTGAAAGTTACATATTGTTATAGACTCATTATATAGTGATCAAAATAAAGATAGAATAAGTATTATTTTATTTCCTTATTTGACCTCTATATTAATGGTTACGAAATACACTACAACCTGTTCATATCTTTGTTTCCAGGATCCAGACAGTTGCACATGTGACCTCTAAGCGTTTTTGTCTATTCTTGTTTTATGAGCGCTGATTCTCATAGCAGCACTAGATTGATGAAAACATCAAGGTGTGAAACAAATAAACCAATGAGAACTGTGTAAATACTGAATCTCCATGCAACACACACACACACACACGCACACACAGCATGTCCCCAGGATGGAAGCGGTAACTGGCATCTGAGATAAGCAAATGCCTTTGAGCGGCGTCCCTCACATCCACACTGATGCATTATTGATCGTGACTCCTCATAGTATGGGAATTTTACCTGAGCTATATCCTCAATGCCCCTGGGTGAGCGCCATCAGATGAGCTACTGCTTGTGTTTCATTTTAAGCCCCTCCTCTTTTCACACAACCGTGATTGATCTAGGAATTACCTAATAAAAGAAGTTTGAAAAGAGCAGACATGGGCTTGAACCTTAAAGACGGCCGTCTTCCTGCAGATTAAAGATAAATGGAGAGAAATGTCATTATTGTTTGGTCCATAGCTATCCCATAGTACAGATGTGAAGTGACACAATAGGTGCAGGATTAAAAACCGTCACAAAAGGTGGTGCTTTTTTTGATGTGGAGAAAAGGCCCAGCAGGAAGCCCACGGTTGAACACATCATAAGGTCTCTCTGATTGAAATCACTTCTTCAAACAATGCACTTTTACAGATTTCTGCTGAATTTGCAAGTTAGAAAAGCCTCTCAAATTATTATTTAGCATGAATACAACACAATGACAAGTTTAAACCCGGTTCAAATGAAATGCAGCAAACAGAAGTATACAAAAAGTTTTTTTCCTCTCATAATCGGATCAGCAACTTTTAGTTAATCACACAATCAGAAAAAGATATTGCGAATGCCCTCGGCAAGCCTCCACTGAGCTGATGTTGTATCTCGGGCTCACTTCTTGATTATGGAAGAAGGGAAACGGCTCATCTTCACCCTGCGCAAGATAAACTGTATATACTGTATCTTGGATGACAGTGGCACCAAAATGTGCAAAAGATGCTGACGGAAAATAACGGAGCATATGAATGCCAGTATAATAAGATTTGCAATGGACAGGAGGGCTATTTGTCCTTAAACTGTTTGAAGATAACACGAGTCCCCATAAAGACAAACTAAAAGCATGAATTATATTTTTCAATCGTGGGAGAAGCACTACAAAATTACATTTCTTCATCAATTAGCTTGCATATCTGGGGGTGGGGTGCGTGGTGACAACATAAATAAAAAAATTAAAACATTTGCCGACAGACACAGTTTTGAGAAACAATCCAGTATGTCCTCTTTAAGACACTGTCATTGTGTTGATGAAAAATAACTCCAAGGCATGAAGCAATGTTATATGACATGCCAACATGGGCAAGCAGAAAGACAGAAGACATGTCTGTTGCTGCAGTAGCACTCTTTCCAGTGCAATGGCGCAGTTTAATTAGTACAAGTTAAGATCAGAAAGGTTTATTGCCACCTCTGCTGCAAACAGGTCTGGCCAATTAGTGTTGGCTCTCAAAATACAACATGTTCTTAATGGAATTTACTTTTATATTTGCATATCTGTCCGTTTACATGAGCATCACCGTGCATTCGTCAGCAGCAGCAAAATGTGTTCAAGTGATGCAACATCAGATACACATTGGTAATCATTTCCATGCCACTAAAGCTTATTAGCAAAAAACAATGTACCATAGAATTGGGGCGTGTAAGAATGATGAAAGACAAGCAGCAAAGGAAAACACACAAAAGAGGCCGGTGTGTGTTATTTATTGTATTTCCGAAAAGAAAAAAAGACTATTGTGATATTTTGGCTTATTTTGTCATGATCTTAAAACTGCTGAAATGTGACCGCTAGCAAGACATCTTGTCTTGCATGTTCATTTCGCCGAGGAACGGCTACTGTACACCTCTAAGTTAATTTCCTCAAAATCACAGCACGTTTGACTACTCATTAAAATTAATGAGGCTTTGAGGATATGGCACCATACAAGATGATGACTTGAGGGATAATGGTACCATAGCTTTTGGACAATACCTAATCTGTCCAGTATTTCTTTTTTTGGCAACTTCTTGATAAGCCACTCAAATATAAATCCTAATAGGCCATACAATTTATTTATTTATTACAAAATGTACACATTCACACGTCATGTGGCTGACATGCTTTTAATCTTATAAAATACTTCTGCATATAATTGTGCAGGTCTAAAAACCTTCTAATGTTTAACCGTTGAGTGTCAGACAAAATACAAACCGCTGTAATAAACCCACCATGACGCATTATGCTTGTGTTGATCAATTCTGTGTAAACAAGCAGGAGCAGCATAATGTTGGACCCGTTGCTCAGTGGTTGTATATACATAAGAGGATTAGGACAAACACATTTTCTTAAGCCTCTAAATTGAGTACATCCACTGTAAGGCTTATCATTGAATAGACCGACACTTTTTGCAAGGGGGAGGGGGTAACACTCTCGTTGGTTGTTGATTTCATTATTTTACTGAGCATGAAAAAAATACTACAGTAAACACTCAAAAACTAACCATGAAACTTACTAAGCAGCAACAAGTACTTGGATGACCATGCCCATCCACCAGTGTTACCCGTCAGGGTCATCCACTGGTTTCTTTTGGTTCTGTTGTCTGCTTCACTCCGTCAGCCCAAGATTATCTAGCAACAGCCCCTTTGGCTCAGTGATACAGCTAAAGGGGGAACCCAATGTTAAGGCTCGTTAGAGTCAGATCCCCCTCAGGACAATTGGCATGGTTAGTTTTTTCTGCTCTGTTTGTTTGTGTGTGTGTGCGCGTTTTGTTCTTTCAGTAAAAAATGCTCTTGTGGGGTCTGGTGACTTTGCATGATGCAGATTCTTAGTGTATATAACAGGCAGTCAGATATCCACATACAATGTGGATGGAATTAAATTTTTTACAGTATGTCATAGTATGACTAGCATGCTGGTTAGAGGGATAATGTGTACGGGTGGATGTGTGAATGTGAGGAGATAGAAGTGTGGCACAATATTAGGTCATGATTGATGAGAGATGACATATCAGTTTCACATTAAATCCATCACGGCTGGTGCAGCATATGTGTACTCCAGGAAATTAACAAATCAACATAAGTGTGTGATTGCACCATTTTGGCCAGCCAAGGTCTTTTACTTTAAAAGTCAATGGAGGTTGTTGGCGAATGTGTTTGTTGTGGGTGACATCAACTGATTCTTAACATTTAGATGCCTTTTTTAATATAATCTGTTTTTTTTTTCGAGAAAAAAACAATTGGGTCACTGTAGTCCTTAGTCTAATATACAAATCAGTTCGGGGAAGTAAAATGGATTCGGAAAATACAGGATCTTTAAAGGAGTTAGATAATTGCGGTGCGAGGGTTGGCATGCTGGGAGCTGGGACTGCTCAAGTAGTAATAGAGCAAAGTGGAGAATAACATTTATTGGCACCCACATCTCTCATTCGTGTGTTCGACTTTCAATCTCAGCCAGTCTTTAAAATGAATACAATAAATTCTGTTAGCTCCCAATTACACGAAAAAAGGGGAAGATAGGCCGCTATAAATTTCTCGCCCAAATATCCAAATCTCGAAGCTAACTGTGCTCCAAACCTTATCGATTTAGTTCTTGTCAGCCGATCAATGCGGTATTGGCAAGCTATAGTTGAAGGCGAGTCAGAGATTCAGCTTGACGTTTTCACATTTAGTTTCTTTGTATACACAGTGTGTTTATTCGGGGCGATTTAAAGCATTGTTAATTGCTTTATATAATCCTATGAACTGCACCCGAGCACTATATAAGTGCACTCCATTAACCATTTACTCGGGAGAAGTGTCCACCAATCACTGTAATCTAAAGGGTATCTAAGACCAATGTGAGCTGCATAATGGATGATTCTCGTCTTTATCTCTCCTGTCAAAGAAACAATATGCCTGTGATGCGTAGCTGAGGGATATGCGTTAATCAAATATTGATTCGTTTCTGTCGACCACTGACGGACTAATAAAAAATTTGCTTTGCCAAGACCAAATTTCTTAGCTTCATGCGTGAAAAACAAATCTGGTAGCATTCAGAGATTTTTTTTTTCTTCTTTTTTTTCCCTCTACAATTACCAACCAAACAGCAGGACAGGTTCCCAACGATATATCTACTTTACCGTGTAAAATTTGCCTATCAGCCTTTTTCTTTGCGAAGCAATCATCATCTCTGAAATTGGATTTCCTCTTAGGAGGGCTACTATTTGCTATGACACTGTTAAAAAACCCTCATGGCTCAGCAAAATAGGAGCTCTTTTAGGGAAATGCTTCCGTTGGAGAACGTTCTCTCCGTCTCCCCCTTCACCTCCCTCGGAAATGGTTAATCACATCTCTCGAAGCCAATGAGCTCAGCAGACAGCCTCTGGGAATTTGCACGAAAATACTCTCGATGTTGTTTCGCACGTTAATATATGTGCAATGTGTGTGTGTTGGAATGTTGGCAGAATATAGGACTAGATGTCATATTTTGTTTGCTTTAGCCAGTGGTTAACCTTACACAAAAGCACGCTAGCATTCACACAAGCACAGATGCACGAGAATTTTCCCCGTGGCAATGTTTGGTGAATCAAAATCAAGGTCAAAAAGAGTTCACTTTACTGTCACACAAAAGCGCACGGACACACATTCCTCGCTGGTTATTTCCATATATTTGTACTAGGTCGTAAAGTTTACAACCCCTGCAGCCAAATTTCGTACAGCAGATCCATTTTGAGCATGAGGGGAAATTTCATTGTGCTAACTGTATTTGTATTCAAAGAAATTAATGGGATTGGAGGGGGGGCTCTTCGGCTAATGCTCACACAAGCGACATAAACAAAAGGGACATAAAATATTCATACAGATAAAACAAGAAGGGAAAGTCGAGCGTAAGCAAATCAGCTAAATTTATTTGCTTTTGGGCTTGCCGGTATAAAAGTGCTAATTGTGAGGATTAAGTTGTGCTCAATGTAAGTAAAGTTTTGAAAAAGCGCAACAAAGGCAAGTTGTGCCGCCGATTGACAAAAACGCACACTTTGCAAGTTGAAACAAAGAGAGGCTTAAAGTGGTTAAAGGAATGCGTGAGCAGAGAAACATAGTCGCAAAAACAGATGCTGAGAAAGAGCCCAAGTAAAGAAAGAAAGAACGCGACAGCACATTGATCAGCGCGGATTTGAGAACAAGCTCGGCTCGCTGGATCAGTGGGATGTGGGTCCGGGCCCAAATCACTCATACAACACCTCTGAAATTCTCAATAGCTTCCTTGTGAATCAGCCATCCCCTTTCACGGCTGCCTGGAGCAGATAACAGGCTCAACTCTGTTAACAATCTCACCTAATAGACTTCTCCCCTGTCAATCACATTCCAAATATCAATACGGCCCTAGAGCTCACACACTCATGCAAACACAAACCAGCTATAAATACCTGCGGCAAATCCGTGCAATCGCACATTTGGGCCTCGCGTTGTTCACTTTCGGGTCAGCTCACTGTAGATCAGTGCTTCTCAAATAGTGGGGCGCGCCCCCCTTGGGGGGCGCGGTGCTATTCCTGGGGGGGCGCGTGTGACCCTGGGGAACAGGCTTTTTTTTTGGCAGTACTAGAATAAAGTGTAATTGCGCCTTTACTACAGCAGGGGGCAGTGGCGCTCTCATTGTTACTTCTGTCACGTTTGCGACAGTGCAACATTTTACGACTTACAAGACAAGTTAGGATAGTCACGGTGGGGAGGGGGGGCGCGAATAGTTTTCTTCTTGCTAGGGGGGGGCGTAACAGAAAATAATTGAGAAGCACTGCTGTAGATTGATGGTGTTAAGAGTTGTGTGAGTTCACTTGGGAAGTCTCTTCAAAGTGTGTGTGTCTTTTGTTTTTATTTGGAATTCCAATGTTCCATTTTACATCTTAAAATGCAACACATTAGAGCTGGTGTGGGAAAAAAATACTTATAAGAAGAACTGTTCATTTTTTTTTTTAAAAGAAGACTAGTAATAAGAATTGCAAGGTATATTGCTGTTCTTTTTAAATGTGAAGACAGTATTTCAGTATTGACACATGAACTCTATGCATAATTTGCCTTGACAGGGCACATAAAATGATGTGGCGGGCCGTATCTGCCCCCCGGGCCTTAGGTTTGACACCTCTGTGCTAAGTAATTTAAACGACAATCAGTACGGCATGCCGTAGATGCAGATTCGTACAAATTCAGTGGCCCATGGGAGCCACATAACGCAACTTGTGTAATCTAATTTTCTTTGATTAAATATGTGCCTGCCTCAGTGTAGAGCAGAGTGTGGAATTGTGTTTCTGGGTGCGCTGTGTAATCTTTTTTCAAAGCGTTTGGAAGTATGCATGAAAGACTGTCCAATGAAATACTGCTTGTTGCGCCTCCTTGAATCTGTTTGATGAAATTCACATGAAAAATCCAGAAAATTGGCTTCTCCCCACAGCTCCTTTGCAAAACGCAGTCCATTATATTGATTTTATCTGGCTGTTTTTTTTGGGGGGGGGGGGGGGGGGGGTAACCAGTGTAATTTGATCAAAGGATTGAAAAGTGTGTCTTTTGAAAAATAATCCTGATGAAAAGTGCTGTTTTTTTTTTTTAATTTTTCTAACTTTAATTCTGGATCCGGCTACAAGTGCCAGTAGTGAGTATAAATGTCTAATGATGACTTGTTTACAGAAAATGGGCGCACAGATATTTACAAAATATTTAATTCCCAATTGTCAAATAAGACATACTGTTAAAAAGTTACACTTCATAAGGGAATACATTTAAAAATGATCAAATCGATAAAAAAAAATCCTTGCAAGTTGAAGAATTCATTTTAATTTGGGAGGGGACTAAAGGCCGAAAGTAAACCGACCATTGCAGCAAAATAGAGTCTGTTGAGTTTAATAATGTAACAGGGCAAGTTCTAACATTAGCATTTGGTTATATTTATTATTTTTAGTCATGTATGCTAAAAATATAACAACAATTACAAATCGGCTCAGTAGAGTCAATTTGTTAGCTGCAAGATTCTAATCATCCAAATGAATAGAAACAAACGTTTCCTATGATGTCAAGATGCATCTGTTTAGAATTTTGTTGGAAAACAAAGGAGGATAGTGGGGGAGTAGCGCCTCAGGACCTCAAAGCTGACTAAAGCTCTGGCTGTGATTGGAACAAATGTCTCTACAGTACACACACAGTGTTTTCTTGCAAAATGACCACACACAGGCACATGCACACATACACACTCACTCTCTTTTTCGCTCTCCCAGTTTTGCGTCAGCGCTAAGACCACTGGGACGGTTGACATTTCACTCTGGCTCCGTTTCCATTCCCTGTGATCACAGCCTCGCTGGCTCGCCTCTCTTAAAGGTCACTGTTGTTGTTTGTCAAAATCCCAACAAAAACACACCATACAATGCTCTTTGTGGGTGTGCATAGTTGTGTAAGAAATTCACAAGTGGAAAAAAAGAGAAGTTGTGTTTAGCTTATCAGGTTTTACAGAACCGATTGTCGGTCAAATCAATCATGGAACTTGTTTTGTATGCTTGTGAGTGCGTGAGTGGAGCATAAATCCACACACACAGAAAAGCACTTCAAATGTGTTACAGTGTGGCTTTGTAGATATTTAATATCAAATCATGTTTGCGTGTGAGATTGTGAGTGTGCGCGCAAGCTGCAGCAATCTTGTCCCTCTTTGATTGTGCAAGTACTACCACCTCACACACACACACCCTCCCCTCAGTTGATCATGTCTACAGCCATTAGTGAGGCGGCCGTTGAGGCTGCCTTGTTTTGACAGATGCTCTCTCTGTCCAAATGCATCTCAGAGGACGTTATGTCGCTTGTCACACGACAGCCCCCCCCCTCTTTTTTTTAATGTTTTTTTATTCCATTTCCACATTTCTTACTTTCTGTCTGAATCATGCTTTTGTTGCATTGATATTTCTTATTATATTTTTTGGCAAGTCTTTGGAAATGGTAAACATTTTTGTGCTGATATAAGTATACCGTACACAAAGAACACAAATAAGACAATTTAGTGCATGAAATGTTTGAAGGGAGTGCTTTTGAAGCTCCTTTTTCTTAATATGATGTGCAAAAGGAAATGATTGAAAGGAATCCTCTTTTCAGCTTCAAAAAAAAAAACCTTGGCGAGGAGAAAACTTGTTGATGTGCATCAGACATTTTGCTTTTAAAATGCATAAAATACTTTCACCCGATGCGTGGTCGGCCTGCAGAGATGAACTGGTGCTCGAGCATGAATTTAAATCCTCCCACTGAGCAGCACCACCATTAATGCTACTTTACAAAATGCTCTAAATTAAAAAATGTTAGTCACATTTGGATTGTTTTATTGTGTGTGTGTGCGTGCGCGCGTGTGTATATATATATAAATTTGTGGCGCATGCGCTAATACCACATTTGTAAAAATATGAGTCAGATGCCTTCAATTCATTTCTTGCAAACTCCTTCATGATTTTCATCTACTACTAAATCATGCATGCAAGTCTAAGAACATGCATCCATTTATGCCTTTTCCCCGAAGGGAGTCAATCACGTTTCAAGAGAAGTTTGTAAGAAGTGAAAGTTAACCTGTACCCTCGTCAGTCTCCATATCTTGTCTGCATGTGTACTGTCGAGCCGAGCAAAGGTGACCTTGCCTTGAGGCTCGACTACCACCCTGCCCACTCCTCGTCTCCCTGCCGCCCCTTCGGTGGCCTTGCTTTGGTGACTTTAGAGAGAGTATGTCGATGACTTTTTTCCGAGAGTGTGTGCGTGTGCGCGTGTGTGTGTGTGTGTGTGTGTGTGTGTGTGTGTGTGTGTGTGTGAGGCGAAGAGTTGGCAAGGCTACAGGAGGGCTGAATCACACCGTCTGGACTCTCTGTTGGATGAACAGGGCTTGGCTTTGGGCTGAGAGGGTCCTTTACGCCTCAACTCACACTCTCTCGGGTATGTACACTCTCCTCCATCCTCCCAACAAATAGTTGGGTGATGAAAGCAGACAATCCAATACATCTAAAATTTGAACCTGTACTAGGGGAAAAAAGAAGAGGGAGTGGAGGGCAAAGTAAGAAAAGCGGCAAGACATCTGAAAGTGAAAAATGTCTGGGAGTTCACGCAAGTCCTGGTTCACGCGTACCGAGACAGAAAGTGCAAACATTGCTTGAGCAAGTACAAGTGAACAATGAAGCGCAAGAAAGACAAGTGGGTGGAGGGGAAAAAAATGAGATCGAGGCCGAGCGACTCCCCGTACACAGTCGGAGTTATATGTTTCTCCTGTGAAGTGCCTGCAAGGCTGAGCAGAGTAAGGGGTGGAGAGCAAGGGAGGGCAGAAATGAAAAGGTTGGGGTCAACTTCATCTCCCCCCCCACCCTGTTTAAAATTCTCGACTCTACCTCACCTCAATCTGGCCAATACAGAATCAGTATCGGTCCGGACAGTTCCCCCTATTCAGTTTTGCAAAAAACCAATCTGGTGCACTCCATTTCCGTTCCTCATAGCTGGCCACAAATGGAGTTTGCGGGCAGTTGAGTTCAATATGTTGCATCAACGCATTGTTCACAGGAGCCTATGAAAATGCTTTTTGTGGGGGCTTGCTTTTTGGAATCGCTCTTGTCACCATCTGCCATTGCTGGGATTTTCCATGTAATATCAGCTTTGTGCATGAGCAACGTCAGTGCCCAGGGAAAAAGGCATTCTGCTCTGTATTGTACACCCGAGCTGCATCATAAAACTGACTGCATTTTGTTTGTATCTCCATTTAACCCATCACAGTATAGAACACAGACAAACAAAAGAATGAGTTCAGACACCAACAAATACAGACTAATATCAAAACATTTCAAAACGATATACATTTTTATCTCTTCACCTCCTGGCCTTTCCCAGTATGCTTTGCTACGCCCCCCATTCCAATCCCAAAAGTCATCTCTCGGAGGAGACACGGTGTCACTTGAACATAGAGGAATCGAAATCTGATCTGTTTGAAGCGAGGGAGAGCGTGCCAGAGGACAAGGCAATGATAACGGATTAAAGAGGAGCGGGAGGCAAAAGAATGATATTTGAATTATGTAACTCAGCTCGGGGATGATTTGGATGATCCCGCCGCTGACACCAACATCATTTCTCATTACCTGAGAGCTGCGAGCGCCCGCCGCATTGCCTTGTGATTCATCTCGTTCTCAGCAATACAAGAGCGAGGCGAGATGTTTGAAAGACAAGGGACTCCGTCGCTAGACGACTACAGCTCACGTCTTGAGCTCAAAAGCCGAGACCAAAAAACATGTCCGCTAATATGTAGTTTTTCGGACGATCAATAAAGGCCAGTCAATATTTCCATTGTATCTGACGTTAGATGAATTGTTCCATTAGTATTGGGCACAAGCTATGAGCTCAAACTAAAGCAAGCAAATTTTGCCATGAATGCAGTTTCTTAGAAGAAGAAAAAAGGAAACACCAAAAAAAAAATACAAACCTCTACCCACATATGCAATCAAGATTTAGTTCCATTTATAAAATAAACAAAGCTTCATGATCTCCAACTCGTCACAGCATTTATAATAACAGCACATTCATTCATAATGTAAGTGCAGGTGGATGGGATGAGATCTTGCAGCTCCTCTCAACACCCTCACCTTGCTTTGCTCACGCCAATATTCTTTTCCTGCGTCTGTGGGTGTGAATGGCTTTAAATAGATGTTCACTCTTGACTTGCTTGACAAAGGAGTGAGATGGCTTGAAAACCCACAAGGGAGCGGTAGAGTGTGACAGAGAAAGACAAAGAACGCCAGAGAGGATGGAGAGCCTAGCTGGGCTGGCGCTCACAGGAAGCAGACACGCTTCAGTGTGACGCACGCCCACCTTTGGAAGTAAGAAATGAAGATGGTGAAGAAAGATGAATGTATTTATATCAAAAGTGTGATGTTTCTTTATTTAAATTCAAGTCATGTGATGTCTGAATGTCACAAGTGACTCGTGCGTTACAGTACTCGACTCAAAAGGAAGCAGTCAGCACAAGCAAGTAAGCTGGTTCGCCATCACCGCATTTCCCTCCCCCAGCGGCTCACATCTTCACAGCGCTCGAGATAAGCGACAAGTCATCAGAGCCAAAGAAATGCTTTAATTGTAAGAAAAAAAAATTCTGTAAGTGGGTGGATTCCTCTATCGGAGTGTGTGTGTGTGTGCTTGCAAAAGTGAGTTCCAGCTCGATGCCTTTCAAAGTGCATCTTTCTGTATACAATTTTGTGTGCGCACTTTTGTGTATTTGCTAAGGTTATACATCACTCCAAGCGGCGAATGACATCACCAGCGACCTCAGTTCTGCTACTCTTACCCTTCCGCCTACTGCTCATGCTCTACTCTGATTGTTTGGCAGTGTGCCACCACCTTCCTCCTTCTCCTCTCTCATTTGACTCAACATCAGTGCTCCAGTTTGAGTGCTGAATCATCACTATATACACCAGGCTAACATAGGTCTACTTGGCTGGCGGCGTATGGCGAATTTATAATCAATACCTTGTCACCTCTCAGCCCCTGTGCTCTTGTAAGGCTATAGTTGAGTTAATGAACTGTGATCCAGGGGGGTAACATTATGACAGGCGCTAACTTTATTATCAAGTCCAAAGAGAGACAACTGTGGCTTCCCGGGTACATTCTGGACTGTGGAACTGCACTGTCAGTCAGTATAAGTGTATTGAGAGACTTCAACACTGAGACTTCATGACTGTTATAATCACTATATCATTAAATACCAGCATAGAAGGGAAATAAGAGATTAAAATGCATATATTTTCTTCTTTAAAAATAATTTATAAATAGGGCCTACATTTGAAAATGTATATTAAAAAAAAAAAAAGTACTAGCATGATTTAGGGGCGACACTTTGTTTCAGGACAATTTTAAATTGAATGAATAGGTGTGGGTGCAAGAGCAAAAGTTTTCTTTTGTCTATAATTGCCTATATAAATCTGTGCTAAGCTCAAGCACACCCACAACTCTGGTGAGGCGAACCTGTAGCAACAAAGAATAGATGTATGGGTCAGCTATGCTAATTGAAATATTTTACCCTGAGAAATACCTCGCTACCTGACCTCTCAAATTCCCCATTGTATGTGAACATGGAATGTCACATAAAGGTAAAATCCAGTGGCAAGTAGTAGAAATATGTCGCAGGAATGGGCTTTCCAAACAATATTTAAAATATCAAGCAGCAGACATGATTGCATGGTGATTCCCATGTGTCCCCAATCATAACAGGGTAACTGCATTCAATATTAGGTTTATAATTACAACCGTCACGCCACATTAACTTTGTGTTGATGCAATTAATATCAGCACATTTGCACGGATGGTGGAAAGCAGTTTATATATTCTATATAAATATATACTGGACAGATGTTGAAAAAACTATTTTCTCCCACGAGAACAAGTGAAAGCTATTTTTTGTTCTTGGTAGCCGTCTAACTACAGCAGGCTAATGAAATCCACAAATAACATTAAACAGTGTTTTGTGCATGACTAACAATTGACATGATAGATTAGTTTTGGTCTCAAAGCTGTCAAGATTGATCTTCTGGCTGATAAACACATCCCATATGTTACTCGGCGTACAGAAAAGTAGAAAGCGGCATGAAGATGACTTACTGATCGAGACGTTCGTCTTTGTAGGTCATTACGGGAGGTGTGGGGGGGGAGGGCGATTCAAGAAACCTACTCGAAGCAAAACAATTTACGAAGAACCTCATTTCATAACTTAATGGGCCATATCATTACATTGATTCTTGATTTGCGCACATACTCAACTGGACCCTCACGGTTCACTTGACATGATTGCACACGACAAAGAAAAAAAAAAAAAAAGTGGAATGTGTAAATTGTTTACACTTGTCTTGTCTGCCGTAATGGGCTGCCGTACATTCGAATTACAATTATGATTTCCATGTGTAAAAAAATAAATAAAAATCAGCGACACTACACAGGCAAAGGTTTTGGTACAGAAATCTGTTTGATTTGCTATTGTGTATATGGAGTACACTTACTGCATAATATAAAAAATGACAGCTGTGCTTATGTGTTTGGTCAGCTAGGGTATGGTGTGTGCGTCGTTTTTTTGCTATATGCGAGTACCAAATGACCTTAGTGAGTGTTGTCCACCGCTCCCTGCAGCTTGTTGCTAGAGTGGCGAATCGATGTGGTTGGACGAGCAGCAGCTGTTTGGCGGTCTGGCCTGCGTGTTCATGGAAGCATTTGTGCATCTGAGTGGCCAAGCTGTTCAGGGGTCACATCTTCATTAGGTCATACACGAAAAGGCAATATATTCACTCCGACGCGTGAGGGTGCCCTGTCGATGTTTCGGTTTCATCTTTGTTGAAGTGCACCATGAGTGTTCCCATTTTGCACAAATTGAAAAGTGTTACCATTTAAGGCCATTTCGTCAAGCCAATTTGGAGAAAAATGTCAGTGTTCCTCATGAAGAAGTCATTTTGAATATTACTATGGCAACATCCATGCTGTGCTCTTCCGGGGACACCAAGATTATAATTTCCACGCTTTTGGTTTTATATCCGCCAAGAATGATCAGTTCCTTGTTTTTGAGGAGATGTGAACCGAAAGATAGATTGATTGTTCAGATAAGAACAACAAGCCAATTCTCACACTTGTATATTTGTTATTAAAAATTAGTTTTGGGAGCCTTCGCTAACTCAAATTACACAGTTGGATTTACAGTTCAATCGAAAATGAAGAAATAGATAAAACATAATAAAGATAGCACAACAGGCAAGCCGAGAACAGGAACATAACATTTACGGTTGGAGTTTGTGCAAATAATCCCCATTAATGACCTTTCGGTGCAGATTCTTGCGAAGCAACAGAAAAAAAAAAAAAACTTCATTTTAAATTCTGTTCATCCGCCCTTACAATATCTGAAATCTGTGAAGAAATTATTTATGGAGCAGAATGTGACAGAATGAAAGCCTCTGCCTTCATCGTTGCACCATATTAAAAAAAAGAAAAGAAAATACTTCATAAAAGCTGTCAAGTTAAAGGGCTCTGAAAACGCCACAAGAAAGCAGTGGACCCTCCACATTCCAGCAATAAAATAATCTCCTGCCTCAAGTCATTTAATAAAATGCCAACGATAAAGACAGACTGCTCTTTATTGTTTTTAGATTATCGCCACTTTGCGAACTCTCTTCGCCTTGTGTCTCGAATAATGTAAATATTTCACAGCGATGTGGCCACTAATCTATTAAACAGATATAGAAGTCAAATAAAGGTGCATAAGTGTTTGTGCTTGGCATCCCCTGAGGGCTTGAACACTTAGGCAAGGATATTTTTTCTTTCAGCTGACAGGGGCACACTAAGGTTTCCCTGATGAATGGTGGACACAAGCCGGGCCTCAGAGACCAACTGAGGCGCACATTAGCACACATGAAAAGTAGCAATGAATGTGTCAGAGGTTCTGCTTCTCAGAAAAAAAAAGAAAAACTCCACACGAGAATTCTAATAAATAAAAAAAAAAAAAAGAAAGAAGCTGGATTTTAATTAAGGGTGGCTAGTCCAATATAAATGTACCCAGCCCAGTTGAATTTTCCCTGGGTGGTTTGATATGAACACATGAAGGTCTATACAAACAGAAGAGAAGGTAATTAGTTTACCAAGGACCTTTCTTTGTAATGATTTGTGCAGCTCCGACAAGAAAATGATTGCATGCTGTTGTCAGCCGGCAACCAAAACAGACCCCGCAGCACAAATAGAAATCATCAGAATAGATGTTATCGCTAGGTCGTACTTGAAAATGCCAGCCACAAGCAGACACTCATTAGGCCGCTGATGAGGAATGCCAAAGAGGCACGTAGAGCTTGCGGTCCACACAGCATTAAAAAAAGAATAAAAATTAAAAGATCCAAAATAGAGTGGCTTGGTTAGAATAGACCTTTAAGTCATTTGTTTTGAGAATGAGAAAGTTTGAAATTTCATATGTGGGAGCTATTTGGCATGAATTGCTTATTATATTAATATTATCATCCATCCATTATACTATTTATTACCTGTAGATCTATCTCCATCTCAGCTTGGAGTCAATTACACAAAAGTGAAAATGCACACTGGGATTTGCAGGTGACCCTTCACCCATTTTACTGCGCACGGTGACCCTAAAATTGCCAATATTGAAGCTCAGTGGGCTGAGTTAGAGATGAGGAGGTGGGGTTCCAAAAAGACAAGAAGGCTAAAGCTGTGTTCTACTGCCGCTTCAAATACACACCAGAAATGGGGGGAAAATGATAATCTCACGCTGTCTGATGCAAGTTTAAATGCTCTATTGCTTTGCCGATCACGTTGCGCCCCCATCATCTTTCCCTGGCGTCTTCAAGACAAATCTGGGCCGCTGCCGCGAACTCACACACACAAAGCGCTACGCACGGCGGCAACGGCAGCCGAAGCGTGATGAATGACACTCTGGTCCCAACGGGTCCCTGTCGATGCATGTTCAAGTGGATGGGATTGAATTTAACCATAGAAATGACAGGCCATTCTTTTTTGGGGGGCACAAGGCTGGCAACATGAATGGTTTACAGTGACGTGGGGCTGGGTGATTGATGCCCCGGGAGGAAGAGATGGCAAATTTCGGGAGAAAGACAAGGGAGAAGCGCTTTTGTCATAAACTTCCTCGGATTGTGGCCCTTTTCCTCAACCTACACACTCCTCATCCTCTTTAGCACCTGATCCCCGTTTGAAGGAGCTTACACCTCTAAACTTAAAGGAGGAAAAGAAAAAGGTCCTATTTATCACGTCATGACATTCCTGTCATCAGTTGCCAACTGTTGGGTGACACTCGAGTTAGGATCCAGAGCAGGGGTGGGCAAACTTTTTGACTCGCGGGCCGAACTAGGTTCTAAATTTGGACCGGAGGGCCGGACAAGGAGCAGATGGACGTAGGCGTTGTGTGAAGTCATATAAGCGACCTGTAAAGGTCATTGCATAAAAGATCTTGGCCTTTAGTAGGTAGTAAAGCATGGATATTCCAAACAATTTTTTTGAAAACAAATGCATTTATTAACAGCATTAAAAAAATAATAATTCACTAAAAAACTGCTATCAGTGATTCTCATAAAATACGACACTGTTATTATGAATAACAATCTCCATCACTTCAGTGCCTGCAGGTCAGATTAATGAAAGATGTTTATCTTATTAGATCACATCAAACGGCAAACATTCTGACCAAATATATCATCTTGAAGAATCGGTGAAAGCATACATCCAAATAAAGTAATCAAAACAGCAACACGGTGAGGGGTATCTGAAAATCAGAGCAGAGTTTTAACTCGCAAACACCTGGTAACAGAGGTGAGGAAACGGGAAACACCTCCTTAAAGTAAGCCTTAAGAACTTTACAGGTTAAGATTAGTCGCAAATAGGTGGTGCATCAATGTCCTTGAGCATCCTGCATTGTTTGAAAATGAGAATGGTCGCTAGTTTCAATCCCTGCTATGTGTACAAATCATATTCAAAATGCATTTTTTTACAATAAACTTGAGAGCCTCCCGTTCATTTTCAGTGGGAACAGTGTTGTTGGTCTCCCTTTTTTGCTAGTGCGTCATAGTCTGGAGTAAAATTTGTTGTGGCAATTCTTAGGCGAGATCCGAGGTGTTGGTCCGTTTACCTTGATCTGTGACGGGTTGATGTTGATGTGGCTGAACGTCACGTCGCGTACGTCGAGCCAAATTGGCCACTCTTTTTTAACATTCGGCACTCACTTCTTTTTTTCGGGCCACTCATTTTAATGGAAGGATTCCAGGGGAAGGTTTGTGGGTGGCTGTAGCGCAAAACTGCATCTGAAAGCTCAGCGCGCGGATTATAAGAATGCTGTCGTCAAAGCCCACGCTCTAAATTCGGGACTGATACGAATAGAGCGAGAGTGCGCCAAGTCCGTACTGAGTACGTACACGCACTTGTGAGTGTGCACCGAGCTTTCTGACACGGCTTCCGGTAGTAAATGCGCAGGCGAGCGCTTCGCCATCTACTGGAAAAACGCAGTCATTGCAGGCAAAATGGCCAAAAAAAAAAGGTTTAATAATACAATTTGTTCAGGGTTGGCGGGCCGGATTAAACGGTCCCGTGGGCCGGATGTGGCCCGCGGGCCGTAGTTTGCCCACCCCTGATCCAGAGAGATTGTGTGGAACATGTGGCAAGTGAAATGTAGCATAAGCTTAAACCGCTATTTCTTCCATTTTTAATCTCTGCTATAGATTCAAAAATAAAGCTCCGACCCTATTTTGAAAATGTACCAAATATAAAGCTTACTCATGATGAAGCCCAACATACAAGAAAAATCCTCATCTCCTCAAGCAATTACAAGGAGACCTGGCATCTTCCCGTGAAGGGACTCGAGGAAATGCTAAAGCCTTCCACACAATGGTGAGGTTAAGAGGGTCATACCCAGGGAAGGATTAGGAACATGTTTTCCTCCATCTTGACTTCTGCAGGCCCGGTTGCCCACTTGAGCTTGGCTTCACCCACACAAGTCCTGGAAGCAGCAAAAGCACTTGTGGCTTCCAAATCCACAGGGTTAACTAAGAAGGATGCCCGACGTCCCCTTGTGCAATCCAGCCACATCTCATCCTTTCCATTGACGCTCTCGCTTGTACGTACACACCGAAATAATTCACTCGCATCAGTGCAGAGAAGAATGCAATTTAAACCGCTCTTGATAATTAACCCAGATCCATCGCCAAGCCCATCTCGACTGATTATATAAATGGCCATTACCAAAGGCTTATGAATATTCATGAGTCGGTTGTCGTTCTATCTTTTTGGGTGGGTGGAAATGATGCGTAGTGGGGATGGGGGTATTTGGCTGTGACTGATTGCCACACACATTATATTGCAAATAATCCATGTCTGCAGTTTTGCTGCTAATAAGAATTTTACTGATAATGTTTGACATTCAAAGTGATATTTATGCAAATGCCGTGGAAATCAAGCAATAAAGCATCTCATACATCGAGCTAAACTTAATTGTACATCAAAACACAATCGACTTGACTTTACACGAGAGTTGAGATGGAAGTTGAGTTCACATCGTTTGCAGAAAAAGAATTTAAATGTAGGCGAATCAGCCTTGTGTATTGCAGCCACATTGTGTCAAAGCTGCAATTTTACCAAAAGACTTGAGTGGTGACAAACAGAGCAGAACAGAGAGAAGGGGGGGAAAAAAGGCTGAGTGGGTGCAAAGGAGCAGGAATGGGAGCAAAGAAGGCACAGCGAAGGCTTTCATGATGATGTGGGGGGCTGGGGGGGCTGCCCACTCACAGTGCGATAAATTGGGAGTTGACACAAGTCACGGCACAACAATGGGCAAGAACATTGGCTGGGGAGCCATCGCTGAAAAAGCGATGAGATCGGGCCTGAGAGAATTGTCTTTGCGAGCCAACATTGGGGCTTAGCTCCCAAAACGCTTCGGGATTAAGACAACATCCAAGTGGAGGTGGAGTTGGCAGGAGCGCATTAGTCCCTCGTTGATTTTCTCTGACATTTTCTTCAGTTCTTTGAAGCCACTAATACCTTGTCTCATACTTGGCAGGGCACTCTACGGTACAAAACACAGAAATACAATAACAGATACCATGACTATTTGCTTCTCCCAAAAAATCTAATCCAAAATCTGGCTGTTGGTTTCATTCCTTATTTTTCCACAAGTGTCTTCTACATTTAAAAATGAATGAATTCTTCTCCGCATCTGATAAAAGGCCTGATCCATTTGAGATTGTTTCCCATGTCGCAGCTCAGTGCAGGTGTTTGCTCTTGAAACACTTTCACAGCGTGCGCTTGCCTTTCATGCCGGGTGGATTCCAAAAGCAGGAAAAAAACAAACTTGATCAAAACTGTTTCTCAAAAGTGGTGAAAAAGTGCTGCATCGACAGTAAGAATTAAGTTGCTGAAAATATGTGATGTGTGTGCATCCATTCACAAAGGAATTTAAATACTAAATATTATATCAATACAGTGAGCTAGAAACGAATGATCGAATCAGGGGGTTAAAAAAAAAAAGAGCAAAAAAATAACACTTGATTCCCATCCGTGCGCAGAATAAATCTGTCAAGCGGTCAGCATGTCTATCACTTCACGAACAGAACAACATCTGCTGTTTATTAAGAATCTCACCACATCGCTGGCTTTGTTTATATGGACACAATAATCACGCTATTATTGACTATTACCTTTGGCCAAGGAGGTCGGCCTTTTCCCGCCATTTATGAAGCCAAGACATATTTTGCATGAGAAAAATATCACGTCCTGACAAACTTTCAAAGTATGCATTTGTACCTTACAGAATGGGCTGTTGGTCGCCTGTGTTGAACTGATGGGAAAACATCAGCATTGACGGGCTGAGCCCATTTGTGTGTCAGCTAATTTAAGATCCATCAGACAAGTGATTAATGTCGCGAGAGACAACAAATAGTCACTCATCAGGATAATGAGACAGAATAATTTGCTTTTGGGGGTATCATCTTTAGGGTGTTCATTTTTGTCAAACTTGAGGAGGGGAAAAAATTCTTATAACAAGATAGGCTCCTTGAAAATCGAAATGAGATTGATTGAAAGCTCCGTCAAGTATGCCAACATTCATTCTCTCTCAACACTTCCATCAAATTAATCATCAGATGGGAAAAGCCCCTTATAGTGCACCGCAAACACATCTTGCTCGACTAGCACTTTCAAAGATGTCGATTAATTTAGTCACATATATGATGGGGGTCTTAAAGCCACTGGGAAAGGAAATGAAGATGTTGGAGTCAATTTCTTTGGCAAATGGAGTAACCATCATGTCAAAATTCAATCTGTTTATCTTTTCTTCTGATAGCATGAGCCTGAATAGTTGAGGAATGGAATTCACTCGACCCCTCTCCCCCACCCCCACCCATGAATTATTGCCCAAGCAGAGATTGGAGAAAAGTGGATCATGACAAGTACACCTGCAGCATTTAGCCCATCTTCATCCCTCATCTATGGCTCCCTTGCTGTGATTTATCTATCAGTCCGGGCTCAGATTGACTCTGTGCTGTACAACAGGCCGTTAAAGCCCGGGGGAAGATTCACCTTGCCATGCGGCAGCCTCAGATGAAACGCAAAAAAGAGCACATTAACTCATCAATATGAGAACATCAAGATGAAAACAGTTGTCAAAGGCCCGCCAGGTATAACTGATCGAGGCTTTGGTATGGAGCCTAGGTCATCGGAGTCAAACGGCAACAAAAGTCGCAATGAACGTGATCCGCGCTGAAAAATTATTTGGAGGAATTATAAAGAGTCATTTTCCTCAATATGTGTTATGTGGCAATAATGTTGCGGGGTGTCACCACTTTCATAACCGTCATAAACGTCAACGTATGATCTTGCTTTGTCTGCCGTGGTCTCGATGCACCGTAAGAGTCGCTGAGATACATTCTTGTTGGCCGTCCCAGAATGCATCACTCAATACTCGTCACAAACCATTTAGCACAAAGGGGGGTGGACCACATCGGCCGCAGACGCTTCCTCATTCTAACTATCGTGTCATGTCTTCATAAAAGCGCTCGTAGAATTTCTTCCTGCATAATTTCATTTCAATTTCCAGCATTCATTTTCAAGCATTCACCGATTTGTTTAATTGAAGTTTAATTGGAAAGCATAAATGCGGAAAGGGGGAAGCCCATTCAAACATTTTTCCCCTCTATTGGCTGACCAAAAAACATTATTTTTAATGCAACAATATTGAAGATATTTTCTTTATAATAATAATAATCAGTTCTAAAGCTCATTCCAAATTTTAATTATTGACTATTTTTCTAGAAAATGTATGAATCATTTTTGAACATCCCCAGTGGCTATAGTGGTGGAAGTTTCACAGTGAATACAGCCAGCAAACTCATCAGTGCCCCTCTGCCCTCAACAACCGACATTTATCTCATCCACCTTACCCACAGCGCTGGTGACAGTGCCCAACTCTCGCATTCCCTCTTCAGCCCCCCTGCCTTCAGGGATGAGGGACTGGAGCGTCTCTGGGCCTGCTCCTCAAGGCTGTCAAACAGCTTCATTTATCAGGCTGTCAGAACTCTGTCTCATACCCCCCCCCCCCCCCCCCCCTTCATGTGGTACCCGTGACTGAACTATAATACACACAATATTCTACCTCAGTTTCGATCTAAATGTGCACAATTTATGAATTTTGTTTGGTAATTTCAGTCAATTTAGAGCAGTTTGTGCTAGCATATTTTTAAACCTCATTTGTAAACAGAAAGCCCCACAAACACACACCTCTAACGTTGCAAAGCTTAACCAAATTATTGACTCAGTGTCTGAGCCTGGCAAGGTCTGATAAGCCTCTGTAACAGTCACGATAATGTTTTCATAAAGCTTATTAATTGAGTTTGGAGGTAATTGCTCCGTTTACAGCAAGCCGAGCGTGTTTGGTAATGCCGACAACTGTCACGCTGACAAACAAGTCAAGGAATATGGATTTTGGTAGCTAACTTACAAACAGTGACGAGAAAATATTCACGCTATGAATTGCAACGGTATTTGCATGTTAAAGAGACTTGACTTGGGGGGGAATGTCGCTTTGATCAAGAAAAAGAAGAAAACAGTTTTGGTTGGAAATGTTCTATATAAATATCTAGAAATCTGCTCTCAGTGGTTTTGTTTGGGGGGGTCACTCCAATTTATTAGTTAAACTAGATTCTCTATCGGGTTTCAGTCTGGAATTTACTCTCGCCGTCATGTTGTTCATCAGTGAAGCTTGGTGAGCCTCTTGGAAGAAGCCACGCAAGTCTGAGCCACGGCAGTTTCGCAGTTGAGTTTGTAGGTTGGGGATCATGAGCACATCCTGTCTTAGCCTTTCCATCCCATTGCTAAAGGTTAATCCTTTTCTCATCAGTCTATAAATCTCCCAGAATTTTTCTTTAGACTAGTTTTTGTATTTTTGACAAATCCCAGCCTGACCTTGCTGCTCTGAGAGGTTGTATCTTCTGGTGTTGCATCTGCACTTTTGTTCAAGCTTATCACCTTCACTCTGTCACTCATTTTTCTGCACAAAAAGCTTTTTTTGGGCTCAACTGCTGCTGTTTTCCTTTTGTCTTATTCAACTTTTTTTTAGTTAGTCGTAAATTGAATACCTTGTGTCTTAACACCCAAGCGACCCAATTTAAGCTTTTTTTTTTACAAGCAAATATTTGATAGGGTGGAATAAACTCAACTCTATTTAATTGAACTTTACTGTCAAACTAAACATAAAGCCACTCCATATTTCTCTCCCGTCACTATATAAGTAACCACTTTTCCTTGAACGTCAGCTAGCCTAATGCAAAACAACCTTCCCTGATTGGTTGATTGTGATAGGACACAAGTGGATCTCAACAACACTGTGTTCCAATGATTTTGCTCTCATGAGAAGTGTATGGAAGTGTATCTTCTCATCTAACTTGTGTATCCGATCCACATGGAAATAGTTGGAAAAGAAATTGATCTCAAATCCATTTAAAGGGAAGCAGATACAGTATGAAGGTTTTTAGTTTTTGACACTTAAATGATCCACAACAATTTCAAAAACAATTTGATACCAACATTTGGGGTTTGTTTTCCACAAACACAGCAGTAAAGGTCAACATTGGGGTCATCACCACCATTCTAACCCCAGTCACGTTCAACGTTATGATCTCACGGATGTTGGCGGTCATCAGTGGATGTGATGGACATCAGGCGGCGGCAGGGATGTTGCCTGAGCATTGACAATGTTGATGAGTAATGTTGTCTGACAGTTGATGTTGGGTGAAGCGTACAGTAATGGGGAGACAGAGGTCAGAGAAACCATTAGCACAGTGGGGGTGGCGAGAAAGGAGAAATCAAAGTGGCGACTATGGTGTTGTCTTCTCCAACAGCCGGGCGTGGCGGCTGCCCTTCTGCTGTGACTGAGAATCTGCACGCCGGCTGTGCATTCATTACAGTGTGGACTGGCCCGGCCAGGCCAGGGCATCATCATTAATCCAAGTCGGAGGTGATATGAAATAAAATGTAGCTTTGACGTTTGAGAAGGTTGATTTTATTTTTTCGAAGATGTACCACTTGTATTTTTGTCCTTTCTCTCCTCTGCTTGTTTTTTTTTCTCCTCCAGTCTACATTACTCAACAATGCTATGACATTGAACTCAACTCACACATAAAGAATCCATTAGATTATTATGCTCGCACTGCAATCCTTCTTGTACTCTGATGACAATCTACTGAAATAAAGCACGACATTTGCATTTATTTTCTCAATTCACTTGAGATATGACTCGATCCCAACGCTGTTGTGCTGATAGTTCTCGCATGGGAATAATAAGAGCCGCGCAAATGAGGTGACGTGTAATTATTGTGCCTGACCTCTCCTTGTAGTCGGTGAATACACACACAACATACATGAGCATGTTTACCATCTTCCATCCATCAACACGTGTGACTTTGTTCCCGTTACGACAAGGTCGCCAAAGAATCATACGCTCTTTGCAAAGACGCCATGGAGTGTACGACGCAAGGTTATAACTCACTGACGTCAGTTATTTCCTCTTATTGTGATGAGTCGAAACGCATTGCTATCCACCGGCAGATTAGCACGCCATCTGGAAAACTAATACGGAATCTTCCAAAATGGTATGTGGGCCTTTTTAGCGTGTATCTAAAGAAATTAAAGTAAAACTAAGTGAAGGGCATTGAGGAGTAAGAGACGATGCCTCACGGGGGGGACGGGGGGGGCTCTGATTGGAAACAAAGGATGACGAGGCAGGCGGCAGGTGGATTCATCGGAAAGCCACGATGTTTTGTTGCAACCCTAATTTTAGGCTGTGGGTAATGAACATATCCTGTGACAAATGAGAGAACTGTAAGAGTTGAAGCATTGTTGAGGACAAATTTGCATTCCGGCAGACAGCCGTGACACCACCTGGCGTCTGGAGACGGAGGAATGGCCGAGGGGAGACACAAGTTGTGAATCACCGCTACTGATTAAAGTTCACCTGCCAGAGGTTTGTGAGGTCATGTGTGGCTTGAAATTGTCTCGATGACAAATGCATCCATTCTCGGTGTAATGGTTAGTTACACCGAGTGCGTTACAGTCAATTGAGGAAGAGGTCGGTGCCACAGATTTCAACCACTGGCTTGATATTATATGCGATCGTGCGGCGGGAATTGTCAGCACAAACATTACATGAGCAAAACAAAATGAAATTAAGAGCCAACGGATGTCACCAAGGCTGAAACATTCAGAGAGAACATATCTATTGTCTCTTTGTGAGATGTGAGTGCAAGGGCGATGAGTGGAGTCACTTTGATTGGCAGCGAATGGGTTCAGCTATGTTCACACCCACAACGGCGCACACTGACTTTTTAATAAGTATGCCTGCTTGTGTGATAAAAAATACACACTTTTGACTTTTTTGGGTCTTAAAAAATATCAAATCCAGATGATTTTCCTATCCTCTGTCTGGCCGTATGATTTCACAGTCGTTGGTGGGCAAATGTCGAGCGTACCAAAGACCGTGCTGTCATTTTAGCCTATTGAGACTGATGGCATGCTTGATCCAGACCCTTTTCATTTGCTCCCAAAGATCCCCTTTTCTCATCCATTCAACCTTGATGGCTCCTTTCACACCACTGTCTGCACCCTCCCCTGGTAGCACAATGAGCACCAGTCAGCCACCCTGTCTCTCAGATAGACTTTTATCTCTCGAGAAGCCCAGAGCTTGGAAAAAGCCTTTTGTTACCTATCTGTGAGGTGGCTGAATGCCTTTTTCCTTTTGATTTGTTCCTTGCCACTTTTCCTTCACATTGGATGTTTCCCTTACACTTCAGAGTAAAGCCTGTGTCTAAGCTCTTGGGGCACCTCACTCGATTTTACAGTTCTCGGGCTCACCGAATAAGGTCATATTTTCAATGCATGTGGAGAATACAATTCTGCTTTCTCTGGATTGCACTATAAACACATCTGAAGATGACAGTAGGCATTATGAAATATGTTGATCTTGTCATATTTTCTGTAAAAGTTTACATTCATGTAGTTCGCATTCTAAGAAATATCTACAACCTTCACACCTAAAAAAAAAAAAGCTTCCTCCTCACTCTGCAGCTGTCAACAGTCCTTTCCCAGCAGAGTGAGTAGCCATTTCGGACAGGAATCAGCCTTTATATAGATTGTTATTGTTTCTCCCTGCTCACGCATCCCTCGTCCCATCCATCTCTCTCTTTTTTTTTCTCCCCAGTTTCGGACAGATTTCATCCACGCAAGGTCATTGCTCTTAGGCAGTCGCATCTCGGCTTTATTCTTCCAGCAGGTCAGCGGGTCTGGCGTACATCACAGCTATTATTCCTCAGGAACAAATGGCCGTCCCACACTTTGATCTATGGCCTTCCTGTTCACTTCTATAATACCCTTGACAGAGTTTCATTTTTGTCCTGTTACCACTTTTAGCAATGATCCATCTCGTTTTTTGACCCTAAAATGCCACATCATTGGGAGAAGGAATGTCTCATCACAGCTGGCATATGACATTTACAAATCCCAAATTCAATGAAGTTGGGACATTGTGTAAATAAAATGTAAATAGGATTTCTTCGCTCGGCTGCAGTAGGTTGGATAAGAAAATTCATCCAGACATTCAGCATTTGTAAATCTTCCTGATATTTCTGGTAGACAACGTCTAAGTGTTAAGAAAGCATACTTAACTTTTAGCAAGGATCGAAGCTGCAATCACCTCCAACAGTAAGATCGGCTTGTCTCTGATTAATGACTTCCGCGTGGCATTTCGAGCCACTCTCATCACAAGTCCAACAGCAGGATCATATGGACGACCTGTTTTACATACGAATAGGAGGCTTATCATTTGTGACGCTGCAGGCTGCCAATGGACAAAGAAAGGTGTGTGATTTGCTTCCGCCCAACAGAGGGATTTTTTCCCCCTCCATTATTCTGTACCCTTCAATAGTAGTGCTCAGCTTGAGGCTTTGCTTAAAAAACACCAGGGGCAAGTTGAAATGAGCTAATTACTAAAAGCTGGCCAAAACATTCATACACATCATGAATAATGACAAGCCAATAGGGGGGTTCTGAGTCAACAGTTATTTACACACAACTAGACATTGATGGATGCATGGACAGGTGGGCTAAGTAATGTCAAATCAAACCATATATTGTATGTATAGCCTATATTGTTACATTCAAACCCTCAGTGGCTGGGAACTAAAATTAAGCTGCTGAACCGAAGCCAAGTACATGTACATAATCAGTGACTTATATAAAATAAGGGTAACAGCTGCTTTTGTTTCTCATAACACTTCGGCATTGAAATTTACTTTGAGTAAGGCGCTTGAGTGATTTGCATATTCAGAAGGAAAAATGCCAAGCCAATTCATTTAAATGCTAAAACTAATCAGCCCTCTGGCTATTTCTGGTGCATCTATGTTAATGTTCAATGTCAAATAAACAAAAATAAAACAATTCCAAAGAATTTGTCACATACATAGCTCTCTATATTAAGATATTAATGGTAAGATAGTAACAGTATAATTTGTAATGTGAACAAATCCTGTTAATTTCACACGATGCTGGCATATTTGGGGAATGCTTGAGAAAGCTAGAGTATGCTTATAAGAAGCGAAAGAGGAATTAAGAAGTTAAAATATGTCAGGGCATGCGTGTGTTTCTCTCAGCGGGAGGCCTTGAATATTGAACACCAACACAGTCAAGTTCCTCGATACCATATGGACATTTTTGTTTTTGTAAGACGTACAAACCCTCCATTATAACACAAGCATTATCGAGTGTCACCTGAATTCCCCGCAGCCCATCCACATGCATAATAAATCTAGGAAATGTCAGCTGAGATGCCTGAGGGAGAGCCGTGCCATTTATTTAAGCTCGAGCTTACGATACAGCCGAGCGCCGTTGATGTTTGGATAGAAGTGAATGAATAAAAAATGCAGACTCTTGCATGTCAATCACGGCTTTTACAGGAGACTGAACATAGCAAGCCTGGAGCCAACATATGTTCCCGACATACAATAAGACCTGCGAAACAATAACAGATGAATGCTAAGTATTTTTGATCAATCTCATCATCTCACACGTGAGCGCCTTCTCTCACACGTGCACAATAACACATCTGTTAATGTGTCGCCGCAGAAAGCGATTAGCAATTTCATTAGCAGCCGCAATAAAGGAGAATAACACCGACACAGAAAAGCTGACGCATTTCCCTGAGAAATAATTTGAATGTGTCAATTCCAAAGTAGCCAAAACCACAACAGCAGTTTTGTTGTTTTAAGAGACTTTCCTTAGCATCTGACAGCATATTGAAAAAGTAGCTCTGAGCGTTTCCTCTCTGTCCAACTGACTGACTGGTTTTATTTTTTTGGGGGTGGATGACTCCTGGAGGCCCCAGAAGTTTCCACTAGCTTGTTTTTCATTCCCACACTCCCTTTCGCTGCGAGCCAAATCACTGAGCTATGACTACGGGCCTGGTTGGAAGTCCTTATCTGCTATCATTAAAGATGCATTTATTCCAGCGCCTTAGGTGTTTGTGTGTGCTTCCAAATGCCTCTTTCGCTTGTTTGCATGTGTGTACATGCTTGATGTATGTGTGCGAAAAGATAAAAAGAGAGGAAGGGGGGCTATAAATGTTTGTGTGTCTGCGTGTGGGCGGCTTGCGTGTGTGCTGTGGAAGTGGATAAGACGTGTGTGTTTCTATTTGTGTGTGAGAGCGCTTGTTTGCGTATGTGTGTACCCTCCAAGGTTAACCCAATGCTCCCATGCTCAAATGAATAGCGACAGAGCTAGGGTAAATAGGGATCAAAAGTCAAGTGATCAGAAATCATGGCTGTCCTCATTAATTTCACAAAAGGCCCGACGCCACCATCCAGTTGAAAACGTCGCAAGTACGCTCAAACTCCAGCCTGACTCACACCCAAGAAAACAGAACAAGGACACAGATGAAAGAAGAATCTCTCTTTGCTGCTGACATTGGAGCAGAGCAACCAAAAGATAATGTAGTCTGTGAGTCACACTCACCTTGGGTTCTCTTTCCTTTTCATTACAGCTTCCATCTTCCACTAAGGGTAGCCGTGTTGTTGTTGTTATCTTCCCCACAATCACTTCAATAATTTATGGCAATGAAACAGAGAGATGTGCACTGCATGCTCGTCGCTAACAGGTAAAGTGTCTTCATTTCATAGCATCGGAACCATTCAAAGGGACTATTCCTGTAGTCTTACGCTATTTATGCTTTCATGATCTTCTTTGGTCATACCAGGAGATGCTGTGACATTATGACAAGGAACATAATAGAGGTGAATGCCACCTGAGGTGTTTTCGCAGCGAGCTTGTCGTTTAAATACTTGCAATTTACAGACTAACATCGGTGTAATTCAGTTAGTTGGATTCGTTTCCGACTCGGCTTTGATGAACAATTACTGTAGCTGGAAAGATATTATATTATATTTAATGTTGGACATGTTACTTTATGAAAGGAATTAGTTACTCATGACTTGCTCCATAGAGGAACTGAGTCAGGAACTGATTTGTTTTATAATCAAAGTAAGCAGTAATCAGGTAAATTGACTACATTCACTACGATGTCAAATAATTGGGAATTTTTGGGTTTAATTTAGATTTTTTTTTTAGGACAAAATAAGTAGGACGACCAGGTAATTATAATGACAATTTAAACTACAGGAAAATAAGTACTTGGATTATTTTCTTAATGAAGAGAAAAACAGTTGCCCTTCAATGGCATTACTAAGATTGCTGATCATTACTTGATTATTGACTGCTAAATATGTCAACCTTTTCAGTAACATCATACATAAAATTTGCATTTACCATATAATCAAAATGTTGCTTTTGTAAACTTTTACCACGTGTGGTTGGCAAATTTCACAAGGGAAATATCTTATGGGCGGGCAGCAAAGACGCAACATGATGATCAATCCAAGTGAATGCTGATATCTGTGTTCCAATGAGGTTTCCGGAGGCTTTTGAAGAAAGCCATTCATTATTTCCCATCTGAGCCGGATTACTGATTACCGGGTGCTGTTTGACATTTACCGTATGCATTTCATTATTGGAACTGACCTGGAAATTAACGGCTGCCTCTTGGAGCTTCTGCTCCAAACCCCCACTTGTGCAACCCACCAAAGCATTGACCCGCTCCTCGTCTCCCTCCTGACCTTTCAGTACTGCATTATTTAACGCACACAAATCCCACACAGACGGCCGCTGAATGCTAGGAAAAGGTATTGACAGAGACATATGGCTGCTGGTGGATAACATGCATAATTGAGGAGTAGGAAAACAGGTTATATCGCTGGCTGAGGGCTGAGAGTCAAAGACACACACCTCCGGCCGGTCAACCTGTTTTGAAACACCTCGCACTAGTTGTCCATACTGTACATAGCGAGACTTCCTTGCAACCTTTTAAAACAGCCCCGTGAGTATTTTATCATATCATTACCAACATATAAATAAGGCAACTTGTTTGTGGCACACTGTCAGAGTCTTCCACTCTTTGGCAGCGCTTTGATTATAATCTGAAACCTGACACGAGGAACAAATAAAAAAAAAAAAAAAGAGGCAATTTAATAATTAGCACGAGTCTACAAGAAAAGCAAAGAAAATAAATGATAGCATGGTTGAGGAGGACAATGAGTCGACATTAACAATCAGGTCTGCCGGTGAATAACGAGCTGGCCCCCAACATTTTAATTAGCAGCCTGCCGGACGGCACTGTGATTAATGAACACCATTTGATTCCAGCGTTGCTCTGAATTAATAACAAATTGACATTTAATGAAAATTACTTACTGCAATTGGAATTAAACTGTTTCTTGCCCCTTTAAGCACTACAAAATAATAATAAATACAAATCCTGTTCTCCCCAATTGATCATAAACATGCGTTAAAAGAGATATCAAAGGTGACTGGATTGAATTATGGCAGAATTTTGCAAACGGCATTAACGACTCCAATTAACTTTTCATAGCTGCGGGTCTGAGCGGCAAGCCGAATCTCCCTGCGAGGTTTATGTAGATTTTCCATTATACTGTTTTGCAATTGGGGAGCGATGGGCGGGCGGGGTTACGTGTAAAAATAGCTCCTGGAATTTTCATGTTGGTTGGTGGAACTCAAGATCGTTTCGTGTCCTGTCTCAAAAAAAGTAAAGCCAGTGCACTTAAGGGTTCAAACTTGCACCAAGATCAGTTTTCACCTGCATAATGTTTTTCATCTTTTTATCTTGCAAGTGTACATAACAAACACCAGGATACACGAAAGCCTCTCTGAGGGGGCAAAGACTGTTTACTCCCAAATCCGCCAGTAAACAACCCACAATATAATTTAAAAAAAAAGTCCTCAGCCTCTTGACTGGAGATCAAACACTTGAGTCTTCCCAGCAGGGGTTGCGACACAGCATTCACCGAGCGGGTTTACCCTCAAGCGGGTTGACCACCTGTTGTTGCTTTGACCCACTATGCCTTCGATATGGTCATAGTAGCCGCGGGGTTCTTTTCTTCTGGCCTTCCTCATCACGCTCGGTCTCAGCGCACTGCCCTTCATTTGTAGGCAGAACCTCGCTGACCATATGAATCTTCAAATCAATATTTTTGCGCCTGTGAAGATCCAAACAGCTTTTTTGGGACGCGCTGTACTTTAGTGAGCCCGCTTCTGCATTTGAGACACCCCTCCGTGACCGATGCCTCATGCCGAGTTCTTAACGTTCCTTCCTCTGCATGAATGTCCGCACTCATCTTTACTGCTACATCCTTAACTTCATGGCCCGTATTCATTTTTTTAGGAATTAAAGCCTTTCTAAAAGTTAGAAAGGAATCATCCACCACTTCATATTTTACCTTGTTGGAATCGTCTGAAATGTCCAATCAATGAGAAAATATCTGCTAGGGTTAACTTGAAAGGAACTCACTAAGTGCAAAGTTGCAACAAACATCCCCAAAATGGTCTTCTGTGTCTGATGCCTTCTGTGCCAGTGATGTTTCATTCCGGCGCTTTGGGTTCATGACTAAGTGGGGCTAAATGCCACACACGCCAAGCTATTTGTTTTTCTTTCATTTTCCCCACTACAGCTGGATTTGACGGGTCACTGACCCGTTTGGCCCCAATGCAAGCGGACTGTAGCGGTGAACACTGAAAATGAATACTTTGACACTACACTTTTTGCGGATTCTTTTTTTGGTTGTATACGGCTTTTTTTCCCCCTGTAAGATTTGTAATGTATTCACACATTGGCTAATCTCAATAGCAATAAAAGCCTGGCATATATTTTGGAGTACAATTGCTTACTCAAGGTTTTCTAACAAACACTCCTTTAAGTTAAGCCCTCTAATGATTTTTCTGCTATAACCCTTTCATGAAATTCCACATCATGTACTACTTATATGATCCAATATGCACAAATAGCCCAAAACCTTTTATGACGCCAGCACAATGACCCACTTGAAATCACCTCGGGTAAAAAGATGTTTGTAGCAATAAGAAATGATGCAGTGAAATAAGACAAGTCAATACCACAGCAGACAAATTGCAGACGATAGCTGATGGTCATTAATTCTAACTATTGGCTCCTAACTCGCATTGATCATATCCCTCATTTATTTCAGTGAAATGTAGGGTAATGAGAGTGACTCCTTTTTCTACTCGGTCACCATTTTAAAAATCACATTCACAGCAACCACACGTTGCTTTTGGAACAAGCCGAGATTGTGTCATGGCCCGTACAGTAAATTTCTTACTCACCAGCACGTCAGATGTAATTGCCTTGAGATGTGTCAACAAAAAGGATGGAACCTAGATGACGGTATGCCCAAACATGTCGGCTTTAATCAAATCTGAGAAGGAATTAATGATTACAGGCAAAGAGCTGAAGCTGAGCTGCTCGCAGCATTTCACAAAGATTCTTATTAGAAAGTTAAAGGTGTAGCGAGATATACTCGGACAACGGAGATGTCGATGTTCATTCGGCACTGATGACAGCAATCACAGGCGTGCGCTCTCTGGTTGCTCTGGGCTTTGGGTAATGTGATGTCTTATAGCAGTGCACATTTTTAAGTAGGGATGGGAACAGGAGCGCTGACAAGGTTTAACAACGCACCATTAACGTGCTTTCTTCTTTTTTACTTTAAAGTTACACTATGTGCTGCAAGTCTAAGGTCATTCGGGGGGATTTCAGCACGCAGGAAAACAAGGTATCAAGATTTCAAAGATGTCTCATCCCTCATCATACACGCTTCGGTGTAATGAGACGCTACAGTATGTTGACCACATTCCAATATGATCAAAGGCCATACTGCAATATGAAAGCATCATTTCCCCGTAGCCTGAAGCTTGTTTTGACCTGCCATGAAACATCAACTTGACCAGCGATAAATTTGTGAGTGGGAAAATATTGACAGGATTCATTCCTTGAATAATGAATTCCGCTCATTTTTGATCGAGGGACACTCTGAAGCTTCTATGGCTCATTATTGAAGGGGCAAATTGATATGTATTAAATATACAGAATTCAAGGGAAATAATAAATGTGATGCATTTCCATCAAAAGTGCTATGTGAACCTGTTGTAGGTGCTCGGTATAAAAAAAAAAACTACCCACACTAAATCAAATCTACTAATTCTATAAGTGGTTGAGATTTTACACCAGTATTTAATATATTATTATTTTTAATAATATAATAATTCTATGTGTGACATTTCTTTGCATAGTTTCACTCATTTCAGCAAATTTGTCAAGGAGCTAAACTTTTTTTTGTTTTGTTTTTTACTGGAAATATATCCCAAGTATAAAAGAATGACCCGTTATGTGAAACAGACACTTGTGGATTCCAAATACGAATGATCAGCCTGCAGCTGATGCCTGATGTGTTGATGTGTCTAAATATAACAATTGCATCAGCATGGAATGAAACATTTGTGGATTCTCCCCAGGGCACAATCAGCTGTGGCTGGAGGTTATTTCTCAGCTATTTTTTATGGAGGAGCGCAGATACGTATGATGCTTGTGATGCCTCACTTTGTCAGGAAAACATGATTCAAGTCGACAGCTACTGCCTCTGTCCGTGGTGCTGATTCACTACCGCATTGAAAGAAATAGGCCAGGAAATTGTTCACTCTGTGGGGCGTGTTTTGAAAACAGAAAGGAAGAACAATCTCAGTGAACTTTATGCTTTACTTATTGCGACTGAGTTATATGTAGTTTAGGACAGAGTTAAGATCTTTTTTCTCAACTGTAGACCAATCCCTGCAACCCTAAATGGGCTGAGAGCAAAAGAAAATGAATGCAATGAATGAAATTGAAATCATTGCTTCACTGACTAGCAAAGGCCTGAATAATATTGCGTGGTACCAATTAAAAAGTTACAAACAGTGTGTTTGTTGTATTGTGGTCCTCCTTTGCATTGACTCCTTCCATCATCCAGGCTCCACATTTTATCTTTTGCCTGTTCCCAGCACCCTGCTGATTGATGTCATCTACACCATCATTAAGCCTCTAGTCATAAAACAACACTTCTTCCTTCCTATTTTGAGCTTGGTCAGAAAAAAACATCCAATTTGTGTGTGGGTGTGTGCATGTGTGCGTTTGGATGTGTGTGTTTCTCCCATGACAAAAGAAAGATTCTTAGGTTTTTCAGCAACAGATTTGGACTCATCCATGTAACCCCTGCAACTCAGCAACTCCAGTGTTTCTACTTAGAGAAACTCAATCCATAACCTAACCATCTTGAGTTTTCTGCTTCACGGGTATGAACTGACCTGGCCACAACACCTGCAATGTAATTAAAGCTACACAAGCTCCATCAATCAACTGACATTACCCAGAGGAGGAAGGAAGCCAGATAATGTAAAAGAAAAGGAGGAGGGGAAAGTGGTTGCAAGGTGTTTCGAGTGAGGCATGGAGACTTTGGTGCAGTAGCCAAGGAAAACAAAATGAAACAATTTACTGAAATCCGGTTTGGAGTGGACATAGTGATTACAGCAACTAGACTGGCTCACCCAGAGAGAGGCCCTTGGGGAGCTGACTTGGTATACACAAATACACACAAACACACAACGCAGAGTAAAGTGCGCATGATTTACACACCCGGGCTTGAAGTATAATTGACCTTAGTGTGGGTTACTAAAGTAGCTCAGACTTATGAAAAGAAAAAGATTGTTTGCAGGCTCATTTAAAAGCATCACTGTATAGTGAGTTGTGCAACAAAGTTTCATCTAAGTATACCTAATTAAGTGACCAGGTTTTAATGGTCAATTTTACAGATGAATAAAAAAGTGAATTACACTTTGAAGTATTTGAAATGTCTTAAAGCTGTAAACATATGCATACAGTTACAACGCGCACACACACATATATGATAATTGTTATTCCCTCTGTGGCGACGGAAAAGTCACAGCCTCCCTTCGTATGTATTGCTGATGAAAGAGAGACCGCAGGACTCCCTCTGTCAGTGTCATCAAGCATTTGCATTCTCCCCGCTTCCCTGTTTTTGGCACCCTGCTGATCGACGCCATCTACACCATTATTATGCCTCTGGTCATAAAATAACACTTCTCCCTTCCTATTTGGAGTTGTTAGGCATCATATATATGGAGCTATTGTTTTCTGCTTTTTTTTATTTTTTTTATTCATTGACATTAGGAAGGAGGTTTTTACAATATATGTGTGTTTGTAAATAAATATTTTTATATATTATATGGTAGAGTGGTGCAAAATAATCTATCAACCCTAACATTATATTATATATATATATATATTTATTTATTATATACTGATGCTGTATAAATGAAGCAGCAACAAACTTGGCAGACAGTGACACTTGTATCTCTGGCCATGAGAGTTTCCACTGACAGTTTGCTGTAATGACCCTCTCGGCGGGGTGACGTTTTTGTGGGGAGTGGGAGAGCGAACGCGAGGCTGAAGGGTGGCGGCGGAGGGTGACATGTATAAGGGAAAGGGACAGATGCCAGCCGAAACTGTGGGAGGGCAATGAGCTTTTCTCCAGCCTCCAGGGGACTAACACTCCAGCTACATTACTGTCATATCGGAGTCCATTCTGACCAGAGATTGGCCCATCAGCTACTTTGACTTCCCACTGTCTGCTCAGTCAACCAGTGACGGCTTCTACTGGAAGCATTTGCAAAGATGAATATTTCTGAGCAAAACAAATGCTATCCCGCATAGTCACTGAGAACCAAGGAAAATAAAGCTAGATGAGTCCGCATTTACAGAAAAGGCATTTCGATGATCCTTTTGTGTTTCCTTGCACTGTTGAAGGGCCCAGTCAGAAGGTGAGAGGTGAGTCGCTGACTGACCGAGAGAGAGAACGACAAAGACCAAGCAAGTGGGAAAAAAAGAGAGAAAATGAGCGCTATGGAGAAAAAGAGACAGAGGAATCAATGACAGAGTGCCTGATAGATGCTGTCTACGGGGGTCATTATCGGCCAATGGGTGTCTCTGGCACGGGATAGCAGGAAATGTGACAGATAATTAGGAGCCGGTGATTTAGGGAGAAAAGCAAGCCGTGGCTACAGGCAACACAGTCGATAGACAGATCCAATAAGTCAATAGAATAAACAATGGCGGCGTGCTCGGTGTACATATGCACCACTAACTCAAGCGCAGCGTGAGCAGTGTCAAATCACGGCGGGCTCATTTCTGCACGAGCACGGCAACCCCATGGTAACTCCACCTCTGGGGTGTGAGAGTGTGTGTACTTTGCATTCGTTACAAGCAAACAGTCACCAAAGCAATTGTGTTTTGTTTTTAATGGCGCACTTGATATTTAAAAAGCTATTCGCCTAATCTTTTTCTGATTGTTTCTTCCTGAAGTTGAAAATTATGACTACTCGTAGAGGGGAATACATTTGAGTTGATTTTCGGGGGGCGGTAATGGTTGACTGGCTGTCATTTCCGATCAACCTCCTCCATATCTTCCCTGGTGCAGGTTTGACTGCGTCTCTGCTTATCTGCCTAAGTGACTGCGGGCCTGTTTGCCTATATGCCTGTTTGTCCCCCCCCGTCCATCCGTCTGTCTCTCAATCCTGCCCAAACTGCCACATCGCCTGCCCTCTGCCATGTGATTCATCTGGAAGCAGCGGTGAAATTGATTTGAAGTGGCCTCAAAGCATATGAAAGATTGATGCCTCCCGTCAACGGCGGCCACTTGAATCGTCTTAGCCTTCCCTCCTCTCAAATGTCCCGCCTGCCCACCTTCTTCTCATCATTGCTAGTACATTCCACAAAAGTTCATAGAAATGTCTTCATTTCCACCCAGCTCCATCCAGTCTTTCTTTTATCCATTCTGTCAAGCCTGTATAAATTGTGAAGTAAATGCCCAATTAAGGCTTTACGTTAAAAGGTAGCCATTAACTGACCGGTGGAAAATATAGTCCAATTTAGGCGTTCTATTCCCAACAAAAAGCAAAATGTGCAGTTCATTCATGACATGTGCAATTACCTGAGAATGGTTTTAATTATTACCCCAACACAAAAGCATTTTTTTTCTGAGGAGCACTTCCACTGCAAACACTTTTACACAGCACTAGACATAAGTGGATTAAATTTGTATTATCTTTCAAGCATAAACAATGCAAAGAAAACACTGAGGAAATATTCCAATATGACACCACACGCTAACCAGCTGCTCGCACAAAATTGTTCTGTTTCAAAACCTCGGCACTAAGTCATTCCAACGCGACATAGGTTGCGACATTTATAGACGTCGTAAATATTACAGCCACAATTACCACCATACACTAAAAATGGAAAATTGGACATTTACTTCTCGTCCACTCTATTTGGCTGGCAGCCATTCCTGGGTTTACCAAACCCAAAAGTCAACTGGGATGGGAAATAGATGCATGGATAAATAACATAACTGTGCTTATATTCCCACTTTGTATGTTTGCCCACATGTATGGCTCCAAGTGACTCATTTAAATACTACATATTGAAAACACTGATAACAGTCACATTTAAAAAAAAAAAATGATGACGTTTTATGATGATGAACAGGGGTTTGCATACACAAACACTGCTAAGGCATAATCCCAAACATCAAAAGAAAACAAACTGGGAGGGGGCGTAAATCTGAAAGCGGGTATTTTGGGGCAGGGAGCCAGTCACAACGATGGCACTACACAGCGGCAGATGTTCCCATTCATTGCTTTCACTCCCAAATATTCCCAAATAAAAAAAATGTAGTCATATTTCCAATTTTTTGTTTTGGCCTACATAGCGGCTTACTGCCTCGCCCCGATTGGAAGTCTTATTATCATTCAGCTCGGTAAATAAATAAAAGTGTGGGGGATGTTTTTCCCATCAGGTCAGAGCTGTTGATGCCATCTATAAAAACAAGATGGATACAATGTTAGAAAATCATTGGAGATGAATTAACCTCAATTAATAACAGCTCTTTGAGGACAAGTGTTTGTACTAAACAAGTACGGCATCCAGCGGTGAATTTTCTTTGGCAAAATTTGTGTCAACTCTGCTCACACACACACACACACACACAGGATGCAGCTAATCTCATTGTGATTAATGCTCAAGGAAAAAAAAAAAATCAGAGATCCCTGCTTCAGCACAATGCAATCAGCTCCACTCAGAAATGAGATTTCTACCCAGGCTCCAATCTTTGTATCAATCATCTCAACCTGAATACACCAATCAGCGTGTCTTGTTTCAGTGCCAACTAATGGAAGTCAGTCAAATTATTGCCGACAAAATTTGACTTGGAAATGGAAGGGAGAGAGGAAAGAAACAAATAGCGAACAAATGTCAGCCATTCTTGATGAGGACACTGATTGTGGCAATTTCTCCAACCTAATGCCGCCTGTCAAAACTCAGATAAGAGGCTGCAAAATGGAACAGCGAGACAGTTTTGTTGGAGCATTTGAAGAGCACTTTGCTGTGACACGCTGCACTGTCTCCCCATTAGCCAAAGAAATGCCCTTCACTGGAACTTTGAAGATAATTAAACACATAATGGATATCACTGTCACTCTCCGACTTGTTTGCTCATTTGTCTAAGTGTGGCGGCTGCAATTGAGACCCTATTAAAAGGGAATAAATCGCTCGGTTACTAAGTCAATTCACCATCTCGAAAATTGTGTGTGTAGGAGTGTGTGAGAAGTTCTCAATACAGTATCATGAACACTTGATTAATTTCCTTTCATCTAAAGTCATTATTTGTCAATCCCCAGTGGGTTTACCACTACCAAACTCAGGGAGCCCCATTTCCGTGCTCTGCCTATTTTGCTGGAAAAAGAAAATGGGGCCTTTGCGCCGTTGTGAGAGCAAACACAGCCGACGAGAGGCGCGTGGCCTTCGTAGAGGAAGGACGAGCTCGTCTTCATCACTTTCATCTCACCTTTTTGTGCCCCAACGCCCCTTCCCCCGCTTCGGTCTCGGTGTTCCATGCTCGGAGAAGCGTCGCGAGGCGGCGAGGCCTGCATGCGGCTGACTGATTACTGTAATTCATACACTTTAATTAGCTGCACAAACCATTAGCCACAATTAGACTGTTACAGAACGTTCCGTGGCAGCAGCTCGCAGGGAAATTGACTTGAGCAGGCTGAAGGGGGGGAAAAAGGTGAAGAAAGGCTAAAGTGACAATAGTGCAAGAGGGTAAAATGTTTGTCTAATATGAGTGTAAGAATAAAGAAATGTTCACAAGTGATACTGTCACTATTCGATTTCTGTCCGAGCTTAACCGACTCCATTAGTGCGACCTTTTCATTCGTTGAACAGAAACGTATGACGCATTGCCACCGACAGTTACACGCGCTGTCATCTTCTAAATCTCCATTGTCTCAAAATGTTTGATTGACATAGTCATGTGACAAGGCATATGCATCAATTACATTTTCCCTGTCACGCTAGCTTGGGTAGTTATGAATCACGACATCAATTGTGTCACACAAATGGCAAAGTGAGTTGAAGCAATGCGGCTATGCTTGCCATATCAGTTTGATATGCAAAATATGCACACGGCCAGTCAAATGACTGTTGGTATTACACGGTTAGTGTGTGTGCCTTGTGAGGATGGCTACAGCATACTGTTTGTCACAATTCTTCTGGGATGTATTTTTGTCTCCTCAAGTTTGCATCTGAAAATAATTGAAACTCTTTCACCATGCCAACCCTTGTTGGTTGACTTTTAATGTTATACTTAGGCCACATTGCTATTGCTGTAAGTGAGAACACGATTGTTGCGCTGATGGCTAATGGAGCTAATGCCGCCAATAAACTCGGCCATGCGAGGAAGCAGCTCTTCAACACTGACTGCATGGCTCAGTGCTTCCACATTCAATCTATATGTCTGAAAATGCTACCACGGGATGGAAAGAGTTGAATCCTCTTCAAAATAAGCATCATATTGAAAAAGAATGACATTTCAAGACTGTGCCACAATGTTGTTGTTGTTTTTTTTTACTCTATAATGAGTCACCCCATCGTGAGAATTACCATGCAAAGCCATTTCCAACCGAGAGACATTAAGTCAGCTTAGCAACACGTTGCCGCATCGGCACAGCAAGCGAGAGACTTTGGAAATGTTTGTCCGGCGTTTGGCATGGTGTGTCCCGCTATCAAAACTGTTGGGTTTTCCAAGAGCCATCAGCAAAAGTCACTCCAACCTGCGCCTTGTTCTCACATGGCTACACTGCAATTGCCTGCTCCACTGAAGCCTAGTGCAGTGTTGGAAAGGTCTTCTCTTTCATGGACACAGACACACACACACACTCTCACAGTCACACACTCACTTTTAAATCTGGCTGGTTCACTTTGCTAAAGCCTACAGACTGCATGATTTATCTGAGCCAATGAGTCGCACCTTTCAGGGTGTTGCAAACTCACTCCAACACTTCAGTCTGATCAGCCGTTACTCTCAGGGGCTGACAGAGCAAAGCACAACTTTTTTTTTCTACACAAAAAAAAGCAACCAGTAAAATATGACCACTGAGATGAAATCGCAATGAGTTCAAGAAGTCTTATAACGACGACTGATTTTCATTTCGTGTGGGTTCGCTACGCATATAAACGGATGGATGGATGGATGGATGGATGGATGGATGGATGGATGGATGGATGGATGGACGGACAGACGGACGGACGGACGGACGGACAGACGGACGGACGGACGGACAGATGGAAAAGAAACAGCATATGTTTCCAATTATTAATATCTCAATTAACACCGTGGACCCCTCCACCTCTTCTCCGTTCCCGTCTCGCAACCCTGCCACCTGAGATGTGAGCAGAGGAGAGAAGAAGTAACACGCACCTAAGCCGAGAAGGCACCCGTGCTTCAGAGCTGTCGACTACAATCGACATCAGTTGACTATGAAAACAATTACGTTGTCAGTTGTTGTCCTATGTCCTGCTGCTATGTTTTAATGGCTTTGTCAGATGAGCATAACATTGCTCCGGACAAGTTAAATGTTTACTTTTAATTGGATTCACAGATGGAATAGCTTTGAGTAAACTTGTAATTACACACTGTGACCTAGTTGAGAGTTTGTACATAAATATCAGTGTGAATGTGGCATCATTATTTTAAATAGATTTGATTGTCTTAATTAAAATTATCTTCACTTGAATGTGAAAACATAGATTGGTGTTTTTCCAAAATGGCATTCGACAATGTTTTCAGAAGCGACTCACATCTTTATTTTACTTTAATTTTGCATCTTTTAAAGGTGAGTATTTGCATGATGATAAAACATGCAGCAATTAACTGTTCAGCCTTTTCACTAAACTTTTGTCTCACCTTGAGTTTGTTATAATGAGATATTAGGGCGATTCGGCTAGCTTCCCATACATTAGGCGCAAGTTCCGAACGCAATGGTGGGCTTGCCGCACATTAACATTGCGGTCGTTGGAAGGGCAGATGCAACTGAAGGGGAGATAATTGGTGGCTAGCTGTCTGAAATGCATAATTAGACAGGACAAGACACTCCTACTTTTCTCTTTCCCCCTGCTGCTCTGCCTGGATACATGGTGATCTGAGCCACTTGGAATGAGCTTTGATCTGGGTTAAAGTTTTCCAAGCCCTTTCAGATAGAATCAATTTGCTTCAACACGCAACACTCTCACACCGTCTCATCGGCCCGGCCGTCTGCTACACGTACGATAGCGTGAGGAACTGCGGGAGGTATCGCTTTGCGCTTTTTATGCAGCATATTTGTTTGATAATTATCCCTCAACATCATTATTATTCCCGAGCTCATCGCTGAACATCACCTCAAACGCAGACTCCGCCTCTTTGCAGTACGGCTTTATTAAATCCGATTTCATAGCATGAAATACACGCCAAACAAAATCTTATCCGTTAAATAGTTCATTGACCAAAGATTTTATTGGTGACTAAAAATATGCACACGCAAATGATTGCTACTCAGTTTGGAATATGCAAATGAGTTTGAAATATGCAAATGGATTTTTCTTTCCCATTTATGATTTCTGGCAGGAAGCGGCCCACGAGGGTTTGATGTAAGTCGTTTAATGTCATCAGATGTGGCCCTTGCACCGTGGCACATTGCCACGGAAGCCGCACCCCAGTCCCATAACCGGTAGCGCGAGTGTAATGAAGGAGATTTAGGAGAACTAGAGGTCATTTGCTCCATTACCCGTGGTCTCAACAAGACAGATGCCACGGGGATAAAAAACCCGCTAAGGAAGTACGGCAAACATTTACATTCTCACACACTAATCATATAACTGAACATACGAAACATAAATGTGTGACATATTTCTACGGATGTGCGCTTGTCCTCGCCGTAAACCTTTAAAGCTGCACTACACGGCGCAGTGGAGGAGTGTACAGTAAACTAACTGTAAAACATACTTGGAATGCTGGTGCCAAGCTCTGAACAGGGAGCAATTTCCCTCCCTCCCTCCCTCCCTCCCTCCCTCGCTCCCTCCCCGCCCTTTGCTCTCCTCTCTCCATCTGTTCCTGGGCCGAGGCGAGCTAAGGAGCCTGGGAGGGCTGCGATCTGGAACAAGTCTATCTGCGGCAGCAGGCCCGGCCTCGGCGGCCACAGAGGAAGCTCAGGCTGAATGCTCGAGCCCTTCTCTTCGCCCGCACAGATGCAGATGACTTCGCTTGGCTTCCGCCTCTCAGCTGCACAAGAATAGGCTTTTTGTAGCAAAGGGCAGAGCCCCAGCTTTGTCCAGTCAACCTTAATTTATGACACATATTCCAGATTCGTATATTGTTGCCGAAGCTAAAAAGGCATTTGCTTTCAAAGCGGGAGAGTGAGGAAGAGCTGGAGAGCGGATTCGTATACTTTCTTTGTTGGAGGAATGGTATAAATCATTCACCAGAACATGGCATTCACAACTCCACTGGCGCATTGATTTTTTTTTTTTCCCCCCTGAACATGAAAGCGCAGTACTGAGTCAGATATAATTTTTTGCTACTCTCATCACCAAGTTTTATCGCTACAGCTTGCTTTAATTGGTGAAGCAGTTTGGCTTTACACTCGGAATACAAAAATATACGAATCTGCGGTCAAGTCTGGCTAAACGGAGGAGGGGAAAAATCATTATATATTTTTGTTTGTGCAAAGAAAGAATCATTAAACCAAAATAAACCATAGAAATTAATGATATATGGATTACAGAGAATAGTATCTTACTGGTTTCTAACTATCCAAAATGGTTGACATCTTTGTCAATCACTTCACTGGTTCTTTTATCTCAAACAAGATACCTGATGTGTTTCGGCTTGTACTTCCGCCTTCATCAGAGTTATTTTGTTTGAGATAAAAGAACCAGTGAAGTGGTTGACATCTTTGGCAGGGTACGGAAAATGCAGATCACGTCAGGGTCACAACCCTCGTGTACAATACCAAAGTAGTCAAACGGCTTATTGCTTATGAAAATATGACATTTCCTCACTTTCCACCTGTCTCTTCTCCACTTTCCATAATACAAAAGGCCTTAATTGCTCGAGAGATGGCGTGCGGAGGTACTATCTCTCCCCTGTAGACAATTTAATTCCCCTTGACCTACCATCCATGGTCTAATCTGAAATGACTGACTGCTCCCTGATGCAGAGAACGGTCTTTCAGGTTTTCTGTTTTCACCGTGAGCATGTGGCGAGGAAACAAAAGGCCAAGGGACAAAATTCAAGTGGTGAAGGAACTGACATCACCTATGATATGCCGGTCAGATTGGAGATGTTCGCCTCACTAAATCGATGCAACATGCGGCCTTAATATGTATTGTGAAATGTATTCAAGCGTGTTTTGAGTGGGCAGAATGTCACATATTTCTTAAAGGAAACAATTTACCTTAAAGATAACATTGAAAAATATTCCGACAGCAGGTGTCCAGAAGTGACAAAATCCAAAATGAAGCACAAACATCACATTAAATATTATAAAATCCTGATTCTGTCTGAAATGTATCACCCGGTGTCCCTTTTGTTCTTATTCTGGATGTGAATTGCAGCCCTAAAATAAAATTAACTATCGAATAAAATAAAAGTACATTCCATGCATTATTTCATCGTCTCCATAGTCATCGAATGACTCTCTGTGATTAATAAAGGGAAGGAATTATCCTCAAGCAGATGGCGGCAGGGCAAGTGCTGGCTCAAAAGCATTATATTAAATGCATTATTAATTATTTTCCACATAATGTGCTTTGTTGATTTCCTCCTGGATCAACTCTGATAGTTTGAAATGTCAAATCCAGAATACACATTTGGTGTATGGATTTTAACTTGCAGTCTAAAACTACTTTCTTACCCGCCACTCTCTACACTATGTTGCTCCACACTGCCAAACACACACAAGCAGGTGGCTCAGGACAGGAGTGTCACGACTCCACATCTCCGGCGCCCCAAGTTCACGCTCCATTGCTCCCACAAGCAAACTATCATCTCCAAACACCTTGCTCGGTATCGCTGCTCGCTGTGAGTGATTTATGGAGGACACTGATTTCAACAGCGGAATGTTTTGTTTCTATTTAAACAGTTAGATGGGATGGCCACGCCGCCCGAGTCACAAACATTGCCAAAGGCGCAGCGAGACTGAATGGATACATGTTAACATCTCGTCGAGTCATACTTTCAAGATTACATTAAAAAGCAGAAGTGTTTTGCGTGAAGTCAAAACACTTTGATTCACAGAGCACCTTTGAGTTGTCTGAAACAGATGTGGCGCATTTGTTCAACTTGCAGTCCTTGCACTGACAAGTTTCCTTATGAATTGTTTCAGCCGGAAGATTAAATGACGCCATTTTTTCCTGCAGTTAGGGCATGAAAACAGCTATTACACAGCAACATCAAGAATGAGGAACGAGCAAGGCCCGTGATGAATACTGCCAACACCTTCTGTGTTTCTGTCTCTTGCTCCATCTCTCACCCAGCCGTGGCCTGAACTGCAGTTGAACCGAGTCTCATGGGATTCTCTCTCGGCCAGATCGTTACCTAGCTGACCCGCCAGGAAAGAGAAAAGACGTGAAGACTTGGACGGGTGAAATGCGGAGGAATAAAAAGAGAGATGGGGGGGGGACATCAGGGCATTACTTCAGAACATGACAGGAATCTGGGACCTACTGATGCATGCGGACTGTGTGGGAATAAAAAAAAAAGCTCAACTCACTTTACATTCCAGTTCAAGAATATATGGCTGCTTTTCAATTTTGGTTACGTTTCATGATTTTGAGACAATAGATTCTAACATTCAGTGGTACCACCAATGTTATAAATCCCACAGGCAAAGCTGCTAAGCCTAAGAAGAAAAACATTCCCACCAATATTATCTGATAATCCGTTATGTTCATTTACAGATGCAAACGTGTTAGAATTGAAGCGGCTTAAAGTAATTGTCCTGACCCACACTGACCCATCTGCATTTTCACATGAAATGATTGAGTTGATTTTTACGCTCAGGCTCACACCAGAATCTAAGTGCAGAACAATCATAGTTACATATGTTAAAAAACAAACTCAACTTTATTTTGAGTTTACTTTGCTGCCTTTTGCTCGTTATATTATTGCTCTTATCCCCCCCCCCCCCTTTTCATTCGAACTACCTTGTTTCCCCCCCGCCCAAAGTGCACAGGGAGCACAGCCTTCTTCTGTCAGGCCTCCACACCCCTTCTTCTGCTTCACAGGTAATTAAATGGATTTCCTGTCTCGTAGTCGGCAAGAGAACATGACCCTGCACTCTGCCGGAGCGTGTCCAAAGGCACTCCTGGGCCGGCTCCCTCCACCATCTGCATCTTGCTGTCCGAGCAGAGCGGTGGCCCTAAACAAACACACTCCGCCCTGGGGACTGTCAGACTACAGACTCTCCGACTTTACACACTCCGCAGATACAGTGAGCTGAAATGAACTATGAGGGGGGGAAGTGGGGTTGTAAATAGTAAACTAAAAAAAAATAAAAAATGGTTGGATTACATAAGAAGGTAGCCAAGATGCTAACGCCAATTATGCAGCAAAAATAGTCTCCGCCGTGGTTCAAGTAAGTCGAAGAAAAAAAGAAAGCCAGAAGCTCCCAAGTGCACCACCCCATTGTCTTCGATTTTAAGAAACCGGGTCAATCAGCAGAGGCTACAATGCACTTCACAAGAACCATCGTCATCATGGGAGCACATCTTTCTGTCTTTTACTGCACTTTAAGCATCTTGACAAACAACTTCATAGTTGAGACACAAAAAGGCAAATTGCTCTCGGCAGTCTTTTTCAACAACTTCTTTTCATAGCATGAGATCAACAACAAAACTTGTCGACCTTAAATGTTTCATTGGTGACAGTTAAGAGACCACCTTAATGGCTTCGAAATGTCATTTTAGAACTCAACGAGGCAAAACAAAATCATTCACATCAAATTGCGACACACGCCACTAAAACGGAGGGAAATTTGAATTTGATGGCATAGGATCTTGATTGTTATCATGGTTTATAGTAAACATTTATGATAACCCTTTTCTTGCCTACCGGGGTGCTTCATGCTTTGAGTGGCTGGTGCTAACCGCAAACCTTGGGTTAAGTTCTAATTAGAAGGTACACCAATATCTCGGTCTCCAGATTCAGCAATGACTAACCCCAGAGGCGCTCACAGCCCAAGACGATGTCAGTCTGCCGCAACCGCTGGAGGTGGAGTTTGCTATTTCCTCAGCCTTACGAGCCTGCCATTAAGAGGCAATTGAGGTGAACCGGTAGAAGGCACCGCTTGCGCTCGGAATTCATTAAATGAAAGAGAGTGACGAGTCACAAGAGGTGCAGTGAGGTGACACAGGACAGCGCCGCTCGGCTTTTTTTTTTTCCCTCACCGTGACCGCCGAACATAAATCAGACATCGAGACACCGTCATCAAGACAGAGCACCCCTGGAGTCTCGCTACTAGTCAGGAAGGAGTATGCAAATGAGGACCTTGACCCAAATCAAATTCTAGAGCCCGGTTGTTAATTGCAAATTATAGACCCCGGCACCCCAATCAACGGCCTTTTGAGGGAATGATTTCAGGCTCTTTTTTGCAACTCTTGGAAAAATATTAAAGGGCAGGAAGTGGATGCACACCACCATAATGGAGTGGAGTGGGATTCTCTTCCAATAAGTGTGTCATGTTTGCAAGTCGTCTCATTTCCAAAAACGTGTTCATACCAGATGTCTATGGCTATAGCAAGTAAAAGTTGCTATAAAAATAAACCTGTCAGGAGACTGTTATCTTATTACCGCATTAGAAAATATTCATTCAGCATTAATATAACATGACAAGCCAGGAGACATTAGTTTGTTAAATACAAATCCCTCTAGTGTTCTTCCACGTCTCCATTATTGTTTTGTCAAGTACCCTCCAAGCCCCAAGACTACAAATGAGTCGTAACTCTGAGTTTATTTTCTATTTTGTCTTATCACCTCAGATGTTTTTCAACACTCTACATTTTCCCCCACAAAAGGTTGATTTTGCAATTGGGTTGTGTAGTGTGGTCACTTCAATGATGGTGATATTTTGCATCCAATATTGTAGTCCATTAAATCAGCAGAATAGCCTTGCAGTACCTTATCATGCTGCTAATAAAATAACGTATCTGGCACAATGTCAACACATTCAAACAAGTGTGCATGCTTCAGTTTCTCCAAAAGGGCCTTTGCTTGCTTGCTTTTCTCATTCCAAACTCACAAGCAGGCTCACACATCCGTGGCACAAAATCAGGCAGTTGGGAGCTGTGAATGAAGCGATATTGTAACCTCAACCTATATGGCACTTTACCACTTTGGGTTCAGCCAAGGAATTATCCCCTCCAATAAATCCTGTTTGGAGGATAATCCTTTTCCCATCTTCTGGACAGACACTTTCTGTAATGAAATGGCCCCGGGTCCTTCCATGTAACCCAGTACCATCCTGGCCCTCTAACTCCGTCTGTCTCAGGGGGAAGGAGGGCTTACAGTGTGGCTCCAACCCCACTCAACCTCTGCTCAGCTTCAATGGCATTGTCACCTCCCGCCTCCCCCCCACATCTTAGCCATCTTCACGCGGCCTCTTCCTTTCCTTGCTCAAAGTGCAACTTCATTTCCTGTCCGGCAACCACTTTAAGGGGGTGTTGACAACATCAGGGCAGGGCTTAATTAATAACTGAGGAAAGGAAGAATTTCACTGGCTCAATCATTTCCAACAACTCCATTAAGTGGACTAGGAATGAGCACGTCCGATTCCAAGACTACATCACCAGAGAAAAGCAGCAGGTCCTGGCAAGAAGCTAAAGCAAATTGGGTTCAAGAAAATGGTGTCTTCTAGGTCACACAGGAAGCGGATTATATGTTCACCAAAAAAACATTGGTTTTCCTAGCCGTCATGAAAGATTTCAAGGAGTCAATAACATTCATTTCAAAAGTACACAAACATCTTTTTTTTTCCTCAGCAACTGTTGACAGTTTGATTAAAGTGCATGAGGAGTTTACTAAAGTGACTGATGTTATGTAGCGCTGACAAAAAATGTGTAGCGTCCTCCATTAAGCTGCCCTTCCTCACGTCGTCAAAAGCAAACAATGCTCAGGAACTAAGATCACGTATCCAACTCCAGTAATAGCTCAAAATGTATTTTTTTGTTGTTGTTGTCAACATTCCACACATTACACTGAAGAGGTAAACATACAAAGACCCAGTTGGCTTCATATTGGGGATTTTCACAAAAACCCTGTGGTCATTCAGTCCACGTTCTCAGTCACGACTGCCCCCTCCTGACAAAACCACGGTCCATTGTGTAGTCATTCATATTGAGATGTATCCCAGCATGTCTTGTTTTGATCCATAAGCTTTAATAAAATGACAAAATGCTTTGTTTTCAAGAGTGTGAATAATGTCTTTTTTTTTGGTAATAAAAATACCCTGCAAAATGTTTTATTTGTGGCAGGCTGGAGGCTGACGGGAATGGAGCCCCTGCTGCTTTCATTGGCGCACAGACTCCTACGCATGATAGCGCTTTGCACCCACTGGTTCCCACATGCTTGGAACCTTAACTCCTCTGCAGTACAGCTGCCGCAGATGCCTCTCAGCTCCGCTGCTTGCCCTATACTTTCTTTTGTTTTCCCTACCCCCCTCTCATCATTTCTACGTCCCTCCTCCTGTTCGGCAAACGACGGAGCCAAGCTCGAGCAATCTCTCCCGGCGTCTGATGATCTAAGCCTGGGCAAACACCAGCGAAAAAACTTCTACCGCAGTAATGAGATGTCGTGCTGCGTCACATTGACTGTCTTCATTTTCCAAGAAGACGATTTTGCTTGTGTGCCGGGTTACTGGGCGGTAGGGGGGCTGTAGCTCACATTAAATAGCAGTAGGAAGCAACCTAAGTCAGGGTGGTTTGGGAGGTGTAAATGGCATTGGTGGAGAGTTGAGGGGGAGCTCTCAGGAGCCCGAGATAGATGCAGGATGCGGTGCGGGGCTCTGGCAAGATCAAGCCGGGATTTTGCTCCGTAATTGGGCAGCTCGGAGCAGCTGGCAAGCTGGGCAATGAAAGACTGTAAACAATGCTGCACATTGGAACACTGTCAGACTCCGGCGTTCTATATTTATGTGCATGCGTTCAAAGCACACTGTCGTCTCACATAGCCAATTAAACTTAGACATTTTTTGATCATTTAACAACTAGGGGATTTTGAGTGAGGTTTTTTTGTTTTGTTTTCAGCTGAGTGCTAACCCTTCAAGTTTCAGGAAATACTTATACGCACTGGATCACTTGAGGAAAAGCATGGTGGCAATATACATAATAAATGAATGACTTTTTTTAGGTGGTACGTCAAAACCTTGTGGTATTCAGTTTCATATGAGATCTACTGGACAGGCCCTGGTAGCAGCTGCTCTCTTGTCACCCCCTCCATCCCCCCATATCTGGTTCATGGACACCTGGCTGATACTGAGGCTTGGAACCTGGAATCATCTCTCTGCTGTCATCATCAATGGCTGCCAGGCATGTGGCAAACTGCTCGCCTGCCAAGACCGGGAGCTAGTCGGCCATCTCATTCTGTCTCTATGATGGCGAGTGAGAGCACGCCTGCATATCATTTGAAAGTAATGTCTTGACTTGCAAACTCATTACGGATTTCATTTTTTAGAAAGTCAGTTTGCATTGGCGTAAGAAACGGTTTGAAATATTCAGCTTAGTTTATTTACTTACATGTGTGGGCAAAAACATTTACAAAATGGGTTTTAGCAGATCATGTGTCCTTTCAACATCTTTTAATGTGACTTTCATAGCAAGTATAATTTGCGGGGTGTTTGGAGGAAAAATTATGGTTTCTGTACGGGGGTGGCGTTCGTAGCTGGCAGGTAATGTTTCCACTATGTAACCACATCAGGAACGCCTACACTGCTCCACTAGCAGCACTCAAACAGGAGAACAGCTTTCACAGTCAACATTGTACTCACCGAGGAATTTATTGTGTCAACTGCCATTATTGTGACATCCGCAGCAAATGTGACAAATATTCTCTGCTGATCACAGCTGTTCTCAACTCCTCAATGCATTTTTTCGACATTCTCCACCACCAAGATGCCAATCTGACATCTATAACCAAACCCCTGGGGAGCATTGGTTCCTCTCTCTGTTTAACCTTCGTCCCTTATTAATCACTCGAGGCCAAACAATGCATCGATGAGCTTTAGTTTAGGCTTTGATATCCTCACTCCCACCAGCCCTCTCCCAGGTTCTCCTTTCCATGCGTGCCCTGGGAATGTTAATCTTGGTGATGCACTAAGGTTTTCAATTAATTGGCATCATTAGAGCAACGGTGGACCTGTGGTGCAGAAAGACATGATAAATGTGCAGGTTGAAGAGTTGCATGCGAGTAATAGAGATGACTGGTTGTCTGGCAGATGTGTATACTGTATATGTACGTATATGTACGTATGTATATGTTCATGCATATACGTGTACACACACATGTATTATATACAGATATACGTCTACGTATATGTCTGCAGAAAAACACTTTTAATGGACCTGATTTTATTCCTTGCATAGCATCATTGTGAATTTCTCTATGGCGAAGATGCACCATGTGATTTATCTGTTAAAGCCATTTGTCTCAACCTCTTCCATTATTCTGTCAAATTGCACATCCAACCCTTCTCCGCACTCATTTCACAGGTGTCATAAACGGAGGAGTTGTTCTCAGTGTCATCGCAGCCCTCGGGCTATGCGAAGCCTGCACGCCATCGAGCGGGAAGAGGCGGCAGGAGCGTGACAGTAAATGTTATGTTATGAGAATGAAGTCAAAAGCTGATCTTGCAAGCTAAGGGAAGCCATTGTGCTCGTTAATGTCGGCATTGTTGCAATATCCGTCGGAGAACATGCATGTCCGCTTAATTGTACAGTACAGTGAGTTCTTGACAGGCAATAGCAGCCTATTTGTGGACATCATTAATACTCGACTCATTTCCCAGGGCATTGCTACAAGGTCAAAGGTGAGCAGTACTGCCAAGGGAAGGAGACAAGAATGAGAGAGAGAAAAATCTATGCATGGTTCCTTTAAGTGGAGCATTTGAAGAAGCTGCCAAGTCAATAAGCAGAGGGTTTAGAGTGAGGAGTTGGGAGCCAGCATTTTAAAAGGTCAACAGAGTAGTCTTTAATGATTACCCTATTAGCTGTTTTAAGGGCGGGGACGGC